>NC_040099.1:38025798-38650798 GCF_003369695.1 Bos indicus x Bos taurus
TATATGTTATTACAAGATGTTTAGTATATTATTGTAGGTCCTTGTTGGTTATCTATTTTATATACTGTAATGTGTATATTTTAATCCTAAACTCCTAATTTATCCCTCCCCCACTTCTGGTAACCATAAGTTGGTTTTCTATGTCTGTGGGTCTATTTCTGTTTGGTAAACAAGTTCATTTGTATCCTTTTCTTTTAGATTTTGCATATAAGCAATATCATATCTTTATCTATCTGGCTTACTTCACTTAGTATGATAATCTCTAGGTCCATCCATATAGCTGCAAATGACCTTATTTCATTCTTTTTTTTATGGCTGAGTAGTAGTTCATTTTACATATGTACCACACCTTCTTTACCCATTCATCTGCCGATGGATATTTAGGTAGCTTCCATATCTTGGCTATTGTAAAGAGTGCTGCAGTGAACATAGGGATTCATTTTTTCAAATTATATTTTTCTCTGGATATGCACACAGGAGTGCGACTGCCAGATCATATGGAGAAAAAAATCTACCTAATTTAAAGCATGCTGCTTCTGCTGCTAAGTCGCTTCAGTCGTATATTTAAATTTGTAATTTAAATTTGTTAGTGGCCCTTATTCTCTTTCGGGGACATGCTAAAAACTAAGGACTTTGCTCCAGAGCAGGGTGAACACAAACACCCCCCTCCTTAATGTTTTAAATTCAAGAGTTCACGACCCCCTAAAGTTCATTCCTTCACACCCTGTCCACAGTTGCAGACTAAGAGCACTTGAATTAGGTGGATGGGTGTGCCCTGCCTTCCTGCATCTAAGTTCTCCTCAAACCCCACCCCATTCTCCAGCCCACCACATGGTCTTCTCTAGGTAGGATCACTTCCAAATCAGTTAGTTAGATGTGCAGGCTCATCACTTCTACTACTGGGAAGTCCTGGTGCTGTATCTAATCTTCCTGGGATGCCCCTGGGCCTGGAAACCCTGTTCCTCAGAGGGTCTGCATTACGGAGCCCTGCCCTGTAAGTTTTTCCATAAAGGCGTTTTCTGGAAAGCAAGCTTTCCAACTGGCTTGCCAACAACAGCGTTTTTTGGCTTGCAGGACTGAAGAGATCTCTTTCCAGCCCTCAACATTGGCCAAAGAACACTTGGTTTCAGGGAACCATGTGAGAAAATACAACTTTTGCAGTTTGGTGAGTAAATAAATGTGGCCAGACAGCATGTTTTTGGTGACACCATTTCCCTGAAAACAGAAGATTACAAAGTCCATGCTGGTTATTATTCCATGAGATTACTGCCTGTTTTCTAAACAGGTGATTCTTTTCACAACCCAGAATGGTGTGACAACTCATTGGCATCCATCCATCAGAACATGGAAGAACTAGAAGATGTGAGTAGCAAAGTGGGTTATTTGATGTCACATCATGACTAGGTGGAGGAACAGGTGTTCCCCCAGGCAGCCCTCACTCTCACACGGCACACAGAAAATTCCTGGCAAGTTCTGACACCTCTGAGCACCGGGGCATCACAACAGGATGTTGCCTTCTCCAGGCAAAGCCAAATCTAGTAGCACTCAATGTATTAAAATAGACAAGAAACAAGTAGAACCATGCAGTCCAACAGAGCTTTCTGCAGTGCTGGGCATGTTTATATCTGTGTTGTCCAATACGGTAAACACCAGCCACACGAGAGGACTGAGCACTAGAAATGTGGCTACGGGGACTGAGGAGCTGAATTTTTCCTTTTATTTAACTTTAATTACTGTAAACTGAAACAGCGACATGTGGCTGGTGGCTACCGTATTGAACAGCAGCACAGAACAAGGCTACTTGATTTGAAAGGAACCCTGGGGGCCGCCTGCCCTCATTTCCCTAATAGGGAAGTTTCCTTGCTCTCTCCCTGACATGTTTAGCTAGCCTCTTGTTACACATTTTTAATAACAAGAAGCTCTTTTTCACCTTGCTTGGGATCTGATGCTTTTGTTGGGAAAAAAATCTTTTCAGTCTAACAGCTGCCTCCTCAGGTGTATGAGCTGGGGATACAGTGTTTGCGTTTCGGTGTGATAAAGCCATTCATTATTCCCTGGGGTTATCTTCTGACCTGCTCCTCCTCTGCTCTTCTCACGCCCGTGGACTTTTCGGTCTCCCAGGGAGGCCCCAACTGCCTCTCAGTGGGAGTGCAGAATGGTGCTACCACCCACAGAATCCAGGTGAACCCATCCTGCTGGCTGACTGCTGAAGCTCAGGATGATGTGTGAATGTGAGAATGTTCTTCCCCCAGTGGTACTCACTGTCCTCCCCAAGCGGTACTCGCTGTCTGTCCAGATTTCTTCTCCGGGGCCTGGGCAGCCCCACCATCTCTGGGGCCAGAAGCCTGGTTCTTGGGCTCAGCCTGGTTGTGGTCTGAGGCCTCCCATGCACCTTCTGGGGCACCTGACCCTGCTCTTCCTCATTCTCACACCATTGCTTGTCCTGAGATGCTGCCCAGAGAGTTAAATTGCTTGGGCTTGGCCTCCAGGCTGGACTGTATCCTCTGTTTTGGGGAAACTTGAGTATTTCTGAAAAAATTCCATATCACCTAGTCAACTAGAGACTCAATCATGGCCTCCATTTACTTCTTCTCACCAGTTGGTGGTCATTGCCCCATCTGTGGGAGAAGGCAATGGCACCCCACTCCAGTACTGTTGCCCGGAAAATCCCATGGATGGAGGAGCCTGGTAGGCTGCAGTCCATGGGGTCACTAAGAGTCAGACACGACTGAGTGACTTCACTTTCACTTTCCACTTTCATGCATTGGAGAAGGAAATGGCAACCCACTCCAGTGTTCTTGCCTGGAGAATCCCATGGATGGAGAAGCCTGGTAGGCTGCAGTCCATGGGGTCGCACAGAGTCGGACACGACTGAAGCGACTTAGCAGCAGCAGCAGCAGCAGCAGCCCCATCTGTTTGTTCCTGTCCCATGCTTGTCTTTCCCTTTCCCATTTTAGTCTAGTCATCTCTCCCAGAGTTCAGTGTGGGTCAAACAGTTGCTAAATAAATCTTGGTTGAATGAAAGATGTTGAGAATGGTTGTCCTTGTATTGTTTAACATTTAAATATAGAACATTTAACATGATCTGCTCGCAATCAAGACTACAAAAAGGGACCGTAGATTATGATAGCTGGGTGAAATCATCGCTGGTTGAATCTAAGAAATATAATGTTTACAAATATCAATGAGAATTAAATTGGCATGATTTAATTTTAGTGAATTCTTTCATTTCTTAGTTACTTACATGTCCCTGTGAAGTGAATAACATTTCCTTCTTATGCATGGGGATATTTGATAAAATACTGAACCAAGAGAAAGCGGGAGCTGTTGAAACATTAAGACTGTATCTATAAATTTAAATGAACTTCATCTGGGCTTAAATAAAGGGAGTGGGCATGAAATCAGGGCTTGTTAAAACAATGAATTCTCTGTGATGAGACACACATACATGAGGAAGAGTTCAAAATGAGTTGAGAAGCAAGATCCTAAAGACTCCGTGACTCCCATGTTCATCACTGAGCGTGGCACTTTTTATCCTGATGGAGTTCAGAAGCTGGACCATCCTGTCTTGTTATCTGCTATTGGAATTTAGTTTAAACTCTGCTGATATTCCCTAATAGTACTATTTGTCAGATATATTAATATGTACCCCCTGCCAAATGGCCCACTTAACTCAGTTATATAAATGATTAACAAGCATTCTAAAGGTTGACCATTAAAGAGACATATTTTTTCCTTTGGACCTGTGGTAATTTAACAAATAGTAAAATTTGTGAACGTCCCAAATATTTAACCATTTGGGATGTGTGGAGCTCCCGTCCCAGCAGAATTTTGGCTCCAAATACGCCTTTGAGATAACTTTCTGGTCTCCCCAAAAGACAAAAATAGAAAGTCACACTGCCTTAGAGAGAAATTGGGTTTGGGAATTCCTAGCTTCCTTCCTCATCATTTCAGTGCCATTAATTTTTATAGAAGAAAACATCTCTGAATTAATACAAGCAAAGGATATTAAATGGGCAGATAGTCCTAATGGGGACATAAACTTTTAGTGTTTTAACAATGCTATAACTACAGTCAGGTTGGCAGTCTCAAGGGATAAACAGTATTGTTTCTCACTGAAAAAAAAAGAGCACAACGGCCTTGAGTGATGGCTTTTTCCATCGGCTGGTATATAATTTTCCAGTTACATGAAATAATATTCTATTCCAAATGCATTATACATCTGACTTTGCAAATGAACCTCATGTGTTACTTGCTTTCTAACATGACGACTTTCCAAACTGGATTTATTTTTATACCTAATCATAGAGGTGCAATCTGTTTTTTCATCAGTTAACCATTTAAAAAATTTAACATTTAAATTTGACAATTTAAAAAATTGTCATCAAATTCTCATCGAGAAACAATTCTTCAGGAGAAGATCAGAGGTATATACCAAGCAGAGGCAGCACAGAGTGGTGGAAGGCGAACAGATAGTGGAATCAGACCAGGGTTTAAATCTCCATTCTGTCGTTCATCAGCAACACAACCTTGGGCAAATTAATTACCTCTACTTTGTGTAAAACGGGGGTATGAATAGCTATCCTAATATAACTTTTAGAAGTAAGGACAATATATGTTAAGCATAGGCCTACTGAACTTTCTCAGTAAATGTCAGTCCTTCTATTTCTCCCTGTTTTTCCTCCTTCTTCATCATCAGCTTATTATCCTTGCCATCATTCATTATCCCACGGAAGTGCCTTGAGCATGGGATGAAGATGAGGAAATGTCCAGTCTGTGTCTGGGCAGAGCGCTGGCCTGGGACTGAAAGGCTTGCCTGTTCTTAGAGAAGTCAGTCCCTCTCTCTGGGTCACAGTGGAGGAAAAGGAATGAAAGTGAACTTGTCTGTTCAAGTCAAGAAGTGCCTTTATACTGTGAGCCAGTCAGGACCCCGTGGCATCCACCATCACTTGTTGTAAGGAAAGTCGGGGCCTGGGAGAGCTGCCAATTACATTACCAAGCTTGGGACCTAACTACTAACATTTTTGGACTTTATCAGGGTTTTCTGATATATCTGATCTATCAAGAGTGGATACACACTCCTCTCCTCTGCTCCATCCTGGTCCCTCTCATTCCTGTGTCTCTACCCCTCCCTCAACTGCATCATTAAACTCTGCCTTAGCTTGAAACAGTGACTGTAGCCCACCAGGCTCCTCTGTCCATGGGATTTCCTAGACAAGAATACTGCAGTGGGTTGCCATTGCTTTTCCAGGGGATCTTCCCAACCCAGGGATCAAACCCAGGTTTCCTGCACTGCAGGCAGATTCTCTACTCTCTGAGCCACCAGGGAAGTCCTTAGCTTAGGCCTGCTTAAAGGGAAAGGAATGGGTAACAGGTTTCAAGCTGTGCTTTGGAAGCTCCCCATCCCCCTGCCCTTGAGGGAAACTTGGATGCAGGGCAGTGGGTGGGAGGAGAGGAGATTTAAGTTTGAATTCTCCTAGTCTTGTTTTCCAGGTAAAGAATCCACCTGCAATGCAGGAGACACAAATTCAATCCCTGGGTCAGGAAGATCCCCCAGAGAAGGAAATGGCAACCCACTCCAGTATTCTTGCCTGGGAAAATCCCATGGACAGAGGAACCTGCCGGGTTATAGACCGTGGGGTTGCAAAAGAGTCGGACACAACTTAGAGACTAAGCGAAAACAGCAAAGTCTTGTTTCAGTGTGACTATTACAGTCAGCTCTTGGTATCCAGGGATGCTCAAGTCCCTTATATACAATGGTGTGGTATTTGCACGGAAGCACCCCACTCCAGTACTCTTGCCTGGAAAATCCCATGGATGGAGGAGCCTGGTGGGCTGCAGTCCATGGGGTCGCTAAGAGTCAGACATGACTGAGCAAATTCACTTTCACTTTTCACTTTCATGCATTGGAGAAAGAATGGCAACCCACTCCAGTATTCTTGCCTAGAGAATCCCAGGGACGGGGGAGCCTGGTGGGTTGCCGTCTATGGAGTCGCAGAGTCGGACACGACTGAAGTGACTTAGCAGCAGCAGCAGCATGCACATCTTCATGTACTTTAAATCATCTCTAGATTACTTATAACACCTCATACGATGTAAATGCTTCACAAATAGATGTAAATACAATGGAAATGCTATGGAAATAGTCGCTGGCAAATTCAAGTTTCCATTTTGGAACTTTCTGAAATTTATTATTTTTCTAATATTTTCCATTCGTGGAACCCACGGATACAGAGTGGGGACTGGTCTGGGTTTTATACTTTCTGTTTTATATGAACAAAGAACTCCGTGGTTAAAAATGTCAGAGGCACTGGCCTCACTGTCGTTTGCAGTTCTTTCTCATATTTGTGTTGGCTGTGTTCAGTTCACAAAGAGGAAAGCCCCAACAAGATGCACTTTCTAGAAAGCTTAGCAATAGACTAAACCATAACCACATTAGGCCCAGTGCCTAGAAAGAAAAAATCAGAGAGTGGGGCTTGTGGCAGAAATTTTCTTTTTTTTAATTTAAAAAAAAAAAAAGGTCTTTGGGCTTCCCTGGTGGCTCAGTGGTAAAGAACCCTCCTGCAAATGCAGGAGACATGGGTTCGATCCCTGGGTTGGGAAGATCCCTTGGAGAAGAAAATGGCAACTCACTCCATTACGCTTGCCTGGGAAATCCCATGGACAGAGGGTCCTGGTGGGCTACAGTCCAAGGGGTCGCCAAAGAGTCAGGCACGACTTAGCGACTAAACAACAACAAATAATTGCTGTACAACGTTGTGTTAGTTTCTATTGCACAACAGTGTGAATCAGCTCTGTATAAACATGTATCCCCTCCCTCCTGAGCTTCCCTCCAGCCCCACCTCCCCATCCCCGCCACCATCGCACCCCTCTAGGTCATCATGGAACACTGAGCTAGGCTCCCCATGCTACGCAGCAGCTTCCCACTAGCTATCTATTTCACACATGGTGGTGTTTATATGTCAGTGCCACTCTCTCACGGAGAAGGCAATGGCACCCCACTCCAGTACTCTTGCCTGGAAACTCCCATGGACGGAGGAGCCTGGTGGGCTGCAGTCCATGGGGTCGCAAAGAGTCAGACACGACTGAGCAACTTCACTTTCACTTTTCGCTTTCATGCATTGGAGAAGGAAATGGCAACCCACTCCAGTGTTCTTGCCTGGAGAATCCCAGGGACGGAGGAGCCTGGTGGGCTGCCGTATGGGGTCGCACAGTGTCAGACACGACTGAAGCGACTTAGCAGCAGCAGCCACTCTCTCAATGTGTGGCAAAGTTTCTTGAGTAGACAGAACACCAAGACCAACACCTGTCTTGTGCTCCATGATTGAGGGACCCTGATGGGGGCAGGGAGGGGGCAGTAAAAGGAAGTGAGGAGTGTCCCCACCCTCTCTACAATGGAGGAGACTGGGGAACGCTAGTTAATCTCTCTGAGCCTCAGGTTCCTCACCTATAAGCATGGTCTGGGGACAATTTCCCATTGCAAATTATATAATAAAACAGCTAAACCCAATTCTCCTTTGCTCAGTAAGGTGTGGAGGAAGGGAAGGAGTATAATTAGCATCATGTGTCTAAAAGGGTTTAAGGGTCATTTCGGTGAGGTCGGTGAAGGCTGGTGTTATGGTCCTGCCTAGCTGGGCACAGTCTTCCAGGAGGTTCCATGACATAATCCTGGGAGATTTAAGAGTGTTGTTGGGGTAGCACAGGGGACTAAGAAGACAGGCCAGACGGTAAATGCTCTCTGTGAACAATAACAGTTTGGAGGAGAAACGCAAAGTAGTTTCAAATTTCCTATCCCGTAATAGCCATAGGAATTGGTGATCTGGATTTACCAATGGAAAAGAAATAACAGTTGGCTTTGGGATTTAAAAAAAAAACTACAACGCAGTGTGAAAGTAAAAATACAATGAAAGCTTGTATAAGACGTTTTTGATTGATTGTTCAGTTCATGAGATCGGCTGGCATGAAATAAAATGTTTCTTTTTCTGGGCAGTGATTAGATAAGTCGAATATGGTGAAGCAACCCACAGGACCGTTGTCAGCCTACAGATCAATCGTCAGCCTACGGATCGGGTTTTTCATAAACGTCACTGTGCAGCCCTCACAGAGAGTTCTTGTTTCTGGTGGATTTGTTTCACCTCCTTTGTGAAAGCCTTAGAGAGAAGGCAGCAAGCGGGAAAATCAGCTATTTATAGGCATTTTTGACTAAAAGTGTCTGCTCGGCGTGCCATGAAATACTTCCAAGAGGTGGGAGCACAGGAAACGATCTCAAATCACCGAGAAGCCTGGAGGAGTGTGATGGGGAGAAGAATTTTCAGAAAGCTCAAGTTCATTTGCAAACAAATGACAGTTACTTGCACTGACACCCCCTGAGTTACCGAAAAGCTAGCTGAACTTGTATTAGTTAGGAGAGGAGGAGAAGGGGAAAAAAAAGATAAATTATCTAAGGATTACAAGTCCTTGGGATCTTTTAAGGGACTTTAATGGGGCCAGCAGGTGGCCTGTGATGGAGCTGGCTTCTGAGAATGGAGAGGAGTGATCAGGGATTTCGGACATGAGTCCAAACAGTGATGGACCTGTTGTCATCTGCCAGCAATAGTGGAAGATGACACTCATCGAAGCTGCTCTGGTAGAAACACTCATCAGAGAACCAAGAAAGGAGGTGAGTGGATAAAGTCCCCTTTAGACAAGCCCCAGAGCTGTTGTTGTTAAGTAATGTACAACTCTGGACTGTAGCATGCCAGGCTTCCCTGTCCTGCACTGTCTCCCAGAGTTTGCTCAAACTCATGTCCACTGACTTGGTGATATCATCCAACTATCTCATCCTTTGTTGCTGTTAAGTAAACTTGCCCTGTGGACTAACCAAAGCTGCCTGTAGTGAGGCAGCAGGGTCTTGACAGACTTAAGATCTGAAAACAAAAGTAGGTTTTGTTTAAACATACATGAAAACTTGAGGAGATAGAACAACAGAAAAATTGTGTTCTATCAGCAAACACGGAGCCATGGGGAAACCTGACTGACAGAAGCTGAGCTGTCAAAAGATGTACCCTTTGCGATCTTTTCATCTGCAAACAAAAGCTTTATGTGTTTAGCTGGCATTTGGGGCAGGAAGCCTTAAATCTACCCAGTGATGGACTTGTCATCCGACTTTGGGAAACTGCTTTTCTTTCCCACAGAATCAGATATGTTCATGCTAACCTTGGTTTAATGAAAGTTCAGTCAAGCAATATGGAAAAGAAAAAGTGGTACATGAAGCAGGTGAAGAAGCAACAAAGGACGTTAACAGCTGAGGATATGAAAACTCAAAACGTTTCACACTGTATTTTTTACTTTTTCCACAAATCTGAAATATTTTTCTATGACCTCAGCAAACACAAAAGTCATCATTATGCCCATTTTGCAGATCTAAAAATGGAGGTACTAAGTAGAGGGAGCCCAGAGTCCTGTGGGAAGTCCGTGGCAACATTAAAGTCCATGTTTTCATTTGTTAGACTCTACTGCCCCCTTCAGTATGTACAAAGATGAATCTGGTCTGCTAGTTCTAGAGTATGGGTAGAAGGGTGGTTCTTAGATGGACCTCTGCCCTGGATTCTTCCCAGAGTAACAGAATCAGAAGCTCTTGGATTGATGCCACAAATCCTCATTTTATAGACATCCTCAAGGGATACTTGTGCACACAAACCTAAGGATCAGTTGCCTAAATATTCAATGACAGAGTAAGTGGCCACACATGTATATGACTCTGCACATGCAGGGAAATTCGGCATCGTTGTGCTACTGTTTACCTATACGGATGCCACTAGATAATGCTCTGCACAGCACTTCCAACTTCAGAGCTAGATCTTCTTTACACTGGCTCACTTTTGACCATCAAAAGCGATGACCAAGAGATCAACCTGGAGCCTTTGATGTCTCCTATGCATTATTTCTTTCACATTTTCTAGAGTTACTCTGATTTAATATACTTGGCCTCATTGTCCTATATATTCTCTACTATGCGTCACATATTACACACACACACACACGCATTACTTTGGAAAATACAGTTTCAGCTATGCTTACGATCTTTATTCTAGGAAGGTGAGGTGAGAGGTAAGAGGACTGGCCGCCAAGACAATGGGAGATGCCAGAGAGAAGTGTGTTGCCCTTACAACCCAGTCCCAGGGCTCTGAGTGTGATGCTATTCCCTTTGTCCTCTGTTGGTACAGGATTTCCTCCTAATAAAACCATCGGGATGCAGGAGAGATGGACAGGGATAACAGGAACAAAAATACCCATTTCTTTTATTTAGACATTAAAAATCCTACCCTGCCATGTGTAACCACAGAGTTACAGACTGCAGGTAATTATTTAGTTAACAACTGTCTTTATCACTTGTGAACTTTTAAAGAAACAGCCATGCTTCAAATCTAACTTTCAGATTAGGTCTTGGCCCCTTTGTGCCTTGACCTCACTGCCTTAAATGGATGGAGTAAGAAAGGATAAGCTGGCCTCTGAAACGCGCCTTAAAGGTTTACACAGATATGAAAGACTTAATGGGCAGCAGCAGGGCAGTGAGTCTGCTAGGCTCAGCCTGCTGCTCATGAGGTGACTAATATGTGTTAGTCAAGGCATCTCCTTAGGGTTTATTTTCCCCACTTTTAGAAGGAGTGGGTTGGACTAAGTAACTGCAAATAATTCTTCCATAAGGGGATTATTAGGTGAGAAATAGGGAGGTGGAAAGATGCTATGCCCACCCTCCAGGGAGGATTTTGTGAATGAGAGGGAATACCAGTGAGGCCTTCCAGTGAGGAGCTTTGGGAATACTATTGTAAAACTGTCATTTTTCTGAAAAATAAATAAATAAAACCTTCCTGGGTCTCTCATTACACACCTTCATATTTTAGAGACCTGGAGAGTAAAATCAGGGAGGAGTTAGACAATCCTGAAAGTATGTAATTAACGTTGGATAAAAAACACAAGAGGAACAGAAGTCATTTCCTGTCATTGTTATTGGATGACTCTCTGTATGAAAGGTGTTTATCCTTATCCCAGGGAAGCAGGACACCTTGGACTTGTTTATACTGCTGGTCTGCGATTTAACGTACTCCTTGTAAGAGGGAGGTAAGGAGTTTTCTAGTGGGATGCATGAAAAGTTTGTTTCCCCACTTTAAAGTCATCCTGCTTTTGTGAAATGGTACACTTGAAACAGATCTTATGTCATGAATCAGAGATGGAAGAAAGCATATGCATGAATGCATGCTTTATTAGTATGGCTACAGGAATGCCTATGCAGATATAACGTGTCTATATGGACCTAGACACATGCATACAACATATAGTAATCCTAGACTCCACACAGCTCTACTTCCTGGATGGCTCTGTGATAGTCCCCGCCTGAATTTTGTAGGAAGTTTCCAAATTCTGGGAGAACAAAGAGTATAAGCTTCAATGGACAGAGAAGAGTGACTTTAAGGTACATAAAAAAAAGAGATATGCTTATCTGCTGCTGCTGCTAAGTTGCTTCAGTCGTGTCCGACTCTGTGCAACCCCATAGACGGCAGCCCACCAGGCTCCCCTGTCCCTGGGATTCTCTAGGCAAGAACACTGGAGTGGGTTGCCATTTCCTTTTCCAATGCATGAAAGTGAAAAGTGAAAGTGAAGTCGCTCAGTCATGTCTGACTCTTAGCGACCCCATGGACTGCAGCCTACCAGGCTCCTCCATCCATGGGATTTTCCAGGCAAGAGTAGTGGAATGGGGTGCCATTGCCTTCTCCAAAGCTTATCTAGAAAACTCATTTTGTGAATGTAATTAGAAGTCGCTTTATTTTAGAAATGGAAACAAGGCAGGGCATTTTGCTAAATTCTAACAAATAGTAAAAAAAATCCCAATTTAAAAAATATAGTTGTATATGTTCTTAAATTTAAAAGATCAGAGCATCAGAAGAGGTCTTTCCTTGGTCATGTGTTCTCCAAGAAATCAAAGTGTTAAAAAACAGTATAAAAAAGAAATTGGCCATGGTCAATGAAGGAGTGAGCTGAGTGTCTCCTTACACTCTGATCCCTCCTTTTCCTTTGCTAATTGTTTAAAAGTAATTCGCTGTTTTTCTTTTATTGGAGTATGAAATATACAGTTGCCTTACAATGTTGGGTTAGTTTCTGGTGTACAGCAAAGTGAGCCAGCTATGTGTATACCTATATCCTCTCTTTTTTGGATTTCCTTCCCACTGAGGTCGCCACAAAGCACTGAGTGGAGTTCTCTGTGCTCTACAGTAGGTTTTCATTGTTGTTCAGTCCCTAAGTCATGTCTGACTCTTTGTGACCCCATGGACTGCAGCATGCCAGGCTTCCCTGTCCTTCAGTTTCTCCTGGAGTTTGCTAAAACTCATGTCCATTGACTGGGCGCTGCCATCCAATGGGTGATGCTGGGAGATGCTCAACACCAATAATTATTAGAGAAATGCTACAATGAAGTATCACCTCACACAGGTCAGAATGGCCATCACCAAAAAGCTACAAACAATAAATGTCGGAGAGAGTATGGAGAAAAGGGAACCCTCTTACACCGTTTGTGGGACAGTAAACAGTAATTAGCTCTTTATCTTTACCTTTTAGCTGCAAACTGGACTGGGTTGAAGGAGAATAAATCATTTACTGAAAAAATTAAAGCACTCCCTTACCATGGTTTTGGTCTAAGAGTTTATTAATATGCACTTATAAAAATAGAGTAACATGATTTTTCCTATGTCCTAACGTGTTCCAAATAACAGTTAATAGGAACACAGCCTGCAGGTGGGGGAGGAGGAAAGATGGTGTGAGAAGCAGATAAATGAACGCTTGATGTGAAGTCCGACATGCATTTTATTTTTATCCAACAGGAAAAGTTACGGGTTCAAAATTTCAAATAAGTAACATAATCATAGTAAGATCATATAACTTCTATTGCATCACAGTAATAGTAACCTGATTTGACCTGAAAAGGCCAAGTTTTATTTCTCTATGAAGTTATCCTGGCAAGTGACAGGAAAAAAAAAAAATCTGACTGTTCAGAGGTATTGTAGTTTGAACCACACGAAGTTTCTGATTTCAACTGTTTAGAACAAAAAAGCTGGAATTTCTCCATGGTTCAGCTCATATCAATAAGCACAGTAAATCTACAACACAGAGGTTGTTGCTTTTTGAGCCTAAAACCAAAGTGGCAAAAACCCTAATCTAGTCACCGAGTCAAAGCCAGCCTGGCAATACTGCATATATGTTTAGTGGCCCTTGTAATACCTCAGGGGCTTCCCTGGTACCTCAGTGGTAAAGAATCCTCCTGTCAATTCAGGAGACCTGGGTTCAATCCCTAGGATGGGAAAATCCCCTGGAGAAGGAAATGGCAACCCACTCCAGTATTCTTGCCTGGGAAAAACCCATGGAAAGAGGAGCCTGGGGGTCACAAAAGAGTCAGACACAACTAAATGACAACACAACAAAATAACACTTCAAGCAAAAAACAAAACAAAAAAACCAATGTGTTCTACGATTTGTAAGTCATTGTTTGTGTTAGGTTGTATAAAGGCATGATCTCAAATGGACCAGAGATTATGGATGAGTCTTTCTTTACTGAATGGTAAATGTTTACCCTGGCTCCTGAATTTAATTTGCAACTGATCAAACTGTGCTCTAAGGAGAAGAGAGAAGGAGGAGATAAATCCTCTGGCCACTAAGAGATACAGGCTAGTTGTTGTCTTTTACCCTGCTAACCAATGCTAGACCTCCCGTGAGTAGACTGGATTCTGAGGGATGTGAAAGCCTGTGTGGGAAGAACTTTGACTGTGGCTAACTAAGGACTTTTGGTGCTGCTGAAAATGTCTTTAGAATAATGCAAATTGCAGACCAAGAATAGGAAAGTTTAACAACTTTCAAGAAGGCTTTCCTATTTCTTTTCAATCTTTCTTTTCCTACCACTCACTCTGAACCTCTGCTTTCTCACAGAGTTTTGTCAACTGTCCACACCCCCAGCCCCAATACTGAGATGTGGGCAACATTGAGAATTACAGAGAATCAGAGAAAGAACCACCACTGATTCTACGTGAAAAGTTAAGATCAGGCAGAAGTAACCTCATTTTCTATTATATCAAGAAACAGGGACATCTCTACTAAGACCAGGGAAAAATAGGGAGAAGACTGTACAAGCCAAATAGGAAATACATTCAAGAATTTTGAACCACCCCACCCCTTTTTTGCTGGATTATTGAGGCAATTTAAATTGAAAATAAAGAAAATCATCTACCTAGTTCATTTTTTTTTTTAAGGCAGCAAGGAAACATTGCAGTAACCAAAGTCACTAGTAGAATTGCTCAGCACAGTCACACATTTCATCTAAAGTAGGTTTTAAAAACTGACTTCACAAAATTTAAATTGTTCTAAAACAAGAGGAAGGAAAACCTCAGAGGGGACAGAAAACCCCACTGGGCAGAGACTGAATAGTCTTGAACAGCATTTTGAAAAATAGTTGTATCTGCATTGAAAAAAATAGTCCTGGGTTCATGTCTGTTATGAATGACTCTTCAGTGATCTTTTGTGGAGTCTTATTTAACCAACAGGGAAAAAAAGTCACAAGAAAATCCACAAAACCCCCAACCATCCAGAAATTTTAATTTTGCAAAGGAACAGTTAAGCATTCACCATTCTTGTCAAAGAAAACCATAGATCACATTTCAACCACCAGACACACAACATCCTCTCATGGCACCTAGCACCTGCGATCATCTGTCAATTAAAGATTTCATGAAGCCTCCTGGAGACACAGATGTGTGGGTATCTGATGTCTCTACCTGCTTTCTTACCATCTGTACACACATCCGTACTTAGCCCTTTCAGTTGGACTAGCTATTGTTTAGAGAACAAATAAAATAACAACAAAAACTACTCACCACCACCACCACCAAAAGGAAAAAACCACTTAAACCAACAACACACTCTCACCAAATACATAGTAATAAAAGAGTTGTACTCAGACCTGGTCAATCCTTCCATTTCTTGAAACTTGCACACAAACTGAAGAAACCCACTCAGCCTTAAAAAGGTCGATCATTTTGTTCTCCTAAAATTTCATCTCTGAGCGTGCTGGCTTTCTTGTCTGTCTCGTGTGCGTTCTCTCCCTCTCTCTCTCTCCCCCTGTGTCTCTCTCTCTCTACTTTTACCGGAGAGCGTTTTGTTTCCTTTTTCCTGTTTCTGCTGCTGGATGAATGCAAAAATACACAATTTGAAGGTTTTCTTTTTTTTTAGGCTAACAGTTGGAAATCTAAAATCTTGCTCTCCTGAATAGCTTATTATGCCAGTCATTCAACATGCAACGTTTTACATAAAGAGGCATTTACAGAATCAAGAATTCTGTTTTCTTAAAGCAAAAACAAATCAACAACCAAAACTCCCTCTACTCCTCTGACCCCCTTCCTTAACGATTAGCACTTACCCTGAGATGTGCCATAAATGCTCTATTCCAAATGTACAAAAGCCAACCACATCTCAACTGAGAATTAAACAGTTTTAATGTCTTCAGATCCATGTCCCTGCTCCAGATTCTGATACAGACAGTCACTGGCAGCCGTACAATAGTTCTAAACAGCAGACATCTGATTCTTGACATTTAAAAATAACAATATTGGGGGAAAAAAGGGAGTCTTTTTTAAATCAACCACAGACAGCTTGTGAGGCAGCACATCTAAGCAACTGACTATATTATCTGGAACTTACAATAATTTCAAGCTACAGTATTTTCTTTCTAAATCAGTGTCAGACGGAGGCTAGACACCTACAGACCTCTCATTTTCTATATAATCATGGCAATGACCGAAGTTAAATAATTTCTGAGTGATAATTCAATATAGAGAGAACTTTTTAGTATTTAGAATTCTATTATTGGTGAATATTAACCTGTGTTCAGTCTGGAATCAAATTAGGAACATTTCAGCCATTCATCTGAGCTGGGTCACATTTCACGGACACGCATTCTTAACCATGTGCGAACAGAGGAGGGCAGGTGAATGCATACCTTTGCTGCAGAATAGAACAAATATTAAAATGAGAAAAATGCATTTGTTTCTATTTCTGAAGCACTTTATAGACTCAGACTGATCTGCACTCAAGTCTTAGCTGTCTCAATTACTACCCATGAGTTCCTGAAGACAGAATTCCATCTTTTGTGCCTCAGGTTTGTCATCCATAAAACTGGAGTAAATAGTAATATTAATACTAATTTTATAAAGGTGTTTTGGGTACTAAATGGATACTCTATGATTTCTGTTACATAACAGGCAGAGGGTATATGCTGCTTCTTCCCTCTGTGTTATATTGGTCTGGGCAGGAATCAGCCATGATTAATGGGGAAATCCAGGTTTGAAGGTAGATGAATCAGGTTAGACCCTCCATGTTGCCATGTACTAGCTGTTTGTCCTTGGGCAAGTGACTTAATCTAATTTACTAAATCGCAGTTCCTTTAACTGTAAAATACTTCATAAGAGTTTCAAAGAGCAAATTAGATATCACTGGAAAAGCATCTACTTCAAGCATTTAATAAATGGTAGCTCCAGGCCTTTACAACTCTTGAAAACAGCTCTCATTAGTGCTTTGCATTTGTAACTGAGGTGTCTGAAGATGTGGACTGAGATCCCAGGCCTTCTCAACCAAGTGCCTCACTTTATAGTAGAAGAAAGAGACTTTGGAGAGCTGAAATGATGGTTCTCAGCTGTATCACTAGTTAGTGATCACCAACTAGTTAGTGGCCAATAGGGACTAAAACATAAACCCTCTTATTTAAAGTTCAATGCTTTGTCCACTAAACTTTCTGACACTGAAATTGAACACATCTGAACATCCAGTTTCAATATTAGTTTGTAATTGGGGCTTTCTTGGTGGCTCAGAGAATCTGGCTGCAATGCAGGAGGATCCTGTTCAATCCCTGGGTTGGGAAGATCCCCTGCAGAAGGAAATGGCAACTCACTCCAGTATTCTTGTATGAAGAATCCCATGGACAGAGGAGCCTGGTGGGCTACAGTCCGTGGGGTCTCAAAGAGTCAGACATGACTGAGCAACTAGCACTTTCACTTTTTCACAAAGCAATATGACTAGGAAACAAACCCCTCTATGTTCCCAAATTTGCTTCTAAGAATGAGTTTACAAGTGAAATTATTCTATGGGAGCTGACAGGTGCTGGCTAAATCTATCTTCCTAAGAGGAGCTTCTGCAGGACATAGATTCTCCTTTCCCTGTAAAGCAAGAAGAGAGCTAGAGAGGATTCCAGTTCTTAGGAGTGTCCCATTCCTCCTCCCCCATGTGAATGTCCAGCTTCTTCCTTTGCTTTAGAGGAACTCATCTTAGCATACTGGTTGGGGAGAGTACACTGCATTTACTATGTCCCCACACTGATATATAAAAATTTTTTTTTCAGTTTGAAAGTCTTGTGCAGAATGCCGTGCTGGCTCAGTCATGTCCACTTCTTTGCGACCCCACAGACTGTAGCCCACCAGCCTCCAATGTTGATGGGATTTCCCAAGCAAGAATACTGGAACGGGTTGCCATTTCCTTCTCCAGGGGATCTTACTGACCCAGGGATTGAACCCACATCTCCTGCATTGGCAGGTGAATTCTTTCTGCCGAGCCACCAGGGAAACGCTTTAATTTGATATTTCTTATCTGATCTTATCACTACTGATTATGGTTCAGTTTTTAAAATTAAATTTATTTTGTTTTTGCCATTAGTCACAGAACCTTCATAGACAAAAATGTATCCTCTTCTAGGTTTTCTGTCTCATTACACATCCTTTTTCAAGACAGATACTTTATCAAAATATTTTATTCTCAGTAGTGGATGAGATTTATGTGGTTAAAGAATTTCTAAGGCTTTCAGTTGTAATATTTACAATGGTCTTTTCTATGAACTAAGAGTCTTGAGTTCTGGTCTTACCTCTGCCATATATTAACAGTGTGACTTATAAGGCCTTTACCTTTCTTTGAGTCTAGCTTTTTATATTCTGAATGAAGAGGTTTGGTTAGATGATCCCTTTAGCTTTAACCTTCTGTTAGGGATTCTTGATCACTTAATTAACATGTGTAACAACCTTTTAGGGCTTCCCAGGTGGCGCAGTGGTAAAGAATATGCTGCCAAACATGGGTTTGCTCCTTGGGTTGGGAAGATCCCTGGAGTAGGAAATGGCAACTCATTCCAGTATTCTTGCCTGGAAAGTGCCACGGAGAGAGGAGCCTGGTGGGCTCCAGTCCATGGGGTCCAGAGAGTTGGCACGACTGAGCAACTGAGGACAACCTTATAGTAAATTAAATGATGCCACCTTCAGTAGGAAATATTGTGTTCTTTGTGAAAACTATCCACACCATGGTGGCCTCTTCTGAAGTCTGGGGATGGGTCTGGCACTGTCCCTACCCAGTGACTGCCAGTCTGGAATATTTTCAGAACTTGGTAGCAGCATTCCCAAGGGAGTCAGCTTTGTCAGAAGAGATCCAAAGAGAGCCAAAAAGATGAATGTCTTGGTGGAAGACTTTTCCTTGCATTTATTCTTAAGAGTGGGAAATGATTATGTCATGATTTTATATTCCAGTAAAACCTTTTTTAAAACAGACAAGGCTAGGAAGGGAGGGCTAGGAAGAGAAAACCTACACTTTGAAAAGGAAAAATGTGAGGATCCCTCTTATGAAACGCTGTGTCTCAGTAAAAATGATGAATCTAAAGGGAGGCAGTAGGGAAGAAAGGAACTCTTCCCCTGATATTTTTATCCAGGTGAAATCTGGTTTCAGTGGATTGGAGGGCAGTAGGAAAAACAGGAGTCTGCAGAGGGGAGGAGCGGCCTTGGGCCTGCGTGTGTGGGATTTACATACTGACACTAATTGTATTTTATTGCGCAGATGCTTCCCCTTCTTTTCCTCCTCTTCTCTGTTGTCCTGAGTCCCTGCAGCTGTACTTGTCAGGTCCCCAAACTGGCTCCATCTCCACCTCCTCAGGGTGCAGGGCATCACCCCAACTCCCTGTGCTCTGGGGGATGAGGACTTAGGTGGGGGTGTGATTAGCTTCGCTGTGGTGTGAAAATTGCAATGGTGAAGATGTTGATCAATTTTTCCAAACTAACAGCTTGGGGCAGAATCTTAAATAATAATAACAAAAAGCCCTGAATAGAACTAATTAAACTCTTTCCAGAATTCCAAAGATCATTGTTGACTTTTGTAAAAAAGGTGGCTTTATTTTACAATTCTGTGTACACTCCCCTTTTCTCCCCTCCTTGTCCTCCAATCCCTCAGACAAAAGAGGAACACAAAACATTAATAACTCCTTGCCTTTTTGTAGGCGTGCTTTTCAAAGCACTTTTATATCCAGTATCTCAAGATAACTGGATGAGGTTGCTAGCAGGCCTGTTTCCTGATAGGAGCCCTCAGCCCCCAAAATGCTAAATAATTTGCTAAGGTTCACACAGAGAATTCACAGTAGAGCCAAGACTAGGCCCCAGGGGAAAATACCATACAATCAGCTGGTACAACTTCTAAGCACCCATCCCTCCATATAAATGGTACCTGAAGGTACTGGCAGGAACGTTCTTGTTGACACGACTCTGACTTCACCATGGCCTGGTCCATGTTGACCGAGGCTTTCTGGTAAACCTCTCGGGCTCGACTCACGGTCAGCGTGGAGGACCAGGCACTCTTCTTGAGCAGTGGTGCATCTAGGGTGACGGGCAGGTTGGCGCAGGTGGAGCACTTGACGTCGTTGTTACTCCGGGAGGCCTTCACCGCCTGCTCGCTGATGGTGTTGTAGGCCTCCATAAAGTACTGAGAGGCCGAGCGGTCGGGGCACCTGCCCATGGTCATCACACCCGAGGGGGAGTGGTAGATACACATGTCGCCGTCGAGGTTGTCGTCAGAACTCCACCAGCCAGGGGATGTGTTGTTGCGCGGCTTGGGCTCCGGGCGCCGCTCCTTGCTTTTGCTGCGCTTGCCGTACCTCACGGTCTGCGTCTCGTCCGGGCTGGCCTTGCCTCCGTTGACGCTGCCCTTGGACGGTCCCTCCAGGGAGTGCGATTTGGTGAAGAGCTTCTGGACCGAGTGGACCAGGTGGCGGATGCGGCCGGGGCTGTCGCTGCGGTGCTCCACGGCCGTGCGCTTGTACTGCAAAGTGTGGTAGCCATCCCGGCTGAGAGGTAGCTGCCTCTCAAACTGGTCCAGGAGGTTGGCGGGGATGCGGTTGGCCTTGGTGGCCAGGGTGCGGGGCACCAGGGCACACTCGTCCTTCAGCTCCTGCTGCGAGGTGTAGTGCCGCCGCGGGAAGGTGCTGCTGGCCAGCGGGTCGCTGAAGGGGCCCACACACTCGGCCTGGAAGGAGGTCCGCTGAGTGTAGTAGGGGTGGTCGGCCGGATGGTGCTCCACCGGGCTCAGCAGGTATGGCTTGCGATCCGCGTGGTGCGACAGCGAGTCACAGGCTGAATCGCAGGTGACTCCGTGGTGATGGCTGCGGCTGCCCGATAACCCTTTCATCGCTGATGGGGCAAAGCCGCGGGGGTCATGGACACCCGGGGGTGTGGTTCCAGACCCGTCTCCCGCAAGGACCTGGGGAAATGAAGGAGAGGGGGACAGTGGTTAACTCTTCCCTTGGTAAATAGATAGTGCTCTTTCCCCATGCATCTGCTACTGAGTTGGTTTTCTGGCAGAAGAACTCAGGAAAAGTCAAAGTGTAGTCCCTCAGTCCTGTTGGATTCTTTGCAACCCTGTGGACGGTAGCCCGCCAGGCTCCTCTGTTCATGGGATTTCCGGGGCAAGAATACTGGAGCGGGTTGCCATTTCCTCTTCCATGGAATCTTCCTGCCCCAAGGGTTGAACCTGTGTCTCCTGCATTGCAGGCAGATTCTTTACCACCTGAGCCTCATTGACTCTCCCTAAAAGGAGCTTTAATGCATTGATGGAAAAGCCCTATTACCTCTATATCTTGGCAAAGACCAGCACCGCCCCCCCCCACCCCCAGTCACATAGGAGAGACAGGGTGAAAGCTAGTTAACCCAGAAAAGAAACTATAAAAATGTTAAATTATTTTTAAATGATTTAGGAGAAAAACTTCCCCTCCCTCCAGGGTTCTAATAATTGTATATCTCCCCTGCTGCTCTGTTTTTATTCTTAACTGTATGTTAGTCATCAGGCCAGCAGACCACAAGGGTTCAGTTTCTCTGGGAGGCTTTTGCTGGCCCCCCTTACAGAGAGAATTAGTTCTGTGCTTGCAGAGCATGTGCTGCATACTCTCCACCTCCTCTGGAATGCTTTGTCCCATGTTTTCCCCACTAGCTCAAGCTCCCTGAGGTTAGTTTACTTCTCAGTCACCTGTACATCTCCCTACCTCATACCAGGGGCTTCCCTGGTGGCTCAGTGGTAAAGAATCCACCTGCAAAGAAGGAGACCTGGGTTCAACCCCTGGGTTGGGAAGATCCCCTGGAGAAGGGAATGGCTGCCCACTCCAGTATTTTTGCCTGGAGAATTCCATGGCTAGAGGAGCCTGTTTGGGCTCCAGTCCACGGTGTCTCACACAGCTGAGCAACTAACACTTTTACTTTCACTTCACCTCATACCAGTTGGGCCATATATACACACAAGCACTCCATATATGTGAGTGGAAAACGTAAGTAAAAGAGGCTGCTGCTGCTAAGTCACCTCAGTCGTGTCCAACTCTGTGTGACCCCAGAGATGGCAGCCCACCAGGCTCCCCCGTCCCTGGGATTCTCCAGGCAAGAACACTGGAGTGGGTTGCCATTTCCTTATCCAATGCATGAAAGTGAAAAGTGGAAGTGAAGTCGCTCAGTCATGTCCGACTCTTAGCGACCCCATGGACTGCAGCCTACCAGGCTCCTCCGTCCATGGGATTTTCCAGGCAAAAGTACTGGAGTGGGGTGCCAACTTTAGGATATATTTCTGTTATCTTCTTTCACATACTTTCCCATTAGAATGCCATGGTGACAATTACAGCAAACAATCCCCACTTTCCCATGGTAATTAGAATTGGAAAAACTAATGGTAGGGCAAAGACATCAGAGCTGTAGAGAAGACCTGCCCATGTATTTCTGTCATCAGAGAATTAAGAGTTTCTTGTCTACAAACTGAGAGCAGATGAAGAACAAATAAGCTTGAATCAGCTCATTTGACTATCAGGACATCTCCTTTTGCTGGTTTAAGAGTTCATGGTAAATATTTACAAGCTATGGCAAGATGGACAAAGGAAAGACTCTTGAAACATTCCTGAGGAAACATGAAGGGCCTGAACCCGAGGGTCGGGTGTGCCTGGGAGAGAAATAACTCCTACAGATGCAGCTGAGTGAAACGCAGTCATCCCAAGCCTTCCCCTTCCTTCAAGACCAGAAGCTGCCTTATGATCCAGCAATCCCACTGCTGGGCATTCACACTGAGGAAACCAGAAGGGAAATAGACACATGTACCCCAATGTTCATCGCAGCACTGTTTATAATAGCCAGGACATGGAAGCAACCTAAATGTCCATCAGCAGATGAATGGATAAGAAAGCAGTGGTACATATACACAATGGAGTATTACTCAGCCATTAAAAAGAATACAATTGAATCAGTTCTAATGAGGTGGATGAAACTGGAGCCTATTATACAGAGTGAAGTAAGCCAGAAGGAAAAACATAAATACAGTATACTAACGCATATATATGGAATTTAGAAAGATGGTAACAATAACCCAGTGTACAAGACAGCAAAAGAGACACTGATGTATAGAACAGTCTTATGGACTCTGTGGGAGAGGGAGAGGGTGGGAAGATTTGGGAGAATGGCATTGAAACATGTAAAATATCATGTATGAAACGAGATGCCAGTCCAGGTTCAATGCACGATACTGGATGCTTGGGGCTAGTGCACTGGGACGACCCAGAGGGATGGTATGGGGAGGGAGGAGGGGGGAGGGTTCAGGATGGGGAGCACATGTATACCTGTGGTGGATTCATTTTGATATTTGGCAAAACTAATACAATTATGTAAAGTTTAAAAAAAAAAAAAAAAGACCAGAAGCTGCTGTTCTTCTGGGCAGAGTACTTCCTTTGGACTCTAGTAGAGTGAATCCAGGGACAGAGGAGCCTAGTGGGCTGCCGTCCATGGGGTCACACATAGTCGGACACGACTGAAGTGACTTAGCAGCAGCAGCAGCAGAGTGAGTTCATCAGTAGTTGAATGTGTTCCTCCTGACAGTCTTGTTTGTTTGTTTTTAATAAAGCTTTCTATAATACAAAAATTATCATATGGAGAGTTGTCCAGAAAGGCCAATGTGACTTTCCAAAAAATCACAAATGTAATTTTAGATAGACAGGGAGAGATAATTGGTTTAATTGTAAAAAAAAAAAAAAAAATCCTGTAAAACAAAACAGAACACCCATGTATAGCCTAATGAAGAAAAACATGGAGTCTTGAGGGATCAGGACTTGTCAGTTCCATGGGATATGCTGTATGTGGGAGCCCAACTGTTGAAAATCTCTAACCGTGCTTTATGAAGCTCCTTTTCTCCTCCTAGTCTCTCTGTTTCTGGATTAATTGAATGAAGTTGATGAGAGGTTTTAATCACTGGAGTCTTTCGAAATTGCTCAGTCTATCAAACTAGGAGCTTCTTGAGGGCAGAGGTTATGTTTTATGCATTCAGTGGCCAGCAGAGTGCTTGGCTGCTGGTGGGAACTCGGTAAAGTAGTTAATGAAATAATGCATCAGTGAAAAATCTCCCAGGGTGGTTCATCCTGTGGTTCAAGTCACACCTATTGTGTTTGAAAAGGAAGCGGCCAAGGAAGGAAGGAAGGCACCATCTTATGGGCATTTTAGAGACCAGTGGTTTTCCAGGTGAGGCAGGAGGCATGTGGGTGCATGTTTCTTATGCTGCTTGTTTGTTTACCTTCAACTTCTGCCTCTCCATGTCCCATCAATGAATATCTCACTCTTAAAGTTCTCCCTGCTTTGAGGTTAAAATCTGGGAGTTTACCTGGTCTGCTGACTACAGAATGTCTACACAGAAGACAATCTGTTTAAAGAAGAGAAAGCAAATGACACCTGAAGAGACAAAGAGGGAAAGAAACTGGTTCAGGAAGAGCCTGTAAATCACAACTTGCCCACCGAGGAGCTAATATAAGGGAAATTTTAACATAAAATACCTCGGGACTACTTTATACAAAGTTATGATCCCAAGAGTAGGCTGTGGCAAGGAGGGATACAGAAGATTAAATACACATTTTTAGCAAAACTGTGGCACAAACTAATTTAGGTTGAAAAATCCGCTTCATGAGGAAGTTTCTCTATATAAAACAGGTCTCATCGAGGACATTTTTGTCTTTTAAATATAGACTTAAAAATAAAAGACAAAAATAGGAAGCCAGTTGGGTTATGGTCACATAATAAATCTTATGATTCCACATAATATAACTCAATATATGAAATAATATGAAATAATGCTTCAATCTTTCCTTCTGAAGCAGCTGGGTCTTGGGTGGATATTTTTTGCTAAATAAAATGTGAATCTGGCAAGAGCCAAAAACATGAATTATACATATTCACTCCAAAATGGAGATTATTTGAAATCATGTGTTCAATATTTATGTAATTATCTTTAATTTGTGAATGGCATTTCATGTGAGATGATGTTGCCTGAGGACACACAGAGCCAACAAAGAGCCTTTTTAAGGCCATTAATGATGAATTTGTTCAATGACGTAACCGATGATTATTTTGGTAAGTTAAACATGCACAGTGTGATTTTTTACTAAAATTTAAGTGGGCTATTTTCAGCCTGGTGACATGCACTTATATTTTCATAAAGAGTAATACATTGAATCAAGGAAAATAAGTTAACTTTCATTCTTCTTAATGTCTGTAAAAAGATATTGAGATCTTGATCCTTTTCCTCTGTGATATATGAAATATGATAATAAATGATCATAAACATTTCTAAATGCTCCATCTATCTTTCTGGTTAAGACCAGATAAATGACTTAATACCCTAACCTTTCTAAGGGAAAAACCTTACAGTGTCTTTTAGTCTCCTGTCTTTTAAAAAGGAAAGTCGATTAATTAGTGATTATAAATTACAGCAACACATTCAGTGACTTCTCGATGAATGAGGGAGATGATCTAAAACCCTCAATGGCTAAATAATGGTTGGGATACCTACCATGGGGGTCCTGCTCTTTCACCCCTCATTCTTTGTCTTCTTCTTTTCTTACTCATGAATTCTATTCCAAGCCTACTTCTTTCTGCCACTTCTTTATTTCTCTGTCCTAATTCATGTTCGTAAGTGGCAACCCGGACTTCACTTGCTCCAGCCCATGTGTGACTAACACCATCCCCGGGAAGAATTAACCAAGCATCCTTCCCATGCAGGGCTCAGTGTTTGCTGCTGCAGATGACCAAATGCAACCAGCAAATCACTAATGCTGAGAGAGATGTGACCTAGTCATGAAAAAAGATAAATAACAATGCTCATTACCCTCTGCATTCTTGGAAAAATTAGCCCTGGAATTAAGTTTTAAGGGGCCGTAAAAGATTGCTGAAAATAGAAAGGGAAATTGTCTTTCGTGCCTTCCTCTCTGAGCCAGGATGGAGAATGTGAGTCAATGCGCCTCTGTAAGGGTTTCTATGACGACGGTGATCATCCCTCATTTTTGCCTTGTTCACTGTGACTTCAAAATGGTGTTTTGTTGTCCTCCTAAGTACGATTTTACCATCAGACGACAGGCCCTCATCGCTGGCTTGGAAAATGTGTTGACTGTATTGGCTACCGTAAGATCAGCTCTGGGTGTGAGAAACAATGCTTCTCTCACACCTGGGGCAGAAGCATTGCTGTCCAGATGATGACTAAAGCAGGAACGATCCAGCACAGGTAAAGGAAATTCTCAAGGCAGGTAATTTATTAGCACCAAGGAAAAAACAAACAAACTACATGTTAGAAGATGCTGACTGGATGGAAAACAGTCTCACAAAGCTGGCAAGTTCTTACTTTGATTTCTGTGCATGTCTTTATTTAGAGCTGCTGTGCTTGGTTTTTCTTTACATACAGACAGAGGATCCACCCGAAGGGTGTCTACTCTCTCTTTCAATGAGGACTGACAGCTGGGCAATCACAACTTGCCTTAGAAAGGACAGCGTGGGGGACCTGCCCAGGAAGGGGGGAGCACTGTGTTCTAATTTGGGGAGATGCTGGGAAGACAAAACCTCCATGAATTATCTCAGGGTCAAGTCACTTTTTTGCCTCTCCCCATTTTACAGGTGACCTGCCCATGCCAGGTTATAACAGTCAACGGAAGAGAAAGAAGGAATTCTCTTACTGAGAGTAAAACCTGTCCCCAACTAGTGACTTGCTTCCCAGTCTCTCTAGATGCACACAGGTGACTAATTCTGGCTAATGGAGTATAATTGAAAATGGCAGGTGCAGTTTCTGGAAAATGACTCTTAAGTGAAGGACATACCTTCTTTACCCCCTTTCTCAGCTGGAATTCAGACTTCAGGCTTGGCTAAGGAGTGATCTTGGTCCATGAGGTGGAAGTGAGAGTCTGAGGATGGGAGCAGCCCAAGACAATGGGCTGGGCCAGAACAGAGTGTCTGTCAGCCTGGACGTGTACCCCTGCATCTTGTTTATGGGGAAGGAATGGACCTGGATCTTTGTCTACACCACTGTGATGTGTTTTCTGACCCTTGCATCTGAACCAAGTCCTAAGTGACAAGGGTGGTTAGGGCTGACTCCTGGAGAATTTTTGTCAGCTCTGCTATAATATGAAGGACTTGACTCTGCTCATGGTGGTCACCCATGAGCGCAATTTAAACCAGGCAGTGATACAGCTGCGCGTATACTAGAGATTTCTCTGCCTGTAGTGAGAGAATGCTTCTCAGATGGCTCGGTGGTAAAGCACCCACCTGCCAATGCAGGAGACACAAGAGACACAGGTTCGATCCCCAGGTTGGGAAGATCCCCTGAAGGAGGAAATGGCAGCCCACTCTGGTATTCTTGCCTGAAAAATTCCATGGATAGAGGAACCTGGCAGGCTACAGTCCATGGGGTCACAAAGAGTTGGACACGACTGAGCAACTGAGCATGAGAGTTAGGGAATAGATTTAGGGATCAGAAGAAGCAAGAAAATCTGAGAGCAGTAATTCTTTCTTTCTTGGGAAGTTCATGAGAGAAGACTAAAAGGGGATAAAGAATAATCCTCCAAAGAGTAAGAATGTCCTGGGTGGTGGAGGGGTGCCTCCCACTTCTGTTCTTCTGCTCACTCGTGTGTTTCCACTACAGTCTAAACACACAGAGTGCTTCTTCTAGGCAGAATAAAATTCTATGCAACATGGATGCAGACTTTTTATTAGTAATTTTTTCCTCTACTAATAATCCCAATTCTATAGAGATTGAGAATGAAGAGCAATATGAATGTTTGCTGCTAAGTCACCTCAGTCGTGTCCGACTCTGTGTGACCCCATAGACGGCAGCCCACCAGGCTGCCCCTTCCCTGGGATTCTCCAGGCAAGAACACTGGAGTGGGTTGCCATTTCCTTCTCCAATGCATGGAAGTGAAAAGTGAAAGTAAAGTCGCTCAGTCATGTCCGACTCTTAGTGGCCCCATGGACTGCAGCCTACCAGGCTCCTCCGTCCATGGGATCTTCCAGGCAAGAGTACTAGACTGGGGTGCCACTGCCTTCTCCAATATGAATGTTTAGCAGGCTTATAATTTTAAATATTTTTTAAAAATAAGTGACTGATTCTCATTAATATGCTACTAACACATGAAGCCATGCCATTTTAGGGTAAAAGTAAATAGAAAACTCACATGAATTAATTTTGCCCAAAGGCCCACTTTGGGGATATTTTCTGACCTTCTGAATTTGTAGCTGCAAAAGATAACTGAATGCCATTTTCTTTCATTTTTTCAGGCTTCCCCACTCACAGACTTTCATGTACTATGTACTTAAAATCGTGCAAATGCCATTAGGGCACCTTTGAATAAGCACAGGCTGAAATACACCAGTTCTTTTACTCAAAGCACAATGCTAAGCCGTTTTATATACGCAGAATGTATTTTGGCTTTTCATGAACTTAATTGCTATCCTAATCATCTGTAGCTTGATTTTGTTTGTGAATACCTCCTTCCATCAGTCTGCTCCTACAAATAAATGCCTTTGAAACATTTCCCTTTCAAAAGATATGGTATTATATAAAAAACAAAACAACAACCCAGATCTCCTCCAATTTGGTCACAGTAGGCAACACAGCTAAAATTGCCTTTGTCTTTCACACAAAGCTTTTAGAAGTGGCTTCATGATGGTTTTTGAGAATAAAAAGGTGGAGGGTAGTGTTCCTTGAGAAATGGTTAGTAAGTCATCATTAATATTGGTCTTAGACTTACTGCTGGTTGGGAAAATGCCACGGGACTTAGAGGACTTTTACGTGGAGATGATTGAAGCAGGACATTATAAAAAGTCCTAACATTATTCTGCATCAACCCAAGTAGGAAGGTAACTGTCCTGACTCTATGTGACTTTGGACATGTGCTCCCCATGGGATTACCCTCATTTGGATCATTCTAGAAGAGGGTGTATGCTTCCCAAGTGGTTCAGTAGTAAAGAATCCGCCTGCAATGCAGGAGACACGGGCTCAATCCCTGGATTGGGATGATCCCCTGGAGGAGGAGACGGCAACCCATTCCAGTATTCTTGCCTGGGAAATCCCATGGACAAAGGGTCCTGGAGGGCTACAGTCCACAGGGCCACAAAGAGCTGGACGTGACTGAGCATGCATGCACACAGAAGAGGGTGTGATTATCTCAGCTAAGCCTGCAGATGGATTTCCCTGGGAGTCGCTAAGAGAATGTGGTCACCTTGACCAGCAGTGGCCAACAGCTCTTCAGGAGGTGTTGTGGGCAGGGGCCACCCTACATTATGGAGGTAAAACAGATAATCTTCACAGAGAATAACACAAACCACCACTTTTTTGTCCATTCAAAAAAAAAAAAAAAGCTGACAAAAATATGCATGCCATTTGACTTATCTAGGAGAAGCAGAAATGATGATAGAGTGAATCCGTTTAATGGAAAATAAAACCATGATGGAAAATGGAAATATACAAAACTATGACAATTGATACAGACACAATGCAACTTGAAAAGAAGCAATGGAAATAGCCTCTGATGAAAATGGAGTTGCTTTTGTCTACAGCTCTCATGACCAGCTGAATAGTCCTGTGAACGTGTTCTGGCACATTCTGGACAACTTGCTTCACAGCTAGACTATCACCTATCTATCTATCTGCTGCTGCTGCTGCTGCTAAGTCGCTTCAGTCATGTCTGACTCTGTGCGACCCCATAGATGGCAGCCCACCAGGCTCCCCCGTCCCTGGGATTCTCCAGGCAAGAACACTGGAGTGGTTATCTTTCTATCTACTGGAATCAAAAGTTTCCTCTCAGAAATTCTTTTCTTTTAGTTGCTGTTGCTTTTCTTACCAAGCTCACTGTACAGATCTGTATTAAGAAGTGCCAAGGCCCAGAAATCACCAACAGTGCCCCTTGTTGTGGTAGCCATTCAGCCGACACCTGCGTTGGGGAATTTTGTCCCCTGACCACAGAATCCACTGATGCTGTCCTGGCCAGGAATGTTACAGTGGTCACCATACCTCTGAGTTGATTGAACCTGGTTTGAAGTCCTAACTCAGGGGTATCTATGCAGAGGCTCATCTGGGTTAATCAGATGCTGGCTCCTAGAAATTTAAATGAAGACATTCCCAGAGTCACACTGAACACCGGTGAGCTTATCTGCAAGGTCAGCTACAGGAAGGGCTGATGCTGGCACCGCTGGGAGCCGGAGTCATGTGCTGTTTCAAACTGTGGGGCAGCAGAAACAAGGGCCCTGCAGAGGGAGCACGTGAGGAGAGAGGAGCAAACTTACAGGGAGAAGCAATGCAGAGTCCGGCAGCCCAGGAGAGAAACAGAGAGGCTGCTGGACAACCTTCAGGTCTGCTCAGGCCTAGCTTTCTGCCCCCAGCAGCTGAGACCCTGTCCTGTCTGTGGCAGAACCATGGGAGACCCACTAAAGCTTACTCATCTGAGTAAGTTTACCCTCCCGCCCAGCTGGGCAGCTGCAAGCATATTAGAACCACTGGGAGAAAAGAGAGCCCTCCTGCACTGTTGGTGGGAAAATAAATTGGTGCAGCCACCATGGAAAACAGTATGGAGGTTCCTCCAGAAACTAAAAATAAAGCTACCAAATGATCCAGTGGTCTCACTCCTGGGCATATACCCGGAGAAAACTACAACTCAAAAAGATACATGCACCCCTATGTTCATAGCAGCACTACTCACAGTAGCAAAGACACGGAAGCAACCTAAATGCCCATCAACAGAGGAATGGATAAAGACGACGTGGTACACATACACAATGGGATACTACTCAGGCATAAGAAAGAATGAAACAATGCCATTTGCAGCAACATGGATGGACCTAGGGATTATCTTACTAAGTGAAGTAAGTCAGAAAAAGACAAATATAACGTGACATCACTTATGTAGAACCTAAAATACGACTCAAATGAACTTATCTATGAAACAGAAAGAGATTTACAGACATAGCAGATTTGTGCTTGCGAGGGGGAGCGAGGGTGGGGGAGGGAAGGATTGGGAATTTGCGGTTAGCAGATACAAACTAGTATATATAGAATGGATAAACAACAAGGTCCTACTGGATGGCACAGGGAACTATATTCAATATCTTGTGAGAAACCATAATGGAAAAGCATATATAAATATATAACTGAATCACCTTGTTGTACAGCAGAAACTAAAACAACATTGTAAATCAAATATACTTCAATAAAATATAAACAGATAAAGCCTCCTCTCAAATATTCCCTGTGCCAAAGGACACATGGAAATGAGAGGATTTATCTAATTTATGGTCTAGTTAAGAAATAAACCACATAAATGTAAAATAATCAGGAATAATACAAGTTGGAATCTAATCAGGCTCTAGATTGTGTGATCTGTGTTGTAGATGTAATGCATCAGGTAAAAAGCTTTTGAAAGAAAAAAAAAAAAAAAACAAGTCTAGAAGATGCAAAAGTTAAGGGATACAGAAACATCTCAATTTAGGAGGTTTAGAGTCCAGAGCAGCACAATGTTTGAAGCTGATGTTCTTAGGACAACATGCAAAACCTGTTCGGTGTTCTGTTCAGTTCAAACCATCCCATCCTCTCCTCCAGCTTCTTTTTCGCGTTTATTTATCTACGTGGCTGCATCGGCTCCTAGTTGTGGCACATGGAATCTTCACTGATTATGTGGATCTTTTGTTGTGGTGGTTCCCGGACTCTATAGTTGTGGCACACAGCTTCCAGAGAGTGACAGCATGGGCTTAGCTGCTCTGTGGCATGTGGGATCTTAGTTTCCTGACCAGGGATCAAACCTGTGTCCCCTGCATTGCAAGGTGGATTCTTAACAACTGGACAATCAGGGAAGTCCCTCCTCCGGCTTTTTATGTTTGGTGCTTCCGTGTCTACCTCTCTTTCATTTCTGAGGATACAGTCCATATGCAAGTCAGATGGTCTGAGAGCTACAAACCTGACTTCATTGGTAAGGCCTCCCACTGGACTCCTTTCACTGAAGTCTCTTTGATAATAAGCCCATGTCAGGGAATTATAAGATGCTGATGTTTATACTTGTGTGGTTTTTACTGTCAGGATGTCATCCACCTCTGCAAAAAGTGTCTCATGAATGAAGTGTGATGAAGAAATCCCTCTCAGGTCTTAGTATTAGCAAAACCGTGTGTTTAACAACTGCCGGTTCACCGGGCAGGCAGTTACTCTTGCCAGGTGACTGCGCATCTATATTTGAATACTGGGAAGTTTATTGGGAAATTTAGCATAAAATAGTAAGGGTTATTGCTTTTCTACTTTTATGCTTTATATTTGTTTTCTCTGGCTGTGCACCTTATCCCTTTGAATAATACAGGTAATCATGTAGACTGCTTCCATCTTTTGTTTGATGACAAATTTATATCCAGGTAGCTCTGTACTATGTAAAATACAAATGTTTGGCTAATGCATTTTCTTCTTCCCTTGATACCATCAGCTGACTGTAACATGGTTCTCAGAGTTGACTGTGCAAGAAATCAGCTCAGGGCTTGTTAAGAGACAGATTGCTGGGCCCAGTCCTCAGAGTTACAGGGGCTGTTCCCAAGATTTTACATTTCTAACAAATTCTCTGGTGATGCTTGTGCTGGTTCAGGAATCTCCGTTTGAACCACTGAACCAGACCCTGTTTCTTACACCTGTGATTCTTCCTGGGATGTACATGGTCCTTCCCTCCATTAGACTAAACTCAAACACCTTTTTAAAGTCCCAGCCCTGTTCTTTGGTGATGCCTTTGCTGAACCGAGGTGGGCAGAACTGACAGCCCCACATCTTGTGTTTTCTCATGCACATCATCCAGAGAGTTACCAGGTACTGGACATGTCTGTGGTCATTTATGGCCTTTTATGTAGCTTTCTCCCAGGGGACCATGAGATTCTGGTGGCCATAAGGGTCTCCTTCATTTTCATATAACCATTCCCTGCAAAAGTCCCTGGACCACAGGATGTGCTCAATAAATGTTGGCTGACTGAATACATGAATGGGAGGTCTCCTGTTTGGAAAACACAAGGTTTTTTTTTTTTTTTTTTTTTTTAATTTTGAAAAACACAGTATATTTAAAAAAAATTTAATTGATGTATAAAGATCCCCTGGAGGAGGGTATGGCAACCCACTCCAGTATTCTTGCCTGGAGAATCCCCATGTGCAAAGATGCCAGGCAGGCTACAGTCCACGGGGTCACAAAGTCATGATTGAAGCGACTTGGCATAGTGGATTTACAGTATCATGAAAGTTAAAGGTGTACAGCACAGTGATTCAGTTAGACACACAGACTCACATACACACACACACACACACACACACACACACACATTCTGTTTTGGATTATTTTCCCTTATAGATAGTTCCCTGTGCTATACAATAGGCACTTGTTGGTTATCTATTGTTTTTTTTTTTAACATAGTAGTGTATATATGTTAATCCCAGCCTCCTAATTTAGATACAATATTTTTATGTAAAAAGGTGGTAATTTATAAATAATATGACTATCTTTGCCCCAGGAATAATATGTCTCTGTGTGAGCACTACAGTGTGTGCGTAGAGTCTCATGGGGGCTTGCTTCCCTGGTGGCTCAGTGAAGAACCTGCCTGGCAATTCAGGGAATGTGGGTTTGATCCCTGGGTTGGAAAGATCCCCTGGAGGAGGAAATGGCAACCCACTCCAGTATTCTTGCCTGGAGAATCCCATGGACAGAGGAGTCTGGCGGGCTACAGTCCATGGGATCACAAAAAGTCAGAATGACTGAGCAACTGAGCGTGCAGCATGCATTAATGAGGTAGTTCAGGTAAGTGTACACTTGTTGGTATATTTCAGCAAACATTAGACTGATAGGTCTACGTGCCAGACCCTGCCCTGGCACTTTATAGGCATCCTCACACTTAATTATGACTGCAGCCCTAGCAGGTAGGTACTCTTATTGTCTGCATTTCCCAGAGGAGGAAAATGAGACCCAGAGAGGTTAAATCATTTACTCTGAGCTAATCCAGGAAGCTGGACCCCAGTGCTCACACTGTGTACCCCTAATTATCAGTGGCAAAGTCTGTCTTTCCCATTCCACCACAGCGATGGGATGTCACCAAGACTGCAGCATATGGTCACACACATTCTGTGCAGTGCACCTGCTGGGGTGAGCTGACGTCCTGTGCGGTGGCGGCTCTGTGCTTTGCTATCACTGATATACTTTTATTTAAATACCAAGTCACATAAGCATAATTTAAAAGAGGACCTTGGACAAAAATCGTTCTTTCCAACATCAACTAGAAGTAGGATTATTCATCTACTTTTGTTATTACCTAAGAAGACAATAATTGAAACCATGGAAATAACGTACAGATTTCAGAGACACAGACAGGTACTTAACTTCTGTGGTGGTGGATTAGTTGCTAGGTCATGTCAGACTCTTGCAACTGCATGGACTGTAGCCCACCAGGCTCCTCTGTCCACGGGATTTCCCAGGCAAGCATACTGGAGAGGGTTGCCAGTACCTTCTCCAAATTAACATATATGTTATACTTTTAGATAAGACATTGAAAGGGAAAAATATGAGAAACTAGAATTTATAAACTTCTAATTAATAAAAGATGCCTTTTTTCCCTGCACATCTCTAAGCTTAACCTGGAAAATTTCAATTTCTGCATGGCTGCTTATCCTCACCATCTGCTGATGCTGACTTGGGGCAGGGGGCGGTAATTCACATGGTTCAGGGAGCCAGCCTATGCTACAGAGATAAGTAAAGACCCAAGACCTGTAAGACAAATGAAGAAAATCAGAGCGGGGAGAGAAGCCCCCATCAACACTTCATTGGACTGGCATCTCATGAGTGGTCCCTGTTGTAACTGCTGCCCATAGCAGCTTTCCTTCTTATCACAGAGGGGTATTGTTTCCTCTACCTGGATCTGTGTCAAGACAAAATTCCACTGAAGGAGGCTTGTAAGTTTCATTTTCCAGCCAAGTAAACAAGCAGCTGAAAATTCCAGCCAAGCAGATCTGAGCATGAGCAAAGGGTGGTGAGACCCAACTGTGTAGGTTGGGAAGAAGTGGCTTCAGATGGGAACAGGGATGTTAAAAGGGTGCTGCTTGTGGGAAAAGAGGTCATTTTAGACTCCAAGAAAACTTTTGGATGAAATGAGATTCAAGACTGGGATGTTTCTGCCCTACTCCTTATTCTCTGGACCCAAGATGCCCAGGGTGAGTCAGATTTCAGAAAACATCCCTGCTGTTGCCTCTAGTTGCAAGCACATAGCATGTTTAACTAGAAACAGGGCATCTTCTCTTACTAGCTCACTCTTTGCTTGAGTGGCATTAGCAACATGTGGCTTAGTGGGTTGGGAAGATGCCCTGGAGAAGGAAATGGCAACCCGCTCCCCTACTCAAGTAGTTCTTGCCTGGACAATTCCCCTTTGGACAGAGCTATGTTTTAGTGCTTTCTAAGCATTTACCTCGTAAGAGTAGTCATTATTTTGTCTTCTCCCCTAATGTGAACTCCTCAAGGTGATCTCAGGTGGCCTCGACTTGAAGCAGGATTTCAGTTGCCAGATAGAGATTGAAGTCAGGCCGTGGCAATAACAATGCCGAATCCTGGCCACTAGAGCCACTGGCCAGTGACGAGACCCTGGCCCTTTGACTTTGTAGAAATGAATTCTTACAAAGACACAGAAAGCAGTGAAACAAGTGTTCTTTCCAAAGGGCTGTGAGATGCCAGGGTCCAGGACTCAGAGTTGGAGGGTGGAGGGGTGAGGAGGCCCCTGGGCAGGGCACCCGTGGGCACCAATGAAGAACAGCAATATCCTGTGCTTTACTTACCCAAGTTTCATGAGGGAGGCATATGGCACTTTAAGGAGGAAGAAGGGTACATGTAGCTAGATGACCAGGTGGGCTCAGAGAGCCTTGCACCCTTGTGGTGATTTTAATCACTTTTATGGAGCATTTTGGAGAAGGGGATGGTACCCCACTCCAGTACTTCTGCCTGGAAAACCCCATGGACGGAGGAGCCTGGTAGGCTGCAGTCCATGTGGTCGCGAAGAGTCGGACACGACTGAGAGACTTCACTTTCACTTTGCACTTTCATGCACTGGAGAAGGAAATGGCAACCCACTCCAGTGTTCTTGCCTGGAGAATCCCAGGGACCGGGGAGTCTGGTGGGCTGCCGTCTATGGGGTCACACAGAGTCGGACACGACTGAAGTGACTTAGCAGCAGCAGCAAAATGGAGCATTTGGAACTGAAACATACTGGGCATATGAACTGAACTGATGGGGCACTTGGGCTCCAAAATCACTGCAAATGGTGACTGCAGCCATGAAATTAAAAGATGCTTGTTCCTTGGAAGAAAAGCTATGACCAACCTAGACAGCATATTAAAGGCAGGGACATTACTTTGCCGACAAAGGTCCATCTAGTCAAAGCTATGGTTTTTCCAGTAGTCATGTATGGATGTGAGAGTTGGATTATAAAGAAGCTGAGTGCTAAAGAATTGATGCTTTTGATCTGTGATGTTGGAGAAGACGCTTGAGAGTCCCTTGGACTGCAAGGAGATCCAGCAAGTCAGTCCTTAAGGAAATCAGTCCTGAATGTTCATTGGAAGGATTGATGCTGAAACTGGAACTCCAATACTTTGGCCACCTGATGGGAAGAACTGACTCTCTGGAAAAGACCCTGATGATGGGAAAGAGAAGGCAGGAGGGGAAGGGGGCAACAGAGGTTAAGATGGTTGAATGGCATCACCAACTCAATGGACATGAGTTTGAGCAAGCTCCAGAGGCTGGTGATGGACAGGGAAGCCTGGTGTGCTGCAGTCCATGGGGTCGCATAGAGTCGGACGTGACTGAGAGACTGAACTGAATGGAACTGATGGGGCATTTCTTCCATGTTTCCTCTGGCCAATCATCTTGCTTGGCCTAGTTCTGAGTCTGTATTTGGTTTAGTTCAAGGTCCTTGCAGGCATGTGTGCATGCATCTTTAGCCAAGAAGGATTCTAGTGAAGAGGCCTATGGGTAGGTTGACATCACTTACTATGGGGTGGTGTCCCCTCCCTTTTGACCTCCAAGGAGCCTTTCAGTATGTGCAGTCAGGAAGGTCTCCTTGACCTCAAGAATGGTCTTGACCTCAAGAATGGTCAAGGAGACCTTCCTGATCTCTTATCTGGGCAGGGCTCAGCTCCTCTCTCATTCTTATATAATCTTCATCTTGGAGTATCTGCCCACTGGGGGCAAACTCCAGTGGCTCAGTTTGGGCCCATCTGTCTCCTGCCTCAAATGGGTCTGATTGCTCAGCACTTACCCACTGCCAGGCATGGAGTAAGCACACAATAAGTGCTGGATAAATAAAACAAAAGGAGGGGGAAATCCCATCAGTTTGCCAGCAAAGTTGCATGTACCATAAATGCATTTGAGCCAATACTCTGAGACGTGTGAAAGAGGAACAGGATGCCTTGGGGAAGCAGGAGGAACCGCACATGTTAGATTTGATGATGGTTAGAACAAAAAAGAAGTCTGACTTTGGAAAGCTATTTTCTCCAATGTGGGGTTTCGTTATAATGGAATCCTGCCATGGACATCCCTTATTTGGTTCGTGGGTACTGAGAACAGGAAAATGGGCCAAGGAGACAGAGATTTAGAAATGGGAAAAATGATTTTCAAGTCCCACTGCCTCTTCCATTTGCCTCCTCTTCCATGTTCTTCCAGAACAATCTTCTCAACTCCTCATCTAATCACGTTTCTTCCCTAGCAAAATTATCTCCATTCCCATCAATAGAAAACCTGACCCCTCACATAGCCTGCGAGCCCCTTGTGGCCATGCTGTGAATACCAGCCAGCCTCACCTCTACCCCCTCGTCATCCCCCAGGTCCCAGGCGACAACCCCCACACCACCCGCCATTTTCCTTATCCATCCTGCTCTCCTGTTCTTTTTTTTAAGATTTTTTTTTTTTTGACGTGGACAGTTTTTAAAGTCTTTATTGAATTTGTTACCATACTGCTTTTGTTCTATGTTTTGTTTTTTTTTTTTGGTTGAGAGGCATGTGGGAATCTTAACTCACTAACTAGGGGTTGAACCTGCACCCCCCTGCCTTGGAAAGTGAAGTCTTAACCAGTGGACCACCAGGGAAGTCCCTTGTTCTGTTCTTTATGTCTTGTGTGGCACTTACTTTCTCCACTTTGGGAGTGCCCTTTGCTGCCTAGTGATTCCTATTCCTTTCAAAAGGCAACTGCTTCCTGCCCCCCCCCCCCCCCCCATTGTATTCATCACTCTCAGCATCACATGGATAAGGTTCTGCCATTGTTTCCCCAACCCCTCTGCATCCATCTTTCTTTCTGGTGATCTCCTCTCTCACTGTGGGATGGCCTCTGTTGCTCTTACAGCCAATACACTCTCTAATTTATACCCAGCCCACTGCTCCTCAACAACGAGCTTTACTTTACTTTTTAAATATTTATGTGTTTGGCTGCATCAGGTCTTAGTTGTGGCACACAGGCTCCCTAGTTGTGGCATGCTAGTTTGTGGGCTTAGTTACACGGCATGTGGAATCTTAGTTCCCCAAGCAGGGATCAAACCTGGATCCCCAGTATTGCAAGGTGAATTCTTAACCCCTGGACCATCAGAGAACTCCCAACAGTGAGCTGTGTGTGTGTGTTAGTTATTCAGTTGTTTCCAACTCTTTGCGACCCCATGGACTGCAGCCCGCCAGCCTCCTCTGTTCATGGGATTCTCCAGGCAAGAATACTGGAGTGGGTAGCCATTTCCTTTCCCCCAGGGGATCTTCCCCACCCAGGGATTGAACCCAGGTCGCCTGCATTACAGGCAGATTCTTTACCATCTGAGCCACCAGGGAAGCTCATAACAATAAGCTTTATAAGCTCCTAAAAATATAAAAGCTGAACCACATGGGGGAATTTGGGGAGCTGGTTGCCAAGGGACAGCGGGCTCTGTGCCCCCAGCTCTCAGAGCTTCAATCTTGTGTTGGTCTAAGAGGTCGATTTGTCTTATGGTGTAGCTCTGATTTGGGGCAAAGGATCTGACAGCTTCTTACATGGAAGTATTTTACCACTTACTTGGGGTGACTCCCCACCCTGTTTTAACATTTCTGCTCAGCCTAAAAAATCTCCCCCTTTATTTTCTCAGAAAGTAAAGGCAGGTTGTTTTGCTTGTTCTTAGCAACTAGATGGAAGCAGCCCACATATGTGAAGTAGGAATTAAATGCTAGAACTAGGATTCAATTTTCAAGTAATTAAGAGCTGAGGAAGAGTCTAAGAGGAACACCCTAGATCCCAGCGGGCCAGCAGTGTCCTGGGGTGTCTACCACACACCATGGGCTTTCTCCTTGCTCTGTTGGGATTCATTTGTGGGCTTCCTATTATCCTGCTCAGCTAAGCTCTCTGAAAACAGAGGGTGATGTTCATCTCTGCATCCCCAGGACCCAGTGCTGGAGCTGGCCTGGAGCACAGCACCCCAGTACCCACACATAATGAGAGAGCCATTTCCATTTCAAGTCTCTTTCCACCCATTGAGTTTAGTCAAAGCAAAAAAATCTCTGCGTGTTGCTGGTGTATTTTTAACATCTCTTTTCACTTTTCCTCCCTTTTAAGCAGGCTTCGGTGGACACAACCTTTCTCTCAGTGATTAACTTATTTTGTTTTGCTTATTCTTATTTTTATGGTTAGCTTCTATTGGAGGCAAGGCAAGCACAAGTGAAATCTGACTTCTTTGAAAAAGATGATGTTTTTTCAAATTGAAAATGAACCTTTTGCAGAAAAATATTAAGTGAAAAGAATAATACCAGGGACTTTCCTGGTGGTTCAGCGCTTAGGACGCCACACTTTCAACTGCAGGGGGTGTTGGGTTCCATCCCTGGTGGTAACTAAGATCCCGCATGCCATGCAGTGTGGCTGAATAATAACAACAACAGTAGAAGTGGATATGGCAAAAATTATAGTGGTATATAAATGATGGATGTTTGGAAGACAGTGGCATACAGCTGGCACTTGATAATTGCTAATTTAATGGATTAATGGATCTCTCTCACAACTCCCCTCTTCTTTTGACGTCTCTAACTTCCATGCCAGATCTGGCTCTGTCTCCAGTTTGATGACCGCATTTATCTCCTATTCTGAGCTGTCTTCCTCTCTCCACCTTCTGCCCACACCACCTCCCCACCCCAATGCGAGAGCCTAACCTACTAAAATCCCATGGTTCCCTCTTGCTTAGTAATAAAGTCCTAACTTCAGACTTTCAAGGTCCTGGATAACCTGGCTCAAGTCTATTTTCCAAACACATTAGCTCAAGCTCTTCTACATAAACCATGTGGATATTTATGAATCTGAGAATATGCCTTGTATCTTCTTGACCCAAAGACTTTAAGTGGAAACCCTTCAGATTCTTACTCATCTTTTAAGAGCCATTAAACCGGCCTCCCTTCGTGAAGCCTTCTTTGTTCATCCCATCTGGGGGTGGTCTGCCTCTCCTCTAAGCTCTGACAGCACTTTGCCTATGGGGAAATATTAATAGCATGTGTACATTATATTTAATGTGTTCCTTCAGTGTGTTTCTAAGTGCCCTGTTTCCCCTTTTAGATTGCAGGTTCTCAGAAGGCAAGAACTAATTCTTATACATGTTTTTGTGTGTATGCTCAGTCACGTCTGACTCTTGACCCCATGGACTGTAGCCCACCAGGCTCCTCTGTCCATGGGATTTCTCAGGCAAGAATACTGGAGTGGGTTGCCATTTCTTCCTCCAGGGGATCTTCCCTATGCAGTGGTCAAACCCATGTCTCCTGCATTGGCAGGTGCATTCTTTACCACTGAGCCACCTGGGAAGCCCAGACATCTTTCTTGCTGCTGTTGTTAGTTGCTCAATGGTGTCTGACTCTTTGCGACCCCATGGACTGCAGCACACCAAGCTTCTCTGTCCTTCACTACACCCAGGACTTTGCAAAAACTCACGTCCATTGAATCAGTGATGCCATCCAACCATCTCATCCTTTGTCATCTCCTTCTCTTTCTGTCCTCAATCTTTCCCAGCTTTAGGGTCTTTTCCAATCAGTTGGCTCTTCACATCAGGTGACCATGGTATTGGACATCTTTCTACCCTACCCTAATTTTGATAACTAAATACCTTACTGACTGAATTAATAAATAAATGGGGATGTTTGGGACTATGCCGAAGGAAGGAAAAGCATAAAATCAACACACTGCTTACAAATGCTCCCCTCACTGAGTAAATGCATACTCAACGGAAAGAGAAGCTCCCTAGGGATTGGGATGTGGCAATTCAGCCAATTTGTCGAAATCTACCTCCTTTAAAAAATGATATGTATAACACATTTTTGAAATGATATGCAATAATAGTAAAAAAAAGTTTTCCAGTGAATGTTGTTTATGTGAAAGTGATAGTTGCTCAGTCGTGTCTGACTCTTTGCTACCCCCTGGACTGTAGCCCACCAGGCTCCTCTGTCCATGGAATTCTCCAAGCAGGAATACTGGAGTAGGTTGCCATTCCCTTCTCCAGGGGATCTTCCCAACCCAGGGACTGAACCCGAGTCTCTTGTGCCTCTTCATTACAGGTGGATTGTTTACCATCTCAAGCCACCAGGGAAGTCCCAATATTGTTTATAATCTAGTCCAAACCCTTCCATTTTAGAGGCCAAAATATTGAGATAATACCATTAATATAATGTCTGGACATATATAAACTTATTTGTGACTAGCCCAATGTTCAAACTACAAATATAGTAGAAATGGCCCATTGGTTCTTTGCAGACTGTGTTTCAAACCTCAGAGGAAATCACACCATTTAAAATTTCTTTCACCTAGAAAGAGCCATGAGCAGTAAGAGCCATAATTGGGCTATGAGGTCTGTTCCACCAGCTCTGATATTTTTGGGTCTTTATAGGAACAGTGGAGCAAGCTTTCTCTGGCTTCTTATGCTTACCATCCCTTCCAGGTGGAGTGATATTACCATGGAACACATTTCGAAGAAGACCCTCAACAGTAGCTGCCTCTGACCTCTAATGTTGCTTTGTTTCACATCAGATGCCTCATTAGAAAAATATTGATACTGAAATGGCAGTATCGTTAAGTAACATTCGCAGGTCAAGAACTATTCAGCAAAAAAACACATAAGGCAAAAACAAAAGAGATTATCTTGTGACTTACTTTTGGACTCAGTGAAATTTTATTGGTGTGATATACCAGAGAGATGGGTCCCTTTTTTAAAAGAAACACAAGTAATCACGCTTATAACTCTGGGCTGGAGGAAATGTTTTCCTTCTTGACCCTTACCTGGTGAGAATTCCCTTTCACTCCACTTTATACTTGAAATGCAGGAGACGTGGTTTCAATCTCTTGGTCGGGAAGATCTCCTGGAGAAGGGAATGGCTACCCACTCCAGTATTCCTGCCTTGGAAATCCCATGGACAGAGGAGCCTGGTGGGCTACAGTCCATGGGGGTCACAAAAGAGTCGCACAAGACTGAGCGACTAGCACTTTCCATGTTATACCAACAGAATCGAGGAGATCCATTCTCAGGCATGGCATTTAGGTTACATGTGGACAAATTCTCTTGGTAACCAAAGGCTGGGAAGGATGACATATGAGATCAGAATCCTTTTGCAGGGTGCTACCCAGACAGATGCTTAATAGGCATCTTGGTCTGTAGCCCGTGGGGCCAAGCCTTGCAGGGGAGGGTCTAAAACAGGTTTGGGTTGCTCTGGGGTCAACAGTGGCAATCTGGTCCCATAGGTGGCACTGAAGAAGTGAAGTGAAGCCATTTAGTCGTGTCCGACTCTTCGTGACCCTATGGACTGTAGCCTACCAGGCTCCTCTGTCCATGGGATTTTCCAGGCAAGAGTCCTGGAGTGGGGTGCCATGTCCAGGACATGGCACTAGACTGGGTAAAGTGCACAAACATTGCAGCAGTGCTGACTTGGCTTCAGAATGACCTCAACCTTTAAGGAAATTTAATTTTAGGAATTTTACTTGTTCTTCTGGGGTCCTCAAGCTTGAGGTAAAGCCAAGGACAGGCTGGGGCTCTGAAGAAGCTATTGGCAAAATGGGGTCCATGGATTTCACCTGGTCCTCCAAACCTCAGTCTACAGGGTCAGACCATAACATTATTGACTACAGCATTCTTGGGGCTGTGTTTTCTGGGTTTTTAGTGATATTAAAGAATCCATTCTGGAGAAGGCAATGGCACCCCACTCCAGTACTCTTGCCTGGAAAATCCCATGGACGGAGGAGGCTGGAAGGCTACAGTCCATAGGGGTCCATGGGGTTGCTGAGGGTTGGACACGACTGAGTGACTTCACTTTCACTTTTATGCATTGGAGAAGGAAAGGGCAACCCACTCCAGTGTTCTTGCCTTGAGAATTCCAGGGATGGGGGAGTCTGGTGGGCTACTGTCTATGGGGTTGCACAGAGTCGGACACGACTGAAGTGACTTAGTAGTAGTAGTAAAGAATCTATTCAAACTGCTGTACACTTTTTTTTTTTTTTCCCATTGTTGTAGTCTATTGGCAGTTTACTTGGTGCCAAGGAAAAGATCAAAAGAAGGTGCTGGTAAATTTCCATCCCCTTCCTGACTTTGCTCAAGCTTTTGTCTTTTACAAATGATCCCCATTGAACCTCTGGCCATTTCCAATGCCTTGTTTGTTCAAAGTCTCAATGAGTCAGTGACATAGGCTAGGGAATTTGGAGCTAGAAAGGACTACCGAGAGAGCTGGGCCAGAATTCCTCCAGAGTGGTCTGTGGATCTTTAGTCCTGAGAGAGATTCTATGGGAAAAAAAGATATTTGGCACAATATATTTGCAAGAAGTTCTCTATTATCTCCTCTTTAAAGAGATTCACAAACCCTATGGCTTATTAAAAGCTGTGAAGTTTTGTAGTAAAGTTCAACATTTTTACCCCAGCATTTTGTAAAACTGTCTGGTCACTGAATCTTTTGAAGACTATTTCATCTTTTTTTTTTTCAAAATGATCAAACTGCTGAACAGACCAGAGGAGTCACAAGTCAGGCCAGATTCCCCATCTCACAGAGCAGGAAACTGAGCGCGTTCAACTTCTGTTCACCTGATGCATGCTGACCTGGGAGAACCCTGGGTAAATTTGGGAAACAGGATTTGAAACTGAAGAGCACTTAGTCTAGCTTCATAAAAAGAACAAAAACAAAAACCCCCACTGAACTCTAGGAATTTTACTTGATTGACTCAGTGTCACAAATTAAGCAGTGTCTGTCTAGAATCTAGAATTTCCTCCTTTCTGCTTTCTCCTTCCCTGTCAAAAAGCGCTCTTTCTGCTATAGGAGGACATTTTTCTGAAATTATTATAGTTTGCATGGCACAGCGGTAAAGAATCCACTTTCCAATGCAGGAGACACAAGAGACACAGGTTTGATCCCTGGGTCTGGAAGATCCCCTGGAGAAGAAAATGGCTACCCACTTCAGTGTTCTTGCCTGAAAAATTCCATGGACAGAGGAGCCTGGTGGGTTACAGTCCACGGGGTCACAAAGAGTCAGACACGACTGAGTGACTGGGCATACATTTTGCTTTATCTCAGGTTGAATCTTTTTTTTTTTTTTTTTTTAATGCAGCAGAAACTTTTTTCACAAAACACCCAACCTACTTCCCAGCTGAATGGACCCTCTTCATCCTCTCTGGGAAAATAGCCAGGCTGCCCACGGTGCAAGAAATGCTCAGTCTACCAAGCTACTTCCTCAAACCTATTTATGTTAGTCTAACTTGGTGTTACAATTATGTAATGAAATTAAATATTACAGAGAGTGTTGGAATATGAATGCAGAAGAGCCATTTCTCTAAAATCCCTTTAAAAAAGAGTTTAACGAAACTGTTTGTCTTTCAATTTAGAAAGCTCTGCAAAGATTGAATAGACAAAGAGTTGTTAAAAATTGCTGCCAGAGTAGTTGTGGGTGAGACAAGTGTAAATCATGGGAAAAAACACTGACAATTTAGAAGGAGCCTGCATTAAGACAGTTTTGCACATCCCAGCCTAAAGAAACCTAAAACCAAAATCTACAGACAATACGTCATGAACGTGCTTCATGTAAGAAAGATGACTTGGAACTTCCATCAGTAGATTCACTTAAAAGTAAGGCCTTGATGCTTCATGAAAAGGTTCGTGAATGAATAAACATGTACACATTTTAGGTTAAAACTAGATGTTTGAGGACAGTGCTTTAAAATGACTGCGTGCTTTATCTAGCCTTTTAAAATTGGTGACTACCAGTATAAACAAATCAAACAGTTTAGAGTGTTGTTCTTGTATGTATAAATATTAGAAAAAAATAACTTGTTCCAAGTGCTAGCAAACTGCCACATCCCCGTGTGGCAGGTTAAACTTCGAGTTGCTCTGTGTCGTATCTTCTCTGATTCCCTGGGTCCTCTGACTATTAAAACTAGGCTGGAAGGTGAAGCTAATGGCCTCAGGGTAGGAAGGACACAGGGGAACAAAGTAGACAGGAATGAAGATGTCCTCAGAAGTGGTTGTTATGAATGTCTTGACTTGACATTGGGAGGACCAGACGGAGGAGACAGAAAAGCCAGACATAGGCAAGTCTGCAAGGCTCAGAGTATAGATTACAAAATAAATCCAAGAGGAGAGCGCTTAAAGGGTGATTCTACGGGAGTGTTTTTTTGTTTTTTTGTTTCTTTACTGGGAAAGCCAGAGACAGCAGAGATAAAAGCTCTGATTGACGGACTAGAGAGTTTAAAAAGGGACAGATGAGAAAACAGAGTTTCTGATCCTTTTTTGACTAAAAGTACAGTAGAAATAAAGTTTAATTCTTGATCCTGTATTTAAATAAAGAATACAGCAAAATGTTTCTTCTAGATGACCCTGTCCTATTGGATCCCATTTAATTTAATTTAAAAAATTCTGGCTAACAAACACAATTATTTCCTGACCTACAGTTCAGAAAACAGTGTGTAAATAATGATTGGTGTGAAGTCAGGCAGTGTGGTGCCTCTGGCTCTATTCTTCTTTCTCAAGATTGTTTTGGCTCTTCAGGGTCTTTTGTGTTTCTAGACAAATTTTAAAAGAAGGCTCATTTCTCATCCTGTCAACTGCTAGGATCAAAACGTGGTGCGGGCTCAGGTGAGACAGGCCTGGGAGCATCCCAGATCTCTGCCTGCATCTCAAGCTTGGAAAGATGGCAAGCTGACTAGGGAGGCGTCATATTCAGGCTTGGTTCACACTAGAACTGGCGAGGGCCTGGGGCTGATCTGGTGCACAGGCGACCTCAGAGAGCCCCTCACTCCCTGGTTAGGGGAGGAAGGAACAGTTCTGAGTAGCTGCAGAAGTGCTGAACACATCTGAGGCTGAGGGAGGGGCGGAGAGGACACAGGTGCACCCACTTGATGACCAGCGGCTATGATGGGGACCACAGGTGTTAGCAACACTTGGCAGCGTGGTGCAGGGACAGGCAGGTGGAGCTGCTTCTTGCAGACGCCAAGGAGGAGGAGAAGGAGGCAGCCTCGTGTGGGATGCTGGGTGAGTCTCCTAGCGTGAAGGAAGAAGATCTAGTTTGACCAAATCTTTCTCAAAGAGAGAACTTCACTCAGAGAGACTGCAACTTTCATGGCGCCAGGATTCCAAGTTGTCTGTCTGGACTGGAGTCGGAATCTCAAGAGGTAAGTTTCATTTACTTGTAGAAGATGAGAAAAAGTTACGTTCCTACACGTGTGATTTGTAACTACAGACTTTAAATCTGATACGCCTGCATGAACAAATATTGGGTGTATGAAGCAGCACACAGTTCCTGCTGGTTTTTTTTTTAACACTTAACTCAGTGCCAATGTTCTAGACACTGTACTGAACACTGAGTCGGACATGAGTCCCTGTTAGGTTGGCTCATTGGCAAAATGAGAAGAACACAGTGCACAGAGGTACGGTGTGGTGGGAAGCAGGACTGATGCACTGTTATGAATGTGGCATATTTAGGAACCATGAATAAAAAAACCGCCCGACGTGTTATTTAGAGGTAACTTACATGGGACGAAAGCTGTGTGCTCCTAAGTCATTGATTAAATATCTCAAAAAGAGTGTGTAACTATCAAATTTTGCTCTTAACTCTGGCTGGCTGTGGTTCAGGGTCATCATTAGCACCCCTGAGAAAAGATTTCTGGCTCCCCACTCATGAAAACCTGGGGTTTGGCGTGGGTGTCTGTGTTTTCAGAATGTCCCCTTGGCGACTACTGTGGTGGCTACTGCTGTGGAAAGTTGTGTGTGTGTTTTAGAGATTCTGTTTGTTCCTGATTATTCTTTTATGTAGCATGTGTAAGAGAGGAGGAATCAGTTAGGCTATCTACAAATATGCTTTCTCAGTGAGAAAATATGCTTAAACATAATATTATCATGTAGCATCCAATTCTGCATTAATTAGGACATACTGTTAATCAACGTTGTGAAAAGAAACTCACAAAACTATGTTTGAAGTATCCTGCTAGGACAGCCTATTCCTAAATCTTGAATGCTGAATATTGTTCTGAGGCAAAGACCTATGTGTTTTAGTTTTTAAGATGCTTGATCCACAGTCGGATACGACTGAGCGATGGAACTGAACTGGGATCCACAGTCATTGGAGCCTCACTGATTTTATTTTTCATGGTTCTGGTGGCAGGGTGTGTTTGTTGAGGAAATTCTAGCTTGAATTGCTAAAACCAGTAAATGCAAATCATACTAGCTAAAAACCGGTGGTGGCTTGATTCCAATGTACTTTTAACTTAGAAATGAAGTTTTGTCTGCTTTGAAAACTCTAACAGTGATGATACTATATTCAAGACCACCTGGGTGTGTGTTTGTTGCTATGATAGCCTTTTGCTACAGAAGGCAGAGGGCAGTGGTGAAAAGTTCTGGCTTAAACAGTTGCAAGCAATTGCTGAAGATCTTTGCTAAGTGATCTTTTCTTTTTTTTCCATGTTATTAAAATTTGTTTTTATTGTGATAGAAAACACATATCATAAAACTTACTATCTTGACCATTTTTAAGAACACAGATCAGCAATGTTTTTTGGTATATTTACATTGTTGTGAAAAAGATCTCCAGAACCTTTTCATCTGGCAACTGAAACTCTGTATCAATTAAACAGCTCCCTTTGCCCTCTCCTCCAGCCCCTGTAACTGCCATTCTACCGTCTTTATCGATGAATTCAACTACTTTGGATGCCTTGCATAAGTGGATTCATGGTGTTTGTCCTTTTTCTTTTCTTTTTTTTCCCATTGGGGTGTAGTTGCTTTACAATGTTGTTAGTTTCCGCTGTACAGCGAAGTGAATCATTTATATTTGTCCTTTTATGGCCAGCTTATTTCACTTAGTATTAGATCCTCAAGGTTCATCCATTTTGTGACTGAAATTTTCCACTATAGCCAAGAAAGACTTTTGGAGTCACAGTGTCCAGGTTTTTAGCACCTAAAAAACCTAGTTTTTTCATTCAAGACCTGACATCCCATAAACCAAATGGCTGGATGAAACCTGAGGTGTTAGTCCTGAATTAGTCATAAAGTGCATCTCTACTTTATTAATGTCATGGGTTACAGCACCTTGATGGACTATTAACTGCAACTTTTAATTCTCAGGCTGAGTTTTAAAAGGGTCCAGCTGGTCTAGAGGCGACACCTGGGATGCTGGCTTGCTATTACTGACTGTGGATCTTTTCTTGCTTTTGATTTATTGGTGGTAATTCCTTCTATTTCACTGAGTGGTTTAATTAAAAAAAAAAAAAACCAACACTTGGAACTATTAAACTTCATGGGCTTTTCTTTTCCTTCGTTCTTCTAAATAAACCACATCAATCATGAGTAAATTCCTTGAATGGCAGGGACCATACATTTCCATTTTTAGCATCTCTCTGGTCGACTGCACACAGAAGGGTTCAGTTATTGACTGTCTGCTTTAACAGACATCATCTATGTATGTTCATTTTTTTGTTTTCCAAGAATGCTGGAAAACTGTAAGAAGTAGATAATCAATACAAGATTTTCTCTTGCCTAGATCTCAAACTATGGTATGTTTGACCAATTTTGAGCTTTCTAGAAGCAATACTTTTTCCTTCTATTTTTAAGCCAACTTAAGTTTAAGGGTTTATGGATAAACCAGCTTTCTTGATCTAGCATTATTTCTGATGATTTAATAAGGGGTTCTTGCAAACGCTCTTCTGGTGGCTGAGGAACAGGAAGGAATCATTTGCTATTCTTTCATGGTTAAACACTTCTAAAGGTTAGTAGTTGAACTATAAAAGTGAATGCCTGCTATCTAGATTCTAGTTGATATTAAGGAATAATCAATATTATTGGAAAAATGTTTTATATTATTCAAATGGTAGAGTCCCCAAAGCAGTCATTGGAAATGTTCTCATCTGCAGAACCACTTTGTCCCCCATACCCTCATTTGCAAAGAAGTGAAAAGGTAATGTATTTGCTAGCAGTTTGTATGTGGGTATAACCCACAGCAGAATGAGTGTAAATTGATTTAAAACAAGGCAGGCAGAGTTAGGTTTGGCTTAAAAAATCAAGTAGTTCCAGAACAAAAATTCCATCCATTACAACCTACTGTTTCCTATCGGCCAAATTCAAACTGAATAATAACTTAGAACAAACCACAGCCTTTGGGTAAGTGACCTCGGGTGGGACTAAGGTTTTTGCTGTTTTCTTAGTGGACTCTAGAGCAGTGAAAATTCTACAAATGACTGCTTAGAATAAGGCTAAATTGGTGGTTAGAAACCACTGCCACCTGCGAGTGCCTGCTGCCCTGGTAGCATCCGGGGGCCGTCAGTGATGAAGCAGGATGCACTGCCAGCCTCAGTGAAGTGACTCACCTCCTCCCCTGGATAAAATTAAAGGACTGAGAAGGGATACCGCGTTTTCTAAATATATGAAAATATTGAAGAAAACTAGAATAGGAATCTTTCTGATGTCATCAGGAGTGTCTAAAACCACGAATGCTAACAAAAAGCTGGGTGGAGGCGGGAGAATTTCTACAAAACCTGCGAGGATGATTGTTTGCTGGGACTTAGAAGGAGTCACAGTTCTAATCCTGGTTTTGGCCCACGAATTGCTTGGGGATAAGGCACTGAAACCCTCCAGAATTTAATTGCTCCAGCTGTGAGTTGAGAAAGCCCTGGCTTAATTAGGCGAGTACAAACAGAGCAAATACATAAGTCCTACTAGAAAGTTCTGGATGGCAAATGCCTACCAAGTCATGTGGCTTTCTCTCTGAAGGCAAAATTTGCTGGACACCTAGTTTAAATCCATTTTGGGGCCATATTCCTTGTTTTACGTTAACTATGAAGACCTCGAGGATGAAGGCTGGGTCTTACACATATTTGCTTTTCTCAGCATAGTGGTTGGCTTAGCAGTCCTCGGTGTTCGTTGAATCGTTGTTCAGTTGCTAAGTCATGTCCAGCTCTTTGTGACCCAATGAAATGCAGTAGTCTAGGCTTTCCTGTCCTTCGCTATCTTCTTGAGTTTGCTCAAACTCATGTCCATTGAGTCAGTGACGCCGTTCAACTATCTCATCCTCTGTTGCCCCCTTCTCCTCTTGCCCTCAATCTTTCCTAGCATCAGGGACTTTTTCAATGAGTGGGCTCTTCTGAATTGATGTTGAATAAATTATTTCATACAAATTAAGGGAAAATATTTTTTCCGATGTTAGATGAATGAAGGGGGATGATGGTAGTAATTAAGCAAAGAAAGTCAAGATTAGATCCTTATGAAAATGAAGGGGTTCTTTTCCTCCCTCATCATGTGACTGAATTTCCTTTCATTTTATTTGCTATTTTCTAAACTTTTATTGACGTATAGTTGATTCATGGGCTTCCCTGGTGGTTCAGATGGTAAAGAGTCTGCCTCTAATGTGGGAGACCCGAGTCTGATCCCTGGGTCAGGAAGATCCCCTGGAGGAGGAAATGGCAACCCACTCCAGTAATCTTGCCTGGAGAATCCCATGGACAGAGGGGCCTGGTGGGCTAGAGTCCATGGGGTCACAAAGAGTTGGACGTGACTCAGTGACTACCACACATACACACACAGTTGATTCATAACGTGTTAATGTCTGCTGTACAGCAATCATATACATTTTCATATTCTTTTCCATTATGGTTTATCACAGGATATTGAATATATTTATCTGTGCTATACAGTGGGACCTTGTATTACAACTATCCCATGCACAATAGTTTGCATCTGCTAATCCCAAACTCCTAATCCTTCCCTTCCCCAAGCCCCTTCTGCCCTTGGCAACCACCACCAACCAAGTCTGTTCTCTGTGTCTGAGTCTTTTCTGTTTCACAGATAGGTTCATTTGTAGTTTAGATTCCACACATAAGTGATATCATGTGGTATTTGTTTTTTCTGACTTGCTTAGTATGATAATCTCTAGGTCCATCCATGTAGCCGCAAATAGCATTATTTCTGAATGTCCCTTCGTTTTCTGTGGTTATCAGGAGAAATGTATTCCCCATACTGTTAGTAGTTGGAGCTGAACTCTCAGAGTAATTAGGAAGTTGCTCACTTTCAAGAGCTCTAGTAACTAGAGGACTGCTCATAGTGGGGTATCTGGACATGTGACAGCTCACTGAGTCACCTGGCAAGGAAATGACATCAGTTTTCAATCCTACAACGTGGCGATCTAAGACGGTTTCCTAACGAGCTGGGTGGTGGCTCCTCTGTGACATATTTAGCCAGAATTGAAATATATCCTGATTCCTTTTACTGAATCATAGCTCTTCCCTCGCCTTTCTGGCAGCCCAGCTACAAAAGGAGAGGTTAATTGATAATGTCTATCAGCTGCTCTGTGCTCATCCCGTGCCAGGGGCTGAAAACTTAATGCCAAATTAGCATCTCCATGTAAGGTCAATGATGGCTTGTTCTCAAAGTAGGTCCCTGTTCCTGCAGCATCCATGTCACCTGGGACCTTGTTTAAAATGCAGATTCTCAGACCACAGGCCCAGTGACTGAAGCTGTTTAAACAAGTGTTTCAGGTGGTTCCAACACTGGTTGATGTTCTGAAACCCCTGATCTCTCATATTTAACACTCTAAACAACTAAGGGTTATTCTTAGGCCCACTTTGATTTGGAAAATAAGAGATTGCAGATTAACCTGAATTTCTAAACTTCAACAAACCCAAATCAAATTTCTTATATTCTTAACAACTCCAGTGCTTTGCCTAATGCGGGCCATCATTCTAGGGGTGGGGGGGGGGTGCAAATTTAGTTCATACGAGTCACTGTTCACAGCCCCAGCACCTGCTTCGTATAACGTACAGTGTGTGTATTGTGGAGGCGGTGGGGGGGAAGTGTGAAGGAATATGACAACCTTTTTCCTTCCAGGGTCTTAAAATTGAGTGGGGGTATTCATCTTTTAATTTTTATTTTATATTGGAGTATAGTTGATTTCCCAGGTGGCTCAGTGGTAAAGAACCCGCCTGCTAATGCAGGAGATGTGGGTTTAATCCCTGGCTCGGGAAGATCCCCTGGAGATGGAAATAGCAACCCACTTCAGTATTCTCGTCTGGGAAATCCCATGGACAGAGGAGCCTGGGAGCTACAGTCCATGGGGGTCCCAGAATCTGACACAACTGAGCACTCACAGTTGATTTACAATGTTGTTACTTTCAAGTGTATAGCAGAGTGATTTAGTTATACATACACGTCAATCTATTTAAATACATAAACACATAAAGTAAATATACAGCATCAAATAATTGCCCTGGGGAGGAGCCAGGGAGGGGACAGAGGTTGAACTCAAACAGAAACGGGTTGTGTTGTGGGAGGCAGGTGAGCCCGGCTAAGCCAAGGCGAGTCCCCTTCTGTGACCCTGTCTCCTTGCTTCTAGAGGAGTTGGAGGTGGGGCTAGAACTGGGATTCAGAAAGGCCCCTAGCTGACTTGGAAGGTTGGGAGAAACCAAGTCGGGTAAAGTCTACCTTCTGCTTCAACCAGAACATCAACTTGTGTCTCTTTGTCAGGCCCCTGTGTAAACTTTTGTTTGGAAAAAGTTTCACGGCTAAATTAAACAATTCCTGGACTCAATGATGTTGGGCTTGTTTCAGCTCTGTGGGTCTGTGGCCTCTACTTCTCTGTAAGGTTCTGGAAGGATTCATCAGTAGGAAGAGAGATTTGAACTATTTGGGGGGAATTGTTCTGGCACTATGAGGTGAAATAATATTCCTGTCAAACACAGCTGCTATTTGTTACTCAGTGGGATATAAAAAATAGTGAATTCCTGCATTTTCCTTAAGAGGAATATAATTCTCTTTTCTGTTTATCTATCCCGATCTGAGAACAGAGAACAAATTCTGTGGTAGAACTGAAATATAGACCCTTTTGGACTTAGATCAAAATTTCAAGAGAGATCAAAATCTCAACAGAAAGAATAAAAATCTCTGAGACTTCTCATTATTTTTGCTCCTTAAACTAAATTCCCCTCTTCAGTGAGTCTATTCATGAATAATCAGTGTCTGAAATCATGTTCCCTCCTTAATTCACTGCCATATGTCTCACTAACTTCAAAACATTACAATAAAGATGACATTTTTTTCCCCCAAGCAGAAACCAAGAGAGTAGTACTCAAATCAGCGACAAATGGGAACCCCATAGCTAGTTTGGGTTGGAAAACTATTCTGTTTTACTTTCATAGCAATGTACCAATTCAGCCTTAATTAAAAGCACTTCCAATGGTCACCATGGCTTCCTTTAAAACGAATTTTAACCGTTTTATTGTGAGCCGAGTTTAATAAGCTCGGCTGTGACAATTATGCACGAGAGGAACTGAGAATACATAGAGCACATGGAATGAGCCACAGTCAGAGGTCTTGGAAGTGAATCTCATGGAGATTTACGGTGGTAGGTGACCCGGTAGAAAGGTGCCAACTTGATGCACCAGAGCTCAGGGAAGGAGTAGAGCCCCATCAGGACCTAAGGTGGTGGTTAAGATTAAAAAGGAACTGGCAGATGAATGGATAAAGGTATGGTACATATATACAATGGAACATTGCTGCTGCTAAGTCACTTCAGTCGTGTCCGACTCTGTGCGACCCCAGAGACGGCAGCCCACCAGGCTCCCCCGTCCCTGGGATTCTCCAGGCAAGAACACTGGAGTGGGTTGCCATTTCCTTCTCCAATGCATGCAAGTGAAAAGTGAAAGTGAAGTCTCTCAGTCGTGTCCGACTCTTAGCGACCCCGTGGACTGCAGCCTACCAGGCTCCTCCATCCATGGGATTTTCCAGGCAAGAGTACTGGAGTGGGTGCCATTGCCTTCTCCGCAATGGAATATTACTCAGCCATAAAACAGAACAAAATAAGGTCATTTGTAGAGATGTGGATGGACCTAGAATCTGTCAGAGTGAAAAACAAATACTGTATATTAATGCATATATGTGGAATCTGGAAAGATGTGCAGATGAACCTATTTGCAGGGCAGGAATAGAGATGAAGATGTAGAAAATGCACACGGATACAGGGCAGGAAGGGGCGGGTGGGGCAGACTGGGAGAAATACACCACCATATGTAAAATAGATAACTAGTGGAAAGCTGCTGTATAACACAGGAAGCTCAGCTTGGTGTTCTGTAAAGATCTAGAGGGGTGGGATGGGATGGAGGATCAGGAGGGAGGGGATATAAGTGTACATATGAGTGGTTCACACTGTTGTACAGCAGAGGCTAACACAGCATTGTAAGGTAATTATACTCCACCCCCCAAAAAAATGAAACAAGAAAGCTGGAAAGGAAAAGAAAGATAGAAACTGCTAGTTGTCACTAACAAGGACATTGTAGAACCAAATCTCAAATAGAAGATGTAATTGATCAGTTCCTGGGAATCCTTTTGTAAACTTGGAGAGTTTCAAATAAAATAAGCTTTTGATTTTCAAAAATGATCACAAGAGGGAAAAAGATAAGGAAAACAGTGTACCCAGCCCCAAACAGGTTATTTTTGAAATACCAGTTGGGCTTAGATATAGAATGCACAAATTCCGTTGGAAGAATGTTGCTGCCTTAAAGATGAGTGAACTCTGACAAGTCTGAGACCTTTGAGAGTAAAAGTCACTGAAAACAGAAGATTCTCTGCTCTCTCCGGCTAGCCAGATGCCCAACAGCCTGTAGAAATGATGCTATGCCAACCCCTGCTCAACTGAGCTGATTGGAAACCCCAAAACACCTCAGTAGACTTACAGGACTTACAGCCCAACATCTGAGAGCCTGACTGGCAACAGAATATGTCCAACTTGCTGGAGACCCACGTGGTGCTAAATAGCCCGAGGACAGGGATGCTGCTAGAGAGACACCCACGGGCATGGCTGCACCAGCCAAATCTGCAAGCGTGCCCGTGCCTTCCCGGAGAACAGAGTGGCATATGGAAGGTTCGGGCTCACTGCCATCTGTCGAGAGTGGGCAGGCCTGCACATGCATCCCCAGTCGGCACCCAGGCTTGGGAGATGATCATTCCATAGCAAGAGGTCTGCTGCCTTTGGATAAGAATGGGGACAGGAGAAGCCACTCAGCAGAAACAGCTTGATTATTCCCCCAGATACACCCCAAGCTCTCAGAGGTTGATTGATATAGATTTGGGGGGAGATAATCCTTACCCCTGTCTAGTGTGTCCTGAGCTTGTTCATTCATATGCTATAGAATATCATCATCATCATTATTGTAAATAATAGTAACTGCTGCTCAGAAACTCTTCCCTTTAACCTCTAAGAACTTGCACAATGTTAGACCTTCATCCATGAAACTGAGACCCAGATACCACTCTCTTCTATTTCAACCTGTGCTCCTAACTAGGAAGTAGGAAAGTGACAGTGGGAATTAATTTTAATAAAAACCTGAAATTCTGATTTTTCTAGCATCCTCTTTTATCACCCTGAATATCTCACCCTTCCTTCTAACTTGGACCAACATGTATAAGATGAAACAAATACAAGCCATAGTTAATATGATTCCCCTACGTAAGGAAATGGATGACCCACCAAGGGTACCATGATGGTACACTTTTCAAAGCTTGTCCTGACTTACCGCTGTGAAACTCCTGTTATTCCTCCAACCTGTCTGCCAGCAGTTTCCTTATTGAGCAGGATACACCCAAAGACTAAACATCTGTTTCAGATGCCCTGTTCTTTATATATTCCAGCTCATCAAATCCTATTAATTCTACAGTGCAGGTACTATTAAAGTCTCCCGTTTACAAATGAGACAAATGTGGCACAAAGAAACAGTACTACCATTGGGGGTATGGTGGGGGCCAGGAGGCCAGTGAGAAAAGCTGGCTCTGGGGTCTGCCTGTAACCATTAGGCACCACTGCCTCCCACCTAATCTAAGGGCCGATGCTGGAGGTCAGTAAGAGTGATGACTGTGGTTCAAGGAACTTAGTATCTTTCTTTTTTTAAAAAATACGTATTTATCTTTGACTATGCTGGACCTTCGTTGCTTTGTGTGGGCTTTCTGTACTTTCGGAGAACAGGAGCCACTCTCTGTTGCCGTGTGCGGACTTCTCACTGAGGCGGCTCTCCTGTTGTGGACAGTGGGCTCCAGTTGTGGCTCCCAGGCTCTAGGGCACAGGCTCAGTACTTACGGTGCGTGGGCTTGGTTGCTCTGCAGCATGTGGCATCTTCCTGGACCAGGGATCAAACTCATCTCTCTTGCATTGGTGGGCGGATTCTTCACCACTGAGCCACCAGGGAAGCCCCAAGGAGCTTAGTATTTTTCTCCATCAGTTCTGTTATCTCTATGTCCTCAAATATATTTTACATATATTTTACATCATGTAATAGAGTAATAAGTGACACTTGTTCAGTTGCTCTGTTGTGTCCAACTCTTTGTGACACCATGGACTACAGCACCCCAGACTTCCCTGCCTTCACTATCTCCTGGAATTTGCTCAAAGTCTTGTCCATTGAGTCAGGGATGCTGTCTAAACATCTCATCCTATGCTGCCCTCTTCTCCTTTTGCCTTCAATCTTTTCCAGTACCAGAGTCTTTTCCAGTGAGTCAGAAACGAGTGATACTAGTATTGATAAATGCAGAGACTGTCAAGTCATTAGACATATGGCCAACCTTAAGAGTCTGCCCTATTCACTCGTCATTTGTTACTAAGTAAATAGCATAAGAGAAGACTTGGGCTTTGACAATCATTGAGCATATTTTGGGTGGGTTTTTTTTTTTTTTTAGTTTCCAAGTTTTTATTTAAAATCAGCAAAATGAAAAAAATTACCAAAATGAAAACTTAAGTGAAATCCCAATATTTTTAAAATAATTGTTTTCAATTAATTATTTTAATTGGATAATTAACTACTTTACAATATTGTGATGGCTTTTTGCTATACATCAACATGAATCGGCCACAGGTACACATGTCCCTCCCATCCCCCGCGGGGCTCCCACCTCCCCCCACCCCCCCATCCCTCTGGGTTGTCCCAGAGCACTGGCTTTGGGTGCCGTGTTTCATGCGTGGAACTGGCACTGGTCATCTGTTTTACATATGGTAATGCACATGTTTCAATGCTGTTCTCTCAAATCATCCCATTTTGCGTGGTTCTTAATGCAGCATTCTGTAAGATATAGAGTGAATACTCTGCTAGAGTAAATAATAATCATACTAAGATTACATTCTGAAAACTATATATGGGAAAGTCAGTACCTGGAGGAAAAGGGAAAATGTCAGATAACAAGATCACAGGGAACAAAAAAACACATCTTCCCTCAGACTGAGGATGTGGTGTGGTGGTGGTAGCATGGATTTTAGGAAGGAGGTTAAAAAAAAAAAAAAAAAGTGAATCCGGTTCAAGGCGCTCACTTTCCCTACCCCCTCTGTTAATCTGCATTAAAGAAAAAAGAAAGGGAAGACTTCTCCAGGTTTCCTTGTGTCTGAAAGGGGCGAGAGGGTCTGGTAGAGAAGCAAGTGCTGGGATGTTAACATTCTGAAGGATGGAGATGCTGGGGGCGCGTCTGTGTTGTCCTCGTTCCTTACACTCATCTCTATTCAAGCTGAGCTCTGAAACACGCCCTACCTGTTATTACCCAACTCGTGCACTGGCTGTGTGCCTTGTTGTTGTTGCTACAATATCGTGTCTGTTACTATGAAAACGAAGCGCTCCTGACAAAGGCTTGACATAAACATGCTGACTACGGAGACGTAGCCACGCAGAACATTTCTCATTTTTAATGCACCTACACCAAAGCAGTCGCTTCACCTTTCTGAGTCTCCGTTTCTTTGAAATAAGAAACGCCCTGTTTAATGTTTTCCAGGCTCTCTTTAGCCACTGAGAGTCGGTGGAAAGTGACAAACGGCCAACTAACAACTGAATCTAACAGGGGCATTAAAGGGGGGAGAAGCAACCAGGTGACATTCAGGGGACTAAAGTTCAGAAATTTTGATTCAAGAACTAGAGGGGCAGCCTGTTAGGCCATTAAATCTTGTTTCTGGAGCCTTTCTGCACATATTTTCTCTGCTGAAAGTGTGATTTCTACAGCATTATGTGTTGCTCTGGGGACTGTCTCCTGAGTGGGGGGTGGGGGGCAATGGCAGTCATGGAATGTGGAAAGAGGAGAACTGGGGGTGATGATTGAAATAGAAGGAGCAGTGATGGAACCCTGAACTGGGGATCCAGTGATGGAGGACTGGAAAGGGAGGGGCCGATGGAAAGACAATGGAGAAGCTGAGTTGCAGAAGCAGCAGAGCTCAGGAGAGGTCCTGTGTTGACCAGCAGCAATGGGTATCCCAGCTCTCCAGTGCAGGTGCCTACAGGTTCCCCAGAGTGAAGCACAGGCCCAGTGAAGTTCTGCAAAGGGATAGGGGGAATGTTTGGATAATCTAAGACATGCACAGCCCGTGAGAGCTCAGCCAAGATAACACACCTGCTGTGTCAGAGATTCCTGAACGTGGACACAGTTGATCCACTAGAAAGCTTGGTGAAGGGTTTGCCCCCTTCTCAGGCACTCTGTTTCACAGGCATCTTGAGTAATTTTAATCTCCTTGGTAGGCACTTGGGGAAGACATGTAACCCCCATATCTCCTGTCCTTAGCTTTGTGGGAAGTTGCCTGTTGGAGATTCTGTGTCCCTTCCCTGGGAGTTAATTAAAGGACCTTGGTGCCATTCACTGATGTTGCCAGGTCCTCATGTGCAAGGGCAGCTCACCACCATGCACCAGGAGAAGACCATGAAGATCCCCGATGGCCTTAACTGGGAGATAAGGCAGGAAAGTTAGGTCAAGGCTAGATTGCGGAAGAGTTTGTTTTTTAATTTGCTGGGTTGATAAGAAGGAGCTAATGATGGTCTTTGCACATGAGAGTACCACAGTCATCATTCTGGTTTACCAAATTAACATGGTGGCAGTGGAAAGATGGATTCAAGTAGGATTCTTGAGTCAAGCTATCAAATAGGAACCTGCTGAAATGTACTAAGTGTAGGGCAATACAACTGTAGTGGCCACTGTGCTATGCCAGGCATGTGCTGAATAAGGTGCTTGACCTGTATAATCTCAGTCCTTACAGGATGTTGCAGTGGTATCACTTTCATTTAACGACGAGTACATAGAAGCTCAAAGAATTCAGAGCTCTTGCTCAAGGCCACAGAGCTAGTAAGTGACAAAGATCTGAACAAAGATCCACCTGATTTCAAACCTCTGCTCTGAACCAGTAAAGGAAGAAAATGACACCAATAACGAAGAGCTGGTGCAAGACACACTGTGAAATAGAGGCCATGTGGTTAGACAAAGCTGCCTGGGAGGGGAGGGTCATTGCCTGATGATTTTCTGCAGATGTTATGAGCCTGGGAAAAGAAAGCTGCTTTTTTACATCAGTCACTTTGAATGTAAGAAAGACTTGACAAATGCTTGGAGGCAGAACTAGTAGGATGGGGTCGATCTGCCATGGTGGTTGCTCTCACCATGCCTCCGATGGGTGGGTTCTAAGCCAGGACGCCACTGAGTTCACTAAGATTGTAGTGCATCACTTCTAAGCTCCTACCTTCCCTCTGGGCCCAGCTGGCATGACCAGTCTATGCCTCGTTTCTTTTCCAGAGTATATCGAGTGTTGCTTACTGCCTTCAGTTTTCCCTGATAGCTATGAGGTGAATGTCTGTGTTGGATTGCACTGGACTTGGAGCCAGAGCACAGCTTGCTCTCCCATCCTACTCCACCCCAGCCAAGGATACAATATATGGCAAGGTATCCATGAAGCAATGGATACTGATGTACAAGGTCTTGTTGACCAGACAGCAATCAATAGCCACGCCTTCTTTCAAGGGCAAGATCACTTCTTGTCAATTGCATCCCCTCCCCAATAGTTTTCCGGAACAAGTGCTACAATCTGATTCACACAAGTAATTTTATGCCAATTTTCTAGATTCTTCTGGCAAAAGTGAAACTTTCAGTGCTGATAACTGCTAGACAGGATGATTAATCTTTTGTCTTTGCAACGACAGTCCTAGCCATTAAAAATTCAACTTGTACGTTTATCAAATTGTGGTTCTGCTACACTTACAGTCACTATGTAGTAAAAGGGGTTATTTAATTTCCTAATGTACTGATGCAATTTGGGTTGATTCTGTAGCTCAACAGGAGTAGAAAGCATTTTTCAGGGAAGCATTCTTTTATGACCCACAAATGTAAAGAAAATTAGGAACTCTAACATCTGCAGTCTTGCCATTTGCAATCCGGGTAATACTGGGCAAGATCATCCAATATTACTTTACATATTTACATATTACTGTAAAAATGAAAAAAACAATATTCTGAAAATAACCTCTTTTGGTATAAGAAACTGAGCCAGAAAATCACACAGGCCAATATAGCAAATACACTTAAAGACTTTCATATGCCAGGACGTATGGACCTAAGAAAAATATAGTTTATTTTCAAAGCTACAAGTGTAGAGAAGAGCAAACCAATAAAGCTCGGGTTGTTCTCCTGCATTAAGTAGATTCAGGAAAAAACAACCCAAGTAAGTTGTGAATACAGAACTTTGACTCTCTTCAGGCTGTTTCTGCTTAGTTGCCCAGTCATGTCTGATTCTTTGCAACCCCAGGGACTGTAGCCCACGAGGATCCTCTGTCCATGGAATTCTTCAGACAAGAATACTGGAGTGAGTAGCCATTTCTTTCTTCAGGGTATCTTCCTGACCCAGGAATGGAACCCAGGGCCTCTTGCATTGCAGGCGGACTCTTCACCATCTGCACCACCAGGGAAGCCCCAAGACCAAAAAAGAAAAAAAAAAAAAGAAACCCAAAATAAAATCCCATCTAGACAAATCCTATTTCAGTACGTACATAGGTTTGTTTTTCTGCAGAGAGATGGGACAACATGTCAGAAATATACTTTCTGTGTATTCGAGGATTAATCCCATAAGTAAGCACACTGTGGCTGGAGGTGGTTCTGTTTCTCACTGTTACAGGAAATGTAGGAACCACCACTGGTGCTGGATTGAGATTCAAGATAACCTTACAGTCAGGACTTCTCAACTTCAGCATTACTGATATTTTGGATCTGATAATCCTTCATTGTGGGGGCTGTCCTGTACTTTGTAGCATATTTAGAATCTCTGGCTTCTACTTAGTAAATGGGAGAGGTAACCAGCTCTGTGCCCCAATCCTCCAGCACTAACAACCAGAATTGTCTGTTCAGTTCAGTCACTCAGTCGTGTCCAACTCTTTGCGACCCCATGAACCACAGCATGCCAGGCCTCCCTGTCCATCACCAACTCCCAAAGTTTACCCAAACTCACGTCCATTGAGTCAGTGATGCCATCCAACCATCTCATCCTCTTTCATCCCCTTCTCCTCCCGCCTTCAATCTTTCCCAACATCAGGGTCTTTTCAAACGAGTCAGCTCTTCACATCAGGTGGCCAAGATATCAGAGTTTCAGCTTCAACATCAGTCCTTCCAATGAACACCCAGGACTGATCTCCTTTAGGATGGACTGGTTGGATCTCCTTGCAGTCCAAGGGACTCTCAAGAGTCTTCTCCAACACCGCAGTTCAAAAGCATCAATTCTTTGGCACTCAGCTTTCTTTATAGTCCAACTCTCACATCCATCCATGACTACTGGAAAAACCATAGCCTTGACTAGACAGACCTTTGTTGACAAAGTAATGTCTCTGATTTTTAATATGTCTGTTCAGTCGCTCAGTTGTGTCCGACTCTTTGCAACCCCATGAATCGCAGCACGCCAGGCCTCCCTGTCCATCACCAACTCCCGGAGTTCACTCAGACTCACGTCCATCGAATCAGTGATGCCATCCAGCCATCTCATCCTCTGTCGTTCCCTTCTCCTCCTGCCCCCAATCCCTCCCAGCATCAGAGTCTTTTCCAATGAGTCAATTCTTCGCATGAGGTGGCCAAAGTCCTGGAGTTTCAGCTTTAGCATCATTCCTTCCAAAGAACACCCAGGGCTGATCTCCTTCAGAATGGACTGGTTGGATCTCCTTGCAGTCCAAGGGACTCTCAAGAGTCTTCTCCAACACCACAGTTCAAAAGCATCAATTCTTCAGTGCTCAGCTTTCTTCACAGTCCAACTCTCTCATCCATACACAATCACTGAAAAACCATAGCCTTGACTAGACATCACCAAATGTCCACTGGGGGCAAAATCTCCACGGTGGAGAACCACTGGTCTAAGCAAATGATTTTTAATATGTGTAAATAAAGATATGTGTGTGTGCGTGCATGCGCATGAGCACACACATACATATATGTCCTAGTTCTATTGAGAGGAGCTGGAAGCAATAACACTGTCATAGCTATGAGTACATTTATCACCCAGGTCTTGGGTTCTAACTACCATTCTTGACTAAAAGGAAGCAGAGTTCCTTGGGGAAATGGCTTCTCTATAAAATCCAATACTGGGCCCTGGAAAATATAAGATGATCCTGGAACTTCTTGTTATGTCATGAAGTAAGGAAAAGCTCAAGAAATGCTGGGAAATATCAAAATGACATAAGGGTTTGCCTGAAGGTACTCCCTCTGACCAAATATGGGGCAAAAGATTCAGAAAATTTCAGCAGCAACGTAAATAGAATTGAATAAAATAAGAATATATAGTCAATACTAAATAAATAAGTTTTTTTTTTTTTTACAGTAGAATATCAATCAGTGAACCTAGAAATGATGATGATTCTATCATTAGAAGATAACATAGGCTGGTTAATAATTGATTCAGGCAAGAATAACTAATAGGTGCTAAAACCAGGGGGTGAGAGTGGATGAATAACAGTATGTTTACATCATAAAATTTTTGGAAAGTCAATGTCTTGATTGAAGGGCATATTATTCTTGTATAAATGCCTTTATTGAAAGAAATCTAAATTATGGTACATTCCATATTCAAATGAGCATATATAATTATACTAATCAGCATCAATGCCTGGAAAAATAAATATTTGTTGAATGAATGATGCATCCTCACTAAGCATGATAAACGGCTGTTGCTTTGGTCTAAGAATCAGAAACGTGCCATTGTGACACACGAGGATAGCAGTCAGCTGCAACTGCCTTAGCCTAAACAGATGTTTACTACATCATGAAAGAAGTTTTAAATGTTAGGCTTCAGCTATGCATATGATTTAGTGTTTTGATGCTGAAAGAAACATTCCTATGGAATAAGTAAGACAAGACTGAATTGTTCTTTTATATTCATTATCTTTTATTTTTTTCATATTTGAAAATTCACTGTTTTCTGTATATTCTTTATGGAGTTCATATGATAGTATGTTGGAGTGTCTTAATTTACTTTTCCTGTTTTTTAAAAAATTTTTATTGGAGTATAGTTGCTTTACAATGTTATATTTCTACTGCACAGCAAAATGAATTGGCCATACATAGACATAACCCCTCCCTTTTGGATTTCCTTCCCATTCAGGTCACCACAGTGCATTAAGTAGAGTTCCTCTGCAGCCAAAGGGGCAAGGTAAAATCCCACAAGACCAGATAAATGAAGCTATTAATGTCTTGTCTTTGAATATGAAGTCCACTGGAGTAAATTGATAGGATACCAGCAGGTGAATTTAAGGAAGGCAAATGTAAAATGTCCAAGGGACACTAGGTCACTAAGCAGCATGTATACATTTAAAAAATGTAATGTTAGAATCATGTAGGTCTGTACTTGTACATCAATAAAGTTTCTTCCCATGGGGATACTTTCACAAAGCTGAGACGATCTGACTTGTAAACCAGTGACATACAGAAGACAAACTTGAAGATAGACCTGCTTAAGGGTTTTCCACTCCTCCATGGCCTTCCCCGTCATTGACAGTGTCTCCTTACTTCCTCACTGAGCAGTTCATGGTCCTCCGCATGACATTTGTGGACCTTCCTCCCTCCTTCCCTCCCCGTCCACACTGCTACTTTCCCTGCTTCTTCACAGCATCTGTCTGTACCATCTACTTGTTCCCAGCACAGCACCTGGCTCCCCCAAAATTTGTTGAGGTTAACTGATTATAAGGACATAATGCAGGTTTTCATTACTAAGAAGCTAGGTATCCAGTTTTTGGAATGAGACCTCTTGACATCCCCTTGGGCAGTTGTTGAGCTTGAGCATCTCTTCTTGGTGGAACATTTGAACACAGAGGCATGTTGCTCACATCAGTCATAGGCTAAAAGTCCATTGTACTCCTTAAAAATATTCTTAAAGAGGCAGGAAAGGAGGTTGGAATTAAGTGCTCTAATTTATTACTTTCGACAAAAATGAATATAGCAGTAAAAGTGAAAGTGTTAGTCACTCAATTGTATTGACTCTTTGTAACCCCATGGACTGTAGCCCACCAGGCTCATCTGTCCATGGAATTCTCCAAGCAAGAATACTGGAGTGGGTTGCCATTCCCTTCTCCAAGAGATCTTCCCAACTCAAGGATTGAACCTGGGTCTCCCGCATTTCAGGGGGATTCTTTACCTCGTAAGTCACCAGGAAAGCCCCATAGAAAAAAATGAATGCACTAATAATAAGTGTGATGGTGATCATAATTGGCTTGTATATTGACCTTACTATGTGCCGGGCATGGTTCCAACTCCTTTAGATACATGAGCTCACTGACACTTGACAATAGTGTGAAGTAGATACAGTGATCCTTCCCACTTTTAAGATGAAGAGATGGAAAGGTTAAATAATTTGTTCAACATAAGAAAGCTGCTAACTCTTGGAAACAGGGCCAAATACAAGGGTCTGGTACCAGAGTGCAGGCCCTCCCTGCCTCCCGCAGCTCTGCCCCACTTCTGCCTTATGATTTCCACGTACAGTTGTCCTTTTTTGCCCTTTTGGATGATTCATTTAAAAATACCATAAATATTTACTACTTCATTTCACACATTAATATGTATTCTGTTTTTGAGATAAACGTTAATATAATTACAGAAGGAATCCTTTATCTGCCCACTTTGTGTTTTATATTTTTTATGAAGTATAGTTGATTTACAATGTTGTTAGTTTCAGGTGTACAGCAAAGTGGTTCAGTTATGCATATTATTCTTTTTCAGATTCCTTTCCCATTTAGGTTATTACAAAGCAATGAGTATAGTTCACTGGGATACACAGTAGGTCTTTACTGGTTATCATTTTATTTATAGCAGTGTGTATATCCTCCCCTTTACCCTTTGGTAACTATAAGTTTGTTTTCTATGTCTGTGAGTCTATTTCTGTTTTGTAAATAAGTTCATTTGCATCATGTTTTTCTTTTTTTTAGATTCCACATGTATTATGATACTTGTCTTTCTCTGTGTGGCTCACTTCACTTAGTATGATCATCTCTACATCCACCCATGTTGCTGTAAATGGCAGTATTTCATTCTTTCTTTATGGCTGATCAGTATTCCACTGTGTATATATGTACCGAAGCTTTTTTATTCATTCATCCGTCAATGGGCATTTAGGTTGCTCGTATGTCTTGGCTATTGGCAGCAGTGCTGCAGTGAACACTGGGGCGCATGGATCTTTTTGAATTCTAGTTTTCTCCAGATATATGCCCAGGAGTGGGCTTACAGGGTCATATGGTAGCTCTGTGTTCAGTTTTTTCCTTTTTAGATGGAAGGAACTTTAAATAAGGTTGCTTACCTAATCTAATCAACTCTCTAAGCCCAGACCTTGAAATCTGAAGTATATTCTCCCCCATGGCTTTGCAGGTGAATTTGAATAAGTTGGCAAAACAAATCCCACTGTCCTGACAGTCCCAGCAATGGCTTTGGGTCACTGCATCTGTGTGAGAAGAGAGGAGGCCATGAAGGGTGAAGGTGTGTGATTCATCTAAGTCGAGGCTACATCTGTGCTTTTCTGCTTAAGTGCAAGCACTCATGCTCTCCTAACCGCTTCTCATCCACTGGCAACATTCAGAGGCCGAGAAGGACCCCGCTGCTTGCCACTTGGAGGCCCCCTCCAGAACTGTCTGGGCTCTGGTGTATGCTGAGAAATGGGTCCATTGATTGCTCCCTGGGGGCAGATAAATCCACTAAAACATTGTCTAACTCTATGATATGTGTATTTTTGCAGAAGCAGCCATAATGTGGACTAGATTTATATCTCCTACTGACTTTAAATTCTCTGCTATGGGTTTTTGTTGTCTCCTTCTAGCAAAGCTGCCTTACAGTATTTGTCAAAGTTTTCTGTGAAGGGCAGGTATTCAGTGGGTAAGGAAGGCCTCAGTCAGGGCCTGGGGTGTCAAGTTCTTTCAAAACTGCAGAAGAAACAAACTAGTGAGCCCAGGATACAGGATATAGACCAGGAGATGCAGCAGATCATGCAGCTTCTACTGAATTAGAAGAGTTTACAGAGGCTGAGTAGCAACAAGATTTCTTCCCAGAAAGAGTTTGAGGGTGATCATACTGAATGGAATAAGGGTTGGGGGAATGCCCAAATTTAGCCAAAACCCTGGATCTTCACAAAGTCAGAAGGATAACTGAAGACTAGCAGCAGTATCAGAGGGCTTCCCAGGTGGCTCAGTGATAGAGAATCCACCTGCCAATGGAGGAGACTCAGGTTTGATCCCTGGGTCAGGAAGATTCCCTAAAGTAGGAAATGACAACCTACTCCAGTATTCTTCCCTGGGAAATCCCATGGAGAGGGAAGCCTGGCAGGCTACAGTCCATGGAGTCACAAAGAGTTAGACAAGATCAAGCATGCATGCACATATGCACGCAGCAGTATCTTGACTTGATAGAAACATACATCTATCAAGGATCAAATACTGGCAGCTGAGAAACAGAGCATGTGACCCACCAAATCATGGAAGGGGATCAGCTCAACTCCAGTCCTGCTGAGCCTGGGCCTCTTCCCCACAGAGCAAGAAACATTAGCACAGAGCAAATCTCATCCAGGAGCTCTGAGTCAAGTTTGGGGTCCTCAGCACAGCTTACAAGGCTTCCTGCTTCTGACTCTGTCCCCTCCCACTCCCTCCCCACCTAACCCCAGCCTACAGCCTCAGGGTCTTTGCGGCAGACTCCTAGTGAATTTCTCTGCCAGGGCTGTTCCTTCTGCTAGCAACACGGCCCCATCCTTTTCCTTAGCAGCCCCCTTGGCTTAAACTGTAATTACCCCTTCCTTCAGGAAGCCCTCTTTTCTTTGGCTCCTGAAGTGTTGGTTAGCGATCCCTCCTATATTTCCTTGTGCTGGAACATATCAATACCATCCTCCAGTGACTTGTTTACATTTCTACACTCATTCCCCTACTAATACTGATCTGTAGACTAGTACCGATGCCGATAATTGTGTTAATAGTAAAACGAGTATTAGCTGATAGTTAACAGCTAACAATAAGCGTGTCTTTCCAGCACCAGCAGAGTCTGGCATATATAAGTTCTCTATAAATATTAGTGAGACGATAAGGGATCCCAGATTAGACATACATTTAAGTCTTGGACTATCCCCTGAAGTCATAAAAGTCAAGATTGTTTACTGCTTTTCTCAAAATAGAAGCAATGTTTATGCACTACAGAAAAATTAGAAAATGCTGTGAAGCAGGACAAACCAATACATTTAGAATTCCACCACACATGGGCAGCCGCTGTTAGCACAGCTTGTATTTTTCCCAATTTAGGTTTTGCAAGCTCCCTTTCCCAATACAGTAAATTCTCTATCTATGAAACTAGAGTTGCAAGCTTTCGAATACGTGAACATGCATTTGTATGTCCAATCATGTAAGTTAATTCACGTGTCTGGTGAACATCGTCATGTGCCTGCATCCTCCACGAGTGGTTGTGCGTTTATGCACTTTATTGTACAGTTTACTTTTGAGTACGGTAGTGTAGTATCTTTATTTCAAGCCCAGGATGTCCAGCAGCAAGCGTAAAAGCAGTGGTGATATAGCCGGCACAGAACTACCTAGACATCACTGCACCTTTTCCTCAAGAGGGTAAATAGAATTGAATTCAGCGAGGAACCACAACCTGTGCCATCAGCATCAGGCATGAGCGAACCAGCAGCTTGATCTCTGTCTCCTCTTGCTGATGATCCTTCAGCTCCACCATCTCCCACCTCCTCTCCCTCCTCCAGTCAGTAACTCTTCTTGCCTGTTCACTCAATGCCAGCTGCTGCACCGTACTACTGTATTTCTCAAGTTACTATTGTTGCTGTTCAGTCGCCAAGTCATGTCCAACTCTTTGCAACCCCATGGACTATAGCATGCCAGGCTCCTCTGTCTGTCACTGTCTCCCAGAGTTTGCCCAGGTTCATGTCCATTGACTCGGTGATGCTATCTAACCATCTCATCAGGTTACCATACTGTAAGGGTAAAAATGTTTATTTTTTGTTTTTTTTTTAATGTATTATTTGTGTGAAAAGTATTACAATATGTTACAATACAGTACTACAGAGCTGATTGTATTAGTTGGGTACCTAGGCTAACTTTGTTGGACTCACGAACAAATTGGATTTACAAATATTCTCTTGGAATGGAACTCATTCATATGTAGGGGACTTATGGTATTGGCTCTCCTGACCATCTTTGCATGATAACAAAGATAGTTGCAACATCATTGGTGCCTCTGAATATCTTTACATTGTATGGTGATCTCTTTAGCTAAACATCTTTTGTTAAATATTTAGATAAGTCCTAGCTTTTTGCATTAATAAATGTATGAGGAACATTCTATAGATAAGTATTTGTGCATGCTCTTAGAATGAATTCCCTACATGTAGAATTACTGTATCAAAGTACATACAAATATTTCCAAAGTCTGTAATCTTGTAAGATGAATTGGCAGGCCACTTTTCGGAAAGGTTGTGAGTGTTGAACTGCAATGAACTGGGCATTATCTTAAAATACAACAAACAGAAAAGCAAATTTTGTAAATTCAGTGTATGGGGAAGAGTTGTTTTATTATTTGATTTTTAACGAGGTAGAGATTTTATGCACTATGTGGGCTGTCTGAACCTCGCCTTTTGTGAACTGTCTGCTGTGGGCACTTTCTTCTTTTTCTATCAACTTGTAGAAAGCTCTGTTTTAATGAAGTGACAGTTACAACTTATCGTGCAGTTACTGTGTCTGGTGCTGGGCTGAGCCCACCACTGCCGAATACACAGCAGATATTTTCCCAGGCGGTTTGCATTTTAAAATACTTTCCTAATGAAGCCATTGCTCCTATTTCTCGAGGCAGCTTTTGGAGTGGTCTGTTTTAGAAGTCTGCATTAGTTCATTTTTGGCATTTAGCATCATGAGTGGGGGACAGAGGCTCAGAGTTTGTGTAGGCTGCCCTTGAGACTGTGCAGCTCTGAGTCCATTCTTCATCAGAAAGGCCCCACCCTGCTGGGGTGTCCACAGGGTCGCTACTCCAGATGCTCTGGCCTGGGACTCTGGGTGGTAACCTCAGAGTGTGGTCCCCAGAACTCAGTGGGGATCCCTCTGTTCCCCCTGCTCCCTCTCTGCACCAATTCCTAAGAGGCAGAGCCATGAGAGTAGGTGTGATGAGGTGACAATGACACCGTTGTCCAGGGACACTAAAACATGGGGTCAGAACAGCCTGGAGAGCTCGTGGACATTGATCCCAGCACCTGTAGGAAACCAGCCAGTGTCACGACCAAGGAAGAACACCAGTGACCCACTGGCTCTCAAAGCATCCTGAAACAGGCACATCCCTCTTGTGCACTGGGGCACTGCTTATCTGTTGTCATTGTTACGTGGAAGCTGGTCTAAAATGGTCCTAACATAGCTTCTCCCAGTGGCTCAGACAGTAAAGAATCTGCTTGCAATGCAGGAGGCCTGGGTTCGATCCCTGGGTCAGAAAGATCCCCCAGAGAAGGAAATGGCAACCCATTTCAGTATTCTTGCCTGTAGAATCCCATGGACAGAGGAGCATGGAGGGCTACAGTCCAGGGGGTCAGAAAAGAGTAGGATACAATTGAGTGACTAATACTTTCACTTTCAAGGTAGCTTCTGAGTAGGGCCTAAGTACCGTCTCCACCGTTTTCTCTATTCTCTGCCCCTTCTCTTCCCTAAGAAGGCCAGAGGGACATAGCATCCTTCTGGGTGCAGAGGCTGTGCCCACCTGAAGGGGAACAGTCCTTCTGAGTGTTCCCCACTCCCCCTGTCTGCTTGGTGGCAAATACACCCTCACCTGTGCTCCCTTCAGCCTCTGACCAGCTTCTGCCTGGTCGTCCTCACTTCCCCTGCATGGAGAGGTGAGATGCAAGCTTCAGGCTTGGGAGCTGGGGACGGAATTAGGGCAAAGTGGTCTTTCCACTGACTTTGGCTCCAGCACTTTAGGCTGATGGACTCAGGCACGGAGCACTCCAGGCTGTCCTGCTCCGCCTCTCACCCCCACCACCTTGGATCTGGGCCTGGGAACCAGATGTCATTGGTTTCCTCTCTGGGCACCTGCCTTCCTCCGGGACTGGAAGTGAGGGGCAGGACCAGACAGTAGTCTGGTAGTAGTTTTCAGATCTGTATAAAATGTGAGGGAAAAACAGATGGCCTCTCCCTTCTTGTAGCTTCCTGTCTGGTAAGGCAGACAGACATGAATCAACGACCAAATAAGTATATGCTTTGGGTTAGAACCTACAGTCAAAACTCTGGGGTCAGAGACAGAATGTTCTCTCTTCTGTATCTGAACTCTATTTGTTCTCTAGACCCCATGGCTGCTAAGAACGTGAAGGAGTCTTGTTCATACCTTTTTTGGTAATTTCACGGTCAATTTAGAAAGCAGGCTTGATTGATTCAGAATGTCAGCTCCATGATTGGGTCTCCTCCATTGTCCAGGGTTGATCTTCCCTCTAAGTTTATATACAGGAACAGAGAAAGCAGCAAAAAGGAGCAGGAAGCACAGCCCTGGGCAGGGGGCTGCTGCTCCTGGCCCTCCCAGTCATCGGCCAGCAGCCTTGACCACAGCCTGCTCACCTTGTGTCCAATCCCCTCTTGGTGTGGACACTCCCCCCTCACACCCTAACTGGTTTGGGACCTGATCTGTTCAGACAGAATTGAGGGACACGGGGAGGGCCTTGGGCTATAGAACAGGACTTGGGATAGTGCCTCCCAGTGGCCACAATTACCTAGAAAAGCTGGCAGGCTCCTTAAATTGATGATGATACTCAGTCGCTAAGTTGTGTCTGACTCTTTTCCACCCCATGGACTGTAGCATGCAGGCTCCCCTGCCCTTCACTATCTCCTGGAGTTTACTCAAATTCATGTCCATTGAGTTGGTGATGCCATCCAACCATCTCAGCCTTTGCCACCCCCTTCTCCTCCTGCCCTCAATCTTTCCCAGCATCAGGGTCTTTTCCAATGAGTTGGCTCTTTGCATTGGATGGCCAAAGTACTGGAGTTTCAGCATCAATCTTTCCAGTGAATATTCCGAGTTGATTTCCTTTAGGATTGACTGGTTTGATTCTCCTTGCAGTCCAAGAGACTCCCCTTGAATTGACATTCTTTTCAAAAGAGATGTATCTTCCTGTGCAATATTCCGCAATAGTCTGCCATAGACACTCTGGTCTCAAGACAACAGCCTGCTATTGTCAGTCTGAGTCTTTAAAAGCAGTCAAGTGAGCTACCTCTTAAACTCTCAACTACAGATCTTTGAGTTGCCCCAGGCAGGGAGCACTGTGGAAAGACAGTTTCTCCGCGTAGATCTACTAACTGTTACTTTTCTTTAGTGACTTTGCCTAGTCACTAAAAACAAAACTGCATTTACTGAGAAAATGTACTGACAAAGTACAGGTACTTCCAGTGTGGTTTCTTCATTCATCTTGAATACGGACCATACACGTGACACTGGAAGAGGAGGCTGTAGTCAAATGAGTTTCCCTAAGGGTGCTGGGCCTGAAGGGAATGCTTTCAAGGTCTATAAACAGCAAATAAGCCAGGAGGCTCCAGGAAAGAGGAGGCCCCTGGGGGTCACAGACAAGGACAAGGCTTTTCAAGAAGTGTTTAAATATCCAGTGGATCTAGCCTCATACCTTGTTGAAAAGAAAGTGAAAGTGAAGTCGCTCAGTTGTTTCCAACTCTGCGATCCCATGGACTGTAGCCTACCACGCTCCTCTGTCCACGGGATTTTTCAGGCAAGAGTACTGGAGTGGGTTGCCATTTCCTTCACCAGAGGATCTTCCTGACCCAGGGATCGAACCCGAGTCTCCTGCACTGTAGGCAGACGCTGTACCATCTGAGCCACCAGGGAAGCAGGTGGCTCATTGAGAAAAGAATCCACCTGCAATGCAGAAGACACAGGAGATTTGGGTTTGATCCCTGGGTCGGGAAGATCTCCTGCAGGAGGGAACGGCTACCCACTCCATTATTCTTGCTTGGAGAATTCCACAGAGAGAGGAGGCTGGCAGGCTGTAGTCCATGGGGTCGCAAAGAGTTGGACACGACTGAGTGACTAACACTTACACTTGCACACAGGAGTGTCAGGGGTACTGCAAGCTATGTCCAAAGATGGGCTGATGGCACAATTTGTCCCAGTTTCAGCACCAACAAGAAAGGTTGACTGGTCCATCTGCTGTTCTGTCTAGCTCTTATTTGCAAAGCAATGATGATGATGGGAACAGCAATGTAAATGGCTCATAGTTCCTGGGGTCTGAGTCCCAACAGTGGATCAGAGCTGTGTGTAGACAGTAAAACACTGCAGGTGAGGGCTGTGATGATCAGAGAGGTTTGGTAACTTGTCTAGGGTCATACAGTTAGTGCTAGAATATAGATTTGAACGTGCTCTCCTTCCAAAGTCCAACCTTATTCCACTTTGGCTTTGGGGTTGGAGAAGCCATCTTTTACCAAGGAAAAGAAAATGTTGTGTTCATATAAATCCCATACCCCCAATTTTTGACTTCACTAATTGCTTCTAATAAAAAACACTTAGCCCATAATAACAGTTCTCTCCTTGCAGCCATCTTGGGGTCATCCTCTAGAGGTCAAGCCACCATCTTAAGAGTCCTACCTTGCTATGGGGATATAGTCTGAACCCCTGAGACTCACTGGGTGCCCCCCACTATCCCCTTCCCAGTCCAGTCTCCACACACAAGTCGGTCTGTTGAAGTGGTGATCTCATCCTGACATGAATCAATTCCCGAAACTTCACCATCACTGAGGCTGGCATGACCCTGCCTCTCTCAGCTCTACTCCTGTTTCCTCCTTGTTCTGTGCCCCCCACCCTTCGCCACTCTAGAGACATATCAATTCTAGGTTCTCCCTACAGATCATGTCATTCCCAGCTGGAGATGAGTCTTTCCCCTTCCTGTATCTTGGACTTTTCACATGCCCATCTCCCCATAACAGGTCTCGAATTTGAAAAGGAAGAGATTCCCCCTTTGTTCCTAGATAGGTATTCCCTCACCCTTACCAAGTGCCTCTGTAATTCCATATGCATTCTTCCATGATTCCCTAGCAACACAGTGTCACAGTCATTTGGGTACACTCTTGTCTATTAGACAGTAAATGGCTTGAGTGAAGGCCCAGGGGTCTGTCTGATCACATTTGCAGGACTTCTGGTCTACAGTAAGAAGCTAAATATGATGTTTGAATGAATGAATGAATGGACACAATACTGTTGAGCATTCTAGAAAGGTTCCAACCCTCCAACAGTCACAGACCTATTCAGCTTGGAGACCTATATGGGGTAATATGAAAACTGTCAGCTTCTCCAAGAGCAAAGGCTCAGGAGTGAAAACCCAAGACTGAGAAGTTCTGATCCTCATGTTGAAAGCTGATGGATGTTGATGGAGAGAGAGATGGTCAGCTTGTGTGGGTGTTTCAAGTCAGCTCTAACACATCAAGCTACCTGCCCCAACTCTTATTAAAAGTCAGTTTGCAGGAGACTCATAGAGGGAGCACATGGAGGGCTTATGAACAGGGAAAGAATGAGCTGTGAATGGAGGCTAAACGTGGGTACCCCCAGGAGAAGTCAGCTTTGGAAGCATGGAGGAGGAGGAGGGGATGCTCTGGATCATGTGACTTTACGCATGCTTTCAAGTTACTCTCCTGCATGTATTGCAACTCTGCTTAGAGAATATAGCTTACACACCTAGAATTTAGCCCCTGATACTTTGTGTTTCTTTTCTTTTTTTAAACTGAAGACAGAGGAATCTGGCAGGCTACAGTCCTGGGGTCCCAAAAGAGCTGGACACAACTTAGTGACTAAACAACAATCACTGATCACAATGTTGTATTAGTTTCAGGTGCACAGCAGAGTGGTTCAGTTACACCTACATAGTGCTGTGCTGGGTGTAGCTGCTCAGTCGTGTCCAACTCTTTACGACCCCATGCACTGTAGCCCACCGGGTTACTCTGTCCGTGGGATTCTCCAGGCAAGAATACTGGAGTGGGTTGCCATGCCCCCCATATATATCTATTTTTTTTTCAGATTCTTTTTTAAAGCAGAAAAAGATTTATTGTAAACTCTTTATTTCTTGTTTGCTAGTTTTTCTTAATAGTTATAGCTTAATTTACAAACTATTGATATGCATTGTCACTGATTCCATGGCAGAATTTTCTTTTCTTTATGACAAGGAGGAAACTTTAAAGCACTTTAGGCTCGCCCACTCTCTAAACCTGTGAATTATTCTTTGAAGTGGCCATTGACCTTGTTCTTCACTTTCTCCAGGTTCAAACGTCTAAGGACTGATTGCTAATTATATTAAAAAATGGTTTCTTCACATCTATTTCCTTCATTTTACTCCAATTTCTTAAAAAAAAAAAAAAGATACAAACTAGTTTGACCTAATAGTGATATTAATATAATGATAATTGTAACTTGTTTACAAATTCTTTTCCCTTATAGGTTATTAGAAAATACTGAGTATAGTTCCCTGTGCTGCACAGTGGGTCCTTGTTAGTTATCTGTTTTGAATAGCCCTGGGATCTTTGCAGGGCTTCCCAGGTGAGGTAGTGGTAAAGAGTCCGCTGGCCAATGCAGGAGACACAGAAGACATGGGCTCAATCCCTAGGTCAGGAAGATCCCCTGGAGAAGGGAATAGCAACCCATTCTAGTATTTTTTCTTGGAGAATCTGATGGACAGAGGAGCCTGGTGGGCTAAGTCCATGGGGTCAGAAAGACTCAGACATGACTGGGCATACACACACATGATACTGTGATCTCCCTGAGATGCAGTGCTGAATCAGAAGTAACCAAAATGGGCATATATCAAAGTTGATGCCCCTTCCTGATAGGTGGGCCTCTCCAACACACTGAGTCAATTTTTCTTTCTTTCTATGCACTTCTAGAAAGGGATAGGCTTGCATGACTATGGTTAAGCATGAGGGCTTTGGAGCCAGGCTGTGCCGATTCTAATTTGGCTCTGACATTTATTAGCTGAGTCACCAGAAATGCAGTATTTATATTCTTCAAACCTCAGTTTCCTAAACTGAACAGTGGGGATAATAATAGACTGCAACTGATTGGATTGTCATGAGGATGAAAGCGCTGGGCAGTCACTGGCTGCTATTTGTGAGCTGTGGTTGTCTAGTTTCCAAGCTCAGCGTGGATAGGAAGCAGCAGATGAGCTGGTGTGGCTGAGGCCAGTGTGCTGAGAGCTGTGTCATCTGAGCTCCTGGCAGTAACACAAGCATCAGAACACAAACACAAATATAAAACAGTTGGCACTTTGCGGTTGTGGACCCAGTCACTGGAAACAATAAAAAATGCCCTGTCCTCCTGCATCTTTCAGTCTGGCCAGGGAGCCGATACTGAAGAGCTGAACCTATAATGTCAGTTATGATGGGGATTTGAGGGAAAATAAGGCAGCCTGTGGGGAGAGGAAATGAGGTCAGAGACAGCCTCTCTGGGGAGGAGCCTGGGCTGAGACCCACATGCTGAGAGGGGGCGATCATATAGAAATGTGGGGAGAAGCACTGCAGGTGGGGAGGGAACAGCAGGGGCCAGGCCAGGAGCCTGGGTGCTTGGTGGGTGTCTGACATCGGAATGAAGCCCTATTTTGTCCACTGTTGTACTCCAGGTACCTAGAAGGATGCTGGGCAGATAGTGGTCGCTCAATTAATGTGCTGGAATGAAGAATTAAAGAAGGGAGATCTATGCAGCTGGAGTGTTGGAAGCAAGAAGGCTGGAGGGAGAGTTCAGCAGGAGAGCAGGGTCCAGACCACACCAGGGCCTGCGGCCCCGGGGCGGGCAGTCAGATGTCACAGAGATGGATGGGAGGCCCCTCGGGGCTTGGAGCAAGTGGATGACATGAGATGACTCACTCTTTAAAAGCATCATTGCTGGTTGCTGGGTGAGACTATACTATAGCAGATACCTTGGGAATTACAGGTGGCAGGGTTATCCAGGCAGGAGGTGATGGACTGGAGCTCAGTGAAGGCAGAGGTGGCGATCTGTGGCCACGGTCTGGTGTACGCTGTGTTCAAGACTGTGTGGCCCGAGGGAGAGGGGACTGGAGGACAAGGTAACCAACAAGAAGGGAGGAGACAGGTAAAATGTGACCTCTGTATATGACTGAGAATTGTGCAGCAATGAATTTGACCTACAAATAAGGACAGGAATAGATATCTAAAACGTGGTACGAAGCATACACTTCAGAAAGACAAACACCTATGGCACAACCCCATTTATGCATATAAAAAAAATTTATCGGCGTATACTTGCTTTATAATGTTGTGTTAGTTTCTACTGTACAGCAAAATGAATGTCATACATATACATATTTGCTGTTTAGTCACTAAGTCATGTCTGACTCTTCGACCCCGTGGACTGTAGCCCGCCAGGCTCCTGTGTCCATGGGATTTCCCGGGCAAGAATACTGAGGTGGGTTGCCATTTCCTTCTCCAGGGAATCTTCCTGACCCAGGGATTGAACCTGTGTCTCTCACATCGCAGGTGAATTCTTTACCACAGAGCCATCTGGGAAGCCCATACACACATATATCCCCTCCCTTTTGGACGCCCTTCCCATTCAGATCGCCACAGAGCATTAAGGAGGTTCCCTAGGCTACCCGTTAGTTATCGATTTTATACCCAGTACCCATCGTGTCAATCCCAAACTCCCAATTCCTTCCACCAATCCCCACTTCCTCCTTGGTATCCACATAGTGTTCATTACATCTGTGTCTCTATTCTGCTTTGCAAGTAAGATCATCTGTATCATTTAAAAAATAGCTTTCAAACCTCATGTAGCTTACAGTAGGACATTAAGGCTAACATTAAGGAAATTCTCCATTTAAAAAAACATGGAATTATAGTAAGAGAGTCTGTGCCAGCCCAGTGGTGGTAACATGCTGTGAATCCAGAAACATGCTGAACTCGAGAGTAAAGGGTCTTGACCCCTGAGGCTCAACAAAAATAACACTCTCAAGTTGTAGCGAGCAATTCTTCAATAAACTCATATAATTTATAACTACATGAGTTTTTATTTTACTACAAGCTTTTTATTGTTGTGGTCCCTAGTCTCCAAGATGGTCCTTAACCACCACTGGTTCCTGAGATTCACTTGTTTAGTTCTTTATCACATGAAACAGGGTTTGACCTGTGAACCAGTGGGGATGTTATAGAAACTCCTTGACCATGTGGGACTTTAAGGCTGGGTCATTCATGTTGTTTTGGCTTGTGCCCTGTTATGTGGGGCTTCCCTCATAGCTCAGTCAGTAAGGAATCCGCCTGCGATGCAGGAGGCCTGGGTTCGAAGCATGGGTTGGGAAGATCCCCTGGAGAAGGAAATGGCAAGCCACTCCAGTATTCTTGCCTGGAGAATCTCATGGACAGAGGAGCCTGGCGGGCTGGAGTCTGTGGGGTCTCAGTCTGTAGACTGGGCAACGACACCACTACCACCTGTTCTCTAGACTTTGAGGCTGGAACATCCATGCCATTGTGGCTGGTGCCCTGCTCTCAGTCACTTGCTCTGGGGAAGCAGCTCCGTGGAGAGGTCCACATGGCTGGGACCTGAGGCCTCCTGCCACAACCAGAGTGACCTTGGTTCACTCACCCAGCACTCAAATGAAGCATCTCAGAATCAAATCCTCCAGCCCCTGTGAAGTGTAAGGGAGACCTAGACCCCTGGTCACATCGTCAGCACAAGCTCGTGAGAGCCAGAGCCAGAACATGCAGATACAGTTGACTCTCAACCAACACGTTTAAATTGCGTGCACCCACTTCTAAATGGGTTTATTTCAACAGTACATATGACAGTGCTGCACAGTCTGTGGATGGTTGGGTCTGAGGATGTGGAACCACAGATACGGAAGACCTGGGATGCAGAGGGCTAAGTTACAGTGGGTTTTCAACTGGGGGCAGAGGGTCTGTGCCACTAACCCCCGCCTCAGTGTTGTTTGATAGCCAATTGTAAACACTCCCAGAATTCCTGGCTGACAGAAACTGGGTGGATAGTAAATGGTTATTGCTGTTGCTAAGTTTTGGGGTAATTTGTAATGCTACAATAGATTCAGTGGACCCCATTTAAGTCAGTACTTTGATGTCTCTCCCAGCACTGCCTTACTAAGGAGTGCTGGGGTGTAAGAGCATTATCTGGCTTGGGACTTTAGACAGGTAACTGCCTAGTTCAGGTAAACTCAAGTCCTATGACGCTAGGAAAGATTGCAGTCAAGAGGAGAAGGGGATGGCAGAGGATGGGATGGTTGGATGGCATCACCGACTCGATGGACACAAGTTTGAGTCAGCTCCAGGAGACGGTGAAGGACAGAGAAACCCGGTGTGCTGCAGTCCATGGGGTCGCACAGCGTCAGAGATGACTGAGCTTCTGGACAACAACATCAAGCACTGGCACTGTAGTCAGGCCTAGATGTATCTTTAAACAGACCGATTAGCCCTAAGATTATACCCTTTTGTTCATCATCCAGACTTCTGAACAGGCATCAGCTTGCTTGAAACCTCTTCTATTTGTTCTCTTTACAGTCTTAAAAGACAGATGTGCAGTCCACATAACAAACAGAGGATCTGAGATGAGTGAGATGGTTTGTGTTTCCTGAGAAGGGAGGCGAGAGGGGGCACAGGGAATCACATGTAAAACATCCTTTAGTCTGTTAAGGAGCTTGGCAGGAGCGAGCGAACACCTTAGTGCATTGTGGAGGAGAAAGTCAAGATGAAGCTGCGGAGCATTTTCTTCCCTTGTTGGAGGCAATGTCTGCTAGTTGCCACAATACTTTAAACATGCAGTAAACACAGAAATATTGGGTTGGCCAAAAAGTTTGGTTGTAAGTAAAACTAGACGATCTCTTCTTCATTTTTGCTAAGAACTTGATTGCACAACATACTTGCTACATGAACAACCTTTTTGGCTGGAGTGGGTTGCCATTCCCCTCTCCAGATATGATGATTAAATTCTAGTAAATCAGAAGAGCAGAGAGTGAATGGAACTTGCCACCTGGGGCAAACACACTTACCTTCGATGGAATTCACAGCTGGCCCATGCTCTAGGGTTCTCACTTGCCAGATGAGGAACATAGTGTAGGGACTGATCCCTGTTGTTCAGTCACTCAGTCGTGACTGACTCTGCCACCATATGGACTGTAGCCCTGCCAGGCTCCTCTGTCCATGGGATTTCCAAGGCAAGAATACTGGAGTGGGTTGCCATTTCCTTCTCCAGGAGATCTTCCCCACCCAGGGATTTAACCACAGTCTCCTGCATTGGCAGGTGGATTCTTTACCACTGAGCCATCTGGGAAGCCTTATGGTACAGGATACCAGGCTCAAAATTGACGTGGAAACCAGTTCAGACAGGAGAGAAATGTCCTGGCCTCTGGTGTGAACTCAGGGATGTGTCATTTCTCTCATGGCGCCACTCAGCCTCAACTGAGATGCTGGCAAGAGCCTTGGGGCGGCCACAGCTGAGCAAAGGAGGAAGGGGTCTTAACAACTGTATGACTAACAGAACAGGCCAGATGGAAAATAAAAGGTGAAGATAAAAGGTTCATTTCTAGAATATGGAGACAGAGAATTCAAGAAAAGGCAGAGGGGAAAACTGTAAGATCAGAAGCTGGAAGATTCCTGGGATTCAGGGAGAAAGAGAAATACCTTTCTATAAGAGAGGGGTCACTCAGGGTCACCCATCTGATTAACACTAAGAGAAGCAAATCCTTGCTGAGAGCCTTCACTACATGCCAGGCCCAGTGCCCAGCTATTTGTACACACGGTCTTAATGATCCTCAGTGATGTTATCTTTCCTGAATGATGAAACTGAGGCCAAAAGAGAGGTTACATCACTTGCCCGAGGCCTCAGAGCTAAAACTGCTGGTGTCAGGAGGCAGGCATCTGACTGTGGTCCGAGCTCTCCATCTCTCCTTGAGATGACCTCCTCACTGGGAGGGCAAGGCTGCAGAGGATCAGAGGTCCGGCAGGTCCCCAGACAGAAGAGATGACCTGGGGAAATCACATTCCGATTTGGAAGCGAGTTCTTACAAGGATGAGCACATCTATTAGATATGAATCTGTAACAACTGCACTTGCCTTAGAGAGGGCTTGTCTTTGTCCCTTTGTAACCTAGCCTCACATCCATCCTGAACAGGAGGAAGGGACCAAAATGTGATGGGCTGTAGGTGCCCCTCCGTGGGCCAGTCTGCAGCCAGAGTCACAGCCAGAAACCTTTATCCGTTCTGGGCTTGTTTTCCCCCTCAAGGGCAGAAATTTATTTTGTATAGTACCTAATCCATGGAAGTGAAAGTGTTAGCCACTAAGTCATATCTGACTCTTTTGTGACCCCATGGACTGTAGCCTGAACAGCAACTCTGTCCATGGAATTCTCCAGGCAAGAATACTAGAATGAATTGCCATTTCCTTCTCCAGGGGATCTTCTTGATCCAGGGATTGAACCCTGGTCTCCTGCATTGCAAGCAGATTCTTTACCATCTGAGCCACCAGGGAAGCCCAAAGCCTAATGGAGGATGTGGTCATTGACCTCACTACTTCTCACATGCTAAGCGAGCGCTCTACCATTTGAGCTAATCCTAACACATCATCTATCCTTAATGTTTCTTAAATTGAAATTGTTTAAAAAATTCTTTTTTTTTTGTTTTTGTTTTTTTAATTAATTTTATTTTATTTTTAAACCTTACATAATTGTATTAGTTTTGCCAAATATCAAAATGAATCCACCACAGGTATACATGTGTTCCCCATCCTGAACCCTCCTCCCTCCTCCCTCCCCATACCATCCCTCTGGGCCGTCCCAGTGCACCAGCCCCAAGCATCCAGCATCGTGCATTGAACCTGGACTGGCATCTCGTTTCATACATGACATTTCACATGTTTCAATGCCATTCTCCCAAATCTTCCCACCCTCTCCCTCTCCCACAGAGTCCATAAGACTGTTCTATACATCAGTGTCTCTTTTGCTGTCTCGTATACAGGGTTATCGTTACCATCTTTCTCAATTCCATATATATGCGTTAGTATACTGTATTGGTGTTTTTCCTTCTGGCTTACTTCACTCTGTATAATAGGCTCCAGTTTCATCCACCTCATTAGAACTGATTCAAATGTATTCTTTTTAATGGCTGAGTAATACTCCATTGTGTATATGTACCACTGCTTTCTTATCCATTCATCTGCTGATGGACATCTAGGTTGCTTCCATGTCCTGGCTATTATAAACAGTGCTGCGATGAACATTGGGGTACACGTGTCTCTTTCCCTTCTGGTTTCCTCAGTGTGTATGCCCAGCAGTGGGATTGCTGGATCATAAGGCAGTTCTATTTCCAGTTTTTTAAGGAATCTCCACACTGTTCTCCATAGTGGCTGTACTAGTTTGCATTCCCACCAACAGCGTAAGAGGGTTCCCTTTTCTCCACACCCTCTCCAGCATTTATTATTTGTAGACTTTTGGATCGCAGCCATTCTGACTGGTGTGAAATGGTACCTCATAGTGGTTTTGATTTGCATTTCTCTGATAATGAGTGATGTTGAGCATCTTTTCATAAAAAATTCTTATGAAAAATTCTTTGGTTTGTCCAAACCATGAAGAAAATTAATATTTTTCTGCACCTTATATACCCTCTAGGGACTAGATATTGGGGGTGGTAGTTCGGATAGAATTTGGGAAATGGGGCATCTGGTGAGGAAGATTCAGTCTAAAGGATGAGAATCAGGACTAGTAATATTTAAAGGTGTTTTTTTTTTCCCCCCTAGGAAAACCATCTCTTGATGCAGCTATTAAAGATAAAAATGAAGTGGTTTCATTTTCAGCTTTCTTCCCTGTTCACTTTCACAGAAAATTGGTCCCCATTGTCTTTCCTGTTCTCCATTCAGCTTCTTATTTCACATCTCTTTTCTGGTTATTTAGTTTTCTGGGATTAATCTTCTATCTTAATTTCACTGAGTCCTATAGTCTTCCTTGACTTCTGAATCTGCTCTTCTGTCATTTTCTGAGAATCAAAGAGGTTAAATTGAGAAATATATATTTTAGGAGGAAGGAAGGAGAAAAGGAAAAACAAACTTTACTTGGGTATTGACAAGTCTGACTTCATAGAGTGCCAGGCTTGGGTTCATTTAATGACGAGACACTATTTTGATTTTGGTATCATCAGAGAACTTATTATTTGAAGACTTTTTAATGGCTATTCTGACTGGTGTGAGGTGGTAACTCGTTGTAGCTTTGATGTGTATTTCTGTAACGGTAATGTCAAGCATCTTTCCGTGTGCCTGTGGGCCATCTGTAAGAATCACATTTTCATCGAGAGGGTCCCTGGTGTGCCTTTGGGGTGGACAGAAGGACCCATCCAGTCTTCTGCAGAAGCACAAAGGGATTGGAACCTGTCTACAGTATTCCAAAGGAAACAGTGAAAGTGACTCCCTAACAACTGAGTTTGGTTGCTTTTAACAAACAATGGGGTAGCCTTTTATCATATTTGTTTTCTTTTCAAAAACCCTTCCAGTTGTTTACATCTGAGCTAAGAGCCTCAGAGCCAGACTCTGAGGCCAGAAAGCCTGGGTCTGAATCTCACCTACCCTTGACCAACCTCTCTATGCTTCTGTTTCCCAGTATCTAAGATGGAAATAGTAAGAATATTTACATCATCAGACTGACATGAAGATCAAGGGAGTTAACACTGATACATGTGAAATCTTTCACAGTGCCTGGTATGTGAGCTCAGGAACATTATCTATTAGAATATGTCCGTGTTGTGTGCTGTGCTAAGTCCCTTCAGTAGTGTCCCACTCTTCTGCGACCCCATGGGCTGAAGCCCTCCAGGCACCTCCCTCTGTGGGATTTCCCAGGCAAGGATACTGGAGCAGGATGCCATTTCCTTCTCCAGGGGATCTTCCCCACCCAGTGGTCGAATCCATATCTCTTAAATCTCCTGCATTGGCAGGCAGGTTCTTTACCACTATCTAATAACGTGATTTGGAGAAGGCAATGGCACCCCACTCCAGTACTCTTGCCTGGAAAATCCCATGGATGGAGGAGCCTGGTAGGCTGCAGTCCATGGGGTCACTAAGAGTCGGACATGACTGAGCGACTTCTTTCACTTTTCACTTTCATGCATTGGAGAAGGAAATGGCAACCCACCCCAGTATTCTTGCCTGGAGAATCCCAGGGACGGGGGAGCCTGGTGGGCTGCCATCTATGGGGTCGCACAGAGTTGGACATGACTGAAGCGACTTAGCAGCAGCAATAATGTGATTGAGGAAGAAAGCAGGACTTGCCAGCCAAAGTATGAACCATCTGATAAGACAGACGCATCCTGAAGCAGCAGACATATACCACTCTCCATGCCTCATAGTTTGGGAACATATAATAATACTTAAAAGATAGTGTAGTTGGGGGCAGGATGTAGGGCTTGGAAGTACCATGAGCAGTACGGTTGGTTCTAACTTTTAAGTAGATACATAAAAGGTGAAAGTGAAGGTCAAAGTAAATTTTTTTTCAAAGAGAAAAGAACCACCACCAAGAATTCTTAAATATGCTTGCTGAGTACCTTTCATATGAAAGAAACATAAGAGCATCTTCTTATGGGATTTTGAGAGTTCATATTTTCTGTAAAGCAATAGTTTCAAGTAATGAGTTTTCCTTCCAATATAATGAAAGTATTAATGTACATTTCCAGGAACAGATGCCCAAGATCATTTTAGACGGCACATTGAGAATCACTGTGGATGAAAATTATTAGAGAAGCCAAGACTGGGGATGATGCCCTTGGATACCTCATCTAGGAAACTGCATCCCCAAACTCTGATCTCAAGGATGCCCAGTGATGGTTTTGGTGCTGGCGGAAAGCTACAGCAGGTGAACTGACTATCACCATTTGTCTGATTAGGGGTTTCACAGCTTAGATTACCTTATTCCCCATTCATTTCTTAAATCTTCTAGTAGCACAGACAATTTTAAAAGGATCAAAAATGATGAGTTTCTCCCATAAAAGCCTCCTTATTCTCCACTGCTGTCTCAGATGGCAGGGCACCTGTGGTTTAGCTCAATTTGACAATATTGGAGGGAGTTATGAGGCAAGAAGTCTATGGTTTGGTGCATTTGTTCTCTGTGCTTCGTATTGTTTATTAAACCGGATCACTCCAGGGCCTTGACTCATGTGTCAATGGTATGGTTTCCATAGCAACAGGTGTCAATTAAGAGAAATCAACCTTTGTATGGCATAGGAAACTCTACTCAAGATTCTGTAATAACCTATATGGGAAAAGAATATGAAAAACAGTGGACATATGTATAACTGAATTACTTTGTTGCACACCTGAAACAACACTGTAAATCAACTAGACTCCAACATAAAACAAAAATTAAAAAATCTACAGCTCCCCTATAAAGTCAAACATTAAGAAATTAAGTTGTCTCCCAAGCCAATTCAAAACAGATTTGACCAACTATAATTATATTTTATTACTTGATCAGATTGTTTATATTATCATATCAGTAAGAAGATTTTTTTTCTGGGAATTTTCCAAATCTGAAACAAACATACCACCAACACCCCTAAATCATAAAAGAGTAGTTCCTCTGAAGAGAATTATCAAGTATTAAAATTAATTTTGGCCTCTAACCGACGAAAACCTTTTTGGAAAAGTCCTATCATTTTCTCTGTGGACTAAAGTGACTCATAATTAAAGGTTTTGACTTGCTGCTAATAGAGGATGCCAGAAATGATCTGAGTCACTGCTAAAATTAACACCAAGTTTTGATTCAATGAAACAATTAATCACATTTGTCTCATTTCATTTAAAACCCGACATGATGCTTTTGGAACTTCCTCCCTTAATTTGTAGATGAATTTATAAGATTTTCCACTAAGTTCTTGATATTGTTAGGGGGCAGCCTTACATGATAAATGGGATAAAGCTCCGTGTTTGATTTCTCAGATGGATCTCAACAATAGAGAACACAGGGTTGAAGGTGGGAGGGTTGGGCCACCATGCTCCAAACCCGCCCCCCACCCTCAATCCCTAAACCCACCATTTTCCCCATCATAACCACTACATTTCAGTCTGTACACTTTGGGTGGGAGGAGGGCATGGCAACCCACTCTAGTGTTCTTGCCTGGAGAATCCCCATGGACAGAGGAGCCTGGTGGGCTATACAGTCCATGGGGTTGCAAAGAGTCAGACACGACTGAGTGACTAAACACACAGACTAGTTGGGCTTCCTAGGTGGTTCAGTGGTAGAAATTCTGCCTGCCAGTGTAGGAGATGGAGGAGACAAGGTCCCCGGGAGTAGGAAATGGCAACCCGTTCCAGTATTCTTGCCTGGGAAATTCCATGGTCAGAAGAGCCTGGGGGCTCACAGTCCATGGGGTTGCAAACAGTCAGACACGACTGAGTGACTGAGTGTACATACACGCACACACGCACAGACTAGTTGCCCAGTCCCCCGCTGCTATTAGTTTCACAGAATTCCTTCTTTGTACTTTGCACTTCTACATTGCCTGACTATGCCTCTAGCCTGGCTTTTCAAGCACTGCAGATGAGTAAATCTAGTTGGTTTGGTGTTTTCTTTTTTTTTTTTTAAAACATGGGACTAGCCAAGCACTGACGCCTACATTGGTGAAAGTATAGAAGGAAAAAATAACACATTCGGTAAGGAACAGATAAAAGTGGCTCTGAGAAAAGATGGTTTCAGAGAAAAGGTTAAGAAAAAGAAGCATCACCTCGTAGCTCTGAGCCAGTCATCTGTCTGTCCCTCCCCTGCTCTGCATCACGAGGCTAGTGGCAAACTCCATGCCCATTCTTTCCTGCAACTGGTTTTGAGTTAGGTTGGGTTGGTGGGAAACTTGGTAAGATACTGAAGGGCGAAATCAGGGTATTTCTCTGTCTCTGCTGCTGTGACCTCAGTTATTGTAGAAGCGACGCAGCTCTGGCTTTGGGTTCTGGTTACACATCTTTTGTGTATGGGCGAGCCTGGTGGGCTGCCATCTATGGGGTTGCACAGAATTGGACATGACTGAAGTGACTTAGCAGCAGCAGCAGCAGCCCCAGCTCCATAGTGGTGTAGGTTTCCTGTTGCTATGGTGTTTTTCAGCTCTTGCCACCATCTAACCAATTCCCTATATTAACCGACCACTATTGAATCATGTGGCATGGGTTATGCTTTCCTCACAGGACTCTGGCTGTTACAGCTCCATCATCTTACTCTATGGTCAGAATATTCTTTCTTTATTAAACAATGCTTTTTTCCCTACATTGTTGTTCTTTAGCCACTAAGTTGTGTTTGACTCTCTGTGACCACGTGGATGGCAGCATGCCAGGCTCCCCTGCCCTTCACTATCTCCTGGAGTTTGTTCAAATTCATGTCCATTGAGTCGGTGATGTCATCCAACCATCTCATCCTCTGCTGCCCCCTTCTCCTTTTACCTTCAGCCTTTCCCAGCACCAGGGCCTTTTCCAATGAGTCAGCTCTTCACATGAGAGGGTCAAAGTATTGGAGCTTCAGCTTCAGAATCCGTCCTTCCAATGAATATTCAGGGTTGATTTTCTTTATACATCATCATCTGAGTTATGTCATGCTGAACTGACTGCATGTGGTTGACCTAATATAATATGTAATTGTTTGCACTGAATATCACATAGATAAAACCTTTGGCATAAACACTAGTTTATTCTTTGTTCTCAAAAAGAAATCTGTTATTCTAAAAAGATCATTTAAAGGATGGGTGAAGTGTTAGTAATAATTATACTAAATAGTAGCATAAATCACATTGGAAAAAATGTATCTTACTGAGGAGCACCTGTCTACACAGTCTGTAGTCCACATGATATTTTGTTTTCTTTAAGGAAAACAAAATCATTTATTTAACTCCTAACACACAGATGGTATTAATATATGCTAGGAGAAACATTAGAAGGGATGCAGGTTTAAAACAATATCAGAGATCCAAAGTCAGAGTGAGAAGTTCACGTTATGCAAAGATTTTTCAAGCTACCAATTAAATATCTCCATGTGCAGGAACAAGCTGATCAGGGCTCTATTGCCTATGACTCAGCGTACAATTGCTTGAGCAGCCCTCATAATCTTACAGGACTGGCTAATAAACCTAACAGGACAGGAACTCCAAAAGAGAGGCAGAAGTCAATATTTCATCATTCAACGATATTCTTTGCCTGCCTAGTTAACTCCTCTCATCCTTCAAACGGGGGGTCAGTTGGCACCTCCTCATGGAACCAAATACTTTCTGTCACAGTCAAGTCACAGAGACCCTGCCTACCTTCAGCTGCGCATCACACTTAAGCCCACTTCAGCTGGCTGAATTGTCCGATCAGAAAGCATAGAAAGCCCTGTGAAGGCAGGGACCATTTCTGCTATTGTTGGCTTTTATTTTCCTAGTGGGTGAGCATCAGGACTCAATGCAAGCCAACTGAGGGAGTGAATGAGAATAGAGAGGCACAGAAATTCCAAACTTAGGAACTAGGGACAGCAAAGGAACTGGCCCCAACTTCTGCTTAAAGTGATTCTTCTGACCTCTGCTTGCATTTGTCCTAGCCTGAGGCAAATTCACCCGGCCAATGATGTCACTCGGCTGCTGCTGCTGCTAAGTCGCTTCAGTTGATGTCACCCCTACCAGTCCTCAAAAGGGGCTGTTTGTTCATGGTGTTTTCCTAATTATAGTATTATAATAAAACGGAGGGTTTCGATAGGTCAGCGTTTTAAAAGAAAAGCCCAGATATATCAAGGTGAATTACTACGTGTGATGACAGTAATCCACACTCAAGGAACGGACAGACTGGAGGGGAATCCAAACATGGGGCAGGGAAGAAAAAGTGAGAAACTGTGCCTCAAACAGCAGCACATGAAGGCTAGTCACTCAAGTACGAAGTTACCTTATCTGCCCTTCATACTAAAACAAAAAAATCAAGGGTGCTGTCACCCAGGCTGCAGTCCGTATTTTGTCCCCACTAAAACTTAATTCGCAAAAAAAAACAGAAAACAACCCAGAAAAAAAATCAAGTAGTTTTGGGTCAGCAGACCGTAAGCAACGACTGAAGAAAGGTGATCTTGTTTCTACACGGGTGCCCGATGCTTCAGGCCTAATGGCATTTGTCTGGAGCTCATTCAAGTATTAATATTCTAGAACAAAATAAGGGAATTAGAATGTGATGAACAGTAGTTTTGTCAAAGCAGTTTTTAATTTCAGCACTCATAAGTGTCAAATGCACACACAGGCATACATACATAATATTTCTGGAGGAGGACATCACTGTAATATAGTAGAAACAGACATCTGATACACTTCAGTTGATAGAATTCTCAAATGGTTGACTTTAAAATTTTTCTGTGAAGCGTGTCTTTTGATGAATATATTAGGAAACTTTTGGAAAGTAGCTGTCAAATATGTTGAAACTGGTACGCGGGTTCTTTATCTTCACTTTCCTGCTGTTTACTGATTTACTGTTTGATCTAACTCTCTGACTTTAACATTCTTTTTATTTACTTATTTTTGGCTGTGTTGGGTCTTCATTGCTTTGTGTGGGATTTTCTTTAGTTGTGGCAAGCAGAGGCTTCTCTAGTTGCTGTGGTCTCGTTCGGTGGTTTCTCATCGTGGAGCCCTGGCTCTAGGGCATCCGGGCTTCAGCAGTTGCAGCTCCTGGGTTTTAGGTGCAGAGGCTCAATAGCTGTGGTGCACAGACTTAGTGGGATGTGGGATCTTCCCAGATCAGGGATCGAACCAGTGTCTCCTGCATTGGCAGGTGGATTCTTATATCCACAGTGCCACCACGGAAGCGCTCTGACCTTAATTTTAAATCCATCCACTAAAATCTTTTGTAATTCCAAAATCTCTTTGGTTTTCAAAGGAGAAAAGTTGACTGATTAACTAAATGTTAATTTTCTTGAAGACTCACGTTATCACAATTATCAAGATATTTTATGGGAAATGCAGGATGGTAGAAATTGCTATGCTATACTAGAGGGAGACAGTTCCCAATGGCATATAATTGATACATTCTTGTTAGTGATTAGCTGGTTTTCAAGATGCCCCATCTATGGAGCAGGGAGACAGTTCCCAATGGCATATAATTGATACATTCTTGTTAGTGATTAGCTGGTTTTCAAGATGCCCCATCTATGGAGCATTTGACCTTCAATTCAGATCAGAACTTGGGAGGAAAAAAAGCATTTCCCCTTTCAGGGATGATTTTTACTGCTTTTATTTTTTAAATCCTAGATGAAAAAATATCAATGAATTTTTCTTTAAATCCCCTGGCTCTTTGACATGTGTGCTAAGTTGCTTCAGTCATGTCTGAGTCTTTGCAACACCATGGACTGTAGCCCACCAGGCTCCTCTGTCCATGGAATTCTCCAGGCAAGAACACTGGAGTGGGTAGCCATGCCCTCCTCCAGGGGATCTTCCTGACCCAGGGATGGAACCCTCGGCTCTTAAGTCTCCTCCGCTGGTAGGTGGGCTCTTTATCACTAGTGCCACCTGGCTCTTTAGAAAGTGAAAGTGAAGTTGCTCAGTCGTGTCCGACTCTCCGCGACCCCGTAGACTGTAGCCTACCAGGTTTCTCAGTCCGTGGAATTTTCCAGGCAAGAGTACTGGAGTGGGTTGCCATTTCCTTCCCCAGGGGATCTTCCCAACCCAGGGATTGAACCTGGGTCTCCCGTGCTGCAGGCAGACGCTTTACCATCTGAGCCACCAGGGAAGCAAATCATGGTTTTCTGTTAATGTGATCAAGCCTACCTACAGCCTCGGACCAGGTTTTCCTTTGGTGCAAAGGCTGTTCTGAGTTAACATCACACTGCTGACTAGTTCCCCTTGTGATACTCATTAACCAGTTACCTAAACAGAAATACCTGGGTGGCTTCTGACCATTGCAAGGGGTTTGTTTTCCCAGAGTGACCTGGCTGAGCTTCAACCTGCAGCCTTGATCCCATGAGCCTTGTGCTTCAACTGACTGAGCCGGGCGAGAGGTGATGCAAAAGAATGTGCTGAAATTAGAAACAGAACCATGGCAAATGTTCACAGAAAAGAGGCTAAATTAATAGTGATCACTTAAATAAACATATATTCATTTATCAAACTTCACTGAGACTGTCTTACATAAAGAAAGATGGTTATCAGGTGAATAATATTATCTTTAAGTATACAAACAATGTTGGAGGATGCAGAGCAATTTATCTTCATTGCCACAGAATCATAAGCAAGGAAATAAAATTACAGGTAAGAGAGAGTTTATGATAAGTAAATAAGCACTTGAATCTCTCTAAACCATTCAAGACAGATTGTGACATGTTCCTCTATTGATGTCTGGGGTTCTTTGCCTACTTAATGATGGAATAATTCATCTATGTATTTTGTTGTTGTTTAGTTGCTAAGTCATGTCTGAACCTTTGTGACTCCACAGACTGTAGCCCACTAGGCTCCTCTGTCCATGGGATTCTCTGGGCAAGAGTACTGGAGTGGGTTGCCATTTCTTTCTCTGGGGGATCTTTCCAACCCAGGGATAGAACCCTCATCTCTTACGTCTCTGCACTGGCAGGCAGATTCTTTACCACTAAGCCACCAGGGAACTGAGTTTCTACCAGGGTTAGGTTCTACGTTCAGCTCTTAGGAGACCGAAGGTGCTCTCCAAGTTGATTAGTTATAAACCAAATATACAGCATAGAAAATAAACTAATTCTTTAAAAAATTAGAAGTCTTAAGAAACTGCTTTAGCTCAGATTTTTGAGTAAACAATCCTTTAGACTTCCTTAGCTCCTGCAATGATATGTCCCAGTGATAGCTTACAGTGAATGATGTCGGATCCAGGATCAGGGACCAGGCTTGATCACTCAAGAGCTTTTGTGTAGCAGTTTTATTAATGTGAAAAAGGGACAGGAAAAGCTTCTGAAATAGACATCAGAAGGGGGATGGAGAGTGCCTCATCAAGAGAGCTATATACTTTTTAAATTGGTTATTACAGTAAATCGAAAGAATGTCTCAAGGTTCTAAAGGTCTTAGGGGACCCACTCCCACAATATACATTTTAAGATAACAGGATTAGAACTAACAATAGAAAGATCTACTAGACCCACTCCCATAATATACATTTTAAGATTAGTTGAGAAAGTTCTCAAGAAGGAGAAAAGTTCTCAAGCAGGATACTTTGTTATACTGACTAAGATAAAGTAATGTAGGAAAAAAGGGTTTGTCCTTTTCTCTTCCTTGAGAACTCCAGACCCCTCTATCCTCCTCAGGGATCCTGGACTTTTTATCAACCTACCTAGAAATTGACTCTCTCACCAGGGTTCTACTTGAAATTTTCCAAATGGAAATATTTTAACCGTTGAGGTACTGATGCTTAAATGATGTCTGATATTTCAATCAGTATAACACATACACACACACACTAAGCTTTTAGAGAAATGAGAAAAGTATATTTGAAATGTATATTTCATCCCTTTTTTCTGGCACAGAGCTTTCAAAGCTCTTGGAATTTCCTAAGAGAAGAGAGCTACCAAGGGTCTTTTGTTATGTTAATAAGGTGCCTATTTGGACCACAACTGAGGATGGAGGCTGGTTGGCAGGGAAACCAACCATGACCTTGTAGGGTTGGAACCTTCACTAGCACCTCCTTGACCTCTGGGGAGGGGAGATGGCTAGAGGCTGAGTTCAGTCACCAGTGGACAATGTTTTAATCAACTGTGCCTATGTAACAAAGCACTCATATAACCCCCAAAAGACGGGGTTTGGAGAGCTTCTGGGCTGGAAAACACATGCCTGTAGGGGGCATGGAAGCTCTGCGCCTTCCCTTCATAGTTTGCCCTGATGCTGGGAAAGATTGAAGGTGGGAGGAGAAGGGGATGACACAGGATGAGATGGTTGGATGGAATCACCGACTCAATGGATATGAGTTTGAGTAAACTCCAGGAGTTGGTGATGGACAGTGAAGCCTGGCGTGCTGCAGTCCATGGGGTCACAAGAAGTTGGACGCGACTGAACTGAACTGAGGCTCTTGTTGTTGTTCAGTCACTAAGTCATGTCCAACTCTTTGTGACCCTATGGACGGCAGCAGGCCAGGCTTCCATGTCCCTCATCATCTCCTAGAGTTTGCTCAAACTCATGTCCATTGAGTTGGTGATGCATCTAGCTAGGCTCTCTGAATCTTGAACTTGGATCGCTGGATTCAGAGTCAAGAGTGCTCATCATTACATCATGGAACCATGGCTGGCCTGCTGGTTCCACTGCTGAGTCAGGCCAGGCACAGCCCCCAGCGTCTAGAACTAAGCTCTAGTTTGATGGAAAGAAACAGCTGAAGGGACTGGACTCTATGGCTTAGATGAAATTCTTTCATCCAAGACTTTTTGCTTGGGCCCTTTTATCTCTATCTCTGTCAGACTGTACTGAAGACAGAAAACTCTTTCACCATTATTATTTTGAGAAGACACTTCATCTCTTGCCCTCAACATTAGGTAAATATATATATATATATATTTTCTCAGTGTATGAAGGTTATAGGCAGTGGTTTATCATTTGCGAATGCATGCGTATTTTACTGTAAAAGGAAGGAAATGGTCAAATGTTGAAAAGATAAAAACCGAAGAGAACTGAAAGGTCAAACATATTTTAGAATTAAGCTCTCTTCCCCCCAAAAATATTATCTTAAAAACATTTCCTTTCTCATCATAAATTACAGTCATGTTTATGTGATGCCGTTCAGGGCCCCACAGGGCACAATCCCTGTTCAGAAGCCTCTGATATCAAACTGTCAAAACATGGTATTTGATGTTAAGTGGTGTGAACAGATTTTATTTTAACTGACATGAAGATGATTAACAGGATGATCAAGCAGTGAACGTACTTCAATGCAAGTTGAACAATGTTTTAATAAGTAAAGTAAGAAAACTATTTCACACTAGAAAATGCCAGTCACACTTAATGATTTTAAAGCAAAAAGTTATTTGACTTCTCTCTCTCGTTCCACAGCACTGTGTTTAAGTAAATGGAAAGTCTCAGAATTGTCTTTGAGAAACATGTGAAGAACTTTTTAAGATAATGATAAATATGAGATTAGGAAATTCTCAGAGGGTCTGTAAATTGCTAGTGTGTGTGTGCGCGCGTGCGCACGTGTGTGTGTTAGTCACTGAGTCATGTCCGACTCTTTGCAACCCCATGGACTATAACCCACCAGGCTCCTTTGTCCATGGGGTTTTCTAGGCAAGAACACTGTTTCAGTTGCCTTGTGGTAACTTGTCTCCAGACAAGTCCAAGGATACCAGAGCAGAGGGAGCTCTCGAGACAGAGGACCAAAGAGGAGAACTCCAGTCTGGTGTTGTAGTGGAAACTTCAAGGCTACTATTAAAAGAAAATAAGAGAAAATACAATATGGCAGAAGAAAAAAAATACTACAGAATGAGCAGGAAGTAGTTTCTTAGCCAAGTCAAGTACTTAGGATCGGCCAAGAAAACACATGAAGATTGAGAAAAAGGAGATAAACAGAGCTCACAATTTGAGAAACAGAAAGTTTATAACAGCTTAATCCTTTTGTTTTTAATAGGTGATTTACAATTTGGCACACGTACAGCAAAGTGATTCATTACCTATCTATACGTATCTATATAAACACATTTTTTTTCAGATTCCTTTCCATCATAGGCTTTCGCAAGATACTGAATATAGTTCCCTGTGCTATACAGTAGGTCCTGGTTGCTCACCTATTTTATATACGTCATGCGTGTGAAGTTACTTCAGTGGCGTCTGACTCTCTGTGACCCTATAGACTGTAGCTCGCCAGGCTCCTCTGTCCATGGTCCATGAGATTCTCCAGCAAGAATACTGGAGTGGGTAGCCATTCCCTTCTCCAGGGGATCTTCGCAACCCAGGAGTAGAACCTGTGTCTCTTACCCGCATCTCCTACATTGGCAGGTGGGTTCTTCCCCACTAGCGCCACCTGGGAAGCCCGTTTTATGTATAGTAGCGTGTATTTGTTCATCTCAAATTCCCAACTTATCCCTTCACCCCCGGCTGCCTCCTTCGGTAACTGTTTTTTTTTTTTTTTTTCCTATGTCTGTGAGTCTACTTTTGTTTTGTAAATAAGTTCATGTGTATCTTTTTTGTAGTGATAGCATATGATATTTAAGTGATATCATGATACATGATATTTGTCTTTGACTTACTTCACTTAGCAGGACAATCTCTAGGTCCATTCATATTGCTGTACTTTAATCTTATTGGGGATAAAAGCTTTTGAAGGTTCTGTGAAATTTGAGAATATGGAGTTATAAATAGCCTATTTTCTGTAGCATCTTTTCTCTGTCCTGTGTGCCCTCCAAGCATCGAGAGGAAGTTTCTGAGTGACACCTATGCAGAGGGCAATAAGCTGCCTTTTAAAAAGCGCCCAGTGACCACTGTCCTCCCATTTGCCGGAGTCACTAGTTCCAGACCCTCCCTAGGTCCCTAAGGACTCCCAAGTCCTCATAGACATTTGAGGCATTTCTGAGATAGACTCACCTACAACATCACACAGAAGACTGCTGGACATCTCATTCTTACACCTTGATCTTTCTGCTTGAGCATGAACCCAAAAAAGCCGGGGATGATGGTTGGTCTTTTTCCTTCCTTTATCCACCAGTATTTTAGCTCATCCTACTAGTTGGAGACTTCTTGCAAACATGGAAGAAATTTCATCAACAAATTATATCCTCATTCAATGAACTCATCTCTTCCTTGACAGATTTAAATAAGTAGCCCGTCTTTTATCGGTTAACTTCTGTATCTTTATAATCTCTTTAGGGTTGGTTGGTTTGTTTTCTTTTTCTTTTTAAGGGGCAGAAACGTTTTTCCTCTCAATATTGTAAGACGTAATTTAATACGAGGAGAATCTTGAAACAACTGCACGTGGTATTTTCCTTAGATCTTTATGTTGACTTGACATTTCTACGCTCTTTTTTTCAAACGTATTAGACTTTCTTTCACTCTAGACCAGACTTCTCCATCAGAAACAGTATGTGAGCCACAAATGTAAGTGAAAATTTCACTAGCCTCATTAAGAAAGAAAAAGAAGGGCAATTAATTTTGAGACTACATTTAAACCCATCTATCAAAAAGCATTATGCTTTTGACAAATAATCAGTATAAAATTACTGAGGGGTTATCATCTATTTTCTCTTTTTATCTGAGGCTTGGGTAGAGGGCATTTTATGTCGATGGCAGATTTCAATTCAGATGAGTCGCATCCCAAACGCTCAACAGTAGCACTTGTCAAGCAGTTTAGATGTTGAAACACATGGCATTGATTTCTCTCCCTTCTTGTCCCCGGGTAAGTCCTTGCCTGAGGATTACTTCATTTCCTGTGTCTTCAGTTTTGCACTAGATTTTTTCCCTCTGCCTTTAAGCTGCCCAGGCCTCCCTTAAGCCCTTTGCTTGCAGTGTCGCTGCTTTGAGTTCAGTTGATCAATTTCCTGTCCTCCTAAGCTCTCTCTAAGTAAAACCCAGGCCTCTTCACTGCTTTAGATGCTGCCAACAACTCTCTCCTTCCTGCCTGGATGGTTTTCACAGATACATGCTCATTCCCCTCTTCCTTCTGCTTTGCAGATTCTTCCTGATAGTGAGGGGGGTGGGGGGCACAGGCCATGATTCTCAAACCTGAGTGCAAACATGGAAAAAATTTCATTGTCTGGGAACCCCAGTTACCATATTGCTGGGCCCACTCCCACAGATGTAGATTTCAGAGGTATGGGGTGAAGTGGGAGAATTTGTATTTCTAATCAGTTTCCAGGTGATGCTGTGGGTCTGGGGATTCTACTTGCAGACTCCCCGCTATAAGTGTCAGTCCTTGGCCCTCTGGTCTTCTCCCCCAGGAGCCATACCCCCTTCTCCTGGCCGACAGAGCCTTGGTTTGGTTCAGTGTCCTGGTGGCCTGTGCTTCAGGGCCACCTGGAATCAGTGCTGGCCAAGGGGAAAGACACTTTTTCTGGCCAGTGGTGGGTTCTGGCAGGTGAGATAGGGGGCGGGGGGGTAGGGAGTGGGTGGGGGAGATTTTAGGAACCTTTCAGACTCTATAGAAGGGACCCCAAGACAGGCTGGCTTTTTTCCTGCCTCTGGACATCATTGTCTAAGAACATCCCTCAGGACTAGCGTCATCATTCTGGGCCCCTGAGGGCAACGGCCGAAGAGGCCAAGCTGTGCACAGACCACAGAGAAAGAGATGGGAGGGAGGGAGGAGGTTACGGCGGGGGTCGTGCAGCCAGTGGAGGAAAGAAACCGTGTGGGCCTCCCTCCTGTGCCGTGTGCAGTAATGAGCATACCTGTGCTCAGGCCACTTTTAACCTCGTGCAGGAAACCTCCCGACACCTCTGAGCACTTTCATCTCTTCCCTCTCCGACAGCCAAATAGGATGGTGTTTTCTCGAACACCGCTCTCAACCCCACTGCTTCCTCAACTGAACTGTCTCTCCCTTCGCTGCCTTTTTTGCTCTGCTGAGGTAGAGGGGAGCCCAGTCCCTAACACTCTGGGGGCTTAGAACAGGGACACAAATGAGGGTCCTTGCCCATCTCTCTTCCCACACCTGGATGCGTCCCGTGCTGTGAGTGGGATGTGCGTGGGCGCCTGCATGTGATTCCAGGCTCTGCTGAAAGCCTGCACTCCCTGCGAGCTGCATCCTCGGAGGGGTGTGGGCACTGGTGCCCAGTCAGCCGGGGCGGGGAAGAACTGGGGAAGAGCTAGGCAGGCACGGAGGTTGGTTCAGGGCGGCCCAGCTGGGAATTGTAACTTCCCAGGTACGTGGAGTGTGGTTTACAGGCGGGGTGATGGGAAGCGTGATTTCGGGGAGCCCACAGACTCCTCACGCTACTGTGGAGGGCATAGCCAGAGGAAGGCCACGGTGGACCTTCTAAAGCAGGGCGCCTGGGCCAGCGGTCCCTGCTGCTTGGGGGTCAGAACAGGATGAGGATTGATGATGTGATTGGGCAGATCCTTAAGAGTCCGAGTCACAAACAGTAAAGGCTGTCCTGGTGATAGTGACACCTGACATCTAATACTTTGATCCTCCTTGGAATCAAGATAATACCCTAGAATATTGATTTTGTGAAAAGACCTGGGAATTTTAGTTTTGAGCCTTTATTTTTTATTGTATCATGTACAAGTAGGCATTTAAACCTTTGTGGTAAGACTTTCCCTATAGTATTATTTCTAATGCCCTTATCCCTTTCTCCTCCTTGGATTAACTTGCCGAAATAAATCTAGTTATTTTTTAAGAAAGGACCTCATTTGGTAAAGTTTACTCTGTACACTGTTTTCCCACATTAAATTTGAGTATGAATGAGGCACCAGCTGCTATTCATTAACTCTCCATGCTTGGAAGGCCAGCCCCAAGGGTGCTGACCCTGCGTCACTGATGACAAGTCTGGCCCACCTGCTCCTCACTCCCTTGTAATTAATCTGTGTCCCCCCTCCCTCTGCCTTGAAGATTTTATATATGCATATGTATTTATATCTGAATATTCTGGAGCTGAACCATGCTGTGTCCTTCAGTACAGCGAAGTTTTCTTTAGAGTCACTCAGCATTTTCTTTCCTCCAGTGTCTGCTCTTCTAAAACTTCTATCAGACAGATGTCTCAGATTGGGCCCTATTTCCTATTCCCACATGTCCTGACTCATCCCCTTCTACCCATCCCGACATTTGTTTACATGATATTTTAGAGATCCCTTCCAGAACATTCATTTCTGCTCTCCAATCTTTAAACTGTGTATTTGTTTTTTGACCATATAGTTAATTCCCAGGAATTTAAAAAATAGTAGCTTGTTCTAATTTTGTTAAACATTGAAGATTTGAGGAGGAGGATTATCTTCTTTTCATGTTTATTTTCAAGTTGTCTTCGTTTTCTATTGACGCTGTTTCCTTGGAGTGAGTTCTTCAATTTGTTGCATTCGATGTTTCTCTTTGAAGGGTTTTCTTTCAAAGTTTGATGATTCTTGGTTTTCTGTTCACACTTATATTCAAGGACAGGATTGAAGACTGAGTTTCCTGAGCTGAAATAAGAAATCCTATTAACTTTCTGCATTAATGTGAGTTCTGATCTCAGCAGTCTGCCTTCCATCATTGTGGAGAGGGCAAGGTGGGTGAGAGGGATCGGTCCTTACCTGCAGCAAAGCCTGGGGGCCTCTCCTGTTAGAGTCCCCACCTCCAAATACATCCTCAGTGCCCTGTCCTGTGGCTGACACCAGCCTCACTCGCCCCATTTAATTCCCCGAGGTTCCAGTCTGTTTCTCTTAAAAAGAAACGAGCAGAAAAGCTTTCACTTAGTTGAGACAACAGTTCTTGAGCCATTTAGCTTGGAGGAGAGGGTCCAGCTGCCTGGGCTCAGTGACGCTCTGATGAATGAAGATGAGATGTTCTGCATACCTTCCTCGTCCCAAGGCTCTGTCTTAATTACTGACTCACCTGCCCTGTCCAGTGCCTGGAACTGTGTCTCTAGCTCTTGGGATTTTCCTTAAACTTCATTTTTGAAGGTCCATTCTCCTGTGTGTATTTTAGGCTATGACGTTTTGTTTTGACTTGAGATATGATTGACATGTAACATTGTGTAAATTTAAGGTGTACAATGTGCTTGATTTGACCCACTTATATATTCAGATAACTGCCACCCTAGTGTTTGCTCACGCCTCTATCACATCAGATAATGATCATTTATTGTCTTGTGGTGAGAACATTTAAGATCTGGTCTCGAGCAATTCAGGTGTATAATACAGGATGTTTGGCTATAATCGTGATTCTGTGCGTTACATCTCCAGGAATTATTTGCTTACTATTGCAAGTTTTCCCCTTTGACCAACATTTCCCCTAATTTGGGCTGTGGTCTTATCCTCAGTTTGATTCTGTCAGCTTTGTAAGTTCTTTCCTGATTGCTCCCTTCATATTTTCCAGTGTGATTATGGATTGGTTCTTTGTTTTCATTGCCAGTATCTTAATATATGGCCTTATCACTCACTGATGCTATAGGTATTAATATAACCATTCCTATAAATGTTAGCCCCACTCCAGCTCATCCCCTATAATAATGTCATCGAATATAATAGCCACTGGCCACAGGAGGCCATCGACACTTGAATTTGAAGACTTTGAACAAAGAAAAATGATTGTGAGCTATTAAAATTTTTAATGTAATTTATAGTTTTTAATATTTTAGATGCATTGGCTTAAATTGAATGTAGTTGTAAAATTAACGTCACTGGTTTCTTTTCACTCTTACAATGTGGATACTAGACAATGTAAAATTGCATGTGTGTGTGTGGCTCATATTTCCACCCAACAAGGCTACCTCCATTGCCATAGGAGCCATTCCTTAGATACAGTTAGGAGGAGGAGGTCAAAATATGACTCTCAGATATGTATGTATGTAGAATACCCATCCATCCTCAAATCTTGTCAAAAAACACTAAAGAGTGAGATAAATTACTTTAGGAAAAAGTGGTGGTGTGGGTAGAAAGGAAAGGTCAGGCCAGAGGTGTCCTATCTTTAGTAGAATCTATGTCATTCAGGAATCAGTCTATTATGGGTAGAAGCTAAGGAAACAATTCAATGTTTTCCATGGTCGGCCATAGACCTGTCCATCGTGTGAATAGGGATGTTATACAGGACAAAAGGAGTCAGAGTAGACCTGCCACTTAAGTTAGGAAGATAATGAGCTTGGCTTTGGATCTGTGGTGTATGAGGTGTTCCTGGGCATCCACATGTCCCCACAGGCAGATGACAACATGAGCAACTCTAGGAGCATGGGGCCTGGGAGTAGACATGGGGGTCCTCAGTGTGGTATATGAATCCCCCAGGGGGCCGCACCTCAATGCTGGCTCTTTGGGAAAACCACCAGGGAAGAATAGGCTGACGAGCAAGAGTCTTGAAGCAAAAGGGATTTTTAGCAAAAGGACCCATGACCAGTTTATATACTCTTGAGACCTAGCACAGCAAAGGTACAAGGCAGGCTCTCAGGGGCACACTCGTGTAACTAAGTGGAGGTTGCTCAGTTGTGTCCGACTCTGTGACCCCGTGGACTGTAGCCTGCCAGGCTCCTCTGTCCATGGAATTCTCTAGGCAAGAATACTAGAGTGGGTAGCTGTTCCCTTCTCCAGGGGATCTTCCCAACCCGGGGATTGGACCCAGGTCTCCCACATTGCAGGCACATTCTTTACCATCTAAGCCACCAGGGAAGCTCAAGAATACTGGAGTGGGTAGCCTATCCCTTCTCCAGGGGATCTTCCTGACCCAGGAATTGAACCAGGGTCTCCTGCATTGCAGGCAGATTCCTTACCAGCTGAGTTACCAGGGAAGCGTTGTAGCTTTCAATACACTTAGTGTTTCAGCAATACACTTAGTGTTTTAGGAATTACGAGAGCATGCTAAGTTGCTTCAGTCGTGTCCGACTCTGTGCGACCCCATAGATGGCAGCCCACCAGGCTCCTCTGTCCATGGGATTCTCCAGGCAAGAACACTGGAGTGGGTTGCCATTTCCTTCTCCAATGCATGAAAGTGAAAAGTGAAAGTGAAGTCGCTCAGTCATGTCCGACTCTTCGCGACCCCATGGACTGCAGCCTACCAGGTTCCTCCATCCATGGGATTTTCCAGGCAAGAGTACTGGAGTGGGGTGCCAGAGCATGAGGTTTGCTTTAACCAGTGGAAGCTTTTATCAGGCAAGGGTTTTTAAGAGGTGGCATGTAAATAGAGGAAGAAAGTACAAACCTATGGACAAAGGGGGTTTGGTATGAAAATGAGGGAGTCTTAACTAGTATAGTCTAATTGGGATGAATGAATCTTCTACCCCTGCAGGTTTATAAGAGCTAAGAGCTCCCTGAGCTATATAGCGGCTTCCCACTAGCAGCCCACGGTGGCGTGTGTATGTCAATCCTAGTCTCCCAGTTCATCTCGCCCTCTCCTTACCCACCGGTGTTCACATGTCCATTCTCTCTGTGTGTCTCTGCAAACAGGTTCATCTGTACCATTTTTCTGGATTCCACATATTTGTGTTAATATACAATATGTGCTTGGTGCTCTGTGATGACCTAGACGGGTGTGTGATGAGTGGGAGGGAGGCTCCCGAGGGAGGGGCTGTATGTATATGCATAGCTGATTCACTTCATTGTACAGCAGCAACTACCACACGGTTGTAAAGCAACTATACCCAATTAAAAAAAAAGATTCTACTAAGAGAATTAACTGTTTGTGCTGGGAAGTGTAGCCAAATTTAGGTTAATTCCAAATCTAAAACAGAGCGCAAGTTCTGCTTTAGATTTCAAACCCCAAGTACCCAGACAAAGGGAGATTCCTGTTGTTTTTAATGCTGTAGTAATAGAACCGAAACACAGAACAAAACCCCCCACAATTCTGTACACAACTTGAGGCATGGTATCTTTCTTTTCTGTGGCCTAAATTCAGAGCACAAAATGCTGAACGACACCAAAAAGCATATAATCACCATCAAATGTTTTTGAGTGAGGGCATACAGTCAGTGTGGGAACTTCAATTAATTCTCAAGTTGAAGTCTATCTAGAATATTCTTGAGGACCTGAATGAAAAACCTGATCTTGTTTGTAACATTTGAAAAATACTAGCCAGAAGGAGTTTGTGTGGAGTTGGGAACAACTCATCTTGCTGATATTAGGGTTGACTATGATCAAATTATGAAATAATATTGATACATTTAGGAGACATCAGAATGGTGTTGTAGAAGAGAACAGACTTAAAGTTCATGAATTCAACATGCTTTTGTGGTGTACAATCTTCTAAATAATGTTCTAAATGACCTGGGATGAAAAAGACAAAATCCCTGCCTGCTTGGAGCTGACATTCCAGTTGCCAGATACAGATACATATTTAAATAAACAATGATTTAAATAATTTTAAGTAAGTGCTTGGAAGGAAATAAAAAATGGGATAGAGAGTGATGGGGTGGTGGAAAACCACTCTGGCAAATCGGTAGGAAAAGGGGTTGGAAGGAGACACCACAGGCAGAGGGAACAGCAGCTGTAAAAGGTGAAAGCCCAGAGTTAGGAGAAGCTTGTTATGTTCAAGAAGGAAGGGCAGAGTGGCTGAGATTCTGTTGGCTGGCTGGGTAGGGTGGTGGTGGAAGGGGAGGGGAGGGAAGTAGCGTCCTATAGTCATTTTAAGAGACTTGGATTTTATTGTATTTGTGTGTGGTGGGGGAGCCTTTGGCAGGTTACAATCAGAGAATTGTTAGAGTCTGATTCACATTAAGACAAAATCACTCCATTTGCTTAGTGGAGCATGGACCAGTGGAGGTGAGTGGGAAGTTACGGAGCTCTTGAAATGGATTAAAGGAAGAGAGGAGGTGGTTTCCGCTGTGGCTGCCAAAGGGGAGACGGTACCAAGGATTTGGTTCAGAAAAACCGTGGGAGCAAAAGTTGACCAAAGGGGTTTGTGGAAAGCCAGCACAGCAACCAAATCCAAGATGGTGCTAAAATTTTGGCCTGAATAACTGATACCCAGGGGTGATATCTACTGAAAGGACTAAGACTGAGGACAAGTAGGTTTAAAGCAGATGAGGATTCTGGTTTGAACCTCTGACGTTTGAGATGCTCATTGGGTATTCAAGTGGAGATGCCAGGCTGGCAGCTGGATGAGTGAGTGTGGAGCCATGAGGGAAGTGTGGGCTGCAGAGGCAGAGCAGGGTGACCTTGGCATTCTAGCATTGCCCACAGCCCCGGGACTGGGTGGGATGGTCAGGACAAGAACTGCCTGGATCCTTCTGATGTTCCAGGGTCCAGGAGTGGACAAGATGGCAACAGTTTCTGGAAGCAGCGGAAGGGAAACCAAGCAGCAGAAAGCCTAGAGCCGAGAGTGGCTTAAAAAAGGACTAGTTAGCTGGTTCAAACTGCTGACTGAGATGCGAAGACTGACCAGGGGACCTGGCAAGACGCAGGTCAGTGGTGACTTCATGTGAATTAAGAGACTGTGGTCCTAGCTTTGTCAGTAGCTAGGCACCAGTTTTTTTTTAAAGACTTTTCCATAAGTGGGGACTATAGTACTAAATATGAGTTCAGTCATGTCTGACTCTTTGTGACCCCATGGACTGTAGTTCACCAGGCTCCTCTGTCCGTGGAATTTCTCAGGCAAGAACAGTGGAGTGGGTTGCCATTTCCTACTCCAGGTACTAAATATGATGCCTTGCATACAGGAGTAAAGGAGCAAATACTATATTTTGTGAAATTTTCTAGTTGGAAAGATCTACATTTGAAGTTGGGGCTTCTCTGGTGGCTCAGATGATAAAGAATCTGCCTGCAATGCAGGATTCAATCTCTGGGTCAGGAAGATCCCCTGGGGAAAGGAATGGCAATCCACTCCAGTATTCTCGCCTGGAGAACTCACGGACAGATGAGCCTGGCGGACTCCAGTCCGTGGGGTCTCCAAGAATCGGACACGACTGAGTAACTAGTGCTCACTCACACTTGTAGTTAGTTAGTGGTGACTTCTATTATCTTTACACGGCACTAAGATCAGATTCTGAAATAAATGCTATTAGTTTAGGAACTTCGGGTATGTCAGTAACTTGGCATTTTATTCCTTTGTCAGAGATGTATCAATGAGTTAATACTTTTGTGTATGTGAAAGTGCCTCTCTGCGTTCACAGAGCAGTGTGCCAGCCACATTCACGGAGGGCATTCTCATGATGCTGGTTTGCCTCTCTTCCTCAGAGCAGTTACTGGGTGTCACTGACATGCCAGGCACTGTGGTAGGTACCCAGAGAATCAGCAGTGAATGAGAAGTAGATCCTGAACACAGGAGCTCTGGCAGCTTTAACCACTACACATATCTGATTTAGAACAGTGATTCTCAACATGTGGTGTCCGACCACCAGCCTCAGCAGCACCCCAGAACTTATTAGACATGTAAATTGCAGCCCCCACCCCAGATCTATTGAGTCAGAAACTGAATCAACAGTCCACGTTGCAGATGATCCTAGAGAACCACTGGTAAGAGGGAGGCAGGCTGTCACCTGGAAGGGTCCTTCATCTAAGCTCCATCTGAGACTGACAGTATCTAGGGAGAAGACATCAAATGCAGTCAGCCCTCCATGTCTGGGGTTCTGCCAACCACAGATCAAAAATATTCTTAAAAAAATCCAGAAAGTTCCAAGAGCAAAACTTGAATTTGTTGGCAACTATCTTCATATAATTTATGTTATATTGGGTATTATAAGTAATCTAGGATGATTTAAAGCATACAAGAGGATGTGTATAAAGTGACAGTCTTAGTCACTCAGTCATGTCTGACTCTTTGCGTCCCCATGGACTGTGGCCCGCCAGGCTCCCTCTGTCTACAGAATTCTCAGGCAAGAACACTGGAGTGGGTAGCCACTCCCTTCTCCAGGGAATCTTCCTGACCCAGGATGGAACCCTGGCCTCCTGCATTGCAGGCAGATTCTTTACTATCTGAGAGGATGTGCATAGGTTCTATGCAAATACCATGCCATGTGATAGAAGGGCTTTGAGCATCCGTGGATTTTGGTATCCACTGGGGTCCTGGGCTCAGTCCTCCTTGGTTACCGAGGAATGATGACTCCATAGAGGTAATGGTGGTGGTTGTCACTCTGTTCCATTTTCTGAAACCTGTCCTTGGTTATTTTGGCTTAAGGCATTTTTGAGTCTACTTTTGGCTTCAGACAACGTGAAGCTATTTAAAAATTGGGGGTTTATTTATTTCCATTATGTAAGTTAGACTGTCGAGCACTTCTGAGAAAATCACCCAGCTGTACAGATTGGTCCCAGTATAAATGTATAACTCTCGGCTGCGCTGGACACCGGATGCCAAGTGGAGGCCCACGTTCTCCTTGTCACCGCTCCCCCGTGTTCTCCCAGGAGCTGTTTTGAACATTCTTTCTGCCTACTTGTTAATCATTCCTAACAAATCATCCTAACCTCTTACTCTTCACTGGTAAAATAACTTACTGGAAAATATTCCTAACACTTACCCTGAACATGGTACCTAACTCCATCACATCTTTCCTCCTTTGATGATGCTTAGAGGAGGGAGCTGTAATTGCTCTAACATAAGCATAAGTTCCCTGGGTCCTCATCTCCGCCTCTTCTTCTCTTGTATCTTAAACCCTTCACTCTCCATCAGTATCTTTCCATCAGCATTTAATCATGGTTAAGAAGCTCTTTCATCTTAAAAGGAAAAGCTACATCTTGCCTCAATCTCATACCACTTTCAAGCTATTGATCTCTATCTTTTATTTTGTGCAGCAAAATTTCTAGTACATGTCCATCTTGTTTTCTTTATAGTCCCTTCAGCCAGCCTGTCATTTGTTTCTTGGCAGTCCGTTGACTAACATTTGATGAATACAATGGCTGAACGCACATCTTAAAACCTGAAAACACACACAGTTAAAAAAATGTATATCATGTATTATCTCTTTAGAGAAAACCATCACGGACATTTTAAATAGTTAGCATCTTCATATTTATATTCCTGGACTTCAAAAGACAAATAATAGTCTTATTCAGTTTTAGAAAGAGCACAGTAATGTCTTCAGAATGATTTAGAACTGCTATTCAGTTATTTGTGCAAATGTTATCCAGAAAAAGTAGAGATAATTGAAATTTAAAGGAAATACCTTTTCTTACACCATTAAATCATCATACTGGATCAAACCTCTATTGGAACATCTAATAAGTGATATCAAGGAAAGGAGGTTTTAATTTTTAAAATTTTTATTGATTTTTTTGGATGTGGATCATTTTTTAAGTTTTTATTGAATTTGTTACAATATTGCTTCTGTTTTATGTTATGGGTTTTTTTTGGCCACAAGACACGTGAGATTTTAGCTCCCTGAGCACGAATCGAACCCTCACCCCCTGCATTGGAAGCCACAGTCTTAATCACTGGACCATACGGGAAGTCCTAGAAAGGAGGTTTTAAATTTCTCCTTCTTCCTGCCCAATTTTATGGAGAGAATAATCAGAACAACAAACAACTGGTAATAAACAAAACAACCGATTTTTGGAGGAAGAGCATTCTTCCTCCACTTTTCTTCTAAAAGACATCTGTTGTAGGTGTTAACAGGCTGATGGGACAAAAGGGAGAAAGAGGTAACTAATGAATGAACAAAATTGAGAAGACAAGGGTCTACTTTGAAAGAGAAAATTATTTTCCCTGATAATATTCAAAGAAAACAATGACTCGATTTTGTTGCTCTGAGAATGTTAAGAGGAAAAATACTGAAGATTAAAGGGAGTTTATCTCTCCAGGTCAAAATACTTGAATTTACATATACCAAACTTTAGAGTACCCTAATATTATGGATCTTCCCTACAGAGGGATTGAACCCCGGTCTCCCGCATTGCAGGCGTACTCTTTACCATCTGAGCCACCAGGGAAATCTGATATTACGGAGCTCTATTAGAAATCTTACTAATTATCAGTTGGTCAATTAACACATCCCATAATTCTTTAAATTAGTCTTTAGTCGTTTCTTCTTGAAGATTAAATGGCAGAGAATCACAATGAGGTCTCTTACTATAGAGCAGGGCTTCCCTGGTAGCTCAGCTAGTAAAGAATCTGCCTGCAATGCAGGAGACCCTGGTTCGATTCATGGGTTGGGAAGATCCCCTGGAGAAGGGACAGGCTCCCTGCTCCAGTATTCTTGGGCTTCTCTGGTGGCCTGGACAGTAAAAGAATCCTCCTGCAATGTGGGAGACCTGGGTTCAATCACTGGGTTGAGAAGATCCCCTGAAGAGAGGGCATGACAACCTACTCCAGTATTCTTGCCTGGAGAACCCCCATGGACAGAGGGGCCTGGCAGGCTACAGTCCATGGGGTCACAAAGAGTTGGACATGATAGAGCAACTAAGCACAGCACCTTATATAGCAACCACTGGTTTTTGCAAAATATCCTGCACATTCTACTCCACATGTTACACCACGGATACACTCCGTTAGGAAACTAATATAAAAGAAGGGTGCATGCTCTCCAAAAATACATATAGAAAGAAGAGAGGGGCCCTGGACTTAATTTATAAAAGATACCTGGAATCAAGTAAAGAGACCTCTTTTCACAGAAAAGGACAACCATAGTCTAAGTACAGAAGTTTTGCAATTTCAGTTTGTTCTTAAAAATTTCACAGATACAGCCCTCCGGGTTCTTACTTGAGCTGTGAATATCCACAAAACCATGAAAAATCAAAATTATTGCCCTTAATAAGAGTGCCAGCTTCCTTCTGCCAACTCTCCTGTGTCTGTCAGCTTGCCACTAAGGAGGCTGTATTCAAAACTGATGTTTATTTAATGTTTTAATGCATCTCATCTAAAGGGCCTCTTATGTATAGACTATGTAAAGCAAGATTCTAGGATTAAATATCTTTGATAAAAGGCCCTCTCATTGGGAATTCCCTGAGGTCCAGTGGTTAGACTCTGCACTTCCACAGCAGTGGGCACAGGTTCGATCCCTGGTCGGGGAATTAGGATCCGGTAATGACTTGCCTGGAGAATCCCATGGACAGAGGAGCCTGGCAGGCTACAGTCCATGCGGTCACAAAGAGTCAGACATGACTGAAGCGACTTAGCATGCATGCACATGCCACGTGGTATGGCCAAAAAATAATGGCCCTCTTTCTATCTTGTCTGTGTTAAGACGGAGGCACATGCAGAGAAACTAGCAGATTTGTTGTGTTAGCATGTGGGCGTGTAATCAGTGCTTAATAATATTGGCAAGTTTGAATAATATTTGTCATTGTAGGTAGAGCAACAGAACTTTGTTTTTCAGAGCAGGACGAAGCAAATATATCACAAAAGTGAAATTGCCCAATTTAAGATGAGTTGAATCCTACTGTACTCAAGCAATTTATCCCTCCCTTATTTCATATAAAAATGTGATTTCATTAACTGATCACAGATTTCATTTTCGTCTCCTAGAGAACATATAAGATGATTTGTTTGCATAAACCCTGGGGTCTAGGAAAACAGGGTAACTAAAAAGGAGATTTCATTCTAGTTTTCTTGTTACTACATAGCTTGATCCTACTGGCTCCAACAACAATAAAAAGTCCTCCAAAGAAAGAGCCTCTTGGTGCTGAACATACTTTGTACTTAGGGACAACTGTTAAATGCTGTGTTACAACAAATGTCATTGTCACAAATCATAGCAAATGTGTACTGCAAACATATGGGAGGTGAGGTATAAATGCTGGACTAACCAGTTTAAAAAAAAAAGTGATGTACCTTTTAGAGAATTTTTTAATTTACTTTATAACAATTTATTTATTTTTAATTGGAGAGATTTTTTTTTAAGTGAAAATAAAGATAGAAATAAACATCTTGACCTCTTAGGCTGCAAAACAGTCATAGTTAATTAACCCCACGTTAACAAAATCTAGAACCTACAGACTGGAAGAAAATATTTTGCAAACCATATGATTGACAAGGGATTAATTTCCAATTAAAATACACAAACAGCTCAGTTCAGTTCAGTTCAGTCACTCAGTCGTGTCCGACTCTTTGTGACCCCATGAACTGCGGCACACCAGGCCTCCCTGTCCATCACCAACTCCCGGAGTTCACTCAAACTCATGTCCATCAAGTCAGTGATGCCATCCAGCCATCTCTTCCTCGTCCCCTTCTCCTACTCATATAGCTCAATATCAACACAACAAACAACCCAACCAAAAAATATATGGGCAGAAGATCTAAAGAGACATTTCTCCAAAGAAGAAATACAGGTGGCCAACAGGCACATGAAAAAATGCTCAATACCACTAATTATTAGAGAAATGCAAATCAAAACTACGATCAGGACCAAGGATATTAAGTTACACAGCAGGTATCTTAGTATTACTATTAACATTAAAGACAAGCAAAAGGAAGTTTTTTTCCCCAGAGTAACTAAAATTCACTTTAATATGAAGTGGGATTTAAGAAGTGAGCATAAGCTCTGTGGATCCCAGAGAAGCCTACACCCTGGGCCTATGGGTCTGCTTCCAGCCCAGTTTCTAGTCCTGCTGTGGAACATTTATTTCCTGAAGCCAGGAATGGTGGAATACAGGCCTAAGGCCCAATCAAGCACTGAGACAGCTGTGGTGGCCTCTGATTCCACAACTGCCCCACCTCTGCACTCCTAGTATGTCTCAAAGAACTGCCGTCCCCACCTGCTTCTTTCAGTAGCTAGAGCATAATCTTGAGGTCTCTCTTTCCCACCTAGACTTCAGTCTCTGTAGCACCGACCCAGAGTAGAAACCAGACTCTGGGCCTCTATGTTAATGAGTCCTGGTGCTCTGAAAGGAAAACAGGAAAGAGCACGAACTGAAGAAAGCAGTCTTTTGCTGTGGGTTTGCTGTGTTTAATAGTTTTAATTTTTTAAAAAATCTCAACAAATCCCTGCCCATGAAGACTTCATTTTGACAGTATTAAGTTATCATCATCTGACTCTCTTAACTCAAATTAAGTGACCAAATATTTATTGAATATTTACTATCTACAAAACATTTTTCAAGATGCTATAAGGCATACAGAGAAATATAATACTGGATCCAGCCTTTCAGCTGCCTCTAATTAGAAAAAAAACAACTTTCAGTAAAAGATACTAGGCAGAGCAAATAGAGAGTTATCTGGTTTTTCTTGCCTGCATTATTCAGGGTTTTCCAGTGAATTGGCTCCTATGATTATAGGGGCTGACAACTCCCAAACCTGCAGAACAGGCAATCAGGCTGGAGACTCAGGGACTATTACAGCTCAAGTTTGAAAGCATTCTAGGGGCAGAATCCCTGGTCTTCTGGGGACCGCCATCTTTTTTTTCTCTTAAGTACTTCAACTGATTAGATGAGGCCCACTCACATCATGGAGCATAATCTGCTTTACTCAATATCTACTGATTCAGATGTTAATCTCATCTAAAAAATGCATTTGCAGCATTGCATTGTTTAGGCTGAGGTTTGGCTAAATACCTAGACACCATCACCTAGCCAAGCTGACATCAAATTAACTATTAGATTGCTCTTTGCAAACAATAGTCAATAAATTTGTTTTTAAAGAGGCTATAAGATTTTTCTAGAGTCAATAAAAGATACCGTTCCCCCCACCACCACCTCAGGAAGAACCCTGTTATCTTCTGACCCTTTTAGTGGGAACCAAATAGCCTGTTGGGAACTGATACTTCTTTTGGAAGAGGGAGTGATGGTGCAAGAGTTGATGTGGCCCTGGCTTAGATGTCAGGAACTTCTGGCTTCCTTCTTGGCCTTCGGCCTCCTGAGTGAGCATCCCCTGGGGAACATGTTGCTGCCTTTATGGCATGTGCTTCTGCTGCTAGAATTGTTGTCATTTTCAGTTGTGTCCAACTCTTTGCAACCCCATGGACTGCAGCATGCCAGGTTTCCATGTCCTCCACTATCTCCCAGAGTTTGCTCAAACTCATGTCCATTGAGTCGATGATGCCATCCAACCATCTCATCCTCTGTCACCCCTTTCTCCTCCTGCCCTCCATCTTTCCCAGCATCAGTCTTTTCCAATGAGTCTGCTCTTCCCATCAGGTGGCCAAAGTATTGAAGCTTCAGCATCAGTCCTTCCAATGAATATTCAATTCTGGGTTTTGGCCAAATTGCCATTTTTTTTTTTCCTGCTCTATTTTAGATAATTTTGTTCTTTCTGAAAACTGACAAGCTGAATCGAAGCTGTAAAGTTACAAAGAAGGCCCAGGAGTCCATGGGAGAAGAGTGAAGATAATGTATTATGATCTTTCAACTTAGGACTTCTAAATATTTTCTGAAGAACTTTTTAACTTTCTAAGGGGAGCTTTGGATTTCAGTATCTTTCAGCCAAAAAAGACCTCAGTATAGGAGCAGAAGAAAAAGCCAGACTCTCCCAGGATGTATCAGGGGTTTGTCTCTCCCAGCAAGGCCACTGAATGCTGTTCTTCTTTGTGGGACTAACTTTCCTACAGCTCTTGCTTTCATTTAAAAGTGAGACATAAGGAACTTACTATGAAGCCAGTAAATGAGCGCATGACACTGAAGAAATTCAATGTCAAAAGGTCTCCTGTAGAAAAGGTGTTTTAGGCCTGAACAGAGAAGAGGTCAGTATGAGATTCATATGGCAGGGCAGGATTTTAAAATCTATAAATAACAAATATAAAAGTGATACAATATATACAATGGAATATGGCCCTAAAAAAAAAACAACTCCCATTACATTCTACAACATGGATAAACTTGAGGGCATTATGCTAAGTAAAATAAGCTGGTCATAAAGTGACAAATGGTATCTGAGTGTATTTGTATGAGGTGACTCAAGTCACACCCATAGAAGAATGGTAAGTGCTACAGAATGGGGAGTTAGTGTTAAATGAGTATGGACTTTGTGTTTTGCAAGATGAAAGTCCTGGAGGTCTGTTACAAAATGATGTGAATGTACTTAATGCTGTTGAACTGTACACCTAATGGTTAAAATGGCCGAGTTTCTATTTATGTATATTTTATTACAATGAAAAAAATGCATTGTAGAAAATGTGGAGAGTAGACAAAATGAAACAAGCATCATCCCCCTCGCCTTTGGCGACCACAAGCCTGTTGTCTAAGTCTGAGCCTGTTTCTGATTTGTAGACAGGTTCATTCGTGCCGTATTTAGATTAAGTGATATTATATGGTATTTGTCTTTTTTATTTCTGACTTCACTTAGTATGATCATCTCTAGTTGCATCCATGTTGCTGCCAATGGCATTATTTCATTGTTCTTATGGCCGAGTAATACACCGTTGTATATATGTACCGTATCTTCCTTATCTATTCATCTGTCTATGGACATTCAGGTTGTCTCCATGACTTGACTATTATGAATAGTGCGGCTATGAACATAGGGGTGCATGTATCTTTTTGAGTTATAGTTTTATATAGTACATGTTCAAGGATGGGATTGATAGAGCATATGATAATTCTATTTTTAGTTTTCTGCAGGATCTCCACACTGTTTTCCATAGTGGCTGCACCAACTTACATTCTCACCAGCACTGTAGGAGCATCCCCTTGTCCCTATAGCCTCTCCAGAGCTTGTTATTTGTAGACTTTTTAATCATGGACATTCTGATCAGTGTGAGGTGATAACTCATTGGAGTTTTGATTTGCATTTCTTTAATAATTAGTCGTGTTGAGTGTCTTTTCATGTGTCTACTGGCTGTCTGGGGTTTCCCTGGTGGTGAAGTGGTAAAGAATTTGCTTGCCAATACAGGAGACATAGGAGATGTGGGTTTGATCTTGGGTTGGGAAGAGCCCCTAGAGGAGGTAATGGCAACCCACTCCAGTGTTCTTGCCTGGAGAATTCCATGGACAGAGGAGCCTGGTGGGCTACAGTCCATGGAGTTGCAAAGAATCAGACATGACTGAGCAGGGACACACACACTAGCATCTGTATGTCTTTTTTTTGAGAAATGTCTATTAAGGTCCTCTTACCATTTTTTGATTGGGTTGTTTGCTTTTTTTGTTGAGTTTTATGAGCAGTTTTGTGTATTTTGGAGATTAAGCCCTTGTCTGTTGCATCATTTGCAAATATTTTCTCCCATTCCATAGGTTGTCATTTCAATTTTTTTTTTTTATAGTTCTCTTTGCTTGCAAAAGCTTGTAAATTTAATTAGGTCCCACTTGTTTATTTTTGTTTCTATTTCTATTGTCTTGGGAGACTGAATACTGTTTTGATTACTGTAGCTTTGTAATATTGTTTGATAACTGGGAACATTGTGTATCCAGCTTTGCTCTTGCATCTCAAGATTGCTTTGGTTACTTGGGATCTTTGGTGGTTCTGTACATAAACTCTAGAATTGTTTGTTCTATTTCTGTGAAAAATGCCATTGGAATTTTGATGGAAATTGCTTTGAATCTGTAGATTGCTTGTGGTAACATGGACATTTTTACAATATTAATTCTTCCAATCCATGAGTACAATCTATCTTTCCATTTATTTTTATCTTCAGTTTCTTTCTTCCATGCCTTATAATTTTTTGCAGTCTTTCACCTCAGTTAAATTTTCCTAGGTATTTCATTCTTTTTGATGCACTGTAAATGGAATGCTTTCCTAATTTTTCTTTCTGACACTAAAACTGTTAGAGTATAAATGCTGCAAATAGCAGAATTTTCTTGTTTTGTATGGAAGAATAATATTCAGGTGTGTCTGTGCATATATATATATGCATACCACATTTTCTTTATCCATTCATCTGTTAGTAAGCACTAGGTTTCTTTCATGTCTGGCTATTCTAAATAATGCTCCAGTGAACATAGGAATACAGATACCTTTTTGACACAGTAATTTTGTTTGCTTTGGATATATACTCAGATATTAATTGCTTGATTACATGGTATTTCTGTTTTTAATTTTTTGAGACACCTCCATGTTGTTCTAATTATTAATGGCTACACAAATCTTCATTCTCACCAACAGCGCACAGGCAAACCCTTTTCTCCACATGCTACTTAGCACTTATACTTTTTTGTCTTTCTTTATAATAGTCAAACAGGTGTGAAGCAATATCTCATTGTGCTTTTGCTTTGCAATTCCCTGATGATTAGTGAAACTGAGCATCTTTTCATGTACCTATTGGCCATCTGTGTCTTCTTGAGAAAAATGTTTATTTAGATCTTCTTCCCATTTTTTAATTGGATTTTTTTTGCTGTTGAGTAGTATGAGTTCTTTATATAGTTTTGATATTATTTTATACTTCAAATAAATGAAATGCAAACATTTTCTCCCTTTCCATAGGTTGTCTTTTCATTTTGTTGAAGATTTCCTTTGCTGTACAGAAGCTGTTTAGTTTAATGCCATTCCACTCAATTATTTTTTATTTTGTATTTGTTTTTGGTATCAGATTCAAAAAAATCATTGCCAAGAGTGATGTCAAAAGAGCTCACCCTATTCAGTTCAGTTCAGTCGCTCAGTCGTGTCCGACTCTTTGCGACCCCATGAATCGTAGCACACCAGGCCTCCCTGTCCATCACCAACTCCCGGAGTTCACTCAGACTCACGTCCATCGGTATATATATATATTCCCCACCTCCCCCAGAGGTTTTATGGCTTTGAGTTCAGGTTTTATGGTTCAAGTCCTTAACCCACTTTGCTGATTTTGTGTATGATGTTAGACAGTGGTCCAGTTTCATTCTTTTGCATGTTGCTCTCCAGTTTTCCCAGCACTATTTATTGAAGAAACTATGTTGTTTTCTTAATTTCTTTTTTTTAAAATTTTATTTTATTTTTAAACTTTACAATATTTAGTTTTGCCAAATATCGAAATGAATCCGCTACAGGTATACCCGCGTTCCCCATCCTGAACCCTCCTCCCTCCCCTACCCTCCCTCTGGGTCGTCCCAGTGCACCAGCCCCAAGCACCCAGTACCGTGCATCGAACCTGGACTGGCGACTCGTTTCATACACGATATTATATATGTTTCAATGCTATTCTCCCAAATCTCCCCACCCTCTCCCTCTCCCACAGAGTCCATAAGACTGATCTATACATCAGTGTCTCTTTTGCTGTCTCGTATACAGGGTTATTGTTACCATCTTTCTAAATTCCATATATATGTGTTAGTATACTGTATTGGTGTTTTTCTTTCTGGCTTACTTCACTCTGTATAATAGGTTCCAGTTTCATCCATCTCATTAGAACTGATTCAAATGTATTCTTTTTAATGGCTGAGTAATACTCCATTGTATATATGTACCATAGCTTTCTTATCCATTCATCTGCTGATGGGCATCTAGGTTGCTTCCATGTCCTGGCTATTATAAACAGTGCTGCGATGAACATTGTGGTACACGTGTCTCTTTCCCTTCTGGTTTCCTCAGTGTGTATGCCCAGCAGTGGGATTGCTGGATCATAAGGCAGTTCTATTTCCAGTTTTTTAAGGAATCTCCACACTGTTCTCCATAGTGGCTGTACTAGTTTGCATTCCCACCAACAGCCTAGGCATGAGTCCATTCTTAGCATTTAATGTATGCTCAAAATTGCTTCTCAAGAGATTAAGTAACACAATAAAATATAAAAGCACTCTTATCATCATGACCTAATCTCTGATGAAAGATTAAAATACATTAACTTAACATCAATAGAAAAAATCTTGCATTTCATAATTTAAACTTGCATTTCAAAAAATTACTGGTGACATTAAATTACAGTCATATCTCTATGATGATTTAGCACTTACCTTTTCTCTCTTGACACATCTATTGAAACTTTTAGATAGCTTTTTTAATGGTTTACATTTAAAGCCATATCTAAATATTAACGTTATATTATTATATACAATACTATCAATTGTATTGATTCTTTTATGGTTTCCTTTATTGTTCCAAAGCTTAAAAGTTCTCATTCTAAAACTTTTAAAAGACCATTTTATTCTTTTTAAATCTAGTTTGCTTATGGCTGGATTTTGTAGTCTCCTGTTCCATTTGGAATTTTCTGCCGCGTATAGGACAGATTTTGACTGGCAGTGAGGTAGTAGAATTAAAAGAAGAGTATGTGGAAAGCACAAGAGTAACTCACTTGTCTGAGTGAAGTCGCTGCATTGATCATGATGATATAATGAGAGGAAGAAATGGCAAGAAAGGAGAAGAACCCGATCTGATGCAACATGGGCTACTCAGAGGTGGCCCACACTGCCTCAGTGGGTCTTGGCTAACCGGGGGTAGGAGGAACCTGGGAACAGTAACCCAGCTTTTACCACAAACATCAGCTAGGTAAGAAAGACTTTGCTAAATTTGAGATATCAGGTTTTAGAGCAGTGCTTGCTAAAGCAGGAAATACTTATGTGCTTACTAATAATCTTTCCAGAATGAGGTAGAATTTCCATCCTTGGAAATTCTTCTTCCATCCATTCCCAACAGCAATTTTGTTCAGTATGACTTAAATTGTGTTTGCAAAAGGAAGGATGTTTTCCTAATTTCTAGCAGAAATAATTAAGTTTTGCATTAGATGTGCAGGTGTAACCACAGCATATCTTTCTTATTCCTCTCTGAAAAGAATAAAAAATCATTCAACTTTCATTGCATTGTTCTTCCTCTAGCGTCCAGATAATATACCCATAGGCACACTGCTGCCCATATTCAAAGGTTACTTTTTAAAGATAAGATCTTAGTCCATTTTTATATAGATTCCTATTTTTAAAGGATGCTCAAATAAAGAGTTCACTGGAAACACCAGAACTTCAAAATACAAGAGAATTAAAAATGAAAAATGCCTGCCTACAAAAGGCCCATATTTCTGGACAGGCAGAATGCAGAGTATTTTTCCCTATGGAAAAAAAAAGTATTTATTTAATCAGAACACCTTTTAAAAAGACTTGGATCACAATCAGATTTGGAGAAGCCTTGGTTTTCCTCCCCACTTTCTCCTCTGTCACATTTAGTGATATGACTCAAATTCAGCAAGGAGGCAGACACAATGTAACTCAGATATATCTGAGATGACAGCCATATAAAAGAGGAAGCAGGACTTCGGTGCGGAAGTGTTAAAAGGTAATGAGAGGATTTAGGGACCAAAGCAGAAAGAAAGGAAAGAAGAGTTCTAGGGGCTGTTCTGTGCTCACTGCAAAGTGGTAGCTCCTCCTGCTCCAGAAGTTCCAATAGCCAAGAGCAAGGACCTGGAAAGAGCTCAGAGAAGAGTTGGCAAGGTAGGAAAATTCATTGCAAATTTCTAGTACCCTTCAATTCTGCATGGGTTGGAATCACATGCTTGAAACTGAAATAAAGAATTGGTTGAGTCTTATCAATATTGTCTGGTTGTCCTGTGATGGATTGGACTGGGTAATGGAGAATTGTGGGGTATGGGACCACATAGATACACAGGATATAGTGTTGGCTTATATTCTGTATGAATTTTCTTGGTCTTTATTTTTTCGGCTGGGTTCGGGCTTTGTTGCTGTGTGTGGGCTTTTTCTAGTTGTGGCAAGTGGGGGCTACTCTTTGTTGCAGTGTGTGAGCCTCTCATTGCAGTGGCTTCTCTCCTTGGGGAGCACGGGCTCTAGAGCTCAGGCTCAATAGTCGTGGCGCACCAGCTCAGGCGCTCCGTGGCATGTGGGATCTTCCTGGACTAGGGACTGAACTGATATCCCTTGAATTACAAGGTGGATTCTTCACCACTGGACTACCAGGAGAGCCTTCCTTGATCATCTTAATTCAATCATCCTTGTTGCCTCTGATCTCCTAAACACAGTTTTCGTCACTGTTACCATGTGACGACTCTCTTTCAATTCTCTTGACTGTTTATTACTAGTATGTTGTTGGTTACTGTTTAACTTTTCATGATGGGAATTGTAATATAGGAAATACCAATACTTAATACTTTGGCCACCTAGTGCAAAGACCTGGCTTATTGGAAAAGACTCTGATGCTGGGAAAGACTGAGGGCAGGAGGAGAAGGGGGCGACAGAGGATGAGATGGTTGGATGGCATCACTTACTTAATGGACATGAGTTTGAGGAAGATAGTGCTCAAACTGGGAGATGGTGAACGACAGGGTAGCCTGGCTTGCTTCAGTCCACGGGGTTGCAAAGAGTTGGATATGACTGAGTGATTGAACAAAAAACAACAACAAATATCAATACAATATCTAGAGAGGACAGACCTGTGATGTAGGGCTGCCAGTTTACCTTCTCTGAACATCAATGGGTCAGGCACCTCTCGGGCATACGGTGAGCTTTCAATGACAGTCTATAGTAGTTCTTACTACTTATGTGCCTGTCACACGGTAGGCCCTTCAGACATTTATATCTCTTTACCATTACGCCTTTTCTCCCCAGCTGTCTGAAAAACAGCTGATTTTATACTTGCATATTCTACAGCAATCTAGCCTTACAGAGTTCAGGTCATTAATAGCATGGACACATATACATTACCATATGTAAAATAGATAGCAAGTGGGAATTTGCTGTGTGACATGGGGAGCCCAACCCAGTGCTCTGTGATAACCTAGAGGAGTGGGATGGTGAGGGAGATGGGAGGACAGTTCAAGAGGGAGGGCACTTATGTATACCTGCGGCTGATTCGTGTTGATGTATGGCAGAAACCAACACAATACTGCAAAACAATTATCCTCTAATTAGAAAAAATGCACATGTAACATACAATATAAAAAGTTATTAATTTGGTTTGAGAATATGGTGGAAAAAGGATAAAACAAGACTCCATTGCTTATATTTTAAGAGATACGTTAAAATTTTTTTAAAGGGTAGTTTCCTACAATTATTAAACTTTCATATGATAACTTTGAAGAGTAAAATGAAATCACTCATGTTTGTATCTAAAGTGTTACAATCACATAGCAGAGACATCAGTTCAATTGCTCAGTCGTGTCTGACTCTTTGTGGCCCCGTGGACTGCAGCACGCCAGGCTTCCCTGTCCATCACCAACTCCTGGAGCTTACTCAAACTCATGTCCATTGAGTTGATTATGCCATCCAGCCATCTCATCCTCTGTCGTCCCCTTCTCCCCCCACCTTCAATCTCTCCCAGCATCAGGGTCTTTTCCAACGAGTCAGTTCTTCACATCAGGTGACCAGAGTATTGGAGTTTCAGCTTCAGCACCAGTCCTTCCAGTGAATATTTAGGACTGAGAATCAGAAACATAGGTTCCTATAAAATTTACTTATAGAAAATGTTAAGAGAAATCAAAGGAATGCAGATAGATATCTGTCTTTTAAGAAGGAAATCCTACTCTATGATACTATGGATGAACCTGGAAGGTATCATGTTAAATAAAACAAGCCAGTTACAGAAGAATAAACACAGTGTGATTCTACTGACATGAGGTCTCTAAAATGGTCAAACTCACAGAAACAGGAAGTAGAATGGTGGTTGCTGGGGCCAGGGTGCAGGAAAAATGGGAACTTCCTGATCAATGAGTATAAAGTTTCAATTATACTAGGTGATCAAACTCAAGAGACCTGCTGTATATTATCATGTCTATAGTTAACAGTACGCATTGTGCAGTTGAAAATGTGTTGAGAGTAGATCTCATGGTAAGTGTTCATACCCACAAAAAATAGAAAAGAGTATTTGTTACTTAGATTCATTTTGCCTTATTTGAAATTTCAGAGCAAAGTTAAAAGCATGTCTGTTTCTTACTCATTAATCTTGCATTTGCAAGAGATTAGGGGATATTCAGGAAAAGGCAAAAGCTACCTTGAATTAATGATCATAATCTTCACAGCTGCCATTTCTTGAACCAACTTTATACTAGGTACTCATTTAATCTCACAGCAGTCCAGGACAAGGACCCTTGTATGTTCTAACACAATCCTAAGCTCAATATTTTCAAAATAAAACTCATTTTTCTATCTCAATCCCTGCTGTTAGCAGATGAGGTGGTTCAGACCCACAAAGGATCTCTCACTTGCTTAATTCCACTAGCTGTTCCACTACTTTCACTAGTAAAGAAATCGCAATGCAGGAGACCTGGGTTCAATCCCTGGGTTGGGAAGATCCCCTGGAGAAGGGAATGACAACCCACTCCGGTATTCTTGCCTGGAGAATCCCATGTACAGAGGAGCCTGGCAGGTTACAGTCCATAGGGTTCCAAAAAGTCTGAAATGACCCAGCAAGTAATACTACACTCACAACATACAAATGCAGACAGTAGTGTGTAATTCCCTGGTCCTTTGCTTCTGGTGATGCTATAATGCTCGTCCTTTTTCCCAAGTAAGAGTTTTCTCACCTTCTGTTATGGGCTGAATTGTGTCCCTTCAGATTTCCTATGTGGAAGTTCTAAGCCCTAGTATCTCAGAATATGGCTGTATTTGGAAACAAAGACTTTACATTATTAAGTTTAAATTGAGGCCCTCAGTTTAGTTCAGTTCAGTCACTCAGTCGTGCCCGACTCTTTGCGACCCCGTGAATCACAGCACGCCAGGCCTCCCTGTCCATCACCAACTCCTGGAGTTCACTCAGACTCACGTCCATCAAGTCAGTGATGCCATCCAGCCATCTCATCCTCTGTTGTTTCCTCCTCCTCCTGCCCCCAATCCCTCCCAGCATCAGAGTCTTTTCCAATGAGTCAACTCTCTGCAGGGGGCCCCAAATCCAGTCTGACTGATGTCCTTATAAGAGGAGGTTAGGACACAGAAACACACAGAGTGGTGACCCTGTGAGGACACAGGGAGAAGACAGCCAAGGAGAGATGCCCCAGGAGAAGCCAGCACCCTGATCTGCCTCCAAATCTCTGTCCATTGAACCACCCAGGTTGTGGTCCTTCATTACATCAATCCTAACAAACAAATATGCTTCCTAAGTGCAGGTAACCTCTACCTGTTCCCCACTGTAGTCTGGACACTTTTTTCTCAACATTCCCCAAGATCTCATCAGTCACCCCGAATGTTCCCTTTTCCTGATTGTTGAAATAGAAGTTGCAGGTCTCGACTTTGACAGATCCTGGCTCCAGTTCCTCAAATTAAATTAATTATTTAAAACACATTTTAATTGCATTAGAGTATACCTGATTCACAGTGCTGTGTTACAGCAAGGTGATTCAGTTACATAGATATATGTGTACATGTGTGTATATATATATTCATTATTTTGTAGATTCTTTCTCAATATTCACAGACTATGGAGTAGAGTTTCCTATGCTATACAGTAGGTTGTTGTTAGTTATCTATCTTACATATAGTAGTGTGTGTGTGTTCATCCCAAGCTCCTGAGTTACATCTCCCTCTCCTGACCCTACCCCATGTTTCCCGTTTAGTAAACCTAAGTTTGTTTTCATTATCTGTAAGTCTCTGTTTTGTAAATAAGGTCATTTTTTTCCCTTTTTAAAAAAAATTAGATTTCATGTATGAGTCATATATTTGTTTTTCTCTGGCTTATTTCACTTAGTATGGTAATCTCTAGGTCCATCCATGTAGCTGCAAGGGGCTGTTTCATTCTTTTTTATGGCTGAGTAATATTCCATTGTATAATACGTACCACATCTTCTTTATCTGTTCCTCTGCTGATGGACATTCAGGGTGCCTCCATGTCTTGTCTATTATAAACAGTGCTGTAGTGAACATTGAGGTGCATGTATCTTTTTGAATTATGGTTTTCTACGGATATGAGCCCAGGAGTGGGATTGCTGTGTATGTAATATGGTAGCTCTCTTTTTATTTTTTTAAGGCGCCTCCATACTGTTCTCTGTAGTGGCTGTAAGTTCACTGTGTTTTAGAGGCTGGTGAGGTTTGTTTCTTCTGTCCATCACTAGCATGAGCTCAGCCAGCACCTTAAGCTCAGTGCTATGTCTAAAATAACTTCCTGTCCAATGAGACAGGTTTCCTCTGACCACTTTCATCTGGTCATCCCAGCTTCAGACTCGAGAGCCATCTTTAGTTTTTTCCTCTGGTTGCTTCTCACAGTCCGGTAGGTCTCACCTTCCTCTGCTGTTGCCCCCTTTCCCTTTCTCTGGCTTTCTCTCTGCTGGGTAGGTCCTGTCTCATTTTCCCCTAGGTGGTCTACATCAGTTCAGTTCAGTTGCTCAGTCATGTCTGACTCTTTGCGACCCCATGGACTGCAGCACGCCAGGCTTCCCTGTCCATCACCAACTCCTGGAGCTTGCTCAAATTCATGTCCATTGAATTGGTGATGTCATCCAACCATCGCATCCTCTGTCGTCCCCTTCTTCTGCTTTCAATCTTGCCCAGCATCAGGGTCTTTTCTGAGTCAGTTTTTTACAACAGGTGGCTAAAGTATTGGAGTTACAGCTTCAGCATCAGTCCTTCCAGTGAATATTCAGGACTGATCTCCTTTAGGATTGACTGGTTTGATCTCCTTGTAGTCCAAGGGACTCTCAAGAGTCTTCTCCAACACCACAGTTCAAAAGCATCAATTCTCTGGCGCTCAGCTTTCTTTATAGTCCAACTCTCACATGACCACTGGAAAAACCATAGCCTTGACTAGACAGACCTTTTTCAGCAAAGTAATGTCTCTGCTTTTTAATATACTGTCTAGGTTGGTCATAGTTTTTCTTCCAATGAGAAAGCGCCTTTTAATTTCGTGGCTGCAACAAACTCCTAAACAGGTGGTCTACAGCAAACTCCTAATGCCTGCTGCCAGCCCTGCAGTGTGGCCATGAATGTCACACTCAGCCCAGAATAATATTCCTGCTGCTAACCCATTTCAGTCTTGGGTCCTTTTTCCTGCCTGCAACCTTTGACTCCTGACCACGCCTGTCTCCATTATTCCCCAAGTGTGTCCTTCATTCTGATTGCATGGGCTTACTTACTGATGGGAGGAGTATGACTGGTTAGACCATGAGTTGTGACCATCCTGTGTCTGCCTTGTTCTTTTTGCTTAAGCCACTTCCCTGCTCAGAAATCCCTTCCACGGATTGACTCTTCCCATTCTTCAGAGGCAATTTCAGATCTAATTCCTGCATGAGCCCTTATTCAAAGACACCAGCGGGATGAACCGCCGCCTTGAGCTTCTGTAACATCCTATTTCCCTTTCTCTTTTGATTAGCAAGTTCCTCTGGGCCATTGTGGTGATCCTCCCTGACAGCCACCTCTTGTCTCAGGTCACCGGCACATTCACCTGTCTCCTCTCAATGTCGGGATGCTATTTCTTTTAGTCTTGTTTTCAACTGTCTTTGTAATACCCAGTTTTCTAATAGGAGGCCTTAAAGGCACAAGGACTGGATCATAAGGTCTCAATAGATAGCAACGATTAACTATATTAACAATTAACTATGATTGACCAGGGGATATTTTGCAGAAACTGAAGCTTGTAGCCAGCAATTTGTTATATAAGTGAATATTGAAACACTCCAGTCAATAACATTTGGGTAACAAAACACGTATTAATATGTCTTTGGTCAATAGTTATTATAGTAATTATAGTATATTAATGTTAATAACACTATATTAATATATCTTAATATACAGTCCACATTAATAATACATATTAATATAATCAATATGTAACATAATAGTTTTATATAATAATTACATATAACTAATATATAATTATTAAGCAAATAGGGCTTCCCTGGTGGCTCAGAGGTAAAGAATCTTCCTGCAACTCAGGAGACACGGGTTCGATCCCTGGATCAGGAAGATCCCCTGGAGGAGGAAATGGCAACCCATTCCAGTATTCTTGCTTGAAAAACTCCATGAGAAGAGGAGCCTGGCATGCTACAGACCATGGGACTGCAAAGAGTCAGACATGAATAAAGTGAAAACACACAGATAAGCGAGTAAGTTATGCCAGTCACAGCCCTCGACACTCACATTGTCATTAGAAAGATCACTTTTCATTACTGTTGTTGCTCAGTTTCTGTGTCACATCTGACTCTTTGCAACCCCATGGACTGCGGCATGCCAGGCGCCCCTGTCTTTCAGTATCTCTTGGAGTACACTCAAAACTCATGTCCATTGAATCGGTGTTGCCATCCATCCAACTCATCCTTTGTTGCTCCCTTCTCCTCCTGCTCTCAATCTCTCCCAGCATCAGAGTCTTTTCCAGTAAGTCGACTTGTCATATCAGGTGGCCAAAATACTGGAGCTTCAGCACCAGTGCTTCCGTTGATATTCAGGATTGATTTCCTTTCAGATTGACGGTTTGATCTCCTTGCTGTCCAAGGGACTCTCAAGAGCCTTCTCCAGCACCACAGTTTGAAAGCATCACCTTCAGCACTCAGCTTCTTTATGGTCCAGTTCTTACATCCACACATGACTACTGGAAAACCACAGCTTTGGCTATCCAGACTTATGTCAGCAAAGCGATGTCTCTGTTTTTTAATATGCTCTCTAGGTTTGTCATAGGTTTTCTTCCAAGGAGCAAGTGTCTTTTAATTTCATGGCTGCAGTCACCATCCACAGTGATTTTGGAGCCCAAGAATATAAAATCTGCCACTGTTTCCATTATTTCCCCATCTATTTGCCATTAAGTGATGGGACTGGATACCATGATCTTCGTTTTTTGAATGCTGAGTTTTAAGCCAGCTTGTTCATTCTCATCTCTCACCTTCATCAAGAGGCTCTTTAGTTCCTCTTCACTTTCTGACACTAGGGTGGTATCATCTGCATATCTGAGGTTGTTGATGTTTCACTATTAGTTATGTTTTTGGGGGTATATAGCTTTCTTATCATACTTTACTCTTTAAAGGCTTGGGCCTTTGTCTTAGGCTTTTTATTTTGCATAAAACAATGCTTGGCATAAAATAAGTAATCAGTAGATGTTCTCTGTTCTCTGGAAATAAATGGAGCACCTCTTAGGAAGTCTTGTGCGTTTTTGCAGATGAATCTGGAAGAAGAGCTTACCGTTCAGTATACTTCGTTCATAAATGCAGAAACATCTGCTGTGGGGTCTTAGGGAGCCGTTTTTTTCCTTTACATTTTTACAGGCTTGAAAAATAGTTGTGCTCCATAAATATCCCAGGATGAGTCATTTGCTTAACCAAACAGCTGCTTACTCATTAGCCAAATGCTCTTCTCTTGAAGTCACACACCTAAATGAATTTTCTCCCGTGCCTCCCTCCTTCCCCCAGGAGCCAGAAAAGTGAGGCACAGATAATATTTCTGGAATATAAAAGAGGGCCCAGTCTGCCTGTAGTATGGGCGAGTCTAAACTTCATGAAGCCACAGGAAGCCATCTGAGCTCCAGTTCAGCAGCCATCTGTACCTGCCTTGCTGGTCCCTCTCACATAGGCTCCTGTTCCTGTCTCTCCCCCAGCATCTTCCTCCCATTCAATCCAGCCGACCAGTTTTCCCATCTGAGGCTCCTTGCAGGTCTTCTTTTTACCTCCTGTCACCATCACCTGCCTATTATGTAGGTAACTCAGTTCAGTTCAGTTCAGTCACTCAGTCATGTCCGACTCTTTATGACCCCATGAATCACAGCACGCCAGGCCTCCCTGTCCATCACCAACTCCCGGAGTTCACTCAAACTCACATCCATCGAGTCAGTGATGCCATCCAGCCATCTCATCCTCTGTCGTCCCCTTCTCCTCCTGCCCCCAATCCCTCCCAGCATCAGAGTCTTTTCCAGTGATTCAACTCTTTGCATGAGGTGGCCAAAGTACTGGAGTTTCAGCTTTAGCATCAGTCCTTCCAATGAACACCCAGGACTGATCTCCTTCAGAATGGACTGGTTGGATCTCCTCGCAGTCCAAGGGACTCTCAAGAGTCTTCTCCAACAGCACAGTTCAAAAGCATCAGTTCTTTTGCACTCAGCTTTCTTCACAGTCCAACTCTCACATCCATACATGACCACTGGAAAAACCATGGCCTTGACTAGATGGACCTTTGTTGGCAAAGTAATGTCTCTGCTTTTGAATATGCTATCTAGGTTGGTCATAACTTTCCTTCCAAGGAGTAAGCGTCTTTTAATTTCATGGGTGCAGTCACCATCTGCAGTGATTTTGGAGCCCCAAAAAATAAAGTCTGATGCTGTTTCCCCATCTATTTCCCATGAAGTGATGGGACCAGATGCCATGATCTTCGTTTTCTGAATGTTGATCTTTAAGCCAACTTTTTCACTCTCCTCTCTCACTTTCATCAAGAGGCTTTTTAGTTCCTCTTCACTTTCTGCCATAAGGGTGGTGTCATCTGCATATCTGAGGTTATTGATATTTCTCCTGGCAATCTTGATTCCAGCTTGTGCTTCTTCCAGCCCAGCGTTTCTCATGATGTAGGTAACTAGTCTGTGTCAAGAACCACTGGTAAAGTCATTTATTTCAGTAAGTACAAGGGAATGACAACTATTTTTGTAAATTCTATAAAGATGCATCCACTTCTACAATTAGCAGCTCTGAGCTATTTGGATAGTTCAATTTACTGTGAGTGATGAATGCAAAGCAGACATTTGCACTTTCTATCCCAGACAACAACCGTTCAACTTCCTGCAGTGACCTGGGTTTAAGAATTTTAACTTTACAATAGTTCTTTATCACAGACAAATTCACTTATGGAAATGAATATTTGGTTCACATTACTTTCTCTCATCTAAGAGAGGTGATTTATACTGTTGACCTTGAAAAATGGTTATCATCACTAGTAGTTCCTTCTTTTGGAAGAAAATATGCCTAAATGTTTTGGAAGAGGCCAGAGGAGAGTAGTACTTTAATATCTAGAAAGATCAAATGAGAGGAAATAAACACTGTTCTATAGTTTGTTCTAGTTTCTATCCTGGAATAGCTATTCTTAACAGGATTCCTGTCCGATGTGGACTTTTTTTCCCCCCCGCCCAGCAGAGGGCATCCCAGATATCCAGAGCTGATATTTATCTGGTGTGAAGGAATGATGCTAAAGCTGAAACTCCAGTACTTTGGCCACCTCATGCGAAGAGTCAACTCATTGGAAAAGACTCTGATACTGGGAGGGATTGGGGGCAGGAGGAGAAGGGGATGACAGAGGATGGGATGGCTGGATGGCATCACTGACTCGATGGACGTGAGTTTGAGTGAACTCTGGGAGTTGGTGATGGACAGGGAGGCCTGGCGTGCTGCGATTCATGGGGTTGCAAAGAGTCGGACACGACTGAGCGACTGATCTGATCTGATTCAGTATAATGATACATTGTTGAAATCACCAGGTTTTTTTTTTTTTTTTTTTTGTATATACCTAAAAAATTGAAGTATAGTTGATTTACAATGTTGGGTTACTTCTGTGACTCAGTTATGTATGTGTGTGTGTGTTACATTCTTTTCCATGATGGTTTGTCATAGAATATTGACTATAGTTTCCTGTGCTATATGGTAGGACCTTGTTGTTTATCCATCCTATATATAATAATTAGATTCTGCTAATCTCAAACTCCTGTTCCTTCTCTCCTTTACCTCCTTGGCAACCGTTAAGTCTGATCTCTGTGATTTTTTTTGTTTTTATTTTGTAGACATGTTGATTTGTATCTTATTTTAGATTCCATATCTAAGTATTATCATATAATATGTCTTTCTCTTTTTGACTTCACTTAGATTGATAAGCTCTAGGTTCATCTATGTTGCTGCAAATGGCATTATTCCTTTTTATGCCCAAGTAATATTCCAGTACTCTTGCCTGGAAAATCCCATGGACGCCAGGAGCCTGGTGGGCTGCAGTCCATGGGGTTGCTAAGAGTAGGACACGACTGAGCGACTTCACTTTCACTTTTCAGTTTCATGCATTGGAGAAGGAAATGGCAACCCACTCCAGTGTTCTTGCCTGGAGAATCCCAGGGATGGGGGAGCCTGGTGGGCTGCCGTCTATGGGGTCGCACAGAGTCGGACGCGACTGAAGTGCCTCAGCAGCAATATCCCATTGCACACATGCACCACATCTTTATATGTTCATCTTTTGAGGGACACTTAGGTGGTTTCCAGGTCTTGGCTGTTGTAAATGCTACGAACACAGGGGTGCATGTATCTTTTGAAATTACAGTTTTATCTCGGTATATGCCCAGGAGTGGGATTGCTGGGTTGTATGGCAACTCTATTTAAGTTTTCTGAAGCACCTCTGTACTGTTTTCCATAGTGGCTGCATCAATTTACATTCCCACCAACAGGAAATCACTTTGACACTAAATTGTTCCATCACTTTGGTATTGAAGGCCTGAGCCTCCTGGTTCCTCCTTCCTTCCACAGTGACATCTATTTCTCACAAAAGATGCTTTGTAATGTAGTAACTAGTGAGTAGGCCTGATTATGAGAGGCCACAGCTACACAGAGAGTTTGGTTGGCTATGGTTAACCATTTTGAGTGTCACCTGAAAAAAGCATTTGTTTTCAAGTAGAACTGGTATTAGTTATTTTCTAGGATGCAATCTGAAAGGTGTTGGCCTTGGGAATAAGGGCATTTCCTTCCCTAGGGTTTGTTTTCCTCATCTGTGAGACAGTGAGGTACCTTGGCTTAGTTCTCATACTGGGTTCCAGAGTTACCCAAGGGATTTGCCTGATGCTAGGACTATGAGCCCCGTTTCAAGCAGAGGATCCTCTTAATCTACTCACTGGGGTCCACTCAACATTTTCTGTTTGCAGAAAGGATTTTTTAAAAAGTTTTGCTGCTTAAAAAGAAGTTGAAAACCACTGACTTGACTGCTAGTCTTTCATCCTATTTTAAAATTCTAACATTCAATCTTAGCCAGAATTATTTTTAAAACTCTACAGTAATAGTAAGTACTTATAATGGGCCTACTCAGCCAGGTCTCGTTCCAAGTGCTTTATGTATTTGGACTCAATCGATAGATCAGCACTAGGAGCTAGTGTTTTAATTATCATTATAACTATTAAAGTTTAAAAAGAGTACATTCAGATACATTTATTTTCACTTTTATAACTTCCTTAAATATAGTTGAGGTCATAATTTATTCAAAGGTCGTAATTTATACAGGGCTTCCCTGGTGGCTCAGTGGTAAAGAATTCGCCTGCCAATGCAGGAGACTCAGGTTTATTCCCTGGGTCAGGAAAATCCCTGGAAAAGGAAATGGAAACCTGCTCCAGTATTCTTGCCTGGAAAATCCCATGGACAGAGGAGTCTGATGGGCTACAGTAAATGGGGTTGCACTTCAGGCACGACTTAGGGACTAAACAACAATAGCCCTACAATGACTATTTAACGGGACATAAATCACAGTATTTGTCCTGCCTTGACATACTTTCTATATGGAAGTCCATGGAAAAGTGAACTTGTGATTATTTCTAAAAATGACAAAGAGAAACTTGACCTTGGACTTCTATATCACAGAATGCTCCTCTCCCCCGATGGGTCATCCAATCACATGGTTCCACAGTAAACAGGATAAATCTAGCCTAATAAGACAGTGCATGCAGAAAAATCCTCTTACTCTGCAATTTCTCTCTCTATGCCTAAAAAATGCTCATTAAGACTTCCTACGTAGTTGGTTTAACCTTCTTAGATTTGTTACCTCTACTTTTAATGATTTAAAGCATTAAAAAAATGTCTTGTTTGGAATACCCCTAGCCAAGCAGTTTTTTTTTGTGAATTGGGGAAGTCTGATAGCCCAACTTGTTCCTTTGAACTGAAATTATAAGATCTATATTTTTAAAGACACAGATCTATTAGCTTTTTATCTTCCTTTCCCCCCACCAAAAAAATTCACCTAAAAGCTACCTATTTTAGTTAGGTCTTGTTGTTAGTAACTTATACAACCTGTACAAATAAACTGAACTATAAAGACTTGCATTGGTAAATTACAACATTTAAAAAACAATTAAAATCTTTGTAATAACTCTCAAGATTATTTAGCTAACAATGGTCCCTGGAAGACCCTTAAGATCTATTTGGAAAAGTTGTGAGAGAATGTACACACCATTGAATCACAGGAGAATCCAGCAATATTAAATCCACTCCAACGGAGGTAGCAGAATCTAGTTGTTAATTCTGCTCTGAACCATTAGAAGATAGTCAAGTCTGTTTTGTGATGGGGTTGCCTATAGGAAGGGCTCACCCCTGGCAGAAATGTACAGACCCACTCCATTTGTTTGCCTTTCTGCCAATGATTTATTCTCAGAAGCAAGCAGATGACAAGACAAAGCTTGCTTGGGCAAAGCCCACACACCTGAGACCCATTCAGCGTAGCAGTGATGTAAGTGGGAATAAGATAGGAATGAACAGTGCAGGAGAAACAGAAAGAAAAAGGGTTTGGAAAAAACAAGACCAGGCTCCCTCTGCATAATGCAGAGGACTCTCGGGGGAGGGAAAAAATAACAGAATAAATTTTTATTCACTGATTCAATTTGAGAATATGTACTTTGAAAGAAAGTCATCAGCTTTAATCAGTTGCTTTCTCTCAGTTTTGCCCGTGCTTCTGTGACAAAATCATCAGTCATTTAATGATAGTGTAATTAGAATGAAATCATCAAGGTTTCCTTTTCTTTCTTCCTTTCAGTAAAGATCAGGAAGGGGAGGTGGGGTGAGGTAAGCGGGGGTGAGGGGGACACAACGAGAGTCACGTTTTATGAAAGTGACAACATGGTTTTCGCATTTGGATTTTTTCCCTATAGGAGTTTCCAATAGATTATAATAAGGAAAGGCAATGCTGTAGATTGGAGAAGGCAATGGCACCCCACTCCAGTACTCTTGCCTGGAAAATCCCATGGACGGAGAAGCCTGGTAGACTGCAGTCCATGGGGTCGCTAGGAGTCGGACACGACTGTATAACTTTCAAGTAGAAAACCTGAGTGACTTCACTTTCACTTTTCACTTTCCTGCATTGGAGAAGGAAATGGCAAGCCACTCCAGTGTTCTTGCCTGGAGAATCCCAGGGACAGCAGAGCCTGGTGGGCTGCTGTCTGTGGGGTCGCAGAGTCAGACACGACTGAAGTGACTTAGCAGCAGCAGCAGCAGCAGCAGCAGCAGCAATGCTGTAGATTAGCCAAACAAGTAGGTGAGATTCCTGTGGTCCAGGCTGGGGATGCTGAGTTGAGCTGGGACTTTCCTGGCAACTCCTTAAACATACAGGAGGGAATGAATCCAATCTCCTTTCTCAGTGGATCACTGAGCTCTCCAAACTCAGGGAGCAGTGACTTCATCGAATCGACTTAAAAGCCTGTCATGTTGAGATATTGAAAAGAAACAGTTCTAGGCTTTTCTAGCACAGGCAGTGCTTCCTTTTGGCTACACAAAGAACAAGATACATGCGGTAGGGGATACAGATTCCATCTAGAAGCCTGGCGTGAGTAAGGAAGCATTTCCTTAAAATACCGTTTCTGCTTTGGTTTGCAAGAATGTGGGGAGTGAAGTAAAAAGCTAAGGGAGGTCAAAACAATATTGTAAAGCAAATATCAATCAATTAAAAATGAATAAATATTAAAAAAAAACAAAAACAAAACAGGGCACTTAAAAAAAAAAAGCTAAGGGAGAGACCATACAGGCAAGCTTCAGCAGTGAGTCTGTTTTGAGCCAGTCCATTGAGTGGTCCACCCTTCCCTGCGGAGCTCTAGAAGGTCAAGTGAGGCACTGGTGGAGAGCACTGGGTGGGAGCACAGACAGATGGTGGGTCTGTCTGGCGTGGATCCTCCCAGCAGCTGTGTTCAGGAGTGGTCCCTCTAGAATGGCAGCTCTTCCGCAGCTCCAGTGCTCACAGCCTCTGGAAATATTCTTTCTTCCACTCTTCCATCCATTTACACCTAGGGTGGGACCACTTAGCACTGTGTTGATTTCTGGGTAATTCAACCTCTCTGGTTGCTTTCTCTTAATCCTGTCCACTTCCCTGTAAACAGCGGCTGCTTTAAATTCTCCCCCTTTGAAGGGAGGTCTCTGTGCAATGCGATACTGACCGATATGGTGAGACTAAAAATACCTCCAATCTGAAGAAACCCTGGCGAGCTGCAGTTTCTAGTTGCCAAAAGCCAGATGATGGCCACCATATGGAGGCGAGCATTTATTGTTTATAAAAAGCCCAGGACAAATAGGTTACAGGAATTCTAGGCACAATTTTAAGGCCAAAAAAGATCTGAAGAAATGAATCGAAATCAACTAGGATTAATTATATTGAACCACCTGCTGTGAAATTATATATATTCCAAAAGAAAATTCCAGAATTGTTCAAAACTAAGATGAACTCTCTAGAATAATTTATTAAATAATTCAAAGTATAGCTTATAAAGTTGTTGTTTAGTCACTAAGTCATGTCTGACTCTTTGTGACCCCGTGGACTCCCCACCAGGCTTCTCTGTTCATGGGCTTCACCAGGCAAGAATATTGGAAGGGGTTGTCATTTCTCTCCTAATTGAAAAAGAAAAATAACCTATTTATTACTTGACTATTAGAAAGTTTGATGCCGAAATCTCAGCTTCTGTGTACACGGGTGCCGAATCAAACCTTGGAGACAGGTTTGGGTGAAGTAAAAGAGAACAGTTTTATTGGTTTGCTAGGCAAAGGGGGCCAACAGCAGGCTAATGCCCTCAAAACTGTGTGTCCTGCCCTGGAGGGCTTAGTGAGGAGTTTTACAGTAATTGTTCAAAGAGGGCGTGATCAGCTCATGGACATTCTTTTGATGGGTTGGTGGTGAGATAAATAGGAGTCAGCATCATCAACCTGCAGGTCCGACTAGTCTGGCGTCGACATGATTGTGGGCAGCCTACCATCATTGTTAACTTATCAGACCTGGAGAGGGTTTCAGTATCTGCAGAATAGCTCAAAGATACTGTTGTGGGTATCTGAGGACAGAGAAACAGGACCTTGCCCCAAGGCTGCTCTTGACTGTGTTTCTCCCTGGTCTCGCACCACCTCCCTTCCCTAATTAACAAGTGCTTGAATCTGCCCATTGGAACTCAGGGAAGGTCACGGAGGCTGAATGAAGGCTGTTTCCCGTAATCAAAGAAATGGGGGACACAGAAAGGCCTTGTTCCCAGGAGACCCACAGGGCCTTGCTTCAGTATCATAGTAAAAGGTATTGGAACTCAGCGGTCTGCTTGTTCTGCATCTGACATGCTAATGACTATCTCATTATCACAGAGTAAGGATCTACAGATTATGTCCAGTACTCTCTTCACAATATACTATCAAGTAACTGCTCACAAGAGCTTTATGCCCTCTAAAAAGACAAAAATATAATTTTAGAAACTACAAAAAGATTTCCATAGTTTTCAATTTTTAAGCTTTGACCCTGTGCTTTTTGTAGGTAGTGAGAGGCAGAATGGGTAATTACTACTATTGTGTGTGTTTTTAATTAGATAATTATATTACAATATTGTGATGGTTTTTGCCATACATCAACATGAATCGGCATTAGGTATACATATGTCCCCTCCCTTCCCACCCCACCCCTCTAGCTTGTCATAGAACACTGGCTTTGGGCTCCCTGCGTCATACATCAAACTCCCACTGGCTATCTATTTTACATATGGTACTTTTAAACTTAGCCAAAAGGCTGAGAAATGCTAAGGCTAATTACTTACTATGCTTTTGCTGTTTGGAATTCAACTGATTTTAACTGAATCCAGGATGTCACCAGAAGACTGTCATGAAGCTAAAGGGTTCAGGCTTTCAGTAAAGCGTCTCTTCCAAGAAGTAGTCATCAATTTGCATATGGTCCATATAACTTCACAGAAGGAAGATGAACCAAACACACGCTTCTGTTGCTATTTATTGCATTAGTCGTATGTATGCTGAGCTGAGCTGGTCTTTCCAATCCCCTAGAGATCTTTGCCCTAACCGTACACTGCCGCCTAGTGGCCTCTCGCTTTGGTGCAGGATGAGTAAAGGAAAAAAAAATTCCACTATTTAATAAGATTTCTGCAAGTTGGTTAGACATATGTTATCCTGATCAAAATCAAAGCATGCTAAACATGCATACTTTTTTCATAAATGAGTAACAATGGAAGTAAAAGTTTAGATACTATTAAATAATTTCTGATTTAATAAACTGAAAGACAAATTACCTAATTTTAGGGTTATCTATTTTTTTTTGTTGAGGTTTTATTTTTTTTTTTTATTTTTTAACTTTACAATATTGTATTGGTTTTGCCATATATCAACATGAATCCTCCACAGGTATACCTATTATGTCATGTATGTAAAAATTGTCATATTAAAATTGAAATATGAATATACATAATACCTATCCTGCCTTTTTATAGTAAATTTATTCATTTGATGTTTAATTTGGGGGACAATAGTGGAAGAGGATGGACAGAATTAAAATATTTCACGTCTAATGTGGCTTTGTTACATTTTAATCAAAATTATTTTAAATTAAGTTCATTCTCATAATGCTATTTGGAGCCTTAAGGACATAGTAAACTTTAAACCTAGGCTTTCTTAGAGAGATAATAATTATGCCTGTATATAGCTGTAAAGCTGAGATAATAAGGTTTTCTATTTAAAAGTTTTTCAGGAGGAACAGATACATATCAGTGTTTTGCACAGTGTGGTTCACAGATCAATGGTAATAAAATAAATAACTTTTGGCCATGCAAAGATAGTTTTTAATTGTTATATATTTATTTTTATTAGCAACAGTGAGAATATAATTGAGAAATTAAATCTTGGTTTCATAGATATCAATATTCATGATTACCTCTACATGAATTACAATGATCAGGCATATACATTTTTGTTAACCTTGACTAGTTAAAATGGATTAGAAATATGAATTGCAGTGATTCCAAAAATCCTGGATTTTGTTATTTCCATTTTTCTGGTGCCATGTAACATGTTCCTCTGTCCCAGGTATTTCCTGAAAGTTGTAGTGAAAACTGGAGCAGAGCTGTCCAAACAGAAACATAATATTAACCATAAATTTATTTGACCTTTTACACACATTTTTGTTTTTACCATAGATGCTCTCAAATTTTATAATAAGACATTTTAAAAAGGAAAAGAAATAGTTTTAATTCATTTTAAGGATGTTATTTTAATATCTAATATATACAAATATTATTTCAGCATGTAGTCAGTATTAAATATTATTAAGGTATTTTCCATGCTTTTTTCCATACTAAGTTTTTACCCTCAGGCATGTATGTTACACTTAAAGCACATCCCCACTTGGCCTGGCCACATTCAGAGTGCTTGACGCCTCCATGGAGTCAGTACTGAGTAGGGGTGTCACTAGACTGAGGTTCAGTTTGTGGCAAAAAACATCCCACAGGTGGTGACGTACACCTCCATCCGGAAGCACATGCCCCACGGCTTTTGGGTGACATCGGCAGTCAGTGCCTCCCACAGTCTGAATCTGATGATTGATTAAAGGCTGTAGAATGGCGGTGATGAAATTTTAAAATTCTCTCTTCATTTATTAGATGAGGGGCTTCCCTGGTGGCTCAGACAGTAAAGGATCTGCCTGCAATTCAGGAGACCTGGGTTCAATCCTTGGCTTGGGATGATCCCCTGGAGAAGGGAAAGGCTCCCCACTCCAGTATTCTTGCTGGAGAATTCCATGGACAGAGGAGCCTGGCAGGCTACAGCCCATGGGGTCGCAAAGAGTTGGACATGACTGAGCAACTAACACTTATTAGATGACATATTTCTATAAAAGGAAACGTCTCATTACCTACTTGGTTACTTGGAATAGTTTGTATAGAGAAAGCAGAATATATGATCTTTCTCCTTTATTTTTTTTAACTGAAGTAATTTGCAATGTTCATTTCTGTACAGAAAATGATTCAGTAATATGCACACACACATATACATGCTTTTCTATCATGGTTTGTCACAGGATATTGAATATAATTCCCTGTGCTGCACCCTAGGACCCTGTTGTTTATCCATCCTATATTTAACAGTGTGCATCTGCGAACCCCTAACTTCCACTCCATTCATCCCCATCTTCCCTGATCTCTCCCCTTTCTTTGCTAATTTGTAATTATTTTGGTTTCTCCACATTTTCAAGGATGGTCCATAGTATTTTATTTTCATGGTATCACTAGGAGGAATACATGAACTTTAACACCTTTGATATGTTTCAACTTACTGCAGTTATTGGCTTTACTATTGTTCAAGTTTTCTCATCACCAGCTGCTGGGAGCCTTTTAAATTGAATATCATCAAAGATGCCTTTGCTATTCTGGGATTATCTTGTACATTTCCTGCCACAGAGCTGTAATCAGCTGTTTAGAAAATGGTATGTGGAGACTATGATCTCAGTATGCAGGATTTAGCCCTTGTTTCTAAGTCTTTCCAGAGGACAAAGCTAAGGATCATTTAGTTTAATAAAATAATTTATATCATAAAATACTACTTATTCAAATTCAGCAGTACAGAATTTTTTTGCTGTGTCTTTTCCTTACATCAAACATTCATATTTTCAATGATACAATAATACATACACATGGCATCAGAATAAATAATAAAAAATTATCAAGAAAATGAAAAAACGAGTTGATGCTCCTTTGCAGTTGTTTTTGTCCTTACAGTAGGTAACCTTCCACTTAGGACAACCTTCAAATGAAAAAGTCATTTGTTTCAGACACTAGAAGAGTCTGCCTGGTGCTGTTATGCCACCTGCTGGACAAAAGGTGCAATTGTCACATTTTGATGTAGAGATTGCTTTATATTAAATTTAATTGTTTTATACTTATATACATTTTTATAAGACTCTAAAGTTAAATTTATAAAACAAATATAGTTTCTATTCTTATCCCCATGTATTATCTCCTTCCTCTACCTTTTGGTTACTATTTTTAAATGCTCTGATTTATCCTTTCATTAATGCTAATATTTGCTTATATATGTATTAACTTTACATGTTCATATGTTATATATATATTTTATCCTCTTTCTCCTTATTAGGTAAGTGTTAGCATAATTTTCAGATTTTCTGTCTGAAAAAATTACATATACTATTCCAAGTGGGGAAAGTATACATATATAAAATATATATAATAATATATCAATACATTAAGACGGACTGTTGAATTCTGTTTTAAGTAACCGAAAATCCTTTCTAAAAAAAATTCATGAATTAGAGCCGTTTTACATTTATTAGTAGGATCTAAATGTTTGACCTATTAAAAAAATAAAACTGAAACATGTTTTAAAAATTTAAGATTTTATGTGAGCAAAAATTGATTCAAAAAAATAGTGCCAAACTGGAAGCTGCTAGGAGCTCCATCGATAGAAGCCTGGGGAGAAAGTTACAGAGAAAAGGTGGACGCAAATAAAAAAATAAGGATGTTACCGACTGGCTGTAGCTTAAAGCCCAGTTGGCTCTTTGGGATGGGTTCTACTTAGGTACCAACTTTGTAACATTGGAAGCATTTAAAGGCTGAGATTTTACTTTGCTTACACAGGGCTCTGTGGCATCAGGGCATGAGTCTAACGGTTTCCTTGCTTAATAAACAGAATCCGTTTGTCATTCGTTTTATGTATATTTCTATATACCCCTAATCTTACTGCTAGACTGGATGAAGCACAAGCTGGAATCAAGATTTCCGGGAGAAATATCAATAACCTCAGATATGCAGATGACATCACCCTTCGCAGAAAGCGAAGAAGAACTAAAGAGCCTCTTGATGAAAGTCAAAGAGGAGAGGGAAAAAGTTGGCTTAAAGCTCAACATTCAGAAAACTAAGATCATGGCATCGGTCCCATCACTTCATGGCAAATAGATGGGGAAAGAGTGGCTGACTTTATTTTTGGGGGCTCCAAAATCACTACAGATGGTGACTGCAGCCATGAAATTAAAAGACGGTTGTTCCTTGGAAGGAAAGTTATGACCAACCTAGATGGCAAAGTAATGTCTCTGCTTTTTAATATGCTAACAAAGGTCTATCTAGTGAAAGCTTTGGTTTTTCTAGTGGTCATGTATGGATGTGAGAGTTGGACTATAAAGAAAGCTGAGCACTGAAGAACTGATCCTTTTGAACTGTGGTGTTGGAGAAGACTCTTGAGAGTCCCTTGGACTGCAAGGAGATCCAACCAGTCCATCCTAAAGATCAGTCCTGAATATTCATTGGAAGGACTGAAGCTGAAACTTCAATACTTTGGCCACCTGATATGAAGAACTGACTCATTGGAAAAGACCCTGATGCTGGGAATGATTGAAGGTGGGAGGCGAAGGGGATGACACAGGATGAGATGGTTGGATGGCATCACCGACTCTATGGTCATGAGTGTGAGTAAGCTCCAGGAGTTGGTGATGGACAGGGAAGCCTGGTGTGCTGCAGCCCATGGGATTGCAAAGAGTTAAACCCGACTGAGCAATTGAACTGATTGACTCTTACTGCTTTACATTCCTATTCCTTCTCTGTGTGGTTTATACCTGTGCTGGTCCACGAACTAAGCCATGATATGTGTACTGAAAGTGAAAGAAAACATTTAGAAATGCTTAGGCAATCTGCCATGAAGTCCAAGCAGGTGATTTTATATTTACAAAACAGCGGTTTGCCATTGTCTGGGGTCGGGGACACAAAAGACTGCTCGCCTGGTCTACAGCATTTGCTTGTTCTGTTGCTTTTGCATATCTTTTTGTATTTAGAAAGGTTTGTGTTCTTTGTTTTGAGGCAGGTCTGTTAGTATCTTGATATGGAACTTAAATGAAGTATGATCTTACTAATATATGTGTGTGATAGGCTTCCCTGGTGGCTCAGACGTTAAAGAATCTGCCTGCCAAAGCAGGAGACTTGGATTTGATCTCTGGGTTGGGAAGATTCCCCTGAAGAAGGGAATGGTTACCCACTCCAGTATTCTTGCCTGGAGAATCCCATGGACAGAGGAGTCTGGCGGGCTACAGTCCATGGGGTCTGAAAGTGGAGAAGTTCAAATAACTGAGCGCCTGACTGGAGTCCTAGTGAATGATTGGAGAGTTTAATAGCATCAAATATTCAGGGTGAATTCTGCAGAAACCACAATAATTCTAGGGGATTAGCTTAAGGTTCTATCATAATTAGATAACTCATATGTAGTTCAAGTACATAGACCTGTTTTCCTTAAGCAAGACTTGTCATGTTGACTTCAGAAAGAGAAGCAGCTTTCTATTTCTGCTTACATTTTCTATTTCAGGTGCCGTTTCTTCCACCATGAAAGAAAGATCTTAGGACTTGAGGTAAATGAAACTCTGTTTTCCTCTTTATGGTATTAATTTTTTTTTTAATCTTTCTGTCTTGTTTCCTGAGTATGATGGATAGAGCAGGTAGGCTAATAATTAAGAGCTACAAGGGCTTCCTTTTCTACCTCGGTAACCACCATTTCCCTTCGAGCCTTCTTAGCCTGTTCTTCACAGAAGGTAACGTGAACATTCTCCAATCCTAACCTTGGCCAATGTTAGCGTTCTGTGTTCTGAACTATACGTCAATTAGATTACCAGGATATTCACTGATGCATACTGTGAAAATGCCAATGAAAAGGAAAACCATATAAGTCAGAAAAGGAAAAAGTGAGTCACTAAAATGAAGGTGTTTCTGATTTATTAATCTTGGTTACACAGTATATAACCACCAGTTTGTGAAAGAGTTTTAGCTGCCACCATTTTCAGCACTACGTAAAATCACACAGAGATCAAGGTGGGAGTACTGGGGCACATTTTTACAGTGAAAATGTTAGTGTCTGAGCTTGGATAAGAAGAAGACAGTGGTGATGTCTGCCTGTGCATTAACCTTGCCCTCAGGCATTTCTTTCTCAAATCTCTTTTGGGTATTTTTTGTTTTTTTTTGGCCTGTGACACCCCCATAGATGTAAATTAAACATTAGTGCATTTATGTGCTTTTCCCCCATTAGTCTGTGTTGTTAGTTTCTTTCATAGACCCAACTACTGAACCTGGAAAAATAGAGGGACAAATGCATGACCCAGCATCCATCCCGCTCACTCCCCAGTACTTAAGTCTTCACACTTCAGGTGTTAAGTCTTCAGCGGTTTCTTTGATTTTATTAGTTGATTAGCAATGCTGTACTAGCTTTAGGTGTGCAGCAAAGTGACTCAGTTATACATGCATCTATGCTTTTCAAATGCTTTTCTCATATTGAGTAGAGTTTCCTGTGCTATGAGGTAGGTCCTTGTTGGTTATCTAATTTATCTCCCTTCACCTTTCCTCTTTGGTACCATCAGTTACTAGAGAGTAACTGGGCAGCTAAAACTAAAAGTACATCAGTAGATGAATGGATAAAGGCAACATGGTTCATACATACAAGGAAATGCTACTCGTTAGAAAGAACGAAATAATGCCATTTGCAGCAACACAGATGGACCTGGAGATTATTATACTGAGAGGGATAGTCAGCCCAAGACGAATGTCATGTGACATCACTTACATATGGAACCTAAGAAAATGATACGAGTGAACCTACTTATGAAGCAGACTCACAGGCTCAGAAAACAAACTAAGATTTGTTCTGTGGCCTCATACATGATCTGTTCTTAAGAATGACTGTTCCGTGTACACTTGAGAAGACTGTGTTTTCTGTTGCTTTTTTAAGTTCAGTGATGTTCTTAATACCAGCCTTAACTAATTTCATTTAAGGCTCTTATTTCCTTACTGATTCTGTTTGGATGATCTATCCATTGATTAACATCCCTACTCTGAAAGTTGCTCAGTCGTGTCTGACTCTCTGTGACCCCATGGGCCATACAGTCCATGGAATTCTCTAGGCCAGAATACTGGAGTAGATTGCCATTTCCTTTTCCAGGGGATCTTCCGAACCCAGGGATTGAATCCTGGTCCCCTGCATGTTGCTGTCTTTATGTCTGTTAATATTTGCTTTATATAATTAGGCATTACTATTTTGAGTACATAGATATTTACTAGTGTTATATGCTCTTGGTAGACTGACCCCTTTTCAATGACTTTGTTTCTTTGTACAGTCTTAGTCTTAAGAGTCAATTTTGTCTGATTAAAGGACAGCTACTCCAGTTTTCTTCTGGTTTTCATTTGTACGGATTATGTTTTGCATCTCTTCATGTGTGTTCTGAATGTGCTCTTACATATGAATTGAGTCTCTTTTAGACAGCATATAGATGTACCTTGTTTTTTTAATCCACTCAGCCACTCTGCCTCTTGATTGGAGCATTTAGTCCATTTAAAGTAATTATTGCCATTAAAACTTTTTTTCTATCAATAAGTAAATAGCTAATTTTCTGTAATCCCTTTGTTCCTTGTCTTGCTCTTTTATGATTTGGTGATTATCTGTAGTGGTATGCATAGATGCCTTTACAGTTTGTGTATCTACTCTAGATTTTTGCTTAGTGTTTACCACAAGGCTTACATAAAACAACTAACAGTCTATTTTAAGTGGTTGACAACTTACATTTGAATGCATTCTAAACCTTTATGTTTTTGCCTTGCTCCTCCCCCATTTTTTGTGTTTTTGATGTCACCATATACATTTAAAAAATCTTGTGTATCCCTGCTGCTGCTGCTAAGTCACCTCAGTCGTGTCCGACTCTGTGTGACCCCATAGACGGCAGCCACCAGGCTCCCCCATCCCTGGGATTCTTCAAGCAAGAACACTGGAGTGGGTTGCCATTTCCTTCTCCAATGCAGGAAAGTGAAAGTGAAGTCGCTCAGTCGTGCCTGACTCTTTGCGACCCCATGGACTGCAGCCTACCAGGCTCCTCCGTCCATGGGATTTTCCAGGCAAGAGTACTGGAGTGGGGTGCCATTGCCTTCTCCGTGTGTATCCCTAAACTATTGTAATTACAGTTAGTTTTATCTCTTCTGACTATCCCTGGTGGTTCAGATGGTGAAGAATCTGCTGGCAATGCAAGAGACCCAGGTTTGATCCCTGGGTTGGGAAGAACTCCTTGAGAAGGAAATGGCTGCATACTCCAGTGTTCTTGCCTGGAGAATCCCATGGACAGAGGAGCCTGGTGGGCTACAGTCCATGGGGTCACAAAGAGTCGGACACAACTGAGCAACTAAGTACTTACCATTTCTGCCTTTTAACCTTCATATTAGATTTATGAATTGTTAACCCATCACATTTACATCATTAGATTATTCTAAATTTTACTATTTACCTTTACCAATTATGAACTAGAGCCCTATCATTAGAAGGTATTTGCAGAGACTCTATGCAGAAATATGGAGAGCTTTTTATGATGCTACAAAGTTTCTAAGAGTCAAGCTTTTCAAGAACAGTTACAGCTGTTGGATAGAAATAGTTTCTGAAGACTTATCACCTCTGTCCAAAAAAGAAAATGCTGGGCATGAAAAATGATTTTCAAAAAATGCAGAAGGTGTCTTATTCTCATATGAAATGCAGACAAACCAAAACCAATTATAGGGGAAAATAATGATCTCTATTCCTATACAATTACCATAGCTTTTTATTCAAGTAGCACAAGTGCTCAGTATACTGCTTTAAGGGGTTATATTTAACTTTTCTGACTTTTGAACGAGCGCATGAAAGGGAAACATGGTTATTCAAAGACAGAAGAACAAATACTGATGAAGGCTTGGGATAGGAAACAGGAAGGGAGTGACAGGCACCAATTTTCTTTTGACTTTTGCCCCAAACTCCTCCTGACTTCTGCTCCTTTCCCTGAATGAGTAGATGCAGTTGACTGGGGTTTTGCTTTACTGTCTGGCATTAGTAATCCTCTGTGACCAGTAGTAACCAAACATTCATTGCGATCCATCATTATTTCTGTGTTTCAGCTGATGCTGGGGCATCCACCACGTCAGCACCAAACATTGCCTGCTGCTGCTAAGTCACGTCAGTCATGTCCGACTCTGTGCGACCCCACAGACGGCCCGGTGGGCTCCCCTGTCCCTGGGATTCTCCAGGCAAGAACACTGGAGTGGGTTGCCATTTCCTTTGCCTAGTCATTACATATTCACTCATTTGACAAATTAATGACAAAATTGTAGAAATAAAGAGTACCAGGCACATGTCTAGGGTTAGAGTAGAAGAGACAATCATGTGCCCATGCAGGATGGGGTTCACTCTTCCCATTCCTCTCCTTACTCTGGTGGAAGTGTTGTTGTTGTTTAATCACCAAGTTGTGTCTGGCTCTTCTGTGACCCTATGGACTGTAGCCTGCCAGGCTCCTCTGCCCATGGAATTTCCCAGGCAAGAATACTGGAGTGGGTTGCTAGTTCCTTCTCCAGGGCATCTTCCCGACCCAGGGATGGAACCCACATATCCTGCACTGCAGGCAGATTCTTTACCACTGAGCCACCAGGAAAGTCTCTTTTGCAAATAGAAAATGTTAACTTAGCATAATAACACATGAAAGTTATGGTATAAGTGTGGTTAAAGAATGACTGTCTCTCTTGGGGGGAAAGTAAATTGGCTCAGCCATTAGGAAAACAGTACAGTGGTCCCTTGAATAATTAAAACTAGAACTACAACATGATCTAGCAACCCCACTTCTGGGTATACATCTGAAGGAAATGAAATCATCTCGTGAAACAGTTTCTGCACCCTCCATGTACACTGAAGCACTGTTTACAGTAGCCAAGACACAGAGACAACCTAAGTGTCTGTAAACAGATGAATGGATAAAGACAACGTGGTATAAATGTATATACATGATGGACTATCATTCGGCCATAAAAAAGGAAACTCTACCTTTGTAACAACATGGATGGACCTTGAGGACATTATGCTAAGTGAAATAAGTGTGATTATGTAGTATTGGACATAACTGAGTGTCCAATACTATATAACACTTTGCTTTCTCTGACTTTGTGTAGAATCGTAAAAAAGAAAAGTTGAACTCATAGAAACAGAGATTGAATGGTGGGAAACTGGGAGATGTTAGTCAAAGAGAACAAACTTTTACTTATAAAATGAGTAAGTTCTGGGGATGTAATGTACAGCATGGTGACGAGAGGTAATAATACTGTATTATATACTCGACAGTGGTCAAAAGAGTAAATCAAATGTTCTAACCACCCACACAGTACCTATGCGAGGTGATGTATGTGTTAACCAATGCTTATCATTTCAAATCATGATGCTGTACACCTTCAACCTATTAATGTATCTCAATACAGCAAGGGGGTGGGTGGAGAATGACACTATCTATCCCCACTCTTCCAGGAACAGGAACCACTGGGTGAATGAGTCCCTTCACCAGGTCACAAGAGGTAGCAGTGGGATGGGCTGGGTTATGGGGAAAGAGCAGGGCAGTGGAAAAGCAGAGAGGCATGCCACGGGGCAAAAGGATTTGGGGGCTGCCATATCTGACTGTCTCTAAAGATATAGAAAAGACAAAAAATGATCTGCCCCACATCCTAGAATTTGAGTGTATTTGTAACCAACACAGAGCTGTGATAGTACAGTGGTTAGTACCCCATGCTGTGGACTCAACAAAAAGTTGTTGTTTTTTTGTGCTGTTTTCCATAACAAGCTCTACCTGCAGGCCCTTCTGGACATTACAGGACGAACTGCAGCATCACATATTATTTCTCTAATTTTTCTACCAAGAAAAAAATTTGTAACCTCCTGAGCATACACACAGCTACATGGAAATCACAATAAATTTAAGAAAAATTAGGGCACTTTTGTTAATTACCAAAAGTTAAATCCTGCTAGATGGTATTAGGTTTGGTTGTCTATAGTGGAAAACCCATCGTATGTTTGTATTTGGTTCTTTGGTAGTCCAGCCCCAGATACTTACTATCTTAATGCTCTTCCTTTCTAGAACTACTCTCCAAATTTAAGGTCACCTCTTGTTCCAAGACAGCTGCTAGGGTGCCAGCCATCAGGCATAGGGTCAGAAGGAGGGAGTCTAAAGGGATAAATCTTCCAGGTGAGTCAGTTCTTTATGACGAGTCACTACGACAAGCGGTAGTCCATACTACCTTTTCCTACCATCCCATGACCACATACTGGTTCACTGCAGGCTGGGAAATGTGGTCTTGCAGCCACTCACACTGCTATTTCAAATAAAACTGGGGTTCTGATACTCTGAGAAAGAGAAGAATATATCAGGTAAACAGCTACGTGTGTCCTAAGAGTTAAAGGTTGTTGTTACTCAATCACTCAGTCGTATCCGACTCTTTGTGACCCCATGGGCTGCAGTATACCAGGCTTCCCTGTCCTTCACCATCTCTCAGACTTTGCTCAAACTCATGTCCATTGAGTTGGTGATGCCATCCAACCATCTCGTCCTCTGTCGTCCCCTTCCCCTTTTGCCCTCAATCTTTCCCCGCATCAGGGTCTCAGCATCAACCATTTCAGCGTGTGAATGATATGTTTAATTTGAGTATGCTATGTATGTACAATTCTGGAAAACTGGCTGTTGGAAAGGAAAGAGTAATTTCTTTCTTCTCTTCCCTCAGTGCAAGTGTGTTCACATGCTGCTAAGCAGAGTTTCCTTATAAGAAAACTGCTAACTTTGAAGTAACTAAAAGAACCGTAATCATACAATTGTGTAGATTTTCTAAGAATGGAAGTGGGGCTGGTGCTAGTTCAAGTCTCCTAGATGGAGAACGTTGGGAGGATAAAGATGCTCAGTGAGCACAATGACCACATTTCACATGCGCTACAAGAGAGATGAGGCAAAGGATAAGCAGCCAGGCTCATCTGGAGGTGAGCAAAGCCTTCAGCGAAGAGGCAATGCAGGGGAAAAGGCAGTTCAGGAACTTTCTAGATTGTCCAGGCTGGGCAGGTTATATATTCCAGACAGGAAACAGCCTGAAAATAGTTTGAAATAGACTATAGAAGGTGATGGTGGAGAGGTTGCTAATGAGGTGATGAGACACAACACCCCCAGAGCTGTGACATCTATGTCGACCTCAGTTTCCTACCCTGGCACCTCATTATCACACCCACACAAACTGCTGCTACCTGCCAATATTTCACTGGTCTCTCCCCTCTCTCCCTGCCTCCATCAGGCTTATTCCTTTCAACTGGGCAGTTCCTTAAGTGTCGGTCTTTACCTTTGGTCCATCCCACCAGCCCCTTAGATCCCCTCCACCTGCCAAAGGAGTAGAGTTTTGGAAATGCACATCTGCTGATTATACTGTCTACAGAAAACCAACACTTCAGTAGATCTGCAGCCTCCAAGGCCACTGTGCCCACATGCCAGTCTCCCCTCTGCCATGGCCAAAGACAAGCAAGACCCTGATCACCATGCACAGAGGACTGGGCTTAGGAGCGACACATCACTTCTCAGGTTTCAGGGGCATAACTCCTGCTTTCGACCACACCAAACTGCAAGGGAGGGTGGAGATGCAGTCTGGCTGTGGAGCTCCTGGTCGTCTATGTTTAATAACTGTGTCCTTTTACTTTTCATTCTCTAAGTTGTCTTTGACTATCTTATTAAGTAGTCTTCCCAGGTAGCACTAGTGGTAAAGAACCCAGGGGCCAGTGCAGGAGACATAAGAGACATGAGTTTGATCCCTGGGTCAGGAAGATCCCCTGGAGGAGGAAATGGCAACTCACTCCAGTATTCTTGCCTGGAGAATCGCCATGGACAGAGGGGCCTGGCGAGCTACAGACCATGGAGTCGCAAAGAGTTGGACACAACTAACGTGACTTAGCATGCATGCATCTTGGTAAAAAATTGCTCCAATTTCATGATTGCAATAGCTTCTCAATATTCTGTATTAGTAATTTAAAATTCTAATCAGAATCCTTTATTTGGAAGGTCCTTCATTTTAGCTTGTCTCTGCTGCTGTTGCCTCTCACACTTGCTTTCTGTGCATCAGGTACTACTGACATAGAGATAAGCCTTTACCTATAGCAGTCATATTTACAACACTTGTCAAAGTGGGTCCTGTTATTTCCCCATCATGCAAACGAGGAAACTGGCACAGAGTGTTACTTGCCCAACATCACATACCTACTGAGTTTGCTGGACCCAAATAGAGATAATCTGACCCTAAATTCATATGCTATATACTGCTTTTCAAATACGTAGTACATTTTGTTAATCTGTTCATTTTAAAACTGAAGCATTAAGTCAGGTAGCTGACGGATTTGCTTTTAGCAAAACAAACGACAGTGTTTATTTCTAGCACGTTCTCCTCGAACCTCTGACATTGCTCCTCCTCCTGGGCAGCTTCCCCAACTTCATGGAGAAACAGAAGCCACCAGATGGAAGCCTCTGCGTATTTCCACCCCACTTCTCTAAGATGCTTCTAATCACCGTAAAGTTAAATACTAAATTCCTTAGGAAGTGCTCAATTTCCGAGGCTTTACTTACTGGTGAACATTAAATATTGAAACATAAATTGAACATATCTTGTCACAGCTATTGCCTGAGTAACCTAGTCTCTGAATGAAACACCATAAAAAACTGTTTAGTGGCCAAACTTACAAACAATACATTTCTAGAGTCCTGAACCGGCAAGATGAATTTAGATGCTAATAAAACAACACATATTTCTTTATTCCTAAACTGATGATTTTAGATCTATGAAAGACTGCAAATAAATACTGTATACTTGTCTATATATGGTGACGATTCTGGGGACAGGTTTATTCTTGGAGATACTCATTTTATGGACAATTCCCACCCTTCTGTCCTTGACAGCAAATAGCAAAAATAAAAATGTTAGTCACTCAGTCGTATCCAACTCGTTCAATCACATCCAACTCTTTTGCGACCGCATGGACTGTAGCCTGCCAGGCTCATCTATCCATGGAATTCTCCAGGGGATCTTCCCTACCCAGGGATAGAACCTGGGTCCCCTGCATTGCAGATTCTTTACCGTCAGAGCCACCATAACAGAAGTAATTACTATGTGCTCATGAGAATAAGCCTAATCTGAACAGGACCCAATTCAACACCGGGTCCTTATTTTCTGGCACAGAGAAGACCCTCAAGAAGCAGCATCTGAGGGGCTCTCCAGAGGTTCTCCCTCGCCTTTCCCTGCCAGGCAGGTGTCCGAGCCAGCCCGGTAAGGCCCTCAGTTCGCTGACCTAAGCTGGCTTTGATCATCAGAGCATGTGGCCCTGCTTTAATCAGCAGCACGGAATGCTGGCCCTTGCCAGAGAAGTGGGCCTTTGAACTGTGCGCTGCTCACCTTTTATTGAAAGCCCTTGACAGAAACATTGAAGAGGGTTTAAAGGACATGAGATCAATGCATTCCTGACTGTGACCCTTTCATGGACTGAAAGCTCTGAAGTCTGCCTAGAAAAACATACTTAGAGAAATACACATCAAATGGTGTGTAGCATCGGGAGCTTGGGTACTCTCTAAAACACATATTGACCCCAGAGAATCCAGTCCATGATGACAAAAAGGCTCCCATGTTTGCCAATTCTAAGCCATGGGTAGCGCCAGCCAAGAGCACTGTTTTGAATGAACGTGAACCCCATCTTGCCTTTGCACAAAAGAGCTGTATGACCTGGTTCCCACTGTGTGTGGGGAAGGACAGTGCCACCCAGGTGCTGGGCTGTGTTTCTGACATCCTTGTTCTGGTGATTAAGGTGGACAGATTCCCTACAAGCTAATATACAGTGTTCTCTTTTGATTTAGCTTTTAACACATTACTGACCAGGGGATTTTTGCAGAAACTAATGCCTATGGCCAGTGATTTGTTATGTAAGTGAATACTGAAACACTCCAGTAACAAAAGACATATTATGATGTCTCCAGTCAGTAAGTTGTTAAGAATGTCAGCTTTACTGTAAGTATTCAGGATCTTACATTCAGCCTACATTATCACTAATTTTTATTTATTGATCCACTGATAACTATCCTTACATGGCCACTCCAAACAAAGGAGGATATATAGAAATGAACAATATTTCACATGTCAGTACTTTAAGTCTTCCATGAGACACAAACTCCCCTCATTTGGCCTCAGAGAATTCATTAAATTTATAACTTTAGGATTGAAGAGTATGGCTTTAAGACTCTTAAAAACATACTCTTCTATCCTAAAGCTGAAATACATACTTTCAACAGATTTACATATTTCTGGCCACCATCATGAAGGATGCCTCCGATGTCACACCTGTTTTGGCAGTATGTCCTCTCTCACCCACGGGGCTCTATTACTCAAATTCATTTTAAAGCACATTTGTTTTGAAATGTGAAAAAAAAAATGCTTACTGGACTTGGGAAATGGTTCTCCAGCTCTGGGTCCAATGCTAAGTCTGAGAGACCAGAGTGGGCTGTTTCTACCTGCAGAGTCAGCACAGCAGGGAAGAGGCAGGGGGACCTGGGTTCAGTCCTGGCTCAGACTGATACGATTTGTTTCTTCTCCAGAAGGGTATATAGCCTGTCTCTAAGGTTCAGGTTTCTTTACATAAAATAGGGATAAAGACAGCATCCAACTCAAACTCACAGTGCAGGTTAAATGCCATGTCTTACATAAAGTACATAATAGAACAGACATTATCTCAGTTGTATCTAACTCTCTGTGACCCCATGGACTGTAGCCCACCAGGCTCCTCTGTCCATGGGTTGTCCAGGCAAGAACACTGGAGTGGGTTGCCATCTCCTTCTCCAGGGGATCTTCCCGACCCAGGGGTTGAACCTGGGTCTGTTTCATCTCCTGCACTGGCAGGTGCATTCTTCCCACTAGTCCCACCTGGGAAGCCCATAGTATACTAAATAAATCTCCCTCCCTTCACCAGCCCCTCATTCCTACAGCATATGTACAAGTGACGCAGAGGAGGGTGACAACATTCAGTCTTATGCGCACCAAAAATCACATTTCAGTACTCAAAAGTGCCCATATATCTTGTGTATATACGATGGAACAGAATTCAGCCACAAAAATGAACAAAATAATGCCATTTGCAGCAACATGGATGAACCTAGGGATCTTCACACTAAGTCAGAGAAAGACAAATAGCACAGGATGTCGCTCATGTGGAATCTACAATATGACACAAATGAGCTGATCTATGAAATAGAAACAGACCCACAGGCATAGACAGCAGACTTGTAGTTGCCAAGGTGGAGCGAGGGTCGGGGAGGGAAAGATTGACAGTTTGAGATGAGCAGATGCAACCTATTACATACAAAATGGACAAACAACAAGGTCCTACCGTACAGCACAGGGAATTATATTTAACATCCTGTGACAAACCATAATGGAAAAGAACAAGAACAGGAGAAAGAAGATGTATTTATAACTGAGTTACTTTGCTGTACAGCACACTGCAAAATTAACACATTCCAAAGTAATTATACTTCGATAAAATAAAATTTATTTAAAAAGCAACCATATAAGCTAAGCAAATAAGTAAGCCACATGATCTGAGAATAGAACAGAATAATTAAAAGAAGGTCTGTGTGTGCAGAAACTCTGCAGACGTGTTCCACAAAATTGCTGCTTCCTTTCCTAGCTCCTCCCTCCCTGCCCCTCGTGGATGGGGGATAAAGAAAGTGGACAATGATAGGAACTCGGGGTAGGTGTCTGTTCTGTCCCCTGATGTGTCCCAAGTGTGCAAGTCAGGGTCCTCGTGGATGGATTTGGTGCTTCATAAATATGATAAAGAGAACTGACCAGCGAGAAAGAAAACAGGATCATTGTAGGACTTGATACTCTGTTTTCCTTGAAGCTCAGGGATGAAAAATAATGACTCTAACAGAAAACAGAGAAAGTCTTTCCACCACAGAAAAGGTGTTTGTCTTGTTCATGTTCCTCAAGTATGTGCAGAAAACACTGAGCTGGCTCAGGAGCCCCAGGGTAACAGGTGGTGAACCCAGTGAACAGGGGCCCTGCTAACACGATGCCTCTTCCGTGATGAGGCCCCTGCTCTCTCCTGCTGTGGCCTGAATTTAAGGAAGAGGTGCAAAGGCTGAGGCCTGATCCTATAAAGTTTTATTTTATAATGTAATAATGTAGTATCTATACTTACTGTAATTTAAAAATTTTTATTGAAGTATAGCTGATTTAGTACATCATGTAAATTTCACAAAAGACCAAAACAGTCAAAGGCTTGAGAAAGAAAAATGGAGGAATCAGGCTTCCTGACTTCAGACTCTACTACCATGCTATAGTCATCAAGACCGTATAGAACTGCCAGAACAAAAACAGAAATACAGCTCAATGGAACAGAATAGAAAGCCTAGAAAGAAATCCAGTCACCTATGGTCAATTAATCTATCACAAATGAGGTAAGAATATATAATGAAGAAGACAAGACAGACTCTTCAACAAGTCATGCTGGGGAAACTGGACAGTTACATGTACAAGGATAAAATTAGAACACTTCCTAACACCATACACAAATATAAACTCAAAATGGACTAAAGGCCTAAATGTAAGAACGGGTAATATAAAGCTCCTAGAGGAAAACATAGGAAGAACATTATTTGGCATTAAAAGCAGTAATATCTTTTGGATTTGTCTCCTAGAGCAACAGAAATTAAAACAAAAATCAATAAATGGGACCGAATTTCACTAGTTCGTACCGTTTGCTCTCCTGATGGGCAGAACAATCTATGAAGTCTACTTGAAGCATAACGTGCAACACAAGAAATTAGGTCAACAGGAGTCAACTGAGAACATTCCTCAGATGAGTTAATGATTCAGTTGGCTTTTAAAAACAGACTAACACCAAGCACCAGGCTTATCACTCCCTTTAAGCATAATCTGGACACTGAGCATCCCTCACTTCCACACCAGTTATATTGCAAAGTTTAGAGGGAAAATCTCAGAATATCTTGTTTTGATGGTTAGCATCTGATAAGCAATAGCCATCTGAGCTCCCAAGGTGGCACTAGGGGTAAAGAACCTGCCTGCCAATGCAAGAGACTTAGAGAGACCGGGTTCAACCCCTGGGTCAGGAAGATCCCCTGGAGGAGGGGATGGATGGCAGCCCACTCCAGTATTCCTGCCTGGAGAATCCCATGGAGAGGAGCCTGTCAGGCTACAGTCCATGGGGTGGCACAGAGTCAGACATGACTGAAGCAACTTAGCATGCACTAAGTTTGGTACCAAAATTACAGTGCTGCTCTGACTATGAACAGAGATGATGGAAACAATAGAGGGAAGTGTGAAGATTGGTGGAGACGGGATGTTCTAGGGTTTATGGGTTAGCTTGAGTGCCCTGAAGACAGACCCTGAGATGGACCATTAGAGCAATGGTCCTTGGATGTGGGCTGCCCTGGGTGCAGGGAAGCATAACCTTGAGTGAGACAGGTCCATTTAACCAAAGGCAATGTCCAGAAAGGATGTGGTTGAGAGCCATCAGCTGCCAACACTCCCAGCAGGGGTGCAATAAATACTTTGGTTCTTAAGAGTTACCTGGATGGCAAACTACAGCATCCACCACAACTGGAAGTTTTAAAAAAAAAAACCAATGTATTTAAGAGGTAATTGACTCATACTTTGCATTACAGGACATTTCATAAATACTTATTGAATGAGTAGATACTATGAGGGAAGAATAATAAGCATTGGTTTTAAACTTCATCAGAAGGGATATAAAAGAGGCTACAAGGAAAATACACAATTCACTCAGAACCAGGAGGAGCTCCAGCTCAGATATCCACTTTGTACTTTGTCATTTGATTGAATCATTAAATTATTCAGATTCTGCATTTATTAAGCCTGGGGAGAAGGTAGAAAGAAAAGTCCCAAAAGGGGCTCTGATTTAGTGAATCAAGTTTCAACAAGTAAAGGCACCCCCCTTTCACTGTAAACAGCATTATTCCACTACACAAGAATTTGATTTAAAAAAAAAATCATATCTTTAGAAAAGAAATAATTAGTTTTGTGGGAAGCAGCAGAGAGAAATGAAAAGCATCACTGATTGACTCCTTTCAGAATTAACAACTCTTCCTGCTTGGAGCCCTTTCAACTAACGTAACCATCATCTAAAGCTTTTTGCGAAGGTCATTTCTGAGCGCAATCTATGCTGCTCAGTCTAATGGTCTAGCACCTTTTCCTCTGAGTGTTTAGACCCACTCACCTTGCAGCCAGCAATTTAATCACATTTTCCTGACATTATGCATTCTGCATTAGATGCTGTCCTTTACTCAACATCCGCATTAAAAAAAGATATATAAATCAGATGCTTGCAATGAATCACTTTTATTCCTTGACTTCTATGGTGTTTTCAAAGAAGCTCCACCTTCTTCTTTCAATTGTCTTCAAACTAGGCTTTCTTAGCCCATAAGCATTTCTGGTGTCCAAGATTTATCTGATTAAAGACTTTTAAAGATAAATTATCAAACAGCTTTAAACTATCATGATACTGTAACAAAAAAGCATAAATTCAATGTGTTAACTATAAAGCTTTTACCGTGACTCTCTGATTTGTTCCTGTTAAGATGAAATCATTTTTGTACAGATCCCAAATGATCTGCCATCTCTAGTTACACTGAAAGAATCCTGATATAGCAAGGAAACTGACTCAAGTATTTTAAAAACGACCACTTAAATATTAAGTATATTTAAGATAATTGATTTTTTATGCCAAAGAGCCAGTCTTTTCTTAAAATGCTTTTAGTTTTTATCAGCTAAATATGTATTTTCCAGAATAGCTTGTTTGACTCTTCAGTTCAATGTATGTGGGGAAGAATAATTTGTCTACATAATACAAATGTAACTCTTTGGCCACTGTAAGAATTAGTTTGCTGGGAGAGAAGTATCAGTAACCTCAGATATGCAGATGACACCACCCTTATGGCAGAAAGTGAAGAAGAAATGAAGAGCCTCTTTATGAAGGATGAAAGAGGAGTGTGAAAAAGGTGGCTTAAAAACTCAACATTCAAAAAACTAAGATCATGGCATCCAGTCCCATCACTTCATGGCAAATAGATGGGGAAACAATGGAAACAGTGAAACTTTATCTTCTTGGGCTCCAAAATCACTGCCGATGGTGACTGCAGCCATGAAATTAAAAGACGGCTTGCTCCCTGGAAGAAAACTTATGACCAACCTAGACAGCATATTAAAAAACAGAAAAATAAACGACCCAATCAAAAAATGGGCCAAAGAACTAAATAGACATTTCTCCAAAAAAGACATACAGATGGCTAACAAACACATGAAAAGATGCTCAACATCACTCATTATCAGAGAAATGCAAATCAAAACCACTATGAGGTACCATTTCACACCAGTCAGAATGGCTGCGATCCAAAAGTCTACAAATAATAAATGCTGGAGAGGATGTGGAGAAAAGGGAACCCTCTTACACTGTTGGTGGGAATGCAAACTAGTACAGCCACTATGGAGAACAGTGTGGAGATTCCTTAAAAAACTGGAAATAGAACTGCCTTATGATCCAGCAACCCCACTGCTGGGCATACACACTGAGAAAACCAGAAGGGAAAGAGACACGTGTACCCCAATGTTCATCGCAGCACTGTTTATAATAGCCAAGACATGGAAGCAACCTAGATGTCCATCAGCAGATGAATGGATAAGAAAGCTGTGGTACATATACACAATGGAGTATTACTCAGCCATTAAAAAGAATACATTTGAATCAGTTCTAATGAGGTGGATGAAACTGGAGCCTATTATACAGAGTGAAGTAAGCCAGAAGGAAAAACATAAATACAGTATACTAACGCATATATATGGAATTTAGAAAGATGGTAACAATAACCCGGTGTACGAGACAGCAAAAGAGACACTGATGTATAGAACGGTCTTATGGATTCTGTGGGAGAGGGAGAGGGTGGGAAGATTTGGGAGAATGGCAATGAAACATGTAAAGTATCATGTGGGAAACGAGTTGCCAGTCCAGGTTCGATGCATGATGCTGGATGCTTGGGGCTGGTGCACTGGGACGGCCCAGAGGGATGGTATGGGGAGGGAGGAGGGAGGAGGGTTCGGGATGGGGAACACATGTATACCTGTGGCGGATTCATTTTGATATTTGGCAAAACTAATACAATTATGTAAAGTTTAAAAATAAAATAAAATTGGAGAAAAAACCAAAAAAAAAAAAAACAAAAAAAAAAAAACAGAGACATTACTTTGCCAACAAAGATCCATAGAGTCAAAGCTATGGTTTCTCCAGTAGTCATATGGATGTGAGAGTTGTACCTTAAAAAAGGCTGAGCATTGAAGAATTGATGCTTTTGAACTGTGGTGTTGGAGAAGACTCTTGAGAGTCCCTTGGACAACAAGGAGATCAAACCAGTCAATCCTAAAGGAAATCAATTCTGAATATTCATTGGAAGGACTGATGCTGAAGCTCCAATACTTTGGCCACCTGATGTGAAGAACTGACTCATTAGAAAAGATCCAGATGCTGGGAAAGATTGAAGGGAGGATGAGAAGGGGATGACATGACAAGATGGCTGGATGGCATCACCGACTCAATGGACATGAGTTTGCGAAAACCCTGGGAGATAGTGAAGGACAGGGAAGTCTGGTGTGCTGCAGTCCATGGGGTCACAAAGAGTCGGACACGACTGAGCAATTGAACAACAAAACAAATTAGTTTATATCAGCTTAGTTTAAGGGATTATTGGATCTTTTCCAGGATTTTTTGCTAGAACGGTAAGAGTTATTAAAGAATACCTCTATCTTACAGAACTAACCAATATGCTAAGATCAAGCCTATGCCTGTGTATGGAATCTGCAACAGGTGACACACATGCACACTTGCCACATGTACATGTGAGTATCCCTTGAAGACTGAAATTCTACCAATAGCAAATTATATACCCTTTATATCAAGATTAGACCTTCTCATGGTTTCCTGTTAAAATATCCCTAAACAGGGTTATCGATAAGATGATGAAGCAGAGGTACAGAAATATTTCTTGAGCTATGTTAGAGGGAAGAACTGCTAAATTTTGCCCAAATATATATCTGACGTATGCATCAGCACTGAAAAAAAATCAGAATAATTCAAAAACAATAATGAAAAATCTAACCTTTCATTTACTGACAGGCACTACATTTTTTTTAAGCCATGAATAAAAGATAATAGTCACTGTGACTTCATGAATGATTTTGTAGATGTCACTAACCTTCACTTTCAAGACAGAGAATGATAAAGTGTTAAAGTAGAACCATCCCTTTCTTGCGGCCATAAATGAAGTCAGTGCTTGGGTAAGCCATGCTTTTAATCCAGCTTTAGTCTAAAGGAAGAAAAATAATGTGAATCCCTATTTTGAAAACTTGGCCCCTAATATAAATCCGGGCACAAACACACCAGCACTGGTCTCTGTTTGCAGGGAATGTCACGATGAGTCTCAACTGCATTTTCAGGACGGAGTCCCACTGATACAGCTATTCCTGTTTACTTAATAGAAAAATGCACCACTTGTTTCCTTATTTGCCCTAAGGTTTTGTCCATGGCTTTTGAAACAGGAATTCATTCATTCTATAGACTTGGGTGTATCTGTTACAAGCCAGGTCCCCTGCTGGGGTGTGTCCTTAGTTGCTCGGTCATGTCTGACTCTTTGTGACCCCATGGACTGTAGCCTGCCAGGCTCCTCTGTCCGTGGGATTCTCCAGGCAAGAATACTGGAGTGGGTTGCCATGCCCTCCTCCAGGGGATCTTCCCGACCCAGGGACTGAACCCAGGTCTCCTGCACTGCAGGTGGACTCTTTACTGTCTGAGTCACCAGTTGGGGGGAACCCTCAAATGTATTAGATGTAGTACCCACCCTCACCTGCTGTGACCGCCACATGTTTTTAATGCCTTTGCTCTTCCAGGAGAGAACGACTAGTCCTCCAAACCCTGTTAAGTGAAGCCCAGCTCCCACAAAAGCTGTCACACAGAGCTGGTGCTTTTATGGTTGTTTTTCACATGTTCTTAATTTTGTTTTTCTCAACTCCCAAAGTTTGAAATTAAAAAAAATATATGGACTTCAGTGCAGCCACTATGGTGAACAGTATGGAGGTTCCTTAAAAAACTAAACATGGAGTTCCCATATGATCCTGCAATCCTACTACTGGGCATATATCCAGAGAAAACTAATTCAAAAAGATACATGCACCCCAGCGTTCACAGCAGCACTGTCTGCAAAAGGGAAGACACAGAGACAACCGAAATGTCCATTAACAGAGGACTGGATGGAGATGCGGTCCATATATGCAGTGGAATGTCGCTCAGCCATAAAAAGAATGACATCATGCCATTTGCCCCAGCATGGATGGACCTAGACGATCTTACTGATTGCAGTAAGTCAAAGAAAGATGAATGCCATATGATATCACTTATATTTGGAATCTAAAGAATGATATAAATGACTTTATTTACAAAACAGAAACAGACTTACATATAATGAAAACCAACTTATGGTTACCAAAGGGGATAGTGGGGGGATAAATGAGGAGTTTTAGATAACATATGAACACTGCTGCTGCTAAGTCGCTTCAGTCGTGTCCGACTCTGTGCGACCCCATAGACGGCAGCCCACCAAGGCTCCCCCTTCCCTGGGATTCTCCAGGCAAGAACACTGGAGTGAGTTGCCATTTCCTTCTCCAATGCAGGAAAGTGAAAAGTGAAAGTGAAGTCGCTCAGTCATGTCCGACTCTTTGCGACCCCATGGACTGCAGCCCACCAGGCTCCTCCATCCATGGGATTTTCCAGGCAAGGGTACTGGAGTGGGTGCCATCGGACCTACTGTATAGCACAGGGAACTATACTAAATATTTTGTAATAACCTATAATGGAAAAGAATTTGAAAAAGAATACATATAGCTATAAATGAATCATTTTGCTGTATGCTTGAAACTAACACCACATTGTAAATTAACTATACTTAAATAAAAAACACAAAAATATGAACCTTAGATAAGCAATTATCTTGGGGAAAAAATAAACTTTTGACTCCTACAAAACATCTTTTCAGTTAGGTGATAAGTGATGTTTTTAAAAATATGAATAACAATATTGGAATAAAAATGGATCCCAAGAAAATACAGGAATGCAAATACACTCATTGGAAGGGGAAATATAACAGAGATTACATGTCATATATGGCTGTTAAGTTTGTTGAAAGCCATGACAGTTCCCCATGGACTTGACCTGGAAGAGTGATGGGGCTTGATCTCAGCTGTTGTGTTCGAGAGCCAGATGGCCAACGTCTGAGACAATAATCCAGAAATGAAACAGAAACCAGGCAGTGTGAAGGGACCAGGTGGAGGCAGAAAGATCGGGATGCTGGGCAATCAGGATAAGAGCACAAACCCACCTGCCTGCCCACCTGCCTTCTATAAGTGTCTCTTGAGCACTGACCAAGTGGCAAGCACAATTTGCATTCTGGGGATGGAGGAGGAAATGAGATGAATGGAGGATGCACAATCATTATAGAGGACCCTGAGCCTGGAGTATGTGCAGGGACATGGCACCGACCCCATCCAAGGTCAGGCACATGCACCCTCCATATGCCCGAGCATTTCTTGCACATGTTGCATCTGATACCCGTGACAACTCAAGGAGGTATCATTGTCATAACCATTCCACTCATGTGGTGACAGTCCTTCACGGCATTAGGGAAAGCCAATGGCCCCTGATCACGCAACTGACCCAAGACTTGGTTCCCTTGATTCCAACAACCCCTTTCACTTCACTTTTGGACTGTGATGCTGCCCTTTTCAGTAGACCACAAACACCAAATGAAATGTTTTCTGAGTAGCTCTTTACTTTCTAAGATTAACGTTTCGTACCTGAGTCCTATTTGCTGTGATAACAAATGTAAACAAACAAAAAAAATTGTTAATCTAACCACAGACACAGGACATTCCTTGGATTCTTTCCATGATCCTCAAGGAATTCCTCAAATCGACATTTTACATTGCCAGAAAGATCTATCAGAAGTAGTTACAGAAAACAGTTACTTGGCTTCGAAATAACCTCTTGCTATGAGACAAGTGGTCTTACCTTGAAAACAGCCCAACACAGATACCCCAAGATGAGTGAATCTGAATTTGCTTCCTCATTGTAGGAGATGAGTCTAGAGGTCAGAATAGCACCTCAAGGTCAAAAAATAGCCCTTCTTCCCAGACTTTTAGCATCAACATCATGTAAACACGTGCTGTCAGGTTCTTGTGGCTGCAGCGGCACTTCCATTTATAAAAGACAAAGGTGGTTCTTAAGTTGGTTCCCTTTGATCTCTGCACCGCCACCACCCCTGCCCCCATCAAACATGCATTACACACTAGTTGGGCTAAGCTGAATTTAGTTAAAGTGCTAGGAAAAGGCTTCGAAGCCATTGTAAACCATTCCAGGTGTTAGTGGCTTTTTGGCGAACAGAGTCACACAAATGTCCCTCGCTCTTGCATTGTGAGATACCCGGTCTCACACATCATCACACAGCCAGAAGAAAAAGGAATAAAAAGTGTTGCCTCCAGAAAATAATGAGGCCAAAGTTTTCTTCTCTAGTTTAGAATGCTTTTTGCATTTTTCAGGGTAAAATACCAAAACCTCCAAATATACTGGGTCATAAATACATGGGGGTTGGGTGTTACCAGAGGATGTAAAAAAGCACCAGAACAGTACAGTTGAGAGAAGAGAAACTTCTGAGTCTACACCACCTTCTAGAAGGCAGGGCTCTGGTTCTACACAGTCATCTCTGGGTTTGCAAACTAGAAGAATCACCAGAAGGTCATCTGAACACTTCATCAGCTAGACAGTTATCTGCTGGCGGCGCAGTGGTAAAGAATCTGCCTGCCAATGCAGGGGATGCAAGAGACGAGGTTCGATCCCTGGGTTGGGAAGATCCCCACTTAGAATAAGGAATGAAAACCCACTCTGGTATTCTTGCCTGGGAAATTCTATGGACAGAGAAGCCTGGTGGGCTACACAATCCATGGCAGTCGCAAAGAGTTGGACACAACTGAGTGACGGAGAACGCACAGCACACTTCTGTTTAGTAGCACCCAAGTCCCTATTTCTGAGTCTTTGCTCCCACAATGACTCTGGGCTGCAAGAGAAACTCCTCAGACAAACCACCTACCAGAAAGGAGATGCAAAAACCTGTTCCCTGGTCTTAGTCCTGGAATATCTCACAAAATAAATGCATCGGTTGGGATCAGGTCCTCTGAGTCAGATTGAGGGTTCTGGCACTTTCCAAAGTTAAGAAGTAACCGTCGTTGCTGAGATAATAAATTCCAGGGGTGCAGGTTCAGCCCCAGTGATAATGCATGAATCAGCTGCTGCCTTGGCCATGCCCCCGGGAACAGACAACACCTGCTTCCTGCAACCCCCATCTCTGAGATTCGATGTCAGGTGAACCTTGGACCTGCGCAATCCATCAGTGGCTAGCTAATGGGAGTCATCATGCTTTTTGGGGGTAAAAGTATGGCGATTTTGGAAATTTTTTTTTTTTTTTACTATGTAATGACTGTTAGATTTGCTTGAATCTCAGTTTCCCTGTTTTAAAAAATAGGAATAACAATCTACTGTACTAAGCTTAAATGAAATGGCATGTTTTACTATATAGTACAGAATCTGGAACATAGTAAGTATTCAAAAAAGCATTCATTCTCTCACATTCCCTCCTGTCTCCATAGCGGGAGGCAAGTTCTATAATTCTTGTTCATACAGAACCACTTGCTATACAAAATGTTCATTTATTTGAGATCAATTTCGAATAGAGCTGCAGCAAAAGAGAAGATCAAACATACCTCTGTCTATGGCGACTCGAGTCAAGACTCTCCAGCTCAACAGCTCTGGGCAGAGCTTGAGGAATAAGTGACCTTGAATCTGACTTACTTCACTAAGAGCTGAAATTTAAAACCATTCTTTGTGGGGCCTTCATGATGGTTTTGCTTAAATAGCGCATGATGGCAATGTCCTCCCTAAGTGGCCCTTGGTAAGCCAATCAGTTTCAGTCTCATCTACTTCAATAAGAAAGAAAAAAAAAAAGCATTCCAAGCTGGAGAAGAATCAAGTGTGCCTCTTTCCTAGAAACAGCTGTAAAGTCGACCCAAATAGAAAAATCTAGAAATAAATGCGACGCTGATGGGAACATTCTAAAAATTCCCCTTGTCCTTTCCCTGATGAGGTGCTGTTAGTGCAAAGGCGGTCTCAGGCACATGAATTTTTAATCACCAAAGGTCACCCAAAGCATGTAAATCTACAGGGACCATCTCTCTGTGTGGTATCCATTACCTAGCTATCCATTACTTTTAGCGTGTGTGTGTTAGTTGCTCAGTCACATCTGACTCTTTGCAATCCCATGGACTGTAGCCCACCAGGCTCCTCTGTCCGTGGAATTCTCCAGGCAAGAATACTGGAGTGGGTAGCCATTTCCTTCTCCAGGGAATCTTCCCAACCCAGGTCTCCTGCATTGCAGGCAGATGCTTTATCGTCTGAGCCACCAGGCAAGGCCCACTTTTGTGGCTCTACACAAAGTGTAGTTTTAAAGAAAAATAAAAGCATGTGATGACCCATAAAATGTTGAGAATGGCACTGCCTGGCTATGTTCCATGGGAGACCAGTGTCTTAATTGGCTTGTACACTTCAATTGGCAGCAGACCTTGGACAGCACACCACACCACACCACGGGCTGAAATGATATGTCACATCAAACTAAAGAGGAGCTTTCATGAGTCTAACAGTGGTACCAGCAGGTGAAGTCTGTTTCCCTTTCATCGTTTTATCCTCATCACTCCTGTATGAGCATACTGATCTGTTTCAGGGAATGAGGTATTTGGCGTAATCATGATTTCCAGATTATTGAGGTTTGACCTTGAAGCGCTGAAGCCTTTCACTGGAGGCATGTGATGAGCCTCCTTAAATGCGTCTCGTGTTTCCCGGCCTTGTGAATTTCATGTGCTGATAAAGGCCCTCTAATCTCCTCTGAATGACTAGTTATTCATGAGCAAATAGCGACAGAATTTTAGAGCAGGGAAAAAACTCAGAAATGATTTCATTCCCCAAGCCCATCCCCATATTTTATACTTGAACTTCACAAATGCTGAGTGACTTGCTAATTAACGGTCACGTAGATATTACAGGAGCTCACCCTATAATCTGGGCTTCCTAATTCCAAATTTCAAGGCTTTTTCTTGTACACAGTAAATCCCAATTATACTAGATCTTTGCTATGTGCCTTTCCCTTGCCTGTCACATTCTACCCTTAGATTCACATAAACCTTACTTTCTCATCTCCTTCGGGAGTTGTTCACAATTGTCACCTTTTCAGTAAGGTCCTCCCTGATGGCTCTATTTAAATTTGCAATCCTCTCTCTGCTCTCTGGCATTATTTTCACTTTCCCCAGATTCGTTTTTTGTCTACAGCATTTGTCACATCCTAAATTTCTATATATGCAATCTACTTTATTTTACTTTTATTTCCTTTAGCCACTAGAATGACAACTCCATGAAGAAAAGGTTTTCGTATGTTTTATTTTTAACTCTATTCTAGTGCTAAGACAGTGCCTGGACAATAAGAGGTGTTCCGTGAATAATTATTAAGGAAATCACTCATCTAAATGATTAAAACTTCACAGAAATTTGGTATGAATAAGTCTGGCATTATAATGTTTATAATATAGGACTTCCTGAGTTATTATCTCTCATTGGTGAAGAAAGTTAAGAAATTATTTGTTCAAAAACCCAAATTATTTGTTAAGCAAAGTCCTCCAGTTAAAGAAAAGTAAAATTTCAGCTGGTTGATCTTTAGCATAAAATTTGCTTTCAGACAACAGAATAAAACATATGCTGCATTTACAAATGTATTTCTACCAAACTACTGAAAGCCATGATGCCTGTGCCATCAACAAAAATAAAATGCTGACCTACTTAGGAAAATCCTCTGTAAGTGTATCCAGTAGGTACACAATGTTTTGGTCTGTCTGCCCCCAAAACGGTCTTTCTTGTTTGTAGGGAGTTCATGTGGCCACTTTAAAGTTAGTTGATAGGAAATCAACAATAGTGTTTGTCAAATAACTATTCGTAAAAACCCTATGGGTTGCTAGGTAGTTTAAAGAGTGATCTTCAGTAAGGGACATAAAAGAGCTTTGCAGCAGTGAGTTTCAAAGGTGGATGAGTCTTTGAAAAATCTGATTGAAAATAATGAAAAATATATAATAAATGTTAAGCTGTTCTTTGTGGTTTCATTGTAGGGGATGATTACAAGGAACTCAACTCAATAGCAATAAGGAAGTTAGTAAATTGTTGACTGGAAAATGGTTCTTCAACTAAAATGGTAACTATAAAGAGCAACTTAGAAAATAACAGTAAATTCTTTACGTATTTGAAACCACATGTGGTGACTTCAGCCATGCAGAAACAGGCATGTGAACAAACTTGAAGGTGACATGATGAGTAAGAAGCAAAATGATTTCTTTCCCCCATTTTCCCAGCTTTGATATGCTATATTATGCTTTTTATATAATATAGATTATATTACACATAGAATAGATTATATTATAATATACTCTATATTATAACTAATAGAATAATAATCATAGAAACACACTGATTATGGAGCGTAAGTGATAGCAGTTCCTAAGGTAACTAAGGAAAAATTGATTCATATGGAAGGAAGTTACTGACATTTTTGGATTGACATTTGAAAGGGATTTCCTAAACTGTGTCTTCAGAATTTTCCATACTGTACTAACCACACACAAAAGGGACATAAGACAAATGACCTTATCTACAAAGCGGAAGACTCAAATGCATAGAGAACACACTGGTGGCGGCCAAGAGAGAGGAGGTTGGGAGAGGGATGGATTCGGAGTCTGGGGTTAGTAGCTGCAAACTACTATATAGAGAATGGATAAACAACAAGGTCCTACCGAACAGCACAGGGAACTCTAGTCAATATCCTGTGATAAGCCAGAATGGAAAAGAGGGTGAAGAAGAATATGTATATATAATTGAACCATTTTGCTGTACTGCAGGAATTAATACAACACTGTAAATCAACTATACTTCAATTTTAAAAAAGGGATGTGACATTAACTAGGATTTTTACCCCTACTGGAGATTCATGATACAACCATTAATTAAAGGCTCTGAAAATCTCTGCTGTAAAATAAATGATTCAGCTTCATGTTATCTTACCCCTCGATCATTTGACCAAATGCCATTTCCTTCCTAGTCTACCTGTGAATACCTGGAGAAGGACCACTGTTTTGGAGAACACAATAAGCACAGAGCTACCTTGGTGTTTCTCCAGTAAAGTTTCAATTATAAGAAAACATAGAAGAAATCAAGGGGGGAAAAAAAGAGAAGAGAACAAGTTGAGTGGTAGTTGGGTCTAGGTTGCTTTATCCTTGCAGGGGGGTTTCTGAGAAAGATTAGTCTTAAATGTAATTGTTGGAGTTGGGAGGCAAAGAGGAAAGTTCCCTCTGAAAAAACGAGGAGCCAAATAAAAACCTATCCATAGAGACCTTGTATAGCAGTGGTGAGTCAGTTCCAGGGACAGGTGATCATGTCACACTGTTGGGAGATGAGCCACTTGGAAGTCAAAGACTTAGATATTATAAAACAGAGTTAGGAGCTACAAGGAAGGTTCTGGAATCCATGTACTCCTAACATACTCTGTATGCACAACAACAATGAGAGCATTATTCAGTTTCCCTGGGATTGTTCTTAATAGGTTTTAAGATCCTTCCTCCCTCCTTCCCTTGTCTCTCTCCCACCCTGCCCCGCCCCATAAGCTTCTTGATCACATCAATCATCATGGTCACCTCTGTACCCACAGTGGCTGGGACTCAGATGGTGTTGAATAAATACAAATGAAATTAACAACAGAAAGAGTTAATGAGTGTTCTTGTGCTGTATAAAATATTGGACCAGATAAACACATTTTTCCAACTGTAGCTCTTTAATAGTCCTTAATAAATATTCCATATTTCTATTAGATTGGAAAGTACTAGAATAATAGTTCTTAGTGAAAGTGTTAGCCACTCAGACTCTTTTTCCGCCCTATGGCTGTAGCCTGCCAGGCCTCTCTGTCCATGGAATTCTCCCAGCAAGAATTCTGGAGTGAGTTGCCATTTCCTTCTCCAGGGGTTCTTCCTGACCCGGGGAACAAACCCAGGTCTTCTAAATTGCAGGCAGATTCTTTACCATCTGAGCCACCAGGGAAGTCTCAATAGTGCTTAGCCCCTTCTTAATTTATGTTCTGCTGATTATGTTAAAATTCATATTCATTTTTATAATATATGACATTGTGAAACATTCAGACATTTCAGATTAAGCTAACTCATCTACCAACAACGATGCTGGAAATCATGCAGGTGGTTTGACACAAAAGATCACTGTCTTTGAGTTCTTTCTAGTTAAGGAAATATGGATTACTGACATTTTTAGTGGCTGCAGAGGATTCTATAAAATAGTTGCTGTAAGCTATTGAATTTTTCCCTGCTGATAAGACACTTAAGGTGTTAACATGACTTGCTATTAAGAGAAATACAGTGATGAACATCTTGTATTCTAGATCAGATATTGAGAAACAAAATTGTTTTATCATAAATTTAAAAACTGAAACACTGCTGAATTGCCATCCCCCAAAATGGCTCATTAAATTTATACTGCTGCCAGCAATGGAAAGCTCATGCATTTTCTATACTTATACCGAAATATTTTTATCAAATTAAATGTTTTTATAATAATTTGAGTGAAATATGCTATCTTATTTTGAACTTCTCAGATAACTGCTGAAGTTTAGCAAGTTTTTATATAGAATTTGTCACTGTATTATTTTCAGTTAACATATTTTTGATCATGTTAAAAATACAAAAACCATGGCATCACTATAAGTCATCTCGCCTTACTGCCTTATTGTAAGGAAGACTGAACCTTTAAACTATTCACAAAAATACAGTTATCCATTCATGTGATTCTGAAAGATCTCCAGCATGGATTTTAGAATCTTCCTCACTGAGAGGTTAAATACCTTACAGAAAAGTTGGTCAAACAGTTCTTACTCCAAGAAAACATCACTTCTTCCAGTTTCTAAGTGAATCTCCACTCACTCGTGTTACTGTACTGTGGACACAGATGACGTGTCTACTTCTGTAGCCTTTATGCCTAGCACAGGACTTACTACATTGAGAACAGACAGACTACAATTGTAATAGATTTAGCCACTGCTGCTGCTAAGTCGCTTCAGTCGTGTCCGACTCTGTGCAACTCCATAGACGGCAGCCCACTAGGCTCTTCTGTCCCTGGGATTCTCCAGGCAAGAACGCTGGAGTGGGTTGCCATTTCCTTAGCCACTAGGGCACGGTAAAAACTTTCAAATGCTAGAAACCACCTTTTTTCTCTTCCTGCTTTTCTCCACCTTAAACTCTAACTCTACTGTTGTTGAAAAAAAAAATGGCTATAGTCCTGTGCCGTTAAGTAGCAAAATCATAATCACAAGTCAAGAGATTATATGATCAAAGTGTAACAAGTTATCAGTTGAATTATCTGAACATAATGGCACATAAAAACCTCTTTATAAGCAAAACTGAATAATGTAGAGTTCTTGGGTGTAAGAGATTAAATGGGCACATACAGGTATTAAGATATTTTAAATACACACACACAACATCCTGAATGGTCATCAGATGGTATAATGCTGGGTATTTTTTGAAGTAATAATTTTTTGGAACAGGGATTATTAAGGTAAGAAAATTATTACAAATGGAGAAACACAGTTCTTGATTTTTTCAAATTACAATATATTTATCCTGAACAATTCTGTAATTTTAAACAATGAGTTTGCTTTTATTTTTAAAAAGATCATTATTAAGAAGAATGCAAATTCCCATTCTCAGTGTTTAGACTTTCAAATACGTTGCTTCCTGTTAATGTTCTGTCAAAGTAATTTTTAAATTGTTAAGCATGAAAATAATTTTCAATATATATTACTCATTATTCACTGATGTGGTGAAAATAAATGAGATAGTTTCAGATTCAGGAAAATTTAAGTACTTGAGGTATTTTAAAAGAAATACAGTTTACTTTCTGGGGGCTTCCCTGGTGACTCTGTGGTAAAGAATCTGCCTGCCAATGCAGGAGACTCAGGTTTGAACCCTGGGTGGGGAAGATCCCCCGGAGAAGGAAATGGCTACTTATTCCAGTATTCTTGCCTGGAGAATCCCATGGACAGAGGAGCCTGGCGGGCTACAGCCCATGGGGTTGCAAAAGAGTTGGACACAACTTAGCAACTAGGTAACACCATAATGTACTTTAGCTCCTTGAACAATATAACTTGAAAGCCTTCTAGCTTCTAAACTTCTAAACAACCTCCCTGAACTTCATAATCAAGTGTGAAAAAGCTCAAGGTGAGAATCTGGAGGTTCCATTCAGATCTGGGCTCTGACCCTAAATACCCATGCAACAAAGGGCAGTTCTTGCAATTATTTTTCTGAACCTTGGCATTTTATTGAACAAAACAAAGGATTTATCTAGACCGAGGGAAACTCCATTTCCTTGATTTGCCTTCCAACAGTTGAAAAAAATCATGAAATTTCACACAAAGACAAGTATTTCCTGTGCTTTCTGAAATCTTGGGTGAACCACTAATGTGAGTCCATCAATCCTTCATTTTAACCACCAGCTGGAGCCAAGGGACCACTGTCCACTATGGGGCACAGACATCGTAGCTGATTGATGCCTTTGCCTTTGCATCCACTTGAAGAAATGTATGTTATTTTTATTATTCATGTGCTAAGTCGCTTCAGTCGTGTGTGACTCTCTGTGATCCCATGGACTGTAGCCAGTCAGGCTCCTCTGACTGGAGAATCATGGGATTCTCCAGGCAAGAATACTGGAGTGGGTTGCCTTTTCCTCCTCCAGGAGGTATTCACAGGGATATCTAAAAATCTGAACAATCTTAATTAGCACTTAAATAAAGAACAGTGGCTTGAAGAAGCATTAGAAGCATAAGTCATCAGATAGAAATAGCCTTGATATATTTGAGATGAAATACACAAGAAGGAACAGTACGTGTCTCTAGTAACTCTAGAATCCATTTTTTTAAAGAGTCTATCTCTACTCAAGGCATTTTTGGCATGATCATAGAAATATGTACGTGAGTAACATAAACCTATTATTTTTTTAGTAACTAGCTACAGGGTCATTTAATATTCTCTTCTTAGATTTTGAAGTATGTTGACTCTTAGAAACCAGTTTTTAACTCCAACTTCTTTTTACAATGTTTCTTCTTGCTGTTCAGTCCCTAAGTTGTGTGTGACTCTTTGTGTCCCCATGGACTGCAGCACGCCAGGCTTCCCTGTCCTTCACCATCTCCCAGAGTTCGCTCAGACTCATGTCCATTGACAGTATTTCTACACCATTATTTCCTATTTATCTCCATATTATACTTACCTTACTCGCTTTGAGTGTACTGAAATATCCCATATAACTGTCAACACTGTACCTATAGTTTTCAAAATGTAATTGGAACAAGACTATTTCTGTTCTCTCTACAAGTTTCTACTTGGCTGTCTTACTCTATCAGATGAGATTTTCTTTCTTTACAACCACAGGGAAAAGAATATCTATTTAATTACAGGTTATAAAGGTATCTGAGTCCGTGTTCAAGATACTGAAAAGCGGTTAGTGAAAGAATGTAAGTCAGGTGCTTCATTCTAAGGGTGTTTCACATTTTATGCCATTGATGAAAAAAATGAATTAAATTTCCAGGGCTGGAAAGACATAAAAATTGATCATCTGCTCCACAGAAAACACTATTTTAAATGAGAGGAGATAATAAAGTTTTACCTCACCAGGTCTGGGTCACAGGAATCTTCCTGAAATAAGTCATTTGAGCTGAGAACAACAGGAAATTGCCAGTTACACACCCTTTAAAAAGCGTTTGTGCTGCCTCAAAGCCACCTACTCACTTGACATGTACTAGTTGCTAATGGTTTCAGGCTAAGGCTTTTGTCTTCATCACCAAGAGATCACCTCTTTACAAATCAATCACATCCCACTGGCTAATCTGATTCTAAAATACAGATCTCAGTTCTGTTGTGAAAATCCTTAAGGACACTGTCCATCCAATTTCAGTGACAACAGATTCAACATTCACAGTTCACGTCCATTTCTGGGACAGATGTTGCTGGGAAAACCCAAAGGTAGCACTCACACATCCTTTGGGAAAGATTAGGGTTTAGTCATTTGTTTTTCAGTTATGGAAAAACAGGCCATAGACCTTTAAAACTAGTAGTTCTCTATGACAGCTTTGAAAGATTTTTCTTTTTTTTTTAAATTTTATTTTATTTTTAAACTTTACAATATTGTATTAGTTTTGCCAAATATGGAAATGAATCCGCCACAGGTATACCTGTGTTCCCCATCCTGAACCCTCCTCCCTCCCCATTCCCTCCCTCTGGGTCGTCCCAGTGCACCAGCCCCAAGCTTAAGCCGATTAGACAGGATTGTACAAACCCAGTCCCGGGCATGAGGGAACGCTAGAAAGAGCACAGCTGGTCCCCAATATCGGTGTCTTTTAAAAGCAGCTGTGTTAAAAGCCACAGCAAATGTGAGGAGAACTTGAAAATGAGTCTTGCTGGAAAAGCAGTGCATTTGGAAATGTAGCATCTGGGCAGCGTACTGCATGAAGAACTTTGAGTTAGCACCACCACCACCAACTACGGTGGCCCCACTCCCAGACTTCACAGCTCAGTTTACTTGATGGAATATTCCTCATTCCCCTGTGTCTCTCATGGCTCAGCAGGTAAAGAATCTGCCTGCCAGTGCAGGAGACACAGGAGATGCGGGTTCGATCCCTGGGTCAGGAAGATCCCCTGGAGAAGCGGAATGGCAACCTGTTCCAGTATTCTTGCCTGGAAACATGGACGGGGGAGCCTGGAGGGCTACAGTCCACAGGGTCAAAAACAGTTGGACACGACTGAGCGAATAAACACACGCATAAGCATCTCCCTCCTGAGGCCCCCTGAAAAAGAACAGGGATGTCACCTTGTAGATTCTTTACCAAAACACACATGAGTATTTGCATCACTGTGCATCTTTGCTCTAGGTACTATTTCAAGAGAAAGGAAAGCTGGTCACATTGCCAAAAAGCTTGTGTTTAGCTTTCTTGATCTCTCGGTACAGATTACACATTTTAAGCCTCAGCTGGGTACCATTCAATCCACTATAATTTGAATTTTTTTTTTCAGTTTGTGAAAGTTTAAATTTCTCAGAATAGAATTCAGCACCAAAATAAAGAAAGCTAAACAGAAGTATTCAGTAAAAGAAAAACAGCATTTGTTTCCTCTCAGTATATTCTATCCTTCAAATTCTAGTAACATTTTCTTTGTTAATGCAAAATAGCATGAAACTGATTTGGCATGATAGAATTCCTTTGAGAATTCTGTAAACTGTGAACCCAATTTCCATTACTTCAGACTAAGAGATTCCATGTTGGACAGGGTAACAAATAATTCTCTTTGCCTATCAATTTATGAGAAGTGGTCATTGGCTGGCACTGAAATACTCAAAGCCAAAGTGACTGAACCCTCACCACATGCATTGGAAGGTGAAATCTTAACCACTGGACCACCAGGACAGACAGAATTGGCCCCTGGATACAGCTTCTTAATGCAGAGAACAGAGTGAATTTACACATTTGAACTTCCAGATGTTCAAGCTGATTTTAGAAAAGGCAGAGGAACCAGAGATCAAATTGCCAACATCTGCTGGATCATGGAAAAAGCAACAAGAGTTCCAGAAAAACATCTATTTCTGCTTTATTGACTATGCCAAAGCCTTTGACTGTGTGGATCACAAGAAACTGTGGTAAATTCTGAAAGAAATGGGAATACCAGACTACCTGACCTGCCTCTTGAGAAACCTATATGCAGGTCAGGAAGCAACAGTTAGAACTAGACAATGAACAATAGACTGGTTCCAAATAGGAAAAGGAGTACATCAAGGCTGTATATTGTCACCCTGCTTATTTAACTTATATGCCGAGTACATCATGAGAAACGCTGGGCTGGAGGGAGCACATGCTGGAATCAAGATTGCTGGGAGAAATATCAATAACCTCAGATATGCAGATGATACCACCCTTATGGCAGAAAGTGAAGAGGAACTAAAAAGCCTCTTGATGAAAGTGAAAGAGGAGAGTGAAAAAGTTGGCTTAAAGCTCAACATTCAGAAAACGAAGATCATAGCATCTGGTCCCATCACTTCATGGGAAATAGATGGGGAAACAGTGGAAACAGTGTCAGACTTTATTTTTTGGGGCTCCAAAATCACTGCAGATGGTGACTGCAGCCATGAAATTAAAAGACGCTTACTCCTAGGAAGGAAAGCTATGACCAACCTAGATAGCATATTGAAAAGCAGAGACATTACTTTGCCAACAAAGGTCCGTCTAGTTAAGGCTATGGTTTTTCCAGTAGTCATGTATGAATGTGAGAGTTGGACTGTGAAGAAAGCTGAGTGCTGAAGAATTGATGCTTCTGCACTGTGGTGTTGGAGAAGACTCTTGAGAGTCCCTTGGACTGCAAGGAGATCGAGCCAGTCCATTCTGAAGGAGATCAGCCCTGGGATTTCTCTGGAAGGAATGATGCTGAAGCTGAAACTTTAGTACTTTGTCCACCTCATGCGAAGAGTTGACTCATTGGAAAAGACTCTGATGCTGGGAGGGACTGGGGGCAGGAAGAGAAGGGGACGACAGAGGATGAGATGGCTGGATGGCATCACTGACTCGATGGACGTGAGTTTGAGTGAACTTTGGGAGTTGGTGATGGACAGGGAGGCCTGGCGTGCTGCAATTCACGGGGTCACAAAGAGTCAGACACGACTGAGCGACTGAACTGAACTGATGATGCATTCAGTTGATTCTGGTTGTTGCCTCATGCCTTGATGAACACACCTCACAAATGGTGCAGAGGCTGGGAAACCATAGTGTGCTTCTTGGATCTGGAGTCATTATCAAGGACTTGCTACTTTCTGTCTGATAATATCATCTGATTTTTATTTGGCTTTTCCAGCATCATTCTTTTTTTTCCAGCTGCATCACATAGCATGTGGGATCTTAGTTCCGCCACCAGGTATCGAACCCAAGCCCCCTGCATTGGAAACATGGAGTCTTAACCACTGACCGCCAGGGAAGTCCCTGTTCCAGCATCTTTGAGTTCCTGAATACTCGATGTCTGCTCACCACCCTCCCCCTTTGGAGGACAGTCTGGTTACGGTTTGATACCAGGTTGCCCTACTTGGGTTCCAAATATATTAACATACATTTGGTTCCAAATACCTACTAGTTAATCACTTGGACTTCTGGACACTCAAATGGTTTTGAGCCATTCTTTCAGCCAGTGTTGAAAATTTTTAGTAATTTATTTTCATGTAGATTCACATAAACACACACCCTTAAAGGCTTATGTGTGGGCCTTTGTTCTATAGTACTTATGAACCATTTGCAGCCAATAGCAGAGCCCTAAAGAGAGCAGCGGGAGAAGGCAATGGCACCCCACTCCAGTACTGTTGCCCGGAAAATCCCATGGATGGAGGAGCCTGGTAGGCTGTAGTCCATGGGGTCGCTAAGAGTCGGACACGACTGAGCGACTTCACTTTCACTTTCCACTTTCATTCATTGGAGAAGGAAATGGCAACCCGCTCTAGTGTTCTTGCCTGGAGAATCCCAGGGAAGGGGGAGCCCGGTAGGCTGTAGTCCATGGGGTCGCACAGAGTTGGACACGACTGAAGCGACTTGGCAGCAAAGAGAGCAGCAACAGAAGAATAAGAATGAGAAAGCCTGCAGACAGTTCTAATTTTTATCTCCCTCCATTTCAAATCTGTTTTATAAAGTAGGCTTATTTCAACTTTTTGTTTTTTCTCTCTAATAAGCTGTAAAATCGACAAAAATTGTGTCTGAAAACAGAAAAAAAGAGCAGTTAAGGGTCTAGACAGTCCATAAACAGTTAACTAACATTGATTAAATAACAAGACTCAACATAGAAAATATTTTCAAAGTGCTTTATAGCTGGTTTTTCCTTTTGTTATTTTATCCCTCCTTTTCCTTCCCACTACTGAGGCTCATTACAGATACTATAAACACAAGTGAGTCTTGTAACTTCCTAGAGTATGAGCCTTAGAATGTAAAATGGTAATAACACCAATTTACTTATTCATTGAGATGGTTAAATACTATGCAAAAGAAGCAGTGATAAAACAATAAGAAGCTATATTTTTAACGTGCACACTATTTTACATGCATTTAATATTTCAATCCTCATAGTACTAAGAGGATTACATGCAAAATCTCTTTGTATAATGTTGCAAATATTAGTTGTAATTATTGAAGATATGTAACTTTTGAGTTTGTGCCGTACATTTATGTATTGAGGACATAATAAAATTTAGAAAAATGCCTTCCTTTAGGTTAGGTCCTTTCGACTGACCTGGAGAAGAGCTTTGTATTCAAGGACTCCCAATGGGGGCAAATGAGCATTTAAAATAATGCTGTTTTCTAAAGACATTTAAACTAATATGCTGTTGAGAACAGCGATAACATAGTGATCAAGAGTTCAGACTCTCTGGGTTCAAACTACACATTTACCACTAGCCAGTTGAGTTCCTAACCGTCCGTGTGTATTAGTCCCTGGAACACCTTTCACAGAGGAGCAAGACAAGTGGAAATATCCCTCTCAGGCTACTGTTACAAGGGTCAAATTGTTACAGGACTGAGAAACGTGGAGCAGTGGTGAATCCATTGGGCTCACTGTTGAGAGATTCCACTCAGGGAAAGATTTTTTCCCTCCACTAGGCACCATCTACAAAAGATTCAGACCAATTGCTCTGCATCTCTGTTTGGGAATCAAACAGTAAATTTCTTACCATATTAATGCTAGATACAAAGAGGTTAGCAATAAAAGTTTAAAGAAAATCTTATTTTGTGAATCCCTTTTAAAAGAAAATGCTGGAAATCCCAGGTGGCTCTCACTGTGACCTTGGGTAGAGGTGCTGAATGGCACAAGAAATACGCTGATTTTTATAGAAAATAATCTTTTCTTTCATTCCATTGTGTTACATAAATGTTTTGATGAGACCAACATTTTTAACAACCATGTGTCCCTTTAAAGGAGAACAATAGAGGAAATAAATGTTCCAAAGACTGATGTGCTAAATTTTTAAAAACAGATTTGCCATTCTTCCCATAATACTAGAGTGGACAGTTTTGGGGTTGGTGAATTTCATAATGTATTATTATAATCATTCGAGTCACTTGGAAAGGTTACAAAAATCAAGTGCCTTTAAAGTCCTAGTTAACATAAGTAATATTTTTTCTTCATTCCCCACAAAGTGTAACGTATTTCACATTTGTGGTTTAATAAAAAACATCAAACTTTTCCAAATTCCTCTTAAATAATGTACTGCATGATATCTGCTGAAGTGATGAAGTTTGTATCTGCAAAACTGGAATTTATAGGCAGTTTATTTTTCACCAAGCTGAAGACAGCCTTCAGAAAGCTGTATTACAAGAGTTTTGTGGTAGGCAGATCTAAAGGTGGCCCCATGGTTATTCAATCAACCAACAGTCTACGTGCTACTGTAAAAATAATTGTTGTTGTTGAGTTGCTAAGTCATGTCCAACTCTTTTACCACCCCATGAACTGTAGCCTACTAAGTTCCTCTGCCCATGGGATTTTCCTGATAATGGAGTAAGTTGCCATTTTCTTCTCCAGGGGAATCTTCACAACCCAGGGATTGAACCCTCATCTACTGGGTGGCAGGAGGATTCTTGACCACTGAGCCCGTTTAAAAGGAAAAAAAAAAAAAAAAAAAAAATCAGGCAGCTGTAGTTACTCTCAAGTAGGGTGACCTTAGACCATGAACATTATCATCTTGACTTGATCTAATCACATGAACCCTTTCAAAGGCAGAAAGGAAGTCAGAGACCAGAAGCACAGAGGGAGTCAACATGCCATTGCTATTTTTGAAGAAGGAGGAGGCCAGAGCCAAGGAATACAGTTCTCCTCCAGAGGCTGAGAAAACCACTGGCCAACAGCTAGCAAGGAAGCAGAAACCTCAGGCCTGTTAGCTGCAGGGAACTAAACTATCTAAATAACCCAAATGGGTCTGGAAGCAAATTCTTCCCCAGGGAATCCAGGTCAGCGTCCAGACCAGGTGACCTTGATTTCAACCCTGTGGTACCCTAAGCAGAGAACCCAGCCAAACTGCCTGGACTTCTGACTGACAGAATTTGGAGATACTTGAATGCTATTCTAAGCCACTAAGTTTGAGTTAATTTGTTCAGCTACAGAACGCCAATACAGATTCTGACACCCCTATGATTATTAATCTATTTAAAAAATACAGTTCAAAGCATCAGTGCAGAAAACATCTTTTAATTTTTACTAAACCGTTTATGTATGTGAACTAAACCATCTCAATTTTCCCCAAAGACAGTCCTTATTGGCTAAAATAAATATCCTAAAATATTCAGAGCTTATATATGATTAATAGTTAACAGTAGAAGAGAGGGTGATTTTCCCTCTTTCTAAAAGATTCATTTGTAACATTTGAAGTTGACACAAAATATAATATTTTACATTCCAACCACTAAAAATATGTTTATATCTCTACCCAGCAAAAATGTAGACTTTACTTTTTCTTTTGATCTTTTTCTTTGGAAGCAGAGGGATAACTAGAGCTTCTCATGTGATTTGTTTTCATTATTATAGTAATATTTGCACATATTTAATTTCTACTGGAAATATTTACTACAATATCATTTCTTTACCACTATAGGCAATACAGTGAAATTTAATTAAAGCAAAGCATTTGCATAGTCGCTCTGGCTGGACCTTATGCAAATACAGAAAATGACAAGTCTGAAATTAATCACCAACTGACTGACATTAAAACAGAAATTTATCAAAGCAGGGATATATGAGTCATAATAGTATCTAATTCCATGGTTCCTGAGCAGATCCCGTTCTATAGTCTGATGAAACTCGCACTTATTTTTATTAAAACCTTTCAACAGACCATGACTTATATTTAGCTCCATCGTAAAATCTCCAGGCAGAAAACATTCTCTACGTGGAAGATTTCAAAAGGATGATCAGTTTCGATGTAATTGAGCTCGTATTTTCTGTCTTTCATCTCTGTAGATGGTCTTGGAAAGACAGACACATTTTGTTTTTTACATGTCAATGTCCCTGACTTTATCTAATAAGTTAGAGCAGCCAAGCACACAGCTTTACAGACCAATACCCTGATTTATAATATCCACCGAGCAATCTGTTTTTCCCTTTTTTTGTATCTTTCAAGGATATACCAGAGCAACAGGACTACTACATCTCAGGAAAACTGAGAGAAAGAAACAGCTGAGTCAGACACTTGCTGGTGAGACTCTGATTTATCTCAAGTGTTAGTAACTGAAAACTGAGTGTGTGGGGAGAAATCAATACTACTTTTGAACGGTGTCTTAACAGTGAATAATGAAGACTGCTAAATCAAAACCATACAGTTGAAAAGCACTGACAATTAGCACTAACTGTGAGCAAAGTAATGTAGATGATATCTTCTGTACTATGCACTGAATGCAGTAAATGGGCACCATCGGTGACAGGATGGAAAATTGGGATAAGCAAATAAAAAATGAGAAGAAACACCAAGTTCAACTCCAGCAAACCAGAATTCTTTCAAAAATTTTTAAGTCAAAGGCCACCACATTTCTTACAAGAGGCAAGGGCAAAATACAAAGGACAAAGTGATATTTCTTTTCCAGGGTGTATTAAAATCTGGTTTCTCTTTCTTACAGTGGTCAGTCACTAATGCCTGGTTTGGGGGCCATTCATGGTAGGACTGGAAAAGGCAATGGCACCCCACTTCAGTACTTTTGCCTAGAAAATCCCATGGACGGAGGAGCCTGGTAGGCTGCAGTCCATGGGGTCGATAGAGTCGGACACGACTGAGTGACTTCACTTTCACTTTTCACTTTCATGCACTGGAGAAGGAAATGGCAATCTACTCCAATGTTCTTTCCTAGAGAATCCCAGGGACGGGGAAGCCTGGTGGGCTGCCATCTATGGGGTTGCACAGAGTCAGACACAACTGAAGTGACTTAGCAGCAGCATGGTAGGACCACCCCAGAATGAATGGACTCTGTCTGAATGCTGTTCAGGGCCTCACAGAAAAGGGGTATGACTTCCCATCATAAAAAGCCATGAAGAATCTCTTCACACCCCCATTTGATGGCATGTAATCAGCATGTAATTAAATAGACATTTCCCCAGATGGGCCATTGTCAAGAATCAACAAGAAAATCTCCAGTCCTGACCTTGGGTAAACTGAAGCATGTCTCCAGGAAGGAGTTCTGGGAATCTGCATGAGCATGAGGGACTTGTTGAGTCTGACCACTGGGAGGGAGGATCTAGGAAATACTGAATATTAACCACCTCCCTGGAGAATGAAGAGTTCTGACAGAATGTGGTCCACTGGAGAAGGGAATGGCAAACCACTTCAGTATACTTGCCTTGAGAACCCCATGAATAGTATGAAAAGGCAAAAAGATAGGACACAGAAAGATGAACTCCCCAGGTTGGTAGGTGCCCAATATGCTACTGGAGAAGAGTGGAGAAATAATTCCAGAAAGAATGAAGAGAGAGAGCCAAAGCAAAAACAACACCCAGGTGTTGATGTGACTGGTGATGGAAGTAAAGTTTGATGCTGTGAAGAACAATATTGTACAGGAACCTGGAACGGTTAGGTAAATTGGAAGTGGTCAAACAACAGAAAGCAAGAGTGAACATCAACATTTTAGGAATCAGTGAACTAGAATGGACTGGAATGAGCAAATTTAACTCAGATGACCATCATTGTATCTATTACTGTGGGCAAGAATCCCCTAGAAGAAATGGGGTAGCCCTCACAGTCAACAAAAGAACCTGAAATGCAGTACTTGGGTGTAATCTCAAAAACGACAGAATGATCTCTATTCATTTCCAAGGCAAACCATTCAGTATCACAGTAATCCCAGTCTATGCCCCAACCAGTAATGCTGAAGAAGCTGAAGTTGAATGGTTCTTTGAAGACCTATAAGACCTTCTAGAACTAACACCCCAAAACAATGTCCTTTTCATTATAGGGGTCTGGAATGCAAAAGTAGGAAGTCAAGAGATATCTGGAGTAACAGGCAAATTTGGCCTTGGAATACAAAATGAAGCAGGGCAAAGGCTAACAGAATTTTGCCAAGAGTATGCACTTATCATAGCAAACACCCTCTTTCAACAACACAAGAGAAAACTCTACACTTGGACATCACCAGATGGTCAATACCAAAATCAGATTGATTATATTCTTTCAGTCAAAGATGGAGGAGATCTATACAGTCAGCAAAAACAAGACCAAGAGCTGACTGTGGCTCAGATCATGAACTCCTTATTGCAAAATTCAGACTTAAATTGAAGAAAGTAGGGAAAAACCACTAGAGATCATTCAGGTATGACCTAAATTGAATCCCTTATGATTATACAGTGGAAGTGACAAATAGATTCAAGGGATTAGATCTGATAGAGTACTTGAAGAACTATGGACAGAGGTTTGTGACACTGCACAGGAGGCAGTGATCAACACTATCCTCAAGAAAAAGAAATGCAAAAAGGCAGAATGGTTGTCTGAGGAGGCCTTACAAATAGCTGAGAAAAGAAGAGACGTGAAAAACAAAAGAGAAAAGGAAAGATATACCCATCTGAATGCAGAGTTCCAAAGAATAACAAGGAGAGATAAGAAAGCCTTTCTCAGTGATCAATACAAAGAAATAGAGGAAAACAATAGAATGTGAAAGACTAGAGCTCTCTTCAAGAAAATTAGAGATACCAAGGGAACATTGAGAAATCTGTATGTAGGTAAAGAAGCAACAGTTAGAACTGGACATGGAACAACAGAGTGGTTCCAGGTTGGGAAAGGAGTACATCAATGCTATATATTGTCACCCTGCTTATTTAACTTATATAAAGAGTACATCATGTGAAATGCAAGGTTGGATGAAGCACAAGCTGGAATAAAGAGTGCTGGGATAAATATCAATAACCTCAGATACAAAGATGACACCACCCTTATGGCAGAAAGTGAAGAAGAACTAAAGAGCCTCTTGATGAAAGTGAAAGAGGAGAGTGAAAAAGTTGGCTTAAAACTCAACATTCAGAAAACTAAGATCATGGCATCTGGTCCCATTACTTCATGGAAAATTGATGGGGAAACAATGGAAACAGTGAGAGACTTATCTTTTTGGGCTCCAAAGTCATTGCAAATGGTGACTGCAGCCATGACATTAAAAGACGCTTGCTCCTTGGAAGAAAAGCTATTATCAACCTAGATAGCATATTATAAAGCAGAGACATTACTTTGCCAACAAATGTCCGTCTAGTCAAAGCTATGGTTTTTCCAGTAGTCATGTATGAATGTGAGAGTTGGACTGTGAAGAAAGCTGAGTGCTGAAGAATTGATGCTTTTGAACTGTGGTGTTGGAGAAGACTCTTTAGAGTCCCTTGGACAGCAAGGAAATCCAACCAATCAATCCTAAAGGAAATCAGTCCTGAATATTCATTGGAAGGACTGATGCTGAAGTTGAAATTCCAATACTTTGGCCACCTGATGTCAAAAACTGACTCATTGGAAAAAACCCTGATGCTATGAAAGACTGAAGACAGGATGAGAAGGGGATGACAAAGGATGAGATGGTTGGATGGCATCACCAACTCAATGGACATGAGTTTGAGTAAGCTCCAGGAGTTGGTGAAGTACAGGGAAGCCTGGCATGCTGCAGTCCATGGGGTCTCAAAGAGTAGGACACGACTGAGCGACTGAACTGAACTGAACCACCTCCCTTCCCCACAAAGAAAACACACACAACAAACATAAATGTACATGAAATAACTATATCCACAGGAAGTGAATAACAAGACAAGTTATGATGATGGACCCAGGTGGATTTCCCAAGTCCACATTACATGCTTATCCCTTCTAAGGGATGGGTCTGTTCTCATGGGCAAGACTGATCCAAGGCTGGTTACTTTTATCTCTTACTAACTTAATTGTTCCACTCACTCAGGTCCCTTAGTCTCTCCTTATCACAAGGTCTTAGCCTCTTAATTACATTCCATGGATTCCTCTTCTAATCATCTCCCACCTCCATTTGAAAACATATATATATATATATATATATATATGTAACTTTCAGATGCATCCAAAATAAATGGAAAAAAGGAACTGATAACTCTTTGTACTCTTTCAATAATTACTGGTCATGGGCTTTCAATATCCAGAATGATCCACACTTTGAGTTTCTAAGAAGCAGAGATCAAATTGTAGCAAAGACTACATAATGTGTAAAAACATTTTTGTTGTTATAATTTTTATTACCACATTTCCCTTCTACCATTTAACTAATATAAGGGGACATATCAGTGTTGTCTTGCCTCACTGTGTGTCAAGCACACAGACTTCCGTTCGCTAACATTTTTACTCCATTTGTATCAGATATCTCAAGACATGGGGCTTCCCTCATAGGTCAGTTGTTAAAGAATCCACCTGCAATGCAGGAGACCCTGGTTTGATTCCTGGGTCAGGAAGATCCCCTGGAGAAGGGATAGGATACCCACTCCAGTATTCTTGGGCTTCCCTTGTGGCTCAACTGGTAAAGAAACCGCCTGCAATGTGGGAGACCTGGGTTCGATCCCTGGGTTGGGAAGATCCCCTGGAGAAGAGAAAGGCTACCCACTCCAGTATTCTGGCCTGGAGAATTCCATGGACTGTATAGTCCATGGGGTCACAGAGTCAGACACGACTGAGGGACTTTCACTTTCACCCTGAGGAGAAAACCTGGGTCAACGACTTGCATCCAAATCAAGAACGGAGTTCTTGGCTTATCAGCCATCAAATGGCTTCTCCCATTACACTGCCTAGGTCTGAGGCGCAACAAAAGCTTCAGCCATCAAATGGCTTCTCCCATTACACTGCCTAGGTCTGAGGCGCAACAAAAGCTTCTACTTGGAGACTTCAGAACCATCCCAAAGAAAAAGAAATGCAAGAAGGCAAAGTGGTTGTCTGAGAGGGTGTTACAAATAGCCAAAGAAAGAAGAGACGCGAAAGGCAAGGGAGAAAGGGAAAGATATGTCATTGAATGCAGGGTCTAGAGAAGAGCAAGGAGGGATAAGAAAGCCTTCTTAAGTGAAAAATGCAAAGAAGCAGAGGAAAACAATAGAATGGGAAAGACTGGAGATCTCTTCAAGAAAACTGGAGATACCAAGGGAACATTTCATGCAAGGATGGGCATAATAAAGGAAGAGACAGTAAGGACCTAACAGAAGCAGATAAGTAGAAGTGGCAAGAATACACAGAAGAACTATACAAAAAAGGTCTCAATGATCCAGATAATCATGATGGTATGGTCACTCACCTAGAGCCAGACATTTTGAAATGTGAAGTCAAGTGGGCCTAAAGAAGCATTATGAACAAAGCTAGTGGAGGTGATAGAATTCCAGCTGAGCTATTTGAAATCCTAAAAGATGATGTTGTTAAGGTGCTGCATGCAATATGTCAGTAAACTTGGAAAACTCATCAATGGCAATAGGACTGGGAAATGTTGGTTTTCTTTTTTTTTTTTTTGAAATAAACTTTATTCAAGTATAACAATTATAAAGATGTGAAAAAAAAGCAGGTGTACAACATGATTACCATAAAGTGAACACATCTGTGTAAACATCCCCCAGGCACCCAAGTCCCCTGTGCTCATTCACAATTATTATCTCCATCTTGCTTCCTAACGATAGTCACTGTCCTGACTGCTGGAGAAGGAAAAAGCAACCCACTCCAGTATTTTTGCCTGGGAAATCCCATGGACAGAGGAGCCTGGCAAGCTACAGTCCATAGGGTCACAAAGAGTCAGCCATGACTGAGCAACAGCACCTATCCAGGACTTCTCATACTGTAGATAACTTCTGAAAGGTTGGTTTTCATTCCAACCCCAAAGAAGGGCAATGCGAAAGACTGTTCAAACCGTCATATAACTGTGCTCATTTCACTTGCTAGCAAGGTTATGCTCAAAATCCTTCAAGCTAGGTTTCAGCAGTACATGAACCGAAAACTTCCAGATGGACAAGTTGGGCTTAGAAAAGGCAGAGGAATCAGAGATCAAATTGCCAACATTCAATGGATCATGGAGAAAGCTAGAGAATTCCATAAAAACATCTGCTTCATTGTGCTAAAGCTTTTGACTGTGGATCACAACAAACTGTGGAAAATTCTTAAAGAGATGGAAGTATCAGATCATCTTACCTGTCTCCTGAAAAACCTGTATGCAGGTCAAGAAACAACAGTTAGAGCTGGACATGGAACAACTGTCTGATTCAAAATTGGAAAAGGAGTATTACAAGGCTGTATATTGTCACTCTGCTAATTTAACTTATAAGCAGAGTACATGATACAAAATGCCAGGCTGGATGAATCACAGGCTGGAATCAAGGTGGCTGGGAGAAATATCAACAACCTCAGATATGCAGATAATACCACTCCAATGGCAGAAAGTGAAGAGGAACTACAGAGCCTCTTGATGAGGGTAAAAGAGGAGAGTGAAAAAGCTGGCTTAAAGCTCAACATTCAAAAAATGAAGATCATGGCATCCAGTCCCATCACTTCATGGCAAATAGATGGGGAAAAAGTGGAAGCAGTCACAAATTTCTCTTCTTGGGCTCCAAAATCACTGCAGACAGTGACTGTAGCCATGAAATTAAAAGATGCTTGATCTTTAGAAGGAAAGCTATGACAAACCTAGACAGCATATTAAAAAGCAGAGACATCCCTTTACCAACAAAGGTCTGTATAGCCAAAGTTATGGTTTTCCCAGTAGTCATGTATGGATTGGAGAGTTGCACCATAAAGAAGACGAAGCACCAAAGAATTGATGCTTTCAAATTGTGCTGGAGAAGACTCTTGAGAGCCCCTTGGACTGTAAGGAGATCAAACCAGTTGATCCTAAATGAAATCAACCCTGAATACTCACTGCAAAGACTGATCCTGAAGCTGAAGCTCCAATACTTTAGCTACCTGATGGAAAGAGCTCATTGGAAAAGACCCTGCTGGCTGGGAAAGATTGAAAGCAAAAGGAGAAGAGGGCAGCACAGGATGAGATGGTTAGACAGCATCACCCACTGAATGGACATGAATTTGAGCAAATTCTGGGAGACAGTGAAGGACAGGGGAGCCTGGTATGCTGCAGTCCATGGGGACACTAACAGTCGGACACAACCTAACAACTGAACAACAGTAACAACAACATCATCATCAGGCAATCCAGTGCTTAAGAATCTGCCTTGCAATGCAGGGGACATGGCTTCGACCCCTGGTAGCAGAACTAAGTCCCACACGTCACAGCTAAGCTGCAACTACTGAGTGCAGGCCACAACTAGAGAGTCTGTGTGCTGGCCACAGAAGGCCCACATGCCACAGCTAGGGCCAGATGAGACAAAACCAAGAAAGCTTCCATTTGTGTGTGCTGGCCATGAAAGAGCCCACATGCCACAGCTAAGACCAGATGAAACAAAACCAAAAAAGCTTCTATTTGAATTAGGAGACTGTCCATTCCAACTCTCATGCTCATTTGCATTGTCGTTGCTGTTCTTCAGGTGCTCAGTTGTGTCCGACTCTTTGCGACCCCCATGGACCGCAGCACGCCAGGCTCCCCTGTCCTCTGCTGTCTCCCAGAGTTCACCCAAATTCATCTGAGTAGATTATTAGAAAAAATGTAAAACTTCAACGCTGTGTATTGTATCATACCACAGAGTATGTACAGACTCTCATCAGCCATTCTCAGAAATGTGTTAGTTTTTGAAGACATACAATTGCTCAGATTTAGGAGGAAGAATTGAAACACTGATCTAAGCCATCAAAGCCCATTCTTGACATTTTCCAGTAATAAGATTCAAATCTGGCCTTTTATACTTATCTTGTACCATATTGATTCTAAGTCACGTGGAGTTCTTCACAGCATGACGAAGCATGAAGCGTGGGGTTTGCCAACGTTTTTTTTGTTCCAAGTGGCATTTCCTGTGAGGCCTGTCAGTCAAGCCATGCCCACTCACCCATTCAGTGTGATCATCTGAACTAGATTTAAGAGGAATATTAATAATTTTATTCTTTTTTTCCTTTAATAGTCAAACAGATCCTAGAGTGTGGAGGCACTGAAAGAAACTGGAAATTACGACCTAATTTGTGGTCTCTGTCAGGTCAAGCCTACACCAAATCAGGCAAGAGCCCGGGGTCAACTCTGACTGTAAGTGCCAAGAATTACGGAAAATCTGAAAATCTGTTGCCAAGGTACAAGCAGCAGGAAAATGCTGCCGTGGGATTAAAAAGGAGCTGACGTTTCTGTCTCTAGAATCACACGCTGCTTTTTAGGTGCACCATATAACCTGGGAACTATGTGTCTGCATGGTTTTGTAAAATATCTTTACCCTTTGCAAGCCATCAGTCTGCATGTGACCTTGAATCTTGTAACAGAGTGAAAAACTTGACACCCGTGGGGACGGATGACGGGGACACGCAGATGGCAGCCGCCACCTGGGCTCCACTGAGCTGTGTGGCACTCTTCTCACTTGTGTTGCCCTCATGCCAACTCTGTTCTGCCCCAATTCCAAAGTCAGCCTCGGCTGGGTCACCGTGGGTCTCCTCCTCCTATTTGGCCAGCACACTCATGCTGGTTGTCACATCTGTGCTCCTGAAACGATTCTCCTGGTCCAGCCTATCATTTCCCTGTTCTCAAAATGATGCTCTTGCTTGGCCCAATCCTGATCCTCCTCCTGGGCTTTAATTCCTAAGTCTGAGGTTTTTATCTTAGTCTGCTTATGAAATTTCGTTTTCCTTTTTTTTTTTTTTTTTAATTGATAAGCATTCCATATCCATTCTGGGAGCTGAGATATCTACCTTAGACCCATTTCTGAGTTTGATTTCTGCTAATCTGTGATCTGACTGCCTGGTGCTTGTCATCTCATGGCATGTTACCCAAGAACAGACTCCCCAGATGTGGTTGGTCAGGTGGGCCAAATTACTGAGTGCCAGCCTTGTATTCTCTTAGGATACCCCACTGTAATCATAAGGGCTACGCTGGTGGCTCAGTCGGTAAACAATCCACCTGCAATACAGGAGACACAGGTCTGATCCCTGGTTGGGAAGATGTCCCGGAGAAGGAAATGGCTACCTACTCCAGTATTCTTGCCTGGAACACCCCATGGACAGAGGAACCTGGCAGGCTACAGTCCATGGGGTTGCAGAGACTCGGAAACAACTGAGTGACTAAGCATATGCTATTGTAATCATGGGTTTGGACTAGGTTTTGACTTTTCCCCCCGACTGTAGTGATAATCGCTTCTAGGATTATCCATCCATCCACCCACCCACCCACCTATCCAGCTTTTCATTCATTTTTTTTCTTTCTTACTATTAAAAGCTTACTTTATGCCAGACCCTATGTTTAGAACTGGAGATACAATGGTTCCTAAGACAGACATATCCCTGCTCTAGCAGGAGAGACAGATAATTAAATAAACAATTGTGATACAACATGACAAGCAGTTCTCCTGAGGAGGTGGGTTCAATGCCAAGTTTCCACATACTCTTTGCTGTCTTGTGAGCACAGTCATACCCTACTGAGGCCAAACAGGCTAGTATTTTCAGTTCTCTTGTTGAGAACTTCAGGGGAAAATAGCATTTCAAGTCAGGAGAGCAGGCATTAATATCATAGGCATATTTACGTAAGAACCCCTTGGATTTCCATGGAATTTTACAATATGCAAATTCTTTTATTTACAGATCTTATTTTACCTTCAGAACAATATCTGTAAGGTACAGGTAGGGTAAGCTTTATTTTAGCCTCATTTTACAGAAAAGAAATGCAGGTTCCCAGAAGTTAAAATAGCTTTGGTAAAGTTTAGAGCTGACACTAAAACAAGGCCCAGTATTCCTAATATGAAATTCTATCCATTTTATTAGTAATTCAGTAGAAACTGGTACAGTTTCTAAAACCTCAGTAATGGCAGTTTGAGGTCTAACTGTCTACATTTTTAAACAGGTTAATGCTCACAGGATAGGCCTGTGTGTGACCTGTTCTGGAAAAGTGACAAACAGTAATGTACCTCAGATGCTAATGTGTTGGTTTATCTTCATTAAGTGGGTCCTGGGCTTCCTAGTTGGCTCAGTGGTAAAGAATCCACCAGCCAATACAGGAGACATGGATTCAATCCCTGGGTCAGAAAGATCCCTTGGAGAAGGAAATGACAACCCACTCCAGTATTCTTGCCTGGGAAAGCCCATGGACAGAGGAACCTGGTGGGCTACAGTACATGGGGTCGCAAAGAATCAGACATGACTGAGAGACTGAGCACACAGAATTCTAACTCAGGTAAGATGGTTCTTTGGAACACAAGCCTTCCACCTTCTCGGTCCCTGTTCCTTGCCCCAATGACTCGCCTCTCGACTGACTGGCCTGTCCTGCAGTGAGAAATACCAACTTGGATTCAATAAACATGAGTGGTATGTTTTTAAGGCTACCTCACTTGGTGCTCAGGGTTTGTCAATTTCAATATCAGCACTAGTCTTATTCGGACAATACGATTCCAAAAGAAGCTAACAACTGGTGCCCTAATAAGCAAACTTTATAGACATTAAGAAATGATGATAATTCATCACTGAAACCAAACCGGTTGTTATCTGGGGCTGCAATCTGAATCCTTCTGTTGTCTGCACAGAAACTGAGCCAAGGCAATGCTGCAGAGGAGGAGTCTCCTCTACTTATCTGAATATATAAGATACAGGACAGAGAGTGGATTTTGTGTCTGTTTTCAAATACAAACCTTTTCTTATGTAAACCACCTCTCATTTCACCAGCTTGGAACACCCTTACAGACCTAATACCTATCCAGGCTTTTAAGATCCAGTATCGGCATTCCAAAGTCCACTGCTCTAGATCTAATATTCTGTAGGACTGATATTCTATAGAGATTCTCTATACCACAATCTAGTCATAGGTTCTACCTTAGTTTTCTCACTAACTGATCTTCAGGTTTAAAGGGATAGTATCTTGTATATCCTGAACTTTTCAACCAGCTTTTACATTATACACACACACACACACACACACACATATACACACAAACTCAACATTAAAAAAACTAAGATCATAGCACCCAGTCCCATCACATCATGGCAAATAGATGGGCGAAAAGTGGAAGCAGTCACAAATTTTCTCTTCTTGGACTCCAAAATCACTGCAGATGGTGAATGCAACCATGAAATTAAAAGACATTTGCTCCTTGGAAGGAAAGCTATGACAAAGCAAGATAGCATATTAAAAAGCAGAGACATCACTTTGCTGACAAAGGTCCATAGAGTTAAAGTTATGGTTTTCCCAGTAGTCATGTATGGATTTGAGAGTTGGACCATAAAGAAGGCTGAGCACCAAAGAATTGATGCTTTCGGATTGTGGTATTGGATAAGACTCTTGAGAGTCCCTTGGACAGCAAGGGACTAGTCAATCCTAAAGGAAACCAACCCTGAATATTCATTGTAAGGACTGATGCTGAAGCTGAAACTCCAATACTTTGGCCTCATAATGAGAAGAGCTGACTCATTGGAGAAGACCCTGATGCTGGGAAAGACTGAGGACAAAAGGAGAAGAGGGCAGCAAAAAATGAGATTGTTGGATAGCTTCACCAATTCAATGCACATAAATTTGAGTAAACTCCGGGAGATACTGAAGGACAAGGAAACCTGTTGTGCTGCAGTCCATGGGGTCACAAAGAGGAGGACACGACTTAGCAACTGTACAGCAGCAGAAACACACACAATGCATGTATTAATGTATCTTTTTGTAAATAAGATATAAGCACACCCTCCATCCCCACATAAACATTCCTCTTCTGATTTTTCAATATCTTGCATTTATTACTGACATACCACATATAATTATACTCTCTCTTTACTCAATCATCTGTTGCCTCCTCAAAGTAACACAGGCTCAGTAAAGGTAAAATTAGTTGTCTATCTGTTTACTACTGGGTCTCTAGCTTTAGAATTTTGTTTCACTTAATATCTGTTGAGTAAATAATGAATGAGTGAATTATACACTTTGCGTTTTGGTATAAATTTTAAATTATATATATTAATGTTGCATATGTTTATATTTGTAGTGACAGCTCAGTTGGTAAAGAATCTGCCTGCAGTGCAGGTTGATTCCTGGGTCTGGAAGATCCTCTGGAGAAGGGATAGGCTACCCACTCCAGTATGCTTAGGCTTCCCTTGTAGCTCAGCTGGTAAAGAATTTGCCTGCAGTGTGGGAGACCTGGGTTTGATCCCTGGGCTGGGAAGATCCCCTGGAGAAGGGAAAGCTCCCCACTCAAGTATTCCGGCCTGGAGAATTCCATGGACTGTATAGTGCCATGGGGTCGCAAAGAGCTGGACATGACTGAGCGACTTTCAGATTTCACTTTCATATCTATATCTTATGTATAATAGAGATGTTATGTATTTTTACGTGTGATTACATTCTGAAGCTATAACTTTAATCTGATTTTCAGATGTTTGAAATATCAATGATAAGGTGGGTTGATTTAGATGAGCTGGTCTTTGATCTGTGCTGCCATCTGCTGGGTGTTGGTGAAACAGCAGCAAACATGTCTAATATCTGGACCTGAGAGCTGGGAAGGACTGTGTAAACCATTCAAACCAACTTCTGTCTGTACAGGTCAGCGAGGCGGACATGAGAAATGAAGTGACATGAAGTGACGCCAGCAGAGCAGAATGTGGAGGAAGTGCTAGGTAGGGGCAAACACATGAGTTCTGGAGTCAGACAGACTTACGTTAGCATTTTCACTGCATGGCCTTAAGCAAGTTACTTAGACTTTCTGAATTTTAATGTACTTTTGGGATTAATATTTACACTATATGATTTATAGGAGAATTAAATGTGATTCCTTCCTTCCTTCTTTCTTTCATTCTGACTGAAAGAGGTATTTCCATATAGATAAAAGGGTTTATTCCACAAAAATGATGTGATAATCATAAACACATAGAAAACCATAGTTTTTCAAATATCTAAAGGTAAGATAATAAAAGGGTCAAATCATGCTGGGACACTTTACTACATGTCCCCTCAGAAATCCATTAGGTGGTTTTCTTCTTTTTAAGTGAGGATCAAAGTACCATTTCTCAGACTTGAGTGACCATGAGAACCAGCAGAAACTAGCCCTGCATAAAAGACTGGTGCTGGTACAGAGCCATCAGCTTTCTTCTCATCTCTACTCAACCAAGACACGCTTCTTCAGGAACCCCTCATAGTTCGTGAAGAATGTGTTTTATCAGAGCTAACCCAAGTTAATGTGGGAGACCGACCATGTGATTATTTGGGGATATTTTAGATGCTCCAAAATTTTACTATTATATCTAATTCTATAATTGTGAACATCAATATTTGACTTATTTTCTTAGACTATTTAGAAAGGGGGAAATACTAATTTTAAACCTAAAGTAAAAACATAATATATGCATATAATAGCCAGGACATGGAAGCAACCTAGATGTCCATCAGCAGATGAATGGATAAGAAAGCAGTGGTACATATACACAATGGAGTATTACTCAGCCATTAAAAAGAATACATTTGAATCAGTTCTAATGAGGTGGATGAAACTGGAGCCTATTATACAGAGTGAAGTAAGCCAGAAGGAAAAACACCAATACAGTATACTAACGCATATATATGGAATTTAGAAAGATGGTAACAATAACCCAGTGTACAAGACAGCAAAAGAGACAGTGATGTATAGAACAGTCTTATGGACTCTGTGGGAGAGGGAGAGGGTGGGAAGATTTGGGAGAATAGCATTGAAACATGTAAAATATCATGTATGAAACGAGATGCCAGTCCAGGTTCGATGCACGATACTGGATGCTTGGGGCTAGTGCACTGGGAGGACCCAGAGGGATGGTATGGGGAGGGAGGAGGGAGGAGGGTTCAGGATGGGGAACACATGTATACCTGTGGTGGATTCATTTTGATATTTGGCAAAACTAATACAATTATGTAAAGTTTAAAAATAAAATAAAATAAAAAAAAATAGATAACCAACAAAGACCTACAGTAGAAAGATAAAAATAAAGCAAAAAGTTAAAATGAATAGGTGAAGTGCATTCAGCTTTAAATATTTTTAAAATATCCATATACTTAGACATTGCAATCAAACCACGAAAAACACACTGAAGTAAATTCTGGAAATAAACAATGTTTGTGAAAGAATGGAATACAACTAATGAAATACAACAGTGAAAGAATGGAATACAACTAAAAATTCCCAATGACAAAAGAATATTTAAGAGTGTCATGTTTAGCCATATTATAAAGCCCAAAAAGAATAAAACATTGAATTAGCAAAAAAAAAAAAAAAAAAAAACCCACAACATAATATATACATATATACACATGGGTATGCATATTTTATATCTGAATATCTATATCTATATATATATTTAAAAATCTGATTAAAATATTGGGTTCTCCCAAAAGTTCATTCGGGTTTTTCCTAAAACCTGAACAAACGTTTTGGCCAACCCAGTATTCTTGAAAAAGCAAAATTATTAAGAATCTTCTGTTGGCCCCTAGGTGAATCTTTCCTGGGGACTATTTCAATATTAACACTTTCTCACAAGGAGATAATATACACATCAAAACGCTAAACTGATAAGTCATAATTGCTTACATTTCTCCTGGTCATTTGTCCATTTATTCTTTACAATGCTGTATAGTTTAATGATGTGAAGCCCAGCTAATCAACTCTCAGACCACTCAGTACATTGCTCATTCTGGTATCTCTCAAGGATTACATATCAGCATCCTTTCAGGAAAAGGATATGGTTATCTATCTATGGTAGAGTTACCTCTAATAATAGCCCTAGTATTTTAGTGATTCCTACTTCATAAGGTGTAACAATTATGCTATTTTAAAATCCCGAACTGCAAAACAGTTTTCCTGAGATATTGTAATATGAGGAAAAGATGCTTGTCTGAGCTATCTTGAAGGAGAAGGGCCAGAGACAATGAGAGCCTTCTGACTTGCAGGCTGTCATGATGATTTCTCTAACTCTGTTCAGATATCCATTCATGTTACAGAGAGAATGTCAACTCAGTAATCCAAACTTCCCATTGTTGCTGAAGTATACTGCAGCCCCTACAGCGGGACCGCAAGGAGAGAGTGTAAGTCTGACTTAAGGTCACGTCCTCTTCTCCCGCTGAAAAGTATTTCTTTATACAGAGGATAAAGAATGTGCTCACATATGTGTGTCTCAATTTCAGTTATCTCGTGGTTCCTCCAGCTGCCTCGTAAGAACGGAGGACATCTGTGTGCCTGGCTGTGCTACAGGCCCCTGTACAATGGATGATGAATATTAAACAGGTTACATCGCTTCCGCGCAGACATTCAGTGCTGTGGAGCCAAGACTCCAAATCTATGTTTTCCCACAGACGACTTCTTTAGAACAATTCTTTAGAGCCCAGAAAGCTGCGTTTTTAGTGGAAATATGACTTCATTTTTTGGCAAGGTGGAACTTTTCTCTTTCATAGATTGAGACTGGCTTCTCTTAAGCATGGTCTGTCCTAGACAGTTACTGTAGCAATCGTATTAGAAATCAACAGTGTTCATCTTCATTGTCATCATCATTATCATCACTTATCTTTACAGTTATTTTACTGCCAGGGAATTACATGTAAGTGTTAATTAACTCAGTTAATCTTCTCAACTCTAAGAGGTGAGTATTATTATTACACCTTGAGTTGACACAAGAAGAGATAAAGGCAGGGGAATTTAAATAAGTTGCATGTGGTCACAGAATTAGTAATGCTGGCATCAGAACTTGGGCTCTGGAGTAAGTCTGCTTGGATTCAAACTCTGGCTCCTGCACAATAAACAGTGTGACTGGAGGAAGGTTAACTTCCCTGAAGCTAAATTTCATCTGTAAAAGTGGGGGAGAGAAATGGATGATGGAGATTAAGATGCGATGGGGAACAGGGAGAGAATGAGCTGTAGGAAGAGGAAAGACTGGGCCAATGGGGTGGCACTGGCTTGCATTACTAGTCATCATTTTTTACATTTAGGCTGTTACTTCTAGATGCCTAATGCAGGTGACACAGGAGATGCGGTTCGATCCTTGGGTCAGGAAGATCCCCTGGAGAAGGAAATGGCAACTCACTCCAATATTCCTCCCTGAAAAATCCCATGGACAGAGGAGCCTGGCAGGCTACAGCCTAGAGGGTCACAAAGAGTCAGACATGATTGAGTGACTAAGCACGCGCATGCACACACACACACACATACACATGTCTAAGTATCCGGGCTCTGAATCCATAATCAAATTACACAAATAAAAGGGTTGGCAAATGTCAGTTTCTGATGCAAAGTAGATTTGAAGGTAAAAATCTACACAGATCCTAGAAGACATAGCTGTTCGTCTGAAGGGAAAATGGAATTAAGAGTTCGCACTTTGGTAAGGAGAGAATGAAGGTATTAACATGTCCTGTCATCACTAATAAAGCACATTTTCCCAGAAAGAAGATGAATTCGTTTTAATCCTCCAACTTCACACTTTCAAATCAGGAAAGTCACCTTCAGGCAGTGCTATCTGAGGATAATGAAGGGCAAAAGAAAAGAAAGAAGCAAATCTAAAAATTTCTGATGAGTGTTTCAATGCATAACTCAAAGTGACCTTTATCTTAATGTTAGCCAGAAACAAACTAAATAAGCAAAGAGGTTTTTTACATACTTAGCAAACTAAGGAAACAGAAATTCTAGCAACTGCCTGTGAATTATTTTCTTTCAACATCAGTTGCTTAATAAGAAATAGAAAAAAAAAAGAGAGAGAGAAAAACTCTGTTGACACTGGGAGAAAGTGATATTTAGACACTAACAATCATTCTATTTTGGAGCTCCTTAGAGAAGTCAATGAAAGTCAGATTATTTATGGCAAAGATTTTCTTAGTTCACAATGTAAACTCTGATAATTTAAACACCACATACAACTAACCTAGTAAGACTTCCTGGAGATATAATAGAGACAAAAAGAATGAAATAAAAATGTTTTCAACCAGAAGGTATACGACAGTGGTGAACTCATTGAAGAACAAATAAGTTCTTTCTAACTTACTTTCAAGCTGCTATCCTTATTTATAGGAATATTTTGAAGAAAATAAGTGAAATTCACCTTTTCCTTACAACCAATACTTATAAAGCTTGAAATACTTACTCATCAAGAGATACGCTAAGGACACCAAAGCAGAAACAAACAGATGGGACGTAATCAAACTTAAAAGCTTTTGCACAAACAAAGCCATCAACAAAATGAAAAGACAGCCTACTAAGGAAAAAAATCTGTTTATAATATGAATATATAAACAGCTCAGACATCAAGAAAGTAAACCCAATTAAAAACTGGACAGAAGATCTGAACAGAGATTTTTCCAAAGAAGATATTCAAATGGCCAACAGATACATGAAAAGCTGTTCAACATTGCTAATCATCAGGAAAACGCAAACCAAAACTTCACTGAGATATTATTTCATACCTGTCAGAAGGGCTATCGTCAAAAAGACCACAGATAACAAATGCTGGCAAGGATGTGGAGGAAAGGGAACCCTTGTGCCTTGTTGGTGTGAACGTGCAGCTACTGTGGAGAACATTATGGAAGCTTCTCAGGAAGACTAAAAATAGAAATTCCAGAAATTCCAGAACTAAATACCAGAAATTGCACTTATCTGTATGTCTGAAGAAAACGCTAACTAAAAAAGAGACATGCACCCCAAAGTTCAAAGCAACATCATTTACAATAGCCAAGATATGGAAGCAACCTAAGTGTCTATGAATGGATAAAGCAGCTGTGGTATATAATATACACAATGAAATACTACTCAGTCATAGAAAAGAACAAAACCTTCCCATTTGCAGCAACATGAATGGAGTTGGAGGGCATTATGCTAAGTGAAATAAGTCAGACAGAGAAAAACAAATACTATATGATTATCACTTATATTTGGAATAAAAAATACAACAAACTAGGGAATATAACAAAAAAGAACAGACTCAGAGATAACAAACTAGTGGTTACCAGTGAGCAAAGGGAAGGTGAGGGGTAGGAGATTAAGAGGTGCAAACTACTATATATAAGCAAATAAGCTACAATAATATATTGCACAACACAGGTAATAAAGCCATTATTTTATAGTAACTATAAATGAAGTATCGGAGAAGGCGATGGCACCCCACTCCAGTACTCTTGCCTGGAAAATCCCATGGACGGAGGAGCCCGGTAGGCTGCAGTCTGGGGTTGCTCAGAGTCGGACAGGACTGAGCGACTTCATTTTCACCTTTCACCTTCAGGCATTGGAGAAGGAAATGGCAACCCACTCCAGTATTCTTGCCTGGAGAATCCTAGGGCCAGGGGAGCCTGGTGGGCTGCTGTCTACGGGGTCGCACAGAGTCGGACACGACTGAAGTGACTTAGCAGCAGCAGCAGCATAAATGAAGTATAACCTTTAAAAGTTGTGAATCACTGTTGTATACCTGAAACTTACACAATATTGTACATAAACTATGCATCGATTTTTTAAAGAGAGATATGCCTGCAGGAAGTTTAAGAATTGTTATTGTTCAAATGCTAAGTTGTGTCTGATTCTTTGCAACCCCATGGACTGCAGCATGCCAGGCATCCCTGTCCTTCACTATCTCTTGGAGTTTGCTCAGACTCATGTCCACTGAATCAGTGATGCCATCCAACCACCTCATCCTCTGCCCTCTTCTCCTGCCCTCAGTCTTTCCCAGCATCAGGGTCTTTTCCAGTGAATCAGCTCTTCACATCAGAAGGCTACAGTATTGGAGCTTCAGCTGCAGCATTAGAACTTCAAAAGAGTATTCAGGGTTGATTTTCTTTAGGATTGACTGGTTTGATTTCCATGCTGTCCAAGCGACTCTCAAGAGTCTTCGCCAGCACCATAATTCAAAAGCATCAGTTCTTTGCTGCTCAGCCTTCTTTATGGTCCAACTCTCACATCTGTACATGACTACTGGAAAAACCATAGCTTTGACTATATGGACCTTTGTTGGCAAAGTGATGTCTTTGCTTTTTAATACACTGTCTAGATTTGTCATAGCTTTCCTTCCAAGAAGCAAGTGTCTTCTAATTTCATGGCTGCAGTCACCATCTGCAGTGATTTTGAAGCCCAAGAACAGAAAATCTATCACTGCTTCCACTTTTCCCCCTTCTATAGGTATGAGAATGCTTCATGTCAAATAAAGAGCTTTGAACTAGGAGCCAATAAATGTGGATTCCAGATCCAGTTCTACTAACTGCCCAAACTATGCTAAGTTTATTCACCTCTCTGTGTATCAATGACTTTTTTGGATTGGATTTTTGGATGGATATATTATGTCTAAGGTTCTTTCCACTTCTAATACTCTAGACAGACATACTGTTTAATTATTTGGTATCTCAGGGGTTCAAGGGGTTCAGCAAGCTTCTCTCACTTAAATTTTCATAAAAACGGCTAAAGAGAAGGAGAATCTGCTTCACAAAAGTAAATATATTTTAAAATCTCACTGTTGTCAATTTTCTGTAATTTCAGCATGACCTTCAGAAACTCATTTTAACATGAGCCTTAATTTTGGAAGTGGCTGAATTATTTTGAAATCTTAATGTCTTTTAATTTTTGGCAATTGATTTGCCTTCCAAAATTAAGGCTAATGGTAAAATGAGTTTCTGAAGGTCATGCCAATGTCTCCTCTCCAAGATTCAAGGAGATTTTTTTTAACGTTTTATTTAAAGTATCAAATCATAGCTAATTTATATTTGCCAAGATTAACTTATAAACTCCTAACTGAAGAAACACAATAGTTTTCTGAAAAATCTCAGAGAAAGACCATTTTTTTCCTCAAATGTGTTATTCCTTCTTGCCCGGTAAATGTAAACATATACATTTTAATGACTACATCTCATGCAGGTGCGTGGGAGGCACTTACGAAAACATTTCCTGAATAAGGAGATCAGTCCTCCCCCCGACACACACAGGAGAGATCAGAGTATTAAAACCATTGCTAAAGAAACTTTGCTTTCTGCTCTCAACATGCGCCTCCTTTTTCTCCATTAAGCTTCTTGAAGGTCAAATCTTCCTCTTGACAGTAAAATGACTTAAACCTCTTCCACTTCAGAACTACCAAAATGTACCAGTGGACATGCTCCTCTTGCTTACTTTCTGGGGGCAGCCACTTGACATTCAATAGCTTTCTCAGTCTCACTACATTAAAAGAAAAAAACCAGTAGCAATGATTTATCCAGATATGCTTCCATATTTCAACATCATTGGGTGCTGGTAACTAATAGCAAGAAATCATCAAACATTTTAATACGATTGCTAGTCCTAGACTTCTAAGGTATGACTGGGTCAACCTTTATATTGTGAAAAGAAGTAACTTGGAAAGAAATGAAAATACATTCTTTCCCTTCCTTTCTGAACAAATATAACGAACTAAAAATCACTCAACCAAGTGGAATAGAAAATGACCTGAATCTCAAATCACTAGAAAACATTTTATCAACTACTCTCTACTTGAATGTATCCATACTTTTTTATGGCTACACTGAGATGAGAAAATGAAACTGGGCTTCCATTTCCTTTGATTACCTTAATTGCTGGTACACTCTTCCCAAAACACAGACAGTAAATAATGAGTGACAAGGATCTCATTGAACAAAATCCGAGACAACTCTTTGTCTAGCATGACTGACCTGGGAAATGACAGCAAGCATAGAATGCTATTCAATGATTTAAAATTTAAGTATTAGTGTAGTGTTAGCTACTCAGTCATCTCTGACTCTTTGTGACCCCACAGACTGTAGCCCACCAGGCTCCTCTGTCCATGGGATTCTCTAGGCAAGAATAATGGAGCGGCTTGCCATTCTCTTCTCCAGAGGATCTTCCTGACCCAGGGATGAAACCCAGATCTCCTGCACCACAGGCAGATTCTTAACAGAATGAGCTACAGGGATTAATAACTCCATTAAGTGAGATGATAACAGATTCAATGTTATTTTCTTCCAGCAGCAATAAACCAAGCTCTGTTTCTTAGCATCACAACTTTGTTCAGTTGGATCTAAATGCAACATGAGTTTGCAATGTCTTATCAGACAGTGATTATCTAAAAAGGAATATAAAGATTTTTTGAAAAACAAAATGTATTGTCTGTATTCTAAGAATGGAGCTTATTGTTAGATCTGGACCTGAGACAGGAGATAGATGGGCCCCATGCTGAGCAGCTGGAATTTGTCTCCTGTTGGTACTTCAAGATAAAGACCTCTGCTTGAGTAGAGATAAGGAAGGCACATTTTTCTTGGGATCAAGGAGACCTCCAAGACAACAGATACACAGAAAAGATCCCTGGAGGTCAGGAAAGGGAGAGGTTGCCAGCCCATAATATATTTTGCTAACCTCCCCAAAACCTTTACCTTGGAATCCAAATTGGCTGAAAGGTGTGTGTGTACATTGGGGAAGGCCCTGAGTCAGATCAGATACGGGCAACAAGCAAGATGATTGGCCAGAAGGAACCCAGAAAATGGTGCCCATATAAGCAACATAAGCCACCCTAAAAGCATGCAGCTCACTTCAAGCCCACCAGCGTCTTCTTCCACATGTACTTCATTTCTAATAAACACTCTACCCATTCACTACCTCCGTCTCTCTGCTGAATTTCTTCTTCTAAGAATACAAGGATTGAGGTCCATGTGAAGTGCTGAAACTATATTTTCATGCATGGGCTTGACCCAAAATGGGGAATTAACACAATGAAGGAGAGAAAAACAAAAGAAAAAACCCTAATGCAAAAGAGCTAAGTTTTGGGAAATGAACGTTTGCATGCTGTATCTGAAGGCGTCATCACTAAGGTCTGTGCCTTGATAAAAATACTATGCCCTCTGCACATCTATTAAATTGTCCTCCTTTTTTTCTCTCCCACACCCCTGTTTTCTTTCTTCATTGTGTTCACCACGGTTTGTTACTATATAATACATGCCTATTTGCTGCATGTTTGTTTCCTCTACAGACTGAAAGAAGCCAGAAGGGTAGGAAATGATTCTGCTCACAGCAGGTCTCCAACAGATTCTGACTGAATCAATTTATGAATAGGTCACCTTCACACTATATCCAAAGCAGAGACATTACTTTGCCAATGAAGATGTGTCTAGTCAAGGATATGGTTTTTCCAGTGGTCATGTATGGATGTGAGAGTTGAACCATAAGGAAGGCTGAGCACCAAAGAATCGATGCTTTTGAACTGTGGTGTTGGAGAAGACTCTTGAGAGTCCCTTGGACTGCAAGGAGATCAAACCAGTGCATCCTAAAGGAAATCAATCCTGAAGATTCACTTGAAGGATTGATGCTGAAGCTGAAGCTCCAATACTTTGGCCACTTGATGCAAAGAACCAACTCACTAGAAAAGATTGAGGGCAGGAGGAGAAGAGGGCAACAGAGGATGAGATGGTTAGATGGCATCACTGAATCAATGGACATGATTTCAGCAGGCTCTGGGAGATGGTGAAGGACAGGGAGACCTGTTGTGCTCCTATCCATGGGGTCACAAAGAGCTGGACACGACTGAGCGAATGAACAACAAAGGGTCATGCAGGGTTAAAAAATCAGATTTTGTCTTTTGATTATCTTCTAAATGCATGGTTAATGCAAAAATGTTAAGACAATGGATAAAATAGATTAAATATCCAAACTGTTTTTGGTATATGTGAAATTAATTTTAAAGGCATTCAGCTCTAAGCAGAGAAGAGTCATGTTTGAAATCAACATTTCCACTGGTATTTATTTACCTTCTCAAATCTTAAAGATGATGCTAAGAAAAGTAAGCTATTTAGGAGTTTAAAGGTGCCAAAGCCATATGTAAATTTAATCTATCTATTAGGTCATTTTTGCATTTAGGTGTTCCATGAAGGTAAGCATTTGGTACACAAGAGCTCTGAACCACAGAAGTGACAAGTTTATCTAGTAGGAATTTAAACAATCCATGTAAACAGGAAGAATGCCAAAGATCACAGTAGAATATGGGCTAGACATTGTGTGCAATGGTCTGACTGCTGTGAAAAATGTCATAGAGTTTTCAGTGTTAGTAGATTTCCTACTCATTGAAAACAAAAGATACTTTCCTAGATGCCTTTTTAGTTTTCAAAGTTTAAGGTAAACTAGATCATTCCTCAGGGAAGTAAGTTATTTAAAGCTTAGGAGACTTGACAGAGTTACAATGGAATCTAATCTTTAATATCATCATATATATGCTTCTAGAAAGGCTATTCCATATAACTAATAAACTGACACTGAAATATCAAAAAGCTGCTGCTGCTGCTGCTGCGTTGCTTCAGTCGTGTCCGACTCTGTGCGACCCCATAGACGGCAGCCCATCAGGCTCCCCCGTCCCTGGGATTCTCCAGGCAAGAACACTGGAGTGGGTTGCCATTTCCTTCTCCAGTGCATGAAAGTGAAAAGTGAAAGTGAAGTCGCTCAAAGCACCTATAATTAAAAACAGAGGCAAACAGGGCCAGCATTAGATCAGCTGATTTGACTCATAAAACTCTGAAGGACACATTTTCAAAGTTTCACCCACTTACATGTGACAGAAGTCATTGAGTAGCTGGCCCATTTTAAGATAAGTGGTCATAAAGGACACTCAGGATCTCCGGGGAGGGACATAGCTCCCCATGACGACTCCTGTGCAATCAGGGCTGAGAATCTCCAGTGTAGCTGAAAGCGTAAATATGGAGTCAAATACCAGATGTTTCAGACACTGGATCTGAGTAAATCCTCAAAATCTCCATCTTGAAGATGGGGGGAAAAATGGTGCACAAAGAGGTTATATAAACCTATATAGTAACATGAGAGCCACAATGTTACAAATGTCAGTAGTCTCTCTCATTTACTTTGAAGTAACTTCGCCTAGAAAATCCCATGGACGGAGCCTGGTAGGCTGCAGTCCATGGGGTCCCTAGAGTCAGACACGACTGAGCGACTTCACTTTCACTTTTCACTTTCATGCACTGGAGAAGGAAATGGCAACCCACTCCAGTGTTCTTGCCTGGAGAATCCCAGGGACAGGGGAGCCTGGTGGGCTGCCGTCTATGGGGTCGCACAGAGTCAGACACGACTGAAGTGACTTAGCAGCAGCAACTTCACCTAATCTGGAAACCTACTACTCAGTTTTGTTTCTTGGTTGGATGAATGGAGGATTTGAGTGAAGAAGGTGAAGATATAGACGAACACAGAATTAGATGTGAGTTTCCCCCCAACCTGAGAACTCTTAGGTAACACAGTTTGCCGGGTTTATGCCCTGTGACTTAGTCCCCATGTGGACCAGTTAGCAGTTCTCTCTTTTATGGTCACAGATCATATGCCTAAACTTTGACTGTATTACAGACAGGTTCTCCAGTTCATAAAGCTTAAGTGATGAGAATGTGGCTTGAGAACTAACAGACCATCATTATTGCCAGAAGACCCCCACACATGGATAGGGGCCGATTAGAAGCATCAACTTCCCGTGTAAATTCAACACAAACAGAAGGGGGATGGGTCAGGATTGAGCTGTGTGCCCCACGAGGCATACACTTATATCCATCCTCCATCAGCTTGTGGAGAGAAAGGAAGTAGGAATGAGCTGGTGGGAGGGGGTGTGTTGGAAAACTTTCCACGGATATGAACCAAGGGGTTCACTTTCAGTCTTTTTGTTTTTTTTCCAGATTCAGGACCTGGTAGTTGGTCCAGGGGGTAAAATATCCTGCACATACAGTTCAGTTCAGTTCAGTCGCTCAGTCGTGTCCGACTAGAGTCATAGAAAAAGAGGTAGATTTCTTGACCACAAGAAAGAAAACCAGTAGAAAGAAAGCTGTGCTTTGATCTTTACACACTGAAAATCGTACAAAATGCTGTTTTATTTCTACATGAATATAAGGTTAATTGAGTGTGTCTGTCTAACTTCACTGTGCGTAAGAATCACTAGCTTGTTAACATTAAGATTTCTGAGGCTCAACGCCAGAGTCTCAGATTCAATAAATCCAGAGTGAAGCCAGGAATCTGTGATTTTAAACAGTTTTCCTCTAGTGACGCTTACACACTCTTGGAGAAAACAGTGGCCCAAACCACCTATTAACCAACAGATGTACCTATCGTAATAAATTTCTGTCATAGTTTAATTTAGGAACAAATTAGGATTTGTTCATCAAATTCTTCTCGGTTAAGAATGTTCAGAAGTATAGTCAACAATAAAATTGGTATTATAAACTGCCTAGGAGCCATTTCTTTTCTCTTTGCTGGGTAATTTCCAAGTTTAAAGCAAATTTCAAGTTCGGGTTTGTTCTATTAAAAACGCTTTATGACATTCATTCAAAGCTCCATGTCCCTATTTACCGAGAATGTGAAGTAAGGGAATAATTGACTCAGAGTTCTTCTTTATGCCCCAAATTAGACACAGTGTAATGCTTTCCTTTGTACTATCTGCTTTTGAGGAACCAGGATTTAATTTTAAATCCTATTTCACTGCACCGCTGTTGCTCTTCATGAAATACTTTATTTTTGATAACTGGAGCTATTTAAGAGATAAATTAAAGATATGAACAGGAATTTTCTAGATGGTTATTTGCCTCTGTACGAGGGAAGGAAGCTTAATTTCAACAAGCACCAGGTAGCGAACCAGATGGTGTCACGTGGTCCAACCCTTCCCTCTATACTTCTGATAAATTTTCAATTCTCTGGCTCTACAAAGTCCAGCTTGCTCCTCCCCACTCCTGCCCTGCAGTCAACTCCCTCATACTCCCTTTATTTATTTTTTAATTTTTAACATAAATTTATTTATTTTAATTGGAGGCTAATTACTTTACAATATTATATTGGTTTTGCCATACATCAACATGAATCTGCCACGGGTGTACACGTGTTCCCCATCCTGAACCCTCCTCCCACCTCCCTCCCTGTACCATCCCTCTGGGTTATCCCAGTACACCAGCCCCAAGCATCCTGTATCCTGCATCGAACCTGGACTGGCGATTCGTTTCATATATGATATTATATATGTTTCAATGCCATTCTCCCAAATCATCCCACCCTCACCCTCTCCCACAGAGTCCAAAAGACTGTTCTATACATCTGTGTCTCTTTTGCTGTCTTGCATACAGGGTTATTGTTACCATCTTTCTAAATTCCATATATATGTGTTAGTATACTGTATTGGTGTTTTTCTTTCTGGCTTACTTCACTCTGTATAATAGGCTCCAGTTTCATCCACCTCATTAGAACAGATTCAAATGTATTCTTTTTAATGGCTGAGTAATACTCCATTGTGTATATGTACCATAGCTTTCTTATCCATTCGTCTGCTGATGGACATCTACCCTTCAGAATGGGAGAAAATAAAACAAATGAAGCAACTGACTCATCCTCCCTTTAAAGTGACCTTGCAACAAAGTGAGTTAGAGTTTAACTCACACTGGATTCTTGTCCCTAATACAATAGTGAACTACTGAACAGAATCTGTCTTTACCACTTTAACTAGCCTCTGGCTTTGACATGAGGCACTGTACCTGATCTTTTACATAGAAGACGTCTTTAGATGACTTCCATTTTTGCAGAAGGGGAGAAATGGGGCAGGCAGCTGATGTCAGAACTAAGATTCCAACTGAGACCTGTCTCCCTCCTGAGCACATACTCTCTTTGGGGCTGACTTGCTTTATGGGTGACTCGTATGGCTGCAAGGACCCCATTCCTGGAAGGACCCTCTGCTTGGTCTAAGGCTCTGCTGTAGCTGCTTTGAAATTCTTAAAAAAGTTTTAACATGGGGCTCTACATTTTCATTCTGCAGAAAAGTCCTGCAAATTATGTAGCTTACTTCATTTCCATGGCCTACTTCAGGCTGGAATCCTCAAACATTTCAGACTTGAAGATAGAAATTCAGATCAAGTTCTACTAAGAAGGAGTAAGTGTACATATGATCTCCACTATAAATGAGGGGAAAAGGAAAAGTATGAAGCTGCTCAGGGTACAAATGTCTGGAATATTACACTTAAGTGCTGGTGAGGATTTATCACTAATAGGGTAATGATCTGGTAAATTCTGCTATTGAGGTTTCTGGCCAAATGACTTAATTCTATTTTGTTTTGTAATATTATTTCTTAACTTCCTCTGGATACATTGGGACAAAGCACTTCTAAGAGGTGCTCATTTTTCTGCTTCTGTAAAAACAATGTATCTTTTTTTGATATAATAAAAGTAATGGATGTTTCTTATGGAAAATATGAAGAAGAAAAAGAATTACCTATAGTTAGCTAAGTGGAGAAAATATTTTGTTACATTTCCTTAGGCATTAATAGATGTCTAGGTACACATTTTTACATTTACTGATGTCTATCTATTGATCAATCAACTGACTGCTTGATCTATCATCTATCTGGAATCACAAAATTTATGGCTTGAATTTGAATTCTGTGGTTTTCTTTTTTCATTTAATTTATTCTAAGGATTTCCCTTATGGTGAAAGAGGACTATTTATAAGAACCTTTTTAACAACTTCTCTATTGTGAAAAATTTTCTCTTTCTTTTCAAACATTGTTTTTTATAGTTGACTCTGAAGGCAAGGAGCAGATATCAGTTACATTCTGGATGGAAAATGGAGAGCATGCAACATACTCAACACGGCAGATTACAAATCTATGAATCAGGAGGGTTTTCTATACTTACACATTGCAAATTTAGAACAGATCACTCTATATTGTTCTATATATACCAGAAGAAAATTACTGAGGCAGATCAGGCTGTCTTGGTGCAACTGAATGGTAGAATTAAATGGGTAAATGAAAAAGAAGAGGGAAAATATTCTTTGCAGAGTCTTTCCAAATGTCAACCTCTTTAAATCAAGAAGCTAATTATTTACTGCACAGACAACTCACCAAGGCAGAAAAAAAATATGTGGGCAGTCTTGGGGTTTGATTATTTTCCCCAAGCAGTGATTATATGCATCAGCACCCGATTCACTTACATGTTAATTAGAGGCTTTAATCTTCATTGAAGAATCTGCTTCCTTTGTTAATTCAGCAAAACCAGCTTAAAAAGAAGTTTGCTACTTAAGAAGCCTTTATCCTCTTTTTATAACAGGAAAAACTTCCTTCACATTTAGCACTAGACTACCAGTTAATATTTAGTCTAGATCTAGAGTGTCGTGTAGTATTTTTATACATCAATTTAATAACATATGGCAACAGAGAGCAAAACTTTCTGTCAGTTTTTGTCTTACCAACTTTATAAAGTTGAGTTCCTTTTATGTGGCTTTTAAATCAAAGGGCTTTGTACTGGCAAACTCATCTTGTCTGATCTCAGTCCCTGTCCCAGAAGAACACATAATGTATTTTCCCACTTTAAACACAGAGGGATCTCCTTAGATAATTCAGAATATAATTACCTGGTCCACTCAAACGATCAGAAATTATGTTCTGCAAATTTCTCTGACCTGACGCCTTCCTCCTTCCATGTTTCCAAGGTCTTTTTATTTTCCTTCTCTTTTTGAACTCCCAATGATCTCTGTTTTGCTCATAGTGGGAACTTCTTTTCAAAGTGATTATTGACTTTGCCATCACCTTAGTGTAATTGAATAATTTGAAACGTAAGCTGGGCAGAAACCAGAAGAAAAGGTCGTTTATGACAAATAATTACCTTCCAGTTATTTGAGAGATTACACAGCTGCCCAGCTCTGCTTCTCCTTGGTGGGGACCAGCTAAGCTATGGGAAAGTTTAGACCTGGGAGCCAGTGCAGCAGGTAGCACGTGTTACCACGTGGGTGGTGAACCTGGAGGAGAACCAGGGTAAGCTGCTGGATCAAACTTGAGAAAAAGAGAGCTGAGAAGGCATTCCAGAGACACAGGGTTTTGAAGAACAGGCTGTCTGCCTTTCACTACATCTGGGTTTGGATTTAATCATTTTGTCTTGGTCTCCTCAGAGCAAAGACCAAATTAGTATGAATAAGACTGCTCTTTAAAGTGCTAAATAGGGATACCTATGGTTGATTCATGTTGATGTTGATGTTTGGCAGAAGTCAACACAATACTGTAAAGCAATTATCATTCAATTAAAAATAAATAAATTTTTAAAACTGCTAAATAAAAGTTATATTCTTCCTAATTAAATTCACCTATAACTTAATCTTTCCGTTAGTAAAAGCACTGATTTTTCTGTAAATACTGTTTTAAACGTGTCCCACAAGTTGTCATATGCACTGCTTTCATTTTCACTCCTTTGAGAATGTTCTAATTAATGTTTCCATTATGACATTTTCTTTGACCTATGAGTTATTTAGTAGCATTTTTCTCTATCCAGCTTTGAGATACAATTGACATAATATGGTGTAAGTTTAAGGTGTACCATAGGTTTCCCACATGGCTCAGTGGTGAAGAACCCACCTGACCATGCAGGAGGCACAAGAGACTCGGGTTTGATCCCTGGGTTGGGAAGATACCCTGGAGGAGGAAATGGCAACCTGCTCCAGTATTCTTCCCTGGGAAACTTCGTGGACAGAGGAGCCTGCAGGGCTACGGTCCATGGGGATGCAAAGAGTTGTACACGACCGAGTGGCTGAGCACACACACACACACACACACACAAGGAGCACTGTGTGATGATTTCATGTATGGATATATTGCAACATGATTACCATGATAAGGACAATAAGGGTAGTTAATACATCATTACCTCATATCATTCCCTTTTTTTTTTCTGGTGAGAACTTTAAAAATGAACTCTCTCAGCAACTTTTAAAATACAACACAGTTTAAATGTGCAACGTGGTGCATTAACTACAGTCACCACACCATACACCACATCCCCAGAACTCATTCAGTACTTAAGTGTGCTTTATATTGATTATGGGAAAGTAGTTTGATGTAGAATATCCATGAATGTTATTCTCTTATGTTAACAAAGAAAGAGAAAAAAAAATGTATGGTTAGGTATTTTATAATACTAATTACTATGGTAAGGGAATTTAAGAAATTTTTGTAATTGGTAAGTGGGGTATATAGGAAAACTGTTTATTGATTTCTACTCTTGTCAACGTGACTAAATCTTTTCTAACTCAAATACTTAGTTAGCTGTTTATCTTTGATTTCTACATGGACGATAATGTGTTGAATAATGAAAGCTTGTTCCTCTTATCTCACCACGCTTCGGGATTAACTGCACTGACCGGGAATTCTATCCTGTTGAACAGCTGAGATACTTTTACTGATATGCAGTTTATTTCCTAATATTGGTTACAATGGCTGCTACAGCAAGTTAGAGGAAGTACTCTCTACTGTTTATTGGCTATTCTCTTTGGAAATCAGCAGTGGGTTCTATTTCTTATTATATATTTTCTTCAACGTGCAACCATACTTTTCCCCCCTTTAACACAGAGAATAACATTCATGGATGTTCTAAATAAGTCTACCTTCACACAGTCAATATAAACCACACTTCATCAAAATGTTTAATTCTTTAGATGAACTGTTATGTTTCAATTTATTTAGGAGTGTTGCTTTAGTATTTACAAGTGAGACTGGACTACAGTTTTTCCTTTTTGCAAGTATCGCCTTTTATGTAGTTTGGTTTCAGAGTTTTGCTGCCTTTGTCTCATTGGCCAAGATATTTCTAATATTTTTATGTTATCTGAATACAGTTTTATAACTATGTTTCTTTATTTTATAGACATCATTTCTAGTCTAAAAATTATCTATTCTTCATACTACATAAATATATCATAAGTATGTTAATACTACATACTATGTTATCAACACTATATTAAGAATGAGTAAGAAATAATGTATGTCTCATTTTTATAATATAAAAATTATTTATTTAAGGTTTGGTAGGAATTACCTATAAAGTTTTTTGAATCTTATTCCTATTTTAGGGACAGATTTTTTAAAAAAATTTTTTTTTATTTTAGGGACAGATTTTTGATTGCCTTAATTTCTTCTATGATTATTGCTTTCTTGAAATTTTCTATTCCTCTATCCAGTTTTGATAATGTATGTTATCTTAGAAAATAATTGCATACAGACTATCCAAATGTGTATAAAGTAATTTCTTATGCTTTCTTGAATCTGTCACCACCTTATCTGTAGTTACATCCCTGTTCTTATTTCTAGCATCATTTATTTTTAGGGTTTCCCTGTTTATCCTTGATCAACCTTGTAATAGACTTGCCAATTTTACTGGTCACTTTAAGGAACCAAGTGGATTTATCGTTTAACTCTAGTCTTTCCTATTTTTCTTCTCCAATCATCACAGTCTTGTACGCTCTTCATTTCTAAACAGTCTTCAAATATCCTGATTTTCTGGCAACATCCTGTTTTTAGATTCCGATTACATATGTTATACATATTTTCTCTTTTCTTCATTCCAGAATATATACTAGGAAACAAGAATGTTAATAATAAGAGATTGGTTAATAATAAGAGATTGGTTTTGGTGACTCAACCAAGGATTTTCCTTCTCGGTTTTGAATAAAATACCATAAGGTACAAGTTTTCCTATAATTACTCCATAACCCCTTTAATCCTATCAGGTTTACCTAATCTTCCCTTCCTTTGCATTCAGTTCAGTTCAGTTGCTCAGCTGTGTCTGACTTTTTGCGACCCCATGGACTGCAGCACTCCAGGCCTCCCTGTCCATCACCAACTCCTGGAGTTTACTCAAACTCATGTCCATTGAGTCGGTGACGCCATCCAACCATCTCATCCTGTCGTCCCCTTTTCCTCCTGCCCTCAGTCTTCCCCAGCATCAGGGTCTTTTCCAATGAGTCAGCTCTTCGCATGAGGTGGCCAAAGTATTGGAATTTCAGCTTCAACATCAGTCCTTCCAATGAACATTCAGGACTGATGTCCTTTAGAATGGACTGGTTGGATCTCCTTGCAGTCCAAGGGACTCTCAAGAGTCTTCTCCAACACCACAGTTCAAAAGCATCAATTCTTTGGTGCTCAGCTTTCTTTACAGTCCAACTCTCACATCCATACGTGACTACTGGAAAAACCATAGCCTTGACTAGACGAATCTTTGTTGGCAAAGTAACATCTCTGCTTTTTAATATGCTGTCTAGCTTGGTCATAACTTTTCTTCCAAGGAGTAAGAGTCTTGAAATCATAGCTGCAGTCATCATTGGCAGTGATTTTGGAGCCCCCCAAAATAAAATCTGCCACTGTTCCCACTGTTTCTCCATCTATTTGCCATGAAGTGGTGGGACCAGATGCCATGATCTTTGTTTTCTGAATGTTGTGTTTTAACCCAACATATTCACTCTCCTCCTTCACTTTCATCAAGAGGATCTTTAGTTCTTCTTCACTTTCTGCCATAAGGGTGATGTCATCTGCATATCTGAGGTTATTGATATTTATCCCGGCAATCTTGATTCCAGCTTGTGCTTCATCCAGCCCAATATTTCTCATGATGTACTCTGCATATAAGTTAAATAAGCAGGGTGACAATATACAGCCTTGACATACTCCTTTTCCTATTTGGAACCAGTCTGTTGTTCCATGTCCAGTTCTAACTGTTGCTTCCTGACTTACATACAGATTTCTCAGGAGGCAGGTCAGGTGGTCTGTGTTCCCATTTCTTTCAGAATTTTCCACAGTTTATTGTGATCCACACAGTCAAAGGCTTTGGCTCCTTTGCATTAACTCCCAGCAAAAGACATGATAAAACAGATTATCCAAATGCCTAGAACTTGACCCCATTTACTCATTCAGTGAATAATGATTCAAACACACACACACACACACAAACACACACAAACATCCTGTGAAGCTGGCACCATGCTGGGTGCTGGGGACACACCGGAAAACAAAATAACATCACCACATAAAAGTCCCTCCAGTGGCATGGGAGACAAGGACACACATGGTGTGTGACTGTGAGATGAAGCAACGAGAGTGCTCAGTGTTCTAAAACTGAGACTAGCTGGATGGATGTTCAGGAAGTATCGTCAGTCCCAAGTGACTGATGGGCACATGAGACAAAGAACAGGCACAGAAGTGGTGCTCAGACACACAGCCTCACCTCATCGCCACATTTAGCTTTCCTCCACCTTTGACTGGACACAGCAAGGGAGGCTTGGTAAGCTCTGAAAGTCAATTTTAGATACCAGTTCTTGGGGAAAAGGAGAACCAATAAAACTCAAGAATATAATAAAGAAAATAAAAGAAGTCTGATTTCAGAGGTAGAAAGACCATTTGAAGTTAAGCTGTAAATCTGGTCTCAACCTCAAGTTTTAAATTATCTTAGTAAATGTCACCTGAAGTCACACTATACTCATTTATCATTGAGTTTGTGAACAAAACATATTTTAATTCAACTAGTGATTTTGATCTAGCTTTGAACCTTTGGGTTAACCTACAAAAACATAGATGAAAGAAAATGCACTGCTATTTAAAATAATTACAGTACAATCGACTTCTAAAAGTGTCCGTTGCTTCTTTAATCCCAACATTCAAGTATCTAAGAGAAAGGAGGACTGAAAAGCAGTAATTAAGCATAAAACCACTTAAGTTAAAAAAATAATTTTTTAAAGCATAAGCAGTTTACTAACTATCTCTAGTTTAAAGATAATACATGCAGGAAAAAGAGGTTTCTCATGTCCTGAACTCAGAGAACAGGCACATTGAGTGCCCAGATATTCACAGTATTGTAAAGTAACCGACATAACTATCGGTCATGCACAATCCTAGATCCTCCTGAGAACTCTCGACACACAAGACTTCCTATTCTTAAAGAAATTTCTTTTCACACCCACCACATGATTGTCTCATTGCCTGACACATGGCTGTCTTTTCAGCTGTCAGATCCCCCAAGCCCAGTGGGGATCACTTTTCCACGGTCTGAGGGCGAAGGAAGAGACTAAGAAGAGAGAGTGGGATAAATTTCATTTGCCTTTGGAAATTTTAACATGGACCACTGCATTTTATTCAGCTCTTTAAACTGTGGCAGAGGAGGAAACGTTCTGCCAGGCTTGCAAAAACCAAACCCACGCATGCCAGCAATACTCCACCTCAACCAGCAGAGGGAGCAGAGGAACAGAATCTCCGACCCCTAGCAACATGCTGCTTATCTCAGCAGGCAAAATAACCAACCACTCTGTTTCCTCTTGTTGGCCTTAGAAAAAATAGCATACGGAAAAACAGCATTTTTGCAGAAGTCTGTTTACCAGGGCTTCTCATATCAGAACAATATCTAATTTAGTTCTTGATGCTTCTGATGTAAAAAAAAAACATCCAGATACACCCAACTTGGCTGAGATGAGGTAAAACAGGGGAAAAAGCCAGTGCTCCCATCATTCTTAGATCAATTCAAGAGTTTATAACTCTCAGGGAGCTAAGACTCTTACATTTGGTTATAGCTGTTGGCCTTTAATGGACATTCTATTCGTCAGTTAAAAATAAATTTTCTAGATTTTCTTTAACACCCTGGTCCCTAGAACTTAAAAAGAAAGGAAGAAAATGAAAGGAAATCACAGAGCCTTATGAAAAGCACCCCAGTACAAGTATTTGTTTCTCAATCTCCTAATGAAAACAGCACCGCTGGATGACAATTGCCCCTTTGCTGAAGCAAAACACGGCGCTCAGCTTCCACTTCAGCCTAAACCTCTCGGAAAGGAAAGGGGCGGGTGCAGTGGTGAGGGGTGCAGTTCACACAATACAGCCTTTATTTAAGCCCCGATACTCCTGTTAGGGTTATATGGAACCAAAGCAGGAATTTTCCACAAGCTCAGTTTCCCAGGCAAAACTGTTATGAAGAGGTCTGCTTTCTCACAGAAGCTTGGGAGCCCAGGGCGATCTTCAGAAAATATAGTCGTGCCTTTATTCATCTCCTGCTCTCTTTTTCCGTCCCCCTTCCCAGATTACTTGGTCCCCTGACTCCGAGTGGATGACAGTGCCATCTGCCTCACCGTGATGGAGAAAGGGATTCAGGGGAGGGGGGTTCTTTCTGAGGGATGAAATGTTCTAACATTAGACAGCGGTGATGGCTCACTGTGAATGAATATACTAAAAACTACTGAGGCCACGTTCTAAGTGGGAGAATTTTATGATGTGAGTTATTTTTCAATAAAGCTGTTTTAAAAACGAATCTCACTCAGTAATGAATTTAGGTAGCAATGTTTTGCCTCTCTTGCTTTTCAGCTAAAACAAGAACTGAGCTAAAGTTGGCAGTCCAGTGGTTAAGACTTTACCTTCCAATGCAGGGGGTGTGGGTTCGATTCCTGGTTGGGGAGGAAAGCCAAAAAAGCCAAGTTTGGGGAGCTAAGATGTCACATTCTCCAAAAAAGCCAAGACATAAAACAGAAGGAATATTGTAATAAATTCAGTAAAGACTTTTAAAATAGTGCACACCAAAAAGACCTTTAAAAGATAAATGAGAGTCATAATAATATACTTTGGCTACTGGATTCTATTTCCTTTACATTTTGTTAGGTTCCCATGTGTGTTTTGTGTGTGTGTGTGATTTTCTTTCTAGATTTCCCTTTTAAAGCATTTGGTCTTGTCATTCTCCCAAATCATCCCACCCTCTCCCTCTCCCACAGAGTCCAAAAGGATGCTTGGGGCTGGTGCACTGGGACGACCCAGAGAGACGGTATGGGGAGGGAGGAGGGAGGAGGGTTCAGGGTGGGGAACATGTGTATACCTGTGGCGGATTCATGTTGATATATGGCAAAACCAATACAATATTGTAAAGTTAAAAAAAAAAGCATCTGGTCTGACTACAACTTTGTCTTGTTTCTTTACAAGCAAAGATTTGAAAAACTATTACAAAATCAAAGAGAATCCAATGGCATCTTATATTTGTTTCATTTTTAAATCCTATTAACTAATGCCATCAATTATGCATCTATATGCAAAACAAGGTTGGGGATCATTTCCTGATTTATAAACATAAGCTCCTTATATGATGCAATTGCAAAAGATTTTAAGGTCATTTTAGGCAGCATTAAAGAGAGATGCTAAGTCTGAGAAAGGGCATGGCCCTTTCCTGGGTGCTGGTCAGATACACTGAGGCTTGGAGTTCAGCTCTGAGCAACACTGTGGCCTGGAATACTTCCAGAGGAAAGAGAAAGAGCCCAGGGAAAACTCAAGAGAAACCTCTCTTTCCTTGACATAACTGAAGTGCCATACAGTGAAAGAACAACTAGACTTTTGAAAATAGGCTTTATTGTGCAAAACTGTAAAGAACCTACCTGCCAGTGCAGGAGACATAAGAGATGCTGGTTCGATCCCTGGGTGGGGAAGATCCCCTGGAGGAGGAAATGGCAACCCACTCCAGTATTCTTGCCTGGAGAATCCCATGGATGGAGGAGCCTGGTAGGCTACAGTCCATAGAGTCACAAACAGTCGGACACAATTGAAGCAACTAGCATGCGTGTGCAAAACTGTGTGTGTTGTACAAACAGTATAACAGGGATAAGTTGGAGGGACACTTGAGAATTCTGCAAGGTTCAGCTCCATCCAGTGGGATTGCGTTGCTTCGTGAACCATTGAGCTCCTATCTGAGGAGTCTGGTTTCATGACCTAAACTCAATATCCATGATTATGTTGTGGAAAAGGATGTGCTAACCCTAGACCCACCAGATGACTAAGAGCTGGAGGCCTTGCTGCATTATACACAACAATCCTGGGTGAACTTTGGGGGAAATGGCTGTGAGTGTGGTCTACACTTGAGGCTCTGACCTCACCTACGATGCTCTGAAAGGGTTCATGTGGCCTGACAGGGCCAGCCGAAACCAGTTCCCTTTTGCTACTGAGGATGCTGATATCTTCTCATCTTCATAGGTTTCACCCCCACTCGAAGAGGAGATTACACGAGGTGGAGGGCCAATGGGGTTGTTCTCAGAAAACAGTCCATCGTTACTGTGATGTCTGGAGAAGGCTCAAACTCCCAGAATCTTTGCTGTAGGACTCCAGCCTATGTCAAGTTCAGAGAGGAACCCAGTCCAACGCTAACAAATCTAATTACCATTAATCCTAACTCAGACCATTCCAAGAATTAGTTTTCTTCTTAAGTCATCAATTTTTATTAATTCTATTTTCCTTTCCTAGCTTGCTTTTTTGGGAGATAATTTAAGTCTTGGAATGCTGAATAAATATAAAGATACATACCTTTGCTCAGATGCTCAGTTGTGTCTAACTCTTTGCGACCCCAAGGACTGTAGCCCGCCAGGCTCCTCTGTCCATGGGATTCTCCAGGCAAGAATCATATTATCCATGCCCTCCTCCAGGGATATTCCCAATATAGGGATTGGACCTGCATCTCTTACATCTCCTGCATTGGCGGATGTGTTCCTTACCACTATCGCCATCTGGAAAGCCCAAAGATACATATATAGACACACACATGTATATATATGTGTGTGTGTATATATATATATACACACCTGACATATTTAGAGGATTTATCTCTTGTGTAGAAAAAGAAAGCATATATTGGGCTATGGGGTTTACTTCCAAGTCATTTAATCACCTCAGTGTATCCACGGAAGGGAATCTGATTGCAGAATTAAGTTTAATAAACCATAATTAGCAAAATAAATCATGTAAAAACTGTTGTGTATAGGCAATCTCCCCCTTCCCCCCGCCCTGCTTTCCTCCGTGGGCTAATATTGTTTTTGTTTTCTTGGTCCGTTATTTGCATACTTGGGGCTTCCCTGGCAGCTCAGACAGGAAAGAATCTTTAGTGACTTGAAATCTACATCCCCCACTGTGTGTAGACACCTGTTTTATGTTTTATCCTAGCCACCTAGGAATTTCTCCTGGGAAAGCATAAACCACTTATTGGTCAAAGGCTGTGCTTAAGCTCTATTAGCCAGTTACATTTTTACTCTTTACCGTTGGATGTGTGTGTGGCTCGCACGCCGCGATCACAGTTTAAGTGGTTTACGTGGCTGCTTCTCCACTTACTGAGGGAATACCAGCTGGGGTTTTTCCTCCCTCAGCACTGCTGAGAAGGTGCAGTCTCAGGCATACACAGACTGCCAAGGGTAGGTGTGAATTTGTTCATAAGCCTGCCTTCCTAGGAGTTTTGCCTCTGGGTCAAGGCAGACTAGCGTTCAGCCAATTTTTGGTAAAACCGCATGCCTGTGAGGCTGAGTGAAGAGCCGACTCATTGGAAAAGAGCCCAATGCTGGGAAAGACCGAAGGCAGGAGGAGAAGCGGGCAACAGATGATGAGATGGTTGGATGGTATCACTGACTCAATGGACGTGAATCTGAGCAAACTCCAGGAGATGGTGAAGGACAGGGAAGCCTGGTGTGCTACAGTCCATTAGGTTGCAAAGAGTCTGATATGGCTGAGTGACTGAACAACTAGGCTTTTGCTCTTTGTTGACTGATCTGCGGATGGTTTGGGGGGTGGTTTTAGGTCTGTCCACGTCCAGCTCTGATTGCTCCTAAGTGCAGCCCAACGTGTGTGCACAGCCCTCTGACTACCATGACCTCAGGAAGGCTCTTCTTGGCTCTCTCCACTGTTTCCCTGTTAAACTTCTGACTGCTCTGCTATTTGGCTTGTTGCTGCTTGTCTCATGGAGCTATGAGTTCCTGCTTAATTGCTTTCTAACAAGACATCCATTGTTTTTTCCTTTTATTTACTTATTTATTTTGGGTTGCACCATGCAGCTTATGGAATCCTAAGTTTCTCGACCAGGGATTGAACCTGCACCCCCTGAAGTGGAAGCACGGAGTTCTAACCACTGGATCACCAGGTAAGTCCCCGTTGCTTTTGACAATGTCCTCAGGGATGGGGTTTTCCATCCTCTGTTTGCAGTAGAATCAACTCCTTTCAGCAGAGCTGTGGAGTCCCTCATCCCCAAATCGCACCTCTTCCCCTGGTGGAGCCTCCATATCACCACAAAGAGTTTGGGCAGAACACAGTGGCTTGCTTTTCCCAGAGTGACCAGCAGTGGGGGTGACAGAGATAGCCCTCTGGCTCACTGCTCCCATCTGGAACCCTGAGTTTATAAAGTGAGCTGGGGTGAGAGTCATCAGGCACTTGTATTCTTGGTTTGCTATCTCTGGGTGAGCGTTTCTGCCTGTAAGTGGGGGTTAAGTGGAGGAAAGGAGTCCTGGATCTCTTAGTCACACCTGCCTGCAAAATAGTTTTTGTAAAATGGGGAGAAAGCCAGCAGCCTGTCCTTCCCTGGGTTAAAGTATGGCTCCAGACTGGGAACTGGGGGATGAGGGAGCTCCATCTTCTTGGTTGTATCTGCCTCGATTAGAGCATCTGAACTCTGGGTGTGAAGATGGGGTCACAGTTCAAATGCTACAGACTCCTGCCTTAAAGGAGACTGAATAGATTTTCTCCTTTTCTATTTGCTATATGTCCTAAAGATAATTTTTGTTTGTTTGTTTGTTTCTGGCCATGCCATGAAGCATGTGGGATCTTAGTTCCCTGACCAGGGATCAAACTTGTGTCCCCTGCAGTGGAAACATGGAGTCTTAACTGCTGGGCCATCCAAGAAGTCCCAGGACAATTCTTTTTAAATGTTTAAGTAAAAAAAATAACTGTACACAGTTAGGTGACATCTTTGGGGAAGAGAACCTACATGATCTGGAAAGTGGTGGGAATGTTCTTATCATATGGACAGACAATGAGGATGACTGGCTAAGGGCAGCCAAGTGATTGGTGGCGTAGCCAGACTAGAATCCAGGGTCCTCAACGTCCAATTCTTATTCTTTTCAATTAAAAAAAAATGCTCTTTGAAAAATCTGTTTATTTTCTGTCTACTTATCTACCCACAAGGATTAGATCATTATTAAACTGGAAATTTTCTCTTTCCATATTTTAATTCAGTAACAATGTGGTGAAACCTGGGCTTTTGATACGATTTCCTGTGACATGAGACATCATTTGGATATATAAATATTCTCACTGATGAAATGACTTGACATCTGCACCTGTTCTGTATTTGATACAATGACTGAATTTTAAGTATCTTTTTGATATTAAGAAAAAAAAAGCTATTGAAAATGAAAAGAAATACTTTTTAACAGCAGAAGGGGCTGGCTGAATTAAGAGAATGTGCTGAATTACAGTTCATGTTTAGCTGGAGTATTCTCTTCAATACAATCACTACCCTAAAAATGGATATTTATCTTGACTAAAAACTAATGAAGCTTAATTATCATACTATTGTTAAGAGACCTTTAAAAGCCATCTCTTCTTTAAAAAACACCCATAAAATTAAGCCTCTAGTTGTTCAGACAATATTAGCAATTTTTAAAAAGAGCAGTGAGCTGCTACTAAATTTATCAGCATGCCCCATTAATTACAGGTCATCAAACGCATCACTGACTGGTAGAAAAGCTGAAGGTGCAGACTTCATCGCAAAGGAAACAATCAGACAATATAGGTTCCACATGTAACCATGTTGTGACAGAAAGCCAATAGGAAAGGTGAATTTCACCTCCCTCCCGACTTTTCAAAGGCATTGTCCACAGGTGAATCTTGAAGTGAAGCACTGAGAGAGAACTGGGAATTGTAAGACAGGCAGTGTTAGCTGAGCAACGATGGACAGGTAAGAATGAGATCTGTGTTGCAAGCATCTGGGGAGAGCCGAAAATTCCTCCTGCCAAAAGAAGACATTGATAGATGGCAGAGTGATTGGCCACCACTTCCACTGGTTCTTTTTCTGCCAAATATTGGGCTGGCAAAAATATTTTGTGCAGGGTTTTCCTGGACAAACTGGAAAAATGTGAAAGAATTTTTGGACCAACCCAATACAAACTCATCGGTCATGTAGACAAAACTATCACGGTTCCTTCCTTCCTCCTTTTCCTTTGTCTCTCTCCTTCCTTTTCCTACCCTACTCCCTTTATTACTTTTATTCATTCAATAAATACGTATTGAATGATGACAGTAAGCTGGACACTTTGGTAGAAACTGGGAACACAGCGTAAGGAACACTCTCCCCCTTCTCAACACTCACATTCTAACAGTGATGCTTGGAGGAGGTGTGTACAGACAGTTTAACAAGTAAACACAAGGTGATTTCATGTTATGGTGAGTGTCAGGAAAGAAGTTAGCAGCTTGACATGGCTGATGTGTCTAAAGCAGGGCTGGGCGAAGATGGGGTGAGACGGGTGGAGCTGGGAGTGCTCTGGCTGGGCCATTAGGGAGAGCTTTCCTGGAGACACCCATCCTAGACCTGAGTGTGAGAAGGAACTGTCCGTGAGAACATTCTGGGCTGAGGATACAGTAAGAGCAGACATCCTGAAAGGCACCAAAGGAAAAGTGCATAGATTTTATTACAACCAGCTCAGACTGTGGCAGAGAAACATTGATTTGGCAGGAATATATTAAAGTGAGAATCTCAAGTAATATTTAACCTAAAATCACCAAGTGACCCTAGGTGACCAGGTGGGCTGAACAATTAGAAATGATGATGCTGCCTTTGAACCTTGGAAGAAACAACTAGAGACACTGACTGAACAGCTTAATGACTGAAGAGGTTTCTGGAAACTCATCAGCACTGCCCCATGAATGTAAAAGTGAAACTCATCCTTTCCCTTCCTCTTAATCTGAGTCAACTTTTCAGAGATTTTGGGCAAAATCCCAACAGAATGCTGGGTACAAGGAAAATTCCTGATGACAATGTGTGAGTTGATTTTGTCCCCAAAAGGAATATAGTCAAAGTAGAATATTACTGGGAATAATGTCTGAATACTGTCTCTAAAAGTAGTCCTGTCTCTGACCAACTATAAAGAGCCTGTGTTAAAGTGTTAGTTTAGTTGCTTAGTTGTATCTGACTCTTTGTGACCCCATGGACTGTAGCCCGCCAGGCTCCTCTGTCCCAGGGATTTCCCAGGCGAGAATACCGGATTGGGTAGTCATTTCCTTCTCCAGGGGATCTTCTTACCCCAGGGATTGAACTGGGATCGCTCACACTGCAGGCAGATTCTTTACTGTCCGAGCCACCAGGGAAGCCAGAGAGGAAGATCTCTGGCATTTTGGGTCCCAGATCCTGAAGCAATGATAGAGGAGGTCCCCTGGCTCACAAGAACCAAAACAGCTTCTGACCCCAGAAAGAACCTGGGTTCTGGCTGACACCATTGCTCACTTTGAAATAATAGTCCTAAATTTTCAGCATCTATTTGCCATAAAATATTTTGCTGTCTCGATAATCACTGTTAAAGGGATAAAGATGATTCATTCAATACACTTTATTTTCTGATTAAAGAGGAAGATCTTGGCATGTTCTTTCCAGGATTCAGAGTTTGTAAGAATCATAATATCTTGATATGATTTTTTTCCAGCCTGAGACAGAGAAAGCAACTTTGCCAGATGTTTAGCCGTTGTCAACAGATGTAGAAACTTCAACGTACGGTATGGAAACCATCCACAACCAGCAAGAATGGGCAAGACAAGGCACACGGGAATCGGATCACAGGGCACCAGGCAAGCAACATGTGCTCTAGGTTGGTGGTCAGTGTCACAGCTAAGTCCAGATGATGGCCAGCAAAGGTGAGTGGTAGCTGGGTGAAGCTTGGGGGTCAATATAAAAGGAGCGAGGCAAAGGGTGAGTTATGAGAATGAGCACACAGAAACACACACCTGAAAGTTTATTCATTCACCCAAGAAACATAAAAAAATCACTTCCTTGTACCTCACATCAGGAGACACACAGAGCAGAGTGTGTGGCAGAGAAGTGAAAAATGTATAAATAAATGATTAATATAAGTCAAAGTCTGTATTTGAAACAGGCATAGGCCATGAGGAAAGTGCAGTGAAAGAGCTCCTAGCCCTGCCTGGCAGGGGGTGCGTGGGGCACAGAGGGAGGCCAGAGACGCCTTCGTGAATCGATGCTCAAGCTGAGTCACAACAGATGCAGAACAACTAATCAGACTGAAAAAAAGAAAAATTCCAGGCATTAGGGACAACAGGCTGGTCTCAAATTGTGTTGCTAAGGATTGCAAAGAACCAAACAATATTAGCCAAAACCCAGGTCCTGTATCTGGCTGTGCAGAAACACGGCTGAAATAATGCAGAGTGAAGGGCAAGGTCTCTAAGGTCCATGGACAGAGCCAGGAAATGCGATCAACCCAAGAAGGCTGAGCCAGCCAGGGACTCAAAAAATGCATAAACCCAGGGTATGAACTCCGATGAAAGGGAAAACTGAGGGACACTGAAGAAACTCGATTCAAGCTGCCAAGTCAATGAGATGAGATTCAGAGTGACTTGTTTCTTGGCTGGAGATTTCCTGCTTGCCATATCTTGGTCTGGGGCCAACAATCTGCCTCAAAGTCCGTGCACAGAGCTGGGTCCACAGGTGGGTGCTACCCCTTCTGCAGGACCAGGGTGACCGGAACTACGAGGGACCACAGAGATCAAGGGACAGGGCAGCTGCAAAGCTGGAAATGAGGGCACCAGCCGGAGTCAGAGAGACTTGATGAGGGAGGCAGTTTTCTGACCTAGTTCAGGCTTCCTCTCCGGTTTCCCACAGTGGCAGGAATTGATCCCGGCACAGCTGGGCTCCAGCTTCTTGTCGGAAGCTTGCAATTAGAAGCACCTGGCCAAGACAGTGCATGGCAGAGCAGCGGCGCAGCTGAAGCTTTGTGTAAGTGAACCCTCTCGTGGGTAGGGGCGGGGAAGCACATTAAAAAAATAAATAAATAAAACCGACTGCAAAGATGGATGCTGTGGCGCTCTCTGCCATTATTAAACAAACACTTTGTCTCTGAGATGACCCTGCCCTGCCTTTAAGACTGCACCAGGCATCTCGGCTGTGCACAACCTCATTTGCTTAGAATTACAAAGGCACAACTCTCTGGTAAAATAGTGGGTTGGCCAAAAAAGTGTATCTGGGTTTTTTCCTGTAACACCTTATGGGAAAACTCATATCACCTTTTTAGCCAACCCAAGACAAAGTTCATATTTAAAAGCCCAGGTTTGACCAGACATATTAAATACCATGCACAAATGCATAAAGAGACTGAAATAGCATATTTTTAACCATCTCCATTGTTGCCCAAATATTCATACGTGTAAATATACAGAATATGTATGTGTGTCTATGTATTTTATCTACATATTTATAGTTCTAAGAACAAGTCCTAAAGGAAACCAACCCTGAATATCATTGGAAGGACAGATGCTGAAGCTGAAATTCCAATACTTTGGCCATGTGATGTCAAGAACCAATTCACTGAAAAAGACCCTGATGCTGGGAAACACTGAGGGCAGGAGGAAGGGGCGAAAGAGGGTGAGACAGTTGGATGGCATCACCAACTCAATGCATATGAGCTTGAGCAAGATCCAGGAGATGGTGAGGGACAGGGAAGCCCGGCATGCTGCAGTCTGTGGGGTTGCAAACAGTCAGACAACTTAGCGACTGAACGACGACAATAAAAATGTCTACCTTTTGGAAGTTCTTTTTAAGGAGATACAAGCTGCTTGAAACCATAAAATGGCCTTTTCCCTGATCTGCCACATGTCTCTTGTGCAACCTCACAGTAGCAGCCCTATGACTTTTAACAGTGGTTACATATGGTGCTGAACTTTTTTTTAGTTTTAAGTCACAGAAACCCAAATATACAGGTATCAAAGCCACTTTTCAAAGGCAGCCTCCAAAAAGGATAAAACCTCTACAGATATCTGTCCCAGATTAATGAAACCTCTTCCTCCCCCCTTGAGGGAAAATGGAAACATCCGATAAGAAAGCAAAAGGTGGTCGCATAGTATGTCCAGAGGATGAATTTTCTTCACTTGATTTTTCTATTTATAGCAGTAGCCTCTGGCTGCACTTTAAAGACAAAAATTTGCATAATAACACTTTTGCATTCCTAGTCATTTGACCTGTAATATCAGCTGAAGTTTCTAGGGACAATTATCTTGTTTCAGGAAAGGATCTAGAAGCCACCATGTGAGTTGAAATATAAAGATGGAAATTTTGGTCATCCACACAGACTACAGCCTCATGTGTGCGAGCTCAGTAGCTTCAGTCATGTCCGACTCTTTGTAGTCCTATGGACTGTAAACCCCATGGCTCCTCTGTCCATGGGATTCTCCAGGCAAGAACACTGGAGTGGGTTGCCATGCCCTTCTCCAGGGGATCTTCCTGACTCAAGGATCGAACTCGCGTTTCCTGCATTGCAGACGGATTCCTTTACCCGCTGAGCCACCTGGGAAGCACCATACCTCCTCAAGGTTATTCAAGAACCATCTTCCTACCTACATCCCCTCTATGCAAAGCAAGATATGATATTGGATAGCTGAGAAAAATACTTGGTTGGACAAAAAGGTTGTTTGGTTAGGGAATATGTTTCTTTAATAAAGTTCTTTGTGAAAATGAAAATTAGGTCTTATTTTTACTTGAAGTGGAACAAACTTTTTGGACAACCCATTAGCTTTGTAGCCAGCAGTACATTTTCAAAAGAATACGCATTTGTCCATCAGGAAAAAAATTATTTAAATTCCTCTTACTAACCTACCAGGATGTTGATGATTGACCCCCTTCTTATCATCATTAGTCAAATCACAGAGTAACGTATCAGGGAAAAGAAGGAGGTGGAAAAGTAGGTAAGAGGGATACCTGGATTCAGAGAAATGAGAGTAGAGGAAGCATTCAGAAGCATTTATTTAGTTGATTAATTGATGAAACAAAAGACTGATGTCAAGCAGCAAACTTGATATTATACTACTGCTGCTGCTGCTCAGTCACTTCAATTGTGTCCAACTCTTTGTGACCCCATGGACTGTAGCCCACCAGGCTCCTCTGCCCATGGGGATTCTCCAGGCAAGAATATTGGAGTGGGTTGTCATTTCCTTCTCCAGGGGATCTTCCTGACCCAGAGATCAAACCTGTGTCTCCTGCACTGCAGGCAGATTCTTTACTGCTGAACCACTGGGGAAGTCCCATTTTAATACTATGTTTATGTAACTCACTAGTAATTAACATGGTTTTTTAGAGGAAAAAAAGATCTGAAAAGCATTAATTTGAGCACAACTATGAGGGCCACGTGTTTGCTATAAAATAGAAACAGATGCTAAAATATTATTTTGTTGCTAATTTCTCTTCTAACAAAATAGTAAATTAAGACCTCAAAAAATACAACTTAAGAGGAGATTTTAAAGATTCTAATGGCCACCTCATGCAAAGAGTTGACTCACTGGAAAAGACCCTGATGCTGGGAGGGAGTAGGGGCAGGAGGAGTAGGGGATGACAGAGGATGAGATGGCTGGATGGCATCACCGACTCGATGGACATGAGTTTGGGTGAACTCCAGGAGTTGGTGATGGACAGGGAGGCCTGGTGTGCTGCAATTCATGGGGTCGCAAAGAGTCAGACACGACTGAGCAACTGAAATGAACTGAATCCCATGTATGCTGTAGTAAGTCTTCATATGTAATTTATTGGCTTACTGCCTTAAATGTCTACTCCTTGTGAAACATGAGAAAATTCATTTGACATGGCTCAAGACTGTATAAAATAAGTTCAGGTGTCCAGAAAAATCACAGAATAGTTCACAGCAAGATTGAGTTTTTTAGAAAGCATGTTGTGTATGGGATAAACCTTATTTTTAATAGGAATTTGTCTTCTTTGTTAGCTACCTAATATTTTCCCCAAGACCACTAGTGGGGTTCTTGTAAGCATTCTCAGTCACTAGAGGCAATTATGTGTCTCCTGTAAATGCTGATTTCACACATGAGAAAAATGACTATAACTACTTCCCATTTATGTCACTTTCTGTTTTCTAAATGCTTTACAGTCTCATGTTTTTCAAATAAGCGGAGAAGAAAGGCATGGGAACAGAGACAAGGCTGAGTACTTACAAAGAAAAGCAGATCCTTAAAAGATAATATTGCACTGAAAAGCAAGAAAACAGAATGTGACATCAGCAAAAATCCAAGTTAATTCCCCAAAGCTCTGTGGCCATTTACTGAAGTGGAGGGCAAAATATATGCCCGAGGTCAAGCTCAGTCGATGGTGATGCCAGAAACAAATGCAAGATCTGTTGACTTTCAACGTGACATTTCAGGCCATGGAAGAAGATGGTGCGCCAATGACCTACGGAACTGCTAAGTAGTGGTAAAAACTGTAAATAAGTCTTCTGAGTTTTCCCAAAATGCTTGCAAATTTTTCATTTAAAGGTTATACTCAATATTCCAGAATAAATGAAGGCTACATTCGCTTACTCCTTGGAAGAACATTTATGACCAACCTAGATAGCATATTAAAAAAGCAGAGACATTACTTTGCCAACAAAGGTCTGTCTAGTCAAGGCTATGGTTTTTCTAGTGGTCATGTATGGATGTGAAAGTTGGACTGTGAAGAAAGCTGAGTGCCGAAGAATTGATGCTTTTGAACTGTGGTGTTGGAGAAGACTCTTGCGAGTCCCTTGGACTGCAAGGAGGTCCAACCAGTCCATCCTAAAAATCAGTCCTGGGTGTTCATTGGAAGGACTGATGCTGAAGCTGACTCCAATACTTTGGCCATCTCACGCACAGAGTTGACTCATTGGAAAAGACCCTGATGCTGGGAGGGATTGGGGGCAGGAGGAAAAGGGGATGACAGAGGATGAGATGACTGGATGGCCTCACCGACTCAATGGATATGAGTTTGAGTAGACTCTGGGAGTTGGTGATGGACAGGGAGGCCTGGCGTGCTGCGATTCATGGGGTCACAAAGAGTTGGACACGACTGAGTGACTGAACTGAACTGAACATTCAGAATAATTCAAGGGCCTAAGGCATCAGGAGAAGTTTCCTGCCTCGGCAGGGGGAAGGGGATGGAGAGATACTTGCTGTCAAAGACCATTCCATAGCAGAACTGTGCCATCCAAACCTAATTAGCAAAACCAGATAGAAGGGCTGCTGTAATGTGATGGCTAGATCACAGCTCATTGCACACGGTACAAGAAATGAAGATGTGCTTTCGATAAGTTCCATAGAAAGAAAAGCTGACAGTGAAAAGAGGGCATGAAGAAAGGAAGAGCCTTTAGAGCTACTGAATGTATGGGCTGGGCAAGCATGTAGCGGACAAAAAGAGGACTATTTGCAGTAAATAAAATCTCAGCAGCCTGTCGCTTGTGTTAGTCACTCAGTCATGTCTGACCCTTTGTGACCCCATGGACTGTAGCCCATCAAGCTCCTATGTCCATGGAATTCTCCAGGCAAGAATATTGGAGTGGGTTGTCATTTCCTTCTCCTGGGGCTCTTCCCAAGCTAGAGATCAAACCCGGGTGTCCCGCATTGCTGGCAGATTGTTTACTGTCTGAACTACCAGGGAAGTCGCTTGTAAGTGCTATTAAAAATCTCATGCGGCCTCATTGGTTGACTCTTGTTCTTTTCCCTAGTCATAAAGAAGACAGTAGGAAATACTGGTGCATCCTGGGATGAGAGGTGTCAGGTACCCTGGTCCATCACCCACACACGTCAATCTGTAACCTTACAAATGCACAGGTCTCCTGATTATAAGGATGCTGCAGGCTTCCCTGAGATATGTGGCTCACAGGAAGTGAAGATGGATCAGTGGGAAGGTTTGGATCATTTTAAATCGCCTCTGACCACTCTACTCCCTGCTAACTCTGACACTGGCTTAATGAGGTATGTTAAGACTATGAGATTCAGTCTATGGGAGTTCCAGAATAGGTATGATTCCTTAGGCAAATAATTTCTTTCTGAAATGGTTATTGGAAGAGATGATATAATAATCTATAAGATCATGTTTCAAAGTGACCACCAGGTAAACAATTATTTGCAACAATTAATGATACAACAAGATCAGTACCATCCTGAACTATTTATTACATAACTGAACAGGACATTCCAGGCATTTTAAACAGATGTCTCACATATTTGCTTGGCAAAGCGTAATCACATCATGATTCACATGCCTTTCTATCATGTCTAAACATTCTTCAACATTGGGATTTCAACTATTAGAGTCCATTTGATCTCATTACAAGAACATTAAATGCCTTTCCTCTCTGTTGGTCTTTCATGCTGTTCTTAAAGTTCCATTTCATCTAAAATCCTTTCTCAGTTATGGGGACAATTATTTTTTATTTCCAAAATTTTTTGAATAAGTAAATTCCAGAGGCATCATACATACAAACATACCCACATCACTGCTCCTGAACAAAGGGACATAAGAACACAGATGACACCTAAAAGAATGATTATTCAATGATAAGTGATCAATTAATAAGTGAATACATAACTGGCAACAGCAAAAATGGGTAAAGATCCCAATGATCTTTGAATGTGCCTTAATATCTCTATTTCAACACTTCTAATTGCAGGACATTCATTTATTTGATATTTCTTGATTGAGCACCTACTATATTAGAAACTAGAAAAACAGTGGTGAATAAGACAGATTCTGTCCTTGACTTTAGGAAGTTTATATTCCAGTAGAAAAGACAGGTATGACCCCTGTACACATGCACACTCGTGCAAACACACAACACAAATGTGGACAGTGGGCAGACTGCATATTGCACTGAGTGTCACAAATGTCAACAAAACAGGAGCTGATGCAGATAGTAAAGGGTGGTTAGGGAACGCTGAGACATTTTAACAAAGACCTCAAGGAGGTCACCTGAAACAGGAAAAAGACCAGGAAGCGTCTGGGCAGAAGGAGTGGCAAGAAGCTGACCTTCGGAAAAACCTATGAGGAAACTGTCCCCCTTGGTTGATGGGGAGGGAGCCAATGGCAGGGATCATAAGAAAGGGTGATGAGAGAGCAGGGGCCATATGGGGAAGGATTTGCTGAAGAAGGGACTATTTGCATCTGATTCTGGCAAAAATGATAGTCACAAACATATGGGCTACTAATAAATTATGCTTTTAAATGACCATAGATGACATTATTATATTCTTCTCAGAAATACATTATACAACTTTTTGTATCTTAAGGCGACTGGAAACATTCAGATTGTGCTCAGTTTACCAGCTTCAGAGTGTGTGTGTGTGTGTGTGTGTGTGTGTGCACGCGCGCGCGCGCGCACTTGTGCATGAGAGAATTACTAACTAGACACTGTGGGAACTGTATGTAGGGTCTTTGTGTTTATACTGTTTACTCTGTCAAAATCATTTTATTCCACATGACAAATGAAAGAAGAAATAATGAGATTTAAGAATAAAACACAGAAAGAGCTGCAATAATTATGTAGAAGGTGGCAAGTTTTTTTCTCCAAAGGCCAGATGGTGGCATGGGAAAGTCCCAGGAAAGAATGACAAAGAGATCCTGCTGGACTGGACTGGCTAAATATTCTAATATTTTACTAGCCAAACATACAAAGTTATGTCATAGCATAAAAAAAATCCAGTTTCTATTGACTCTACATCAATGTTAGAGGAATACTTGTCAAACGTCTTATTTTTTTAAATGAGTGTGAACATTTCTGGCATTAAGTACAAAGTTGGCACAGAGGATCCCAATGCTCTGAGCCAGCTCTAAAATCCTATGATTCCAAATTTAAATTATAATACAATTACTAATATATGGCAGAATTTCAAACAGCAGTTGAAATGGTGTTTTATAACTTCTTTTTCCTGGCTTAACATTTGTGCAAATTCTAGAATGCTAATTTCTGAAGCTTGGCATTTTGAACAATAATTGACTATTTCCTAGTCACTTTGCAATTGCCTTCTTTTAATTGCAGATGAATCAGTACAGCATGTAAAATCTGAAAACTAAAACTGATTACTTTAGACAATGCATTTTTTTTCCACTGACATGAGTCAACCATCACTAAGTAATAATTCTACTTTTATACATCAGCTAGTGAATATCCTCAGTCATACCTCCCACTATCGTAAGAACACATTCACTGACCATCTATTAGAACCTGAAATCAACACTGATATAGTCGGTGGGCAATGATCGCCAACCTTTATGACGCCCAGGAGTGGTTTCATGGAAGACAGATTTTTCATGGACTGGAGTGGGGAGATGGTTTTGGGATGATTTAAGTGCATTAAATTTACTGTGTACTTTATTTCTAGTATATTACATCAACTCCACCTCAGATCATCAGATATTGATCCCAGAGGTTGGGGATCCTGGTCTAGGGTATAAAAATACTTTTTTTGATTTGCTTTTGTTTTTTTGGTTTTTAAAAATTTATTTTTTAATTGAAGGAAAATTGCTTTACAGAATTTTGTTGGTTTCTGCCAAACATCAACATAAAAATACTTCTTAATTGAGGGAGTGAACACAGACTCTGCATTGTGGTGGCAGCATTCAAATTCCAGCTCTGCCATTGACTAGGTGTGTGACCTTGGGGAATATAATTAACTTTTCTGTGACTTTCGTGCTTATTAGCAAAATGGTGTTAAAATAATACCTACTTCATAGGGTATGAGGAGAATAAAATAATATAGTCTGTAAAGTGAATGGCATAGAGCCGGCTACCTGGTCAAGTTTCCATAAAAGTTGATAATATTATTTCCACCTCTATTTTCATTCTACCAGGTCTGATAGTGATCGAGCATACAAACATCACATAATTCTAGGGCAAAAATGGCCTTCCTAGAGAGTCTGGCATTATACTAATTTCTGGCAAAAAGTATTCCCTTAAATCTTACTCTAAAGTATTTTGCATTCAAAATGATATAAATACAGGCAGATCTTTTTGTTTTTTTGCTGTGTTTGATTTTAATGCACTTCCCAGATATTGAGTTTATTTATTTGTTTTACATATTGAAGGTCTGTGCCAACCTGAGTTGAGCAAGTCTACTGGTGGTGTTTTTCCAACAGCATTTGCTCACTTGGGGTCTCTGTGTCACACTGGTAATTCTCACAATATTTCTAACATTTTCATTATTATTAACATTTGTTAGGTTGATTGGAGGTCAGTGATTTTTTATATTGCTGCTACAACTTGCTGAAAGCTCAAATGACGATTAACCTTTTTTTAGCAATAAAGTATATCTTTATTAAGGTAGGTACTTTTTTTTAAGACCTAATGCTATTGCATACTTACTAGAGTACAGTACAATGCATGTATCTTTTATGTGTACTGGGATACCAGAAACCTCCTGTGACTCACTTTTTTACACTATTTTCTTTATTGTGGTGGTCTGGAATGAAACCTGTAATACCTGAGGTCTGCCCACAACATAAAATAAAGACCTGTTAAGATAAGTAAAGCAAGTACTTTTATTTGCTTTTATGTAATGCAATACACTTTGTATTATGAGGTACTGCTGCTGCTGCTAAGTCGCTTCAGTTGTATGAGGTACTATGAGGGACGCAAATGCATGGGGGAAAACAATCAGTCCTGTTATCTAGGAGTTCACTTTTTTTTCATGCAATAAAACATATCAATATAAGCAGACATATCAATATATTTTAAATCACTCTATTCAGAATTAGGACATGATCATGTTAATTACATTTGCTAGGCTGAATCCTGAAACTTTCTTTTTCACTGTCCTGACAAAAACCAACCCTGTTCTCCTGGCTCTTAGCCTCCTCTGACCAATACTCGCCTTGTGACTAAGGAGTCCGTCTCCTTGAAGCCTAGAGGCCTTCCCCTTAGGCTCATTGGGTTTGCATCACCCAGTTGTAGCAAGAATTTTGCTAAGTCAGTTTAGTCAGAATACCCCACCTTCCGTAACTGATCGCCCTGTGATCTGATCAAATTCTTCACCTTTGATATCTGGTCACCCTGGTCTGCCTTTATCAAGAATCCTATCAGGCCTGTTTAACCAGAATCTTCCCTTGCTCCTGATGTTTCCTCTTAGTAATTTCCATCCACTGACTCCCATCTGCTTCTTACTTATAAGTCCTTTGTTTTTGTTAAGTGGAAGTCCCTCTTTGCAACCCCATGGACTGTGAATTCTCCAGGACAGAATACTAGAGTGGATAGCCTTTCCCTTCTCCAGAGGATCTTTCCAGCCCAGGGATCGAACCCAGGTCTCCCACATTGCAGGTGCACTCTTTACCAGCTGAGCCACAACAGAAACCCATACTTGTCCATAATTTATTTAAGTGTAAGTTCCTACTTGTCCATAATTTATTTGGAATTGAAACCAATTTGTTACCGAGGTCTGTTTGGCCCTACTGCAATAGTCCTGAATAAAATCCATTTTTAACTGCTTTAACCACTGTCTAGCTAATTTTAACTTCCCAGCTAATTTCTTCTTCTGACCCCTATAAGAGGGCCTTCCCTTGGAGTTCAATCTATAATTCTTCTCTGTTTTTCTGTTAACTGTCTCCCTGGGTTGGGAGGTTAGGGGGCACGGTTCCCCTTATTGTTAAAATCCTCCTGGGACTCAGGTCTTCAGTCTACTTGCCGGAGGCACCTTCCTTCATATGTTAACCAAGCAAAACTTCTCACACCTAGAAAAAGGTTCAAGTGAAAAATAATGACAATAAAATGATTGGGAAAGAAGCAGTAATTTACAGGTCAAGGAAGATACATTACTCAAACTTTTAATACTAATGCACACATTATTTTGCCAGTAACTTCTCTTAAATAAAAATAGAACAAAATATATGAAACCATCCATGTATCCCTCATGAAATATTTTCTTGTATGTAACATTTAGAGTTTCTTCATCTTCCTAGGAGATTAAAATACATGCCCAATTAAGCCCCACTATAAGTTTCCATTAGAAACTTTTGAGTTTCTTATTACTTAAGACCCAGGAAGTCTTTGATTAGGAAAGCTGCCTCACCAGGGGAGTGATTATTTTTTCCTGGGGGACATAATTAAAGAGGGCAATACTGCTGAGAGCTGTGTGTGCCAAAGGCCATACATGGTAACTTTCAACAAATCCAATGCCTTCATGGAGAGGAGAGAATCTCTCAGCTGTTCTACAGTGGATGTTCCCTGCATGTGTTACATGGAACACCAACAATACACCACCAGTAACAAAATGCAAAAACATAAACCCCGTACATGGGGATGGAACAATGTGGCCAGAAACCCAAACACGTGAGAAAACACGAGTATAATGTCTCATCACCACACTCTGACTGTAATCACCCGACCAGCTGGGCATTAGATGGGTAATATAGAACTTCATTCGACAAATTCATTTAAATTTTCCAAAAGTGGTGGGAAGAAGTGATTTCACAGACGACTCCTAGGTTTCCAGCTTAAGCAAGAGGGTGTATGGGTCATGGTGACATAGATGGGGACAGAGAGCCGCAGAGACGGCTGATGGACGAACAGATGGAAGGGGGCATTTATGGGTTGAGTACTGAAAATAATGAGTTTGACGTGACCGTGAAACATCAGTGGAATGTCCTCCTGTTTCACACACAGGAACCTAAACATGACCAATAATTCAGGGATGGGTTATTAACGAGAATGAATTTATAGTAATAATTCAATCTATGTCATTCTTGCTTTGCTTCTGCTATTTAAACATTTAGCAACTACTTAAATCTAATCTACTTTAATTTATGGTAGTGGCTTCCCAGGTCACACCATTGGTAAAGACTCTGCCTGCCAATGCAGGAGATACATGAGACATAGCTTCCATCCCCGGGTGAGGAAGATCCCCTGAATGGCAATCCACTCCAGTATTCTTGCCTGGGAAATCCCATGGACAGAAGAGCCTGGCAGCCTACAGTCCATGGGGTCGCAAAGAGTTGGGCATGACTGAGCGCACATCCCCCCCCAGTTGTGCAATGTGCCTATGTATTTGTATGTAGGCACGTGTGTATGCAAATAATCTATGGTGTGAATTTTCTCCTAAATCTAGTGTCACTATCACTGAAGAAGAACTGGTATTCTCTAACTGTTGATTTTAAACGTCCATTTATGACCATTAAATGAAGTTTCTTAGAGTGTGTTCATATCTTCTGTGTCTTTGGTGAGATTTTTATGAGTTTCCTCTAACAAGAAGAAAAATAGTTTGAAATCTATTTCCATGATGGTGGATTTGTCAATTTCTCCCTGAAGTTGTATAAAATGTTCTCATAGGTTAGAGTCAGGATTAAGTGAGGTCTCAGATAAAGTGCTCAAAACAATGCCTGGAAGGGAAATATGCCACTTTGGCATTAAGATTATTGAGTCAAAGGCACTGGAAAAACAGTAGGCACGAGGAGAACACTGTGTTCTGAGGTCCCTTCACTTGCTAAAAGCAGAAGATAAAACTCCCCTGTGGAAGATGCCCTCCCTGTACGGGGGGAAACCATCATTATTACCAGAGACAGGGCATGGGGGATGAGAGAATTCTATACAAAGAGACCTCATTAAAATAACTCTTATCTTCCTTTAGGCCCCCTGTATATTTTAGTTATGTTTCCACAATTCTATCTCTTTGTTCAACGTAGTATATAAACACTTAGATTCCGCTACTTGTTTTCATCTTTATTTTCTTATGAAGACATTTAAGTCACATAAAACTTATACTGAATTCATTTGTGCAATTTTCTGTTCACTTACCTTACATCAACTTAATTCTCAGGCCAAGTCAAAGACCCTAAAAGGGTAGATATAAAATTATGTCCCCCCCCGTACAGGTAAAAATCTACGTATTTGACATATGTTTGCTATTGTATTTTTAATCATAAATAAATACAAAGACCTCAAACATTTGACATGCCAGAGAGAAATAAATTGTGTATCACTGCAGCTATTTTGTCAAATTTGTACTTTACATGATTTATAATTCCCAGATCATATTGGAATGGCAAGAAAAATCCCTGCATTCATGATGGTTGTTTTAAGTGGGATCACCTTTGCCCTAAATTTAGCTTTAAGTAAATATTTTAGATGAAAATTTCTAGCACATTATGAGATTACAACAGGAATGAAAAAAACTTTGCCAATATGCATTTTGTTTTTTTCCCTATAATTCATATCAAGCTGCATCTTTTTGTTGCTCAGTCGCTCAGTTGTGTCTGACTCTTTGCAACCCCATGGACTATAGCCTGCCAGGCTTCCCTGTCCACCATCTCTGGGAGTTTGCTCAGACTTAGGTTCATTGAGTCGTGATGCCATCCAACCATCTCATCCTCTGTCGCCCCCTTCTCCTCCTGCCTTCAATCTTTCCCAGCATCAGGGTCTTTTCCAATGATGCAACTCTTCACATTAGGTGGCCAAAGTATTGGAGCTTCAGCATCAGTCTTTCCAATGAATATTCAGGGTTGATTTCCTTTAGGACTGACTGGTTTATGTCCTTGCTGTCCGAGGGACTCTCAAGAGTCTTCTCCAGCACCACAATTCAAAAGCATCAATTCTTCTGCACTCAGCCTTCTTTAGAGTCCAACCCTTTTACTACAGACTAAATGCTGTCCTTGGGGATTTTCAAAACGTCAACAAATACTAAAAAAAGATGTGAGCTGTGATCAATTCTATTATACTCTGCTTTACAAAGAAATGATTCTATCATACAATGGAGAACATGTGTCCTTCAGATAGTACTTAATAGATCTTTTAATAGAAAAGGCCAATTTTGGTAATAATTGATTTATGCAGAAATTAAATACACTACTGTGGATGACTAGGTTGCTAAATAGACACCACCACACCATCATCTCCACCATGACCATCACCACACACTGACTGAGTAGGTGGTATGCTGACACATATATGTATCTATCTCCCAGAGCTTGAAACAGCCTCATCAGTATGATTTTCATCTTCGCGGTGAAATGTCTCAGAGACATGACAAATAAACACAACGACCCACAATTAGATTTTAGTTATCTTATAGGCGTCTAAAGTAATCAATGTACTCAAACAGCACCAGCAATTCCTGGCTCTAAATCATTTCTCATGAAAAAGCACAGAGGAATAAAATATAGTAAGCTTTATCTCAAAAGACATTAACTTGCAGAGGATTTATAAAATATTGATAGAGTAAAGAAGCCCACAGGGTTAAACCCTCTGCTAAGATTGATGAAATTGTCCACCAAAACTTTATTGATCTATTCCTATTAAGGAGGAAGTTCTGAATTTCTGCTGAGAAAGGACTGAGGTTAACCAGTATCAAAGGGACACTTCAACCTCAAAAAATTAATTAATGAAAAGAGCAGAAAAATATTCCATAGTTGCATGGATCCTATGGTAAACAAATCATCTTTGCCCCAAATGTAATTTATCTGGGTACAAATTGGCTATAAACATAAATTTTCAGAGGACAAGAAAGAAAAAAGTAAGGCATACCTTTGAACTTACCGGAATCAGATATAAATCAAGAGCACAGCAACATTTATTCAGGCTAAACCGAAGTCTTAAAGAGGCTTTCGTTTCTGCCCAAACTGTGGCCACATAACAAAGTCAGAGTCAGAATGCAATTTGCAAACCTTAAGCTTTGACACTGAAGGAGTCAGTCTTGATGAAAAGAGCCTTGCTTGCTCTGTATAAATTACTCACAATGTATGGAACCAGATATCCTGTCAAGCTGAAAACCTACTGCTGAATTTTCCTATTTGTCTTGCCAGGTTTCAGATGACTAAATTACAGGTACATTTTCCAAACTGAGTTTATCTTTTAAAGTCACAGATATAAATTTCTTAGCCTTGTAGAATTATAGTGAAGAAGAACAGAATTTCCACTAACCTCTGAAACCATGGTGTGGGCTCAAGCTGGCTTAGAGGCCTGGAGAGATCCTTAGAGCTCAGTGTGCTCAGTTGGTAAGTGCTGGATATTCTTCAGATTATCCCATTTTTAAAGCTACTGGCAGATGATGACAACACTGCCCCCATTTTACAGATGAAGAAACTGAGGCACACCAAAGGGTGCAGTCAGTTCTCCAAGCTCATGCTCTTAATATATGGATGAGCTGAGTTTTGAACACAGATCTTTCTGCACCCTAAACCATGTTCTTTCAACTTTACCTCCAAAGGTTACCGTATTAGTTGATGAACTGACTCACTCATATTCTCATACCTGATTTTAAGCAGAATTTCATGTGACCTACATCTTGACATTACAAGATGAGGAACCAGAATGAACCCCTTAGTGACATTTATCCTAAATCCTTCTTTTTATAATGGAGGTAGCTGAGGCCTGAGGACTCAGCCAAGGACACACATCAAGGTAACAACAAAGTTGGAACTAGTCCTTTCTTCGAAGCTTAACACCAGCTATGCTGTAGCAGCAGCTGACTGTTTTAATTTTCTACCATTAAAGTAAATGATGAAATCAATTTTTAAAATAAATTTTCAAGATTCCTGTTTTCATTCATTGTTATTATTTATGCTGATACATAATTATAAGAGGCTCTTTCAAGGGCGCATTTTGAAGCTGGTGCCAACACAGAACCTATAACAGAAATAAACAAGTAGGAACCTGGTTTAAAAACATACAGAATAAATTTCATGCTGAGCTCTAAAAGTAGGCCTTGAGCCCAATTTCAGGACTAAATCAAAGAGCAGGCAGAAAGCAGACAGCAGGAACAGTTATTTTAGTAAGAAAAGTAGGATAAATTTACAAGCCAATCACGGGATGATGTGCGCAGATAAAAGATGTAGAGAAAGAATTTGCAACAGTGATACACGAACACATCTGAACGCAAGAAAGCAAAATCCCAGAAAGCACAATTGTCCAAAATGTGAATAAACATTCAAATGATGCTGCAGCTGCAAAATTTAAACTCAAGGAAGAGACATTTGCAAAGGAATTCATTAAATAGACGTGATTTCCTGCTTGCACATAGCCAGTGGCTCTTTTATAAAGTAAAATGCACAATTTGTCTTGATAGAAATGACATCTCTCCTCTGCTGAACTCAATCAAACAGCAAAGTCTTTTGTGAAAGACTCTGCTTATTATAGAGCACAATACTATTGATACCCAGATGCTCAGGCTCTGACTCCATAGTTATTCCACCTAATCAAATGCATGAAATATGGAGGATGTTCTTATACAATAAGGAGGTTTTCGTGTGACGGTAATTAGTCTTTCCCTAATGGCAATTACCACAGCAATTTCTTTGTAGGCATGAAGTTTCTTGCTGAAATCAACACTTGCTTGCCAAACCTGTCTGTCTGTTCCTCTCTCCTTCTTCCCTTCCTTTCCTTCCATCCACCCATCCATCCAATAAACATTTATAAGCCTATAACACAGCAGGGGATATAGAAATGTATCAAGAGGCTTCCTGTGGGGGATTTTATGACACTAAGATGGTATTTGACCAGGAGACAGACTCTGTTCTTAATCTAGTACCCAGCACAACAATGGTGGTGCTGGCAAGCGAGCCCTTTTATTGCAATCAGTCTTTGATTTAAACTGCAATGTAGAAACCATAGTGCCAGCCTGGATAATTTGTTTTTCCAGGGTGATTCTCAAAGTGAGGTTCCTGGACCAGCAATAGTGACCCAGCTGGGAACATTTTAACAAGGCAAATTCTTGGGTCCGGTCCTAGACTAGACTCAGCTATGTTTGAGAACCCAAATGCACCCAAATCACTTGGAAGATACATTACAGAATTTGCAGTACTAATCAATGGTCTAGACATTGAGTGGCATCAAGAAATAAGAAAGTGAAGCCTGAAAACAGAGTGGCAGGTTTTAAATATCTGATTAAGAAGTCTGGACAATGATGACTTGGTAAATAAGGGAATATTTTCTGAGCAAAGAGCAAATGTGATCAGAGCTTTTTTATTCAGGAGGCTTTGGAATCTAAGGAGACCACATACAGGAAGACAAAGGAGACAACTGTGCTGTTTAGGTGAGAAGACACATTAATTGATTCTTTCCGTGATGACCCAGGAATTTATCAGGCCTCAGCTGAACTGAGACCATTTGCTCAGTCTGCATCCTGAGCTCAAGATGAGGTCTGCTCTAAGAGGTTATCTCTCCACCGCTTTATGATTCTCTTATTTCTGCAGTTTCATTCTGTCCACTTTGGGCATTTCTGTCTCGCCACGTGTCACTGTTTTTGTGGTCCCCCTGCCCTGCCTCTTCTGGCCACCCTTTCCCTTCTTCTACCATTTTCATTTCCCGCATTAGGAATTTGCATGTTAATTTTATCAGTTGAAATGTTGCTTATTCATGTGATTGCAGAGTTGCTCCTTAGAGTTCCCTGGTAACATCTCTCCTCTGAACAAAGGATCTTCTAGGTCACAAAAAACCACAGCCTTTACCTGGCTTTATTTTCATCTGCTGAATGTCCTCATTGCCAAAAACCAACCAACAAACAAACCCTGATTCACTTTAATGTGTTAAATCTATTTTGTCAGCTGACCGTCCTTGTAATTTTATGCTCGGACATGCATAATTACAGTCACGCTTTTCACACCAATAATGACACAGCTAATGGGGCTATTTCCAAATAGGAAAAACAATAATTCTATTTTTGTGCATCCACAGACACCTTCCCGTACGAAATCAATATACAGTGAATAATATGTATAGGCACTATAAAGTCTAATTCCATTATCTCTTTTCCAATATTTTGGTCATACTTCAAATCTTACTACATAATATCCAAAGTACACATGGACCAGGATGTACTTTTCACCTCTGAACATGGACAATTTATTAAATAAGAAGTTAGTTTTGAAACAGAGTTCCTTTAGGTTCTATGCCATTTGGATATCACTGATCAACGTCTTTAAAACACAAGACATATTCTTCCTGGAAATGGTTCATTTAAGAGGATTATGTGATTTATTTGACTATTGGAAATAAAGTAAAAAGAACTACAATAGACACTTCTGGTCCCTGTATCATACCCTGTTGGTCCACCTCTGATTTCAGCCATGGCTGCACAGATGGACAGTTCTGAACCAACTCAGATTCTCTTTGCCTTCACAGTGTCCACAAGTGACCAGTGCCAGCACTGCTCAGCACTGTGGGGGATTTAATGACCCAGGAGCTTCCACAACCAAAGGGAAAAAGCCAATGAGCGAACCTTTGGCTATACGTCCTTCAGGTGGAAATTCCAGGGGGGATCTCATAGCCTCTTGGAAGTCCCAGGGGAACCATGGTCCCACGTCCACCTTGGAGAACTCATTCATTTGCTCTTATTTTGGTCTTTGTTTCTTCCCCCATTCACTGTCCCCAATCCTTGGAATTAACTCCCCAGTAAACAACCATGCTCAAGTAGTTGTCCCAGGCAAGCAATCATAACAAAGACAATCAATTATTAACATATTTGGCAATATCAATTCCTTTTAGATCTTACATCACATATTGTCAAGACCATTCTTTTTTCTTTCCATAAACTATACAATAAAATGAAAGGAGTGGAGACCATACCATTACTTCAAGTGTTTCCATTGTCTTTCTTACCTCACATAAATCAAGTTGATCAGTTTGTGGTGATAAATTCAAATCCGTCCAACACTCCCAAGAAGAAAGAAGCTGATACTGCATCACCTACTTCCATGATTCCATGCCTAACCTAAAGTGCAACATTTTAGCCCAAAGACTTACAAAAGTGCATCGCCCTGCTCTGCCACTCTAGATCAACACCAAGAATGAAAATTAAACATATAAAACACATTTGGTCCAAATTCTGAGCAGGCAATTAAGGAGTTAAAACAATAGAGGATTATGTCAGTAGCATATTAATATACTTAGAATTATAAGCCAGAAATATGTCTGTTAAACTTCACCACACAATCATAAAAGAAAAAATTGCTTCACACACAGTGACTGAAAAGGGAGCTGTAGGAATATATGATTTAAAGGAAAAGGAGATAGTTTTACCTTTGATGATCAATTTTCCATTTTTCTTGCTTCTAGTGCAGGAAAAGATCCAAACTTTACAGCTTTTGTTTTTTAACCCGATGTGCCTTTTGGTGTGTGATGCTCAACTGTTCTGAAATATAACAAAATGCAGTAATTAGATGCAGTGTGTGTGTGTCTTAACTCACTCAGTTGTGTCCAACTCTTTGTAATTCCATGAACTACAGTTTGCCAGGCTCTTCTGACTATTGAATTCTCCAGGCAAGAATACTGGAGTGGGTTGCCATTTCCTTCTCCAGGGCATCTTCCCAACCCTGGGATCAAACCTGGGTCTCCCACATTGCAGGCAGATTCTTTACAGTCTGAACCACCAGGGAAGCCCAGATACAAAGCCCTGAAACAAAAAGTTACTTAAGAAGATCACAATGACTCTGGCAGCCGTTAAATTCAATGATGTGAGAAGAGTGTTTCATAGAAAATTAGCCTGGTAGAGTTCTCGCACAATGGTACATTTTCCTTTTATGCTTTTCAAAAGAAAATCAACCCTAAAAAATACAAAATAATGTCACCATAATAAATAGGTTTGCTACTCTACCGTCTATTAATACCTTTCTACCATTAACGCTTATATTCTCTTTAAAAAGTAATAAAATGCAAGCATTGGTCATGTCATTTTGTAAGATATATTATACACAAGGTTGTGTTCACTTCCTGTGCAATATTTGTTTTACAATGCAGCAACTAAATAACTGTAACTAAAAAAAAGGGGGGGGGTTAACAAGTATCCTTTCCAGGGTAATTCCTTTGATATCACAAGAGGACACCAATCATGGCAGACTCTTCCTAGGAGTATCACTAGATCTAGGTGCTGTGCGTGCTCAGTCACATCTGACTCTTTGCAACCCTTATAGACCATAACCCGCTAGGCTCTTTGGTCCATGGAATTTTCCAGGCAAGAATGCTGGAGTGGGTAGTCCTTTCCTTCTGCAGGGGATCTTCCTGACTCAAGGATAGAACCACACATCCTGCCCTGGCAGGCAGATTCTTTATTACTGAGTCACCTGGGAAGCCCCTACTAGATACTGGCTGAGGCCTAAACCAAACCATTAGCTCCAACTAGTAACAATATTTTCTCATGAAAGCAATAAAATGGAACTTCTAATTGGACCCAGACTTAAGGAGGGGGATACCTATTATGGTCATATCACATGCTTTATGCTGACCTATGCTTTTCCTTTCTGAAAAGTCATGGAGGCAAGGCCTTGTGTTACAGGCACAAATGATTGGTGTTGAAAAATGAAGGTACCAACAGAGTTCTGTTCCTGTTTGCTTCTAAGCAATATGATTTTGTGGCTTGTGGTAGCACATTCAAATAATGTCAGAGGCACTATGACAGTGTCTGAATAAATGGAGAAATCACTTCACAGAAGAGGAACTAGAGGCCAGAAGAGGTGACAAGGCTTGACTAATTTTATTAAGAGACACAAAGGCAGAATGACATCTCAGAATTTCTGCCTCCAAGTTCAATCCCTTTTGAAACCCATGAGACTGTATTTGTTTCCACAAATCACACTGGTCATTCAAAAAGTTCAGGGCTAATACAATTCTCTGCAGAAGTTGTCCCAGCAAGACTGTGAGGCTGGCAAAGTTGACAGGTTGAGAATTAGGATGCCATGGGTGGCTGAAAACAAGAACAATAGGAGCACAAAAATATCACATATTTTCATAGCACATAAAGCACATAGCACATAAAGCACATAGCACATAGCACATTGGGAATAGAATATTTTCACATGCATCTCGTTTATCTATACTATAAAGGATAGAAATAGTTTTCCATTATCAAAAATGTTCAAGTATAACTATCATTATGAGTCTTCGTTTATATATAATTATTTTGCTAAGTATTCTTAGTGTTGAAGGATACCAGATGAACTCTGAATTTTTTTCCTACATATAAGAAATAGGTTACCCAAGGAGATACTAAAAATATCAATTTTTTAAACATTTGGAACTGATCACTTATTCATTCATAAATATTTAGGAACTATCTTGTGCTAGACATTGTTCTTAATTTTCTATAGAAAAAAATGAAAAGATTATGCAGTTTTTGACAGAAACACCCAGAGAAACAATAAAAGTCAATCTTACTACAATTGTGATATTTTCTGATTTGAATATTTAGGTAAACAAATATCTTAAACAATGGAACACTGGGAGGTTGTCTTAAATGTCATCAAATCTAGTGATTCCAGAGTGGTTGATCATCACAATTGTCTGGAAAACTGGTAAAAAATACAAACTACAGAATTTCATGTAAGATTGATTAAATCAGTCTGTTCATGAGTAGATTCAGGGAAATGTGCATTTTGCAAAGGTGCCCTGGCTCATTCTCCTGATCAAGTTGAGAAACTTACCGATTCCTGCCCAATCTCCTTATTCTACAGCTAAACAAACTGAAACCAAGGAAATGACTTGCTCAAGGCATTGGCCTTTGGTGACAGAATTGAGATTAGAATGAAGAATTCCTGACTCTCTGGTATTTTCTTCCTTTCCCAGAGTCCCTTTTAAATTTTTTTCTTCCTGCTTTTTTTTTTTCCTCTGTCACGGAGTAGCAATATTTAGTCTCTATATCTGAGAAAGAACAAGAGCAAAGGAAAGGTAAACAAAACTCTCTCTCTCTCTCTCTCTCTCTCTCACACACACACACACACACACAGTGAAATTTGACCTTAAGTTGCTTGATTCAATGGCAAGCTTTCTGCTACCCCAACTGTGTTGTTACAGAGTCAACCGCTTGGGCCATCTGCTTGGCCCCTTTCTCTAGGATCTGCCCAGCATCCTACCACCTTCCTCAACCTTCAAAGGCGCCCACTATCCATGTGTGTCACTGAATCCTCACCTCTGGCCTTTGTTGCCTGCGGGGTGGTAAGGGGACCTCAGTAAAAAGGTGCCATGAAACCAAGCCCTTGGAGGATGTGAGGGGGTTAGTCATGGGCAAGATTAGGGTGTTTCAGCAGACAGAATGGCCAAGGTTAAGGCCCGAAGGTGGGAGTGTCCCCAGGGGCTGTTCCTGGAATTGCGAGAGGATCAGTGGGAATGGAGTGACACTGGGAAGTGGGGATCAAAGGCACAGGAATGAAGGGGTAGCAGGGGGGCTACTGTGTGGGCAGAGGTGGAGGGAGGGTGAATCAAAGGCAGCTCGAGGCTTTTTGGCTTTTACTCTGAAAGTGAAATGGGAGCCACTGCAGGAGGTTGAGCTCAGAATTGATATTAGTTCTGTTTCTATAACCTTATTCTAGCTGCTGCATGGGAAGAGACCACAGGGCCGGCTGCCAGGGTGGAGGCAGGTGGAAAGATCATCTTCTTGGACAGAGATGTCAGCTCAGACTCAGTGGGTGCTGCTAAGGAGGGCTCAGGTCCAGGCTGGGCTTCTTCTGAAGGAGAGTCAAGAGCATCTCCTTATGGACCGGGTGGAGGAGATAAGGAAGGAGGGTGGCAAGGCTGTCCTCAAGGGTTTTAGCCCGCACAATCGGAAGAGGGCAGTACCATCGCTTAGATGAGAAAGGCTGTGGCTAGAGAAGGGGCTTCCCATGTGGTGTTAGTGGCAAAGAACCTGCCTGCCAACCCAGGAGATACAAGAGACACAGGTTCAACCCCTTAGGCAGGAAGATCCCCTGGAGGAGGACATGGCAACCCACTCCAGTATTCTTGCCTGGAGAATCCCATGGACAGAGGAGGCTGGCAGGCTACAATCCATGGAGTCGCAAAGAGCTGGACACAAAGCGACTAGAGAAGGCTTTGTGGGGAAAAGGTGAGCTTAATTTGGCCACACTGGCTTTGAGAAGTCAGTACTAAGCAGGCTTCTCAGGTAGGCCTTGGACATACAATACTGGAATGGAAGCTTCCAGATGGGTTTCTGGCCTCACATGGACAGTATTCTTATTTTCACCTACCACAATGACTATGTGGATGTTAAACACAAAAATACATGTAAAGAACAGTAACTGGTACATAACAGAACTCAGCACATTTTAATTCTCTTTTTCCAGCTTTTACTTTCAAATATTTATTTCTCTATTGACTATAAGATTAAGTCTATCTCTGTGTGAAAAAAAATCAATTTTCCACAAGATGTAATAAAAACCATGCTCTACATTGTGGCAGTCCTTTCTTAAATATGGAGAAGAAACTCTTACGAAATATTAATAATGCTACTCAATAAGTCATAAAGTAGAACTTTCAGGGAGCAAGGTAAATTGTGGTTGGGGCACAAGACTTCTCTCAAATCTTCCTCGATTTTTAGCAACAATCATCCGTCCTTTGGGATAAGAAGATGTGGAAATGGGAGAGATGTGGTCACTGAGCCATAGAAACCAGTGCACAGTTGACGAAGTATAGCTGGGAGCTCTGGAAATTCTAGGAACAATTCTTTAAAGTCTACTATTGTATCTTTAACATGGATTTCTTGATTTATAAGTGCCTCTTCAACTGAACACGTTAAACTCAAAACCATCCAAGTTCATTTTTTGAAGTCTCATGTTTTACTGTAAAATTTTACTCAAATGCATAGACCATAAAACATGGTGTTTGTTTGAAGACCACGTTAAACTAGCCATCTGCCCCCAGGTCCTCTTACCCTTGCAGATCTTGGAGTAAGAATCAATTTCAGAAGTAGGTCTGCAATTATTCTGTGACTCCCAGATGTCTGAGGCAGCCTCTGATCAAATAAAAAGCAAACGAGGAAGACTAGCGAGTTGCCACTTCCTTTGCAAACCCCTTTGCTACTTGTGTCCTCATCTGTGTTTAGGAAACTTCAAAGCAGGGCGGGACGCGTGGATGCACCTCCTGGGCAGCTCCATGGGGCTCCATGCTCAGAACAGCCCTATGCTCTGCTTAATGCTTTTTATATTTGAACCAGAGCTCTGTGGGTGCAGTCCAATGGGGTAATGGAGCATAAACGGGAGCAGGGGCATCAATACACCTGAACAATAATACACCTGTCCCAGACCTTACTGCCTTATCCACATATAACATGCAAGAAGTTGAATTCTGGTAGACCCATGATTCCTGGGAGGTCAGTGAGATTTGTATGACTATGGCTGAGGAAGTGAGGAAGCTGATCATCCACCAGACACGCTTTTCATGGGAACGAGAATCTGCATCTGACTTTGAGAAGGCAACGCTATTCAAAGAAACACAGATGACCAAGAAACCCTATCATAGCCTTTGTTTATTGCATTTTCTCCCTTGTATTAGCCAGCTGCTTATGTTGAAAATGATACATAAAAAGAGAAAGAAAGGGAAATCCACAGTTCTTTTTCTCTTTCAGTCATCAGTAAGCCTAAGGGAGACTGTGCTTGTATCAAGACACGAAATAAAAATGGTAGAATAAGTTTTGTGCAGTGTTTCCATTGTTCTGCTAAGAAAGATGCACATATGCATGATCTATGACATTCAAATTGCATGATTCTGCATGAAAGTTAGATAGCCTTATATTTGCATCGCACAGTATAAAGATGAATGGTTAAATTTATGCTAATAATTTAAACTTGTGCTTTTCTTTATACTTGGAACTACATTAGCCAATAAAAAAATGTTATGACAAGCTGAGAGAGATGGTGGAAGAAAGGAAATGGTTTTAGATGTTTGCACACGTAACAACTCTCTGCCTTGCTTTTTTCGGCTGTGCTGTGTCTTCACTGCTGCGCAGGCTTTTCTCTAGCTGTGTGAGTGGGTTTCTCTCTACTCTCCAGTTGCAGTGCATGCGCTTCTCATTGCAGTGGTTTCTCTTGTTGTGGGCCACAGGCTCTAGGGCATGTGAGCTCAGCAGCTGTGGCTTCCAGACTCTAGAGCACAGGCTCAGGAGTTGTGAAGCATGGGCTTAGTTGCTCCAAGGCATGTGGGATCTTCCTGGACCAGGGATTGAACCGGTGTCTCCTGCATTGGCGGGCAGTTTCTTTACCACTGAGTCACCAGGGATGCCCTGTCCTGCTTTTTGAATCTAAGGGCCCTGCCCTTAGATTTTGCCCTGGCCCCTGCTAATTACTTAGTCATTTACACTCACCCTGTTGTAATGAGCTGGCACAGACTCTAACAAGAGCTTCAAGCATTATTAAATTATGGTTTAAGCACTGTATAAAGAATTTTGGAAATGGACCATCTGCTTCTGAAAATCCTGGAATAAATGTGAATTAAATGAATCTAGTCTCTCTTCTCCTCAAATGTCCCAATGTCTTCTTTACCAGTTGACTCTTTGAACATTTGATCAAAGTTCCCTACTGCAAGCCAACTCACCTTAGATGTCCCTCAGTTTTAATTTCTAATTTAATTTAATTTTAATCTTCCATTTGAAACTCCATTGCCTTCAAGGTCAAATCCTCAGTTGGAGAAGAGAGAAAAGTAAAAAATGAAAGTGATTTACTTTGAAGTGTAAACAATGTAGACATCTGACACCTTCAAAGGATATTTACATTCTAAAGCTGAACTTATGTATTGTACTTTGTAAGAAACAATGCTTGTAAAGGAGAAAATTTTCTATTACTCTCTGCTAAGAAGGCCCTTCTACCCTGATCTACTTGAATAATAAGCCAACCTATTTCTGAAAAAGTACGTTTTGCTTTTTATTGAAGTATAGTTACTGCACAATATTATGCAGTATAGTTGCTGCATAATATTATGTAAGTTATGGGTGTATGATATAGTAATTCACAACTTTTAAAGGTTATATTACCTTTACAGTAATTGTAATTGGTTATCCTCCACGTGTTGTAAAATACATCCTTGTAGTTTATAGCTAGTTTGTACTTCCCAATCCCTTACCCTTCTCTTGTCCCTCTCCACTTTCCTTTCCCCACTGGTAACCACTAGTTTCTTCTCTTTGTCTGTGAATCTGCTTTTGTTATATTCACTATTTTGTTATATTTTTAAGATTCCATAAGAGTGATATCATATAGTATTTGTCTCTCTCTGACCTATTTCATCTAACATCATGCCCTCCAAGTCCATCCAAATAGCTACAAGTGGCAAGACTTCATTCTTTTTCATGGCTGAGTAGTATTCCACTATGCATATGTGCATGCACACAAAAACACACATATACTATGTTTTCTTTATCCATTCATCTGTTGATGGACACTCAGGTTGCTTCTATGTCTTGGCTATTGCAAATAATGCTGCTATGAACACTGGAATGCGTGTATCTTTTTGAACTACTGTTTTGAGGGGATATATATCCAGGAATGGAATTGCTGGGTCATACAGTAGTTCCATTTTCAGTTTTTTGAGAAACCTCCACAGTGTTTCCACAGTGCCTATTCCAATTTATATTCTCACCAATAGAGTATGAAAGTTCCCCCTCCTCCACATTTTCACCAACATTTTTTGTTATGATGGCCATTCTGACAGGTGCTATCAGTGAGGTGTTATCTCATTGTGGTTTTGGTTTACATTTCCCTAATGATTAGCCATGTTGAGCATATTTTCACGTTCCTGTTGGCCATCGGCATGTCCTCTTTGGAAAAATGTCTATTCATTTCTTCTGACCATTTTTAATTGGGTTGTTTTTGTACACAATTTTTTAAAAAATGAGGTGTGCTCAGACATATCCAAAATTTCCCAATCAACTGGAAAAGGATTCAGTCATGAAACACACAGGCTTTCTTCATGTCTCTTTAAAGCTTACCACAAAGAAATACACTTAAAGTGCTAGCTGCAAACTTAGCCTCTATTTTATTCTTTAATTGATCTGCATTCTTTCCATCCTGTCTTCACATCTCAACTTATTTTGTGACAGCTTTGCAGCTTCAAGAATTTGGCTAAACGGCCCTCTGTGCTGAGATGTCCGGGCACTGCCCCCGCCCCCAACTCACTTCTCTACACAGAATAATTTGGGGCTCACTGGTAAACCCATGGTAGGTAATGACTCCCTGTGGTATCACAGCTACTGCCTGATTACAAAAAGACTGATAATCTGTTTACAACTAACTGTTAGGGCACGATTAAGCCATATCTTTTAACCCACATAGCTGATGATGAAAAGACCTTTTCTGTATGGCAGCTTTCTTAAAACATGTTTCACCACCCAAGAATAAACTAGAGACTCTGTGATATTTATCATCCATGATCCAACATCTTAGATGTGCACAGCTTTTCTTTTCTCCTATCTCAAAGTTCAGTATGTTTACAAGTAATTTTTAAAAAACTGCAAACAAACAACCCCCGAGCCTCTCCCAAGCCCCTAGACTATGATAACCTCCTTGGTCCTACTGGATCCGCACTGCTTTCTCTTCATTCACCAGGCTAGCAGTCTTCTGCGTCCCTTTCAATTTCCCCTCCCTCTGTGTGAACTTAATGGAACAAAATAAGAATAGCTTCATTTATTGAGTGCTGATTATCCACTAGACATTGCTCTAAACACATTACATGGATTGTTCCACTGAAAATTCACAATAACCCTAAGAGGGAGGTGCTATTATTAGCTCCATTTTATGGATGAGAAAACTGAGATGCAGAGATGGTTAGAAACTGACCAAATTATTAATGTTAGTGAGTAAAGATACTGATCTCGTCACATGTACCCAACCACTACTTAACCTCTTGGTGGTTGCCTCCAGCCAAATATACAGATTTATCTTTCATCGATTCATTTCTATCCACCTGCCTAATTCCTTTATATCAGCCTGGCTGTAAGACTTTAAAAGCTTACCCTGTCCCTAAAACTATCAATAAATCATTTCATTCAGATATTGTCATTATTCCATTTTATTGATGCCAAAATGGAGGCACAGAAATTAAATTACTTGGCCAAGGTCACAGAAAATATTGGAACTAGGATTTAAATCTAGTTCTTTTTTTTTTTTTTTTTAATCATTGTGCTATATTTTACTCTTCTGTGTCAGATTCAGTTTTCCTTATTCTTAAAAATCACTATTCCATGCCAGAGTATACAAAAGCCTTTTCTTTTTTTCCCCTTTCTTTTAGTAAGCTGATGATTAGTTCAATTGTTAGAGCCAAAATTTTAGTAGCCAGGGACCCAAGTCTTAGTTCCAAACGCCAGACATGCCAGTTGGCAAAACGGGTTCCAGGGCCACAAATTCTACTTTTGTTTCTAAGCAGTCACTTCCCAAAACCACCCTGCAAATCACCAATCAGTGTGTTATGTACTTTTAAACATGGACTGGGCTTTATCATTCATAAAATCTAATTTCTTCATTTCAGAGATAAGAAAGGCACAGAGAGATTGAGTATCATACTTGAGATCACACAGCAGATTAGTAGCAGAGCCAAGACAATCATTAAGATTTCCTAACATGAAAACTGGGGTCTTCATCCTATACAAAGGCAGCCTTAAAAAATATATTCATACATTCAACAAAGATCTAGGGGTTACTATGTGCCAAGTGCTGTTCCACGTACTGGGGAAGGGATAGTAAATAAAAAAGAAAAATTCCTTTCCTGGTGGAGTTTTATAATCTGGCATCACGAGTAGGAAATGGCAACCCGCTCCAGTATTCGTGCCTGGAAAATTCCATGGACAAAGCAGCCCGGCAGGCTATAATCCATGGAGTCGCAGAGCTGGACATGACTGAGTGACGGCACACATGTCATAATGGTACAATAAACTATTAAAAAATTATAGTTGCTTTACAATGCTATATTAGTTTCTGCTGTACAGCAAAGTGAATCAGCTGTATGAAAAGAATATCCCCTCTTTTTTGGATGTCCTTCCCATTTAGGTCACCACAGCGCTGTGTAGAGTTCTCTGTGCTTTACAGTAGGTTCTCATTAGGTATCTGTTTTGGACATGGTAGTGTATATGTATCAATCCCAGTCTCCCAATTCATCCCACCCCCTGCCCCCTTGGTATCCATATGCTTGTTCTCTACATCTGTGTCTCTATTTCTGCCTTGCAAACAAATTCATTGCTATCATTTTCTAGATTCCACATATATGCCTTAATATATTTGCAGCACTAATTACAATAGCTTAGGACATGGCAGCAACCTAAATGTCCATCAACAGAGGAATGGATAAAGATGATATCAGTCAGTTAGTTCAGTCATGTCCAACTCCCTGCAACCCTATGGACTGCAGCATGCCAGGTTTCCGTGTCCATCACCAACTCCCAGAGCTTAAAGATGATGTCACACACACACACACACACACACACACACGAATATTACTCAGCCATAAAAAGGAATGAAATTGTACAATTTGCAGAGACATGGATGAACCTAGAGACTGTCATACAGATCTAAGTAAGTCTGAAAGGGAAAAACAAGTATTATATATGGACTTCATTTTAAAATAATATGACATTACATAATTTAAGTTAGTTTGAATCTAATCATTGGTTTTTTAAAAAGCGGTTATTGAAGAAGCACTGGCTTGAAATATGGAAGCCATCATAGTTGGAAGAACCTATCTATCTACTACTTTGTACATATACTCAAAGCCCAGTCATTACACATAAATAGGGGTGGTGTGGGTTTCGTGGTACCAACAGAGAGATGGAAAAGATAAGGTGCCTGCCCTCAAGGAGTTTTAAGATGAAGCATGAGCCACCTAGATTAGAGGAGAGGGTTTCCCCTTAGATTAAACCTCTTTAAGCAAATTCTTTAACATTTAAAAATCATCTTTCACTCTGTAACAGTTAAAACTCATTCTCTATCACTTCAGTTCAGTGCAGTCGCTCAGTTATGTCTGACTCTTTGTGACCCCACAAATCGCAGCATGCCATGCCTCCCTGTCCATCACCAACTCCTGGAGTTCACCTCAGACTCATGTGCATCGAGTCAGTGATGCCATCCAGCCATCTCATCCTTTGTCGTCCCCTTCTCCTCTTGCCCCCAATCCCTCCCAGCATCAGAGTCTTTTCCAATGAGTCAGCTCTTCGCATGAGGTGGACAAAGTCCTGGAGTTTCAGCTTTAGCATCATTCCTTCCAAAGAAATCCCAGGGCTGATCTCCTTCAGAATGGACTGGCTCGATCTCCTTGCAGTCCAAGGGGCTCTCAAGAGTCTTCTCCAACACCACAGTTCAAAAGCATCAATTCTTCAGCACTCAGCCTTCTTCACAGTTCAATTCTCACATCCATATTCTCTACAGCTGCTGTTAATTGCAACTAAAGTCAGACAAATCACCTGAAATCCTGAAGCCCCAGTTAAAATTTTCTGAAACTGATCTAGTTAAAGTCTTTTTAAATGATGCATACCTTATTTTGTGTCAACTTGGACAGTGGCAGAAAGATAACAACAGTAAAATGTAAATTGCCTTTGAATTCAACATACCACCTCTTCCTCTTGCCAGTAATTATTGTAACAAAGTCACAAAATTGAGCTCTTGGTCACAAAGGCTGACTGCATTTGCTGTTAGTCTGAAAAGAAACAGCCATTCTAAAGCTATTTCAATAATAGAAAACAAAAAACAGTGTGATTTAAAGTACTATACTAAGCCTATTCTTTAATTACAATATTTTGCAATGTCAGTAACACCATTATCTGCAGTAACCAGGGATTAAAAAATATATGATATAGTTATGCTTTGATCACAAACTAGGCTTTGGTTGTCTTCCAAGATACTAAATGCTTCAGTCCATCTCTCCCACTTAATAAGTATGTCGAGTAGATGAGACTGATATCATGTTCCCTTGAAGTCTCTGAAGAGAGGGTCAATACTAAAACATCCTGATTAAATCCCAGCAACAGAGACACATCAGAAGCCAGTATGTATGCTGTTACCAGTTCCTAACCGCCTTTGCTTCCGAGCCCACATACATGCAGAGCTACAGAAGATGTGCTATTCACAATATGTTTTCATCTCTCATGAATGCCTTATTTGCTGCTTCTGAAAGTGAAAGTCTCTCAGTTGTGTCCGACTCTTTGCAGCCTTGTAGACTATACAGTCCATGGAATTCTCCAGGCCAGAATCCTGGAGTGGATAGCCTTTCCCTTCTCCAGCAGATCTTCCCAACCTAGGGATTGACTCAAGGTCTCCCATATTGCAGGTGTATTTTTCACTAGCTGAGCCACAAGAGAAAACCATGAATACTGGAGTGGGTAGCCTATCCCTTCTCCAGCAGATCTTCCTGACCCAGGAATTGAACTGGGGTCTCCTGAATTGCAGGCAGATTCTTTACCAACTGAGCTACCAGGGAAACCCTTCTGAGGGGGTAAATATACAAGAATTCACACTCAGAAAATGTCCTGAATGGCAACTTTTGGAGAAACATCTAAAGAGTTAGCAAATGTGGTTGAATGAACTTTTATCATTCATTCTTACATTCTTCACTGTGTCTTTAAAAAACCCAGCAAGGGAACCATGTTTCAGATGGCAAGGCTAGCTAATCTGTGTGAAAGCATCCTGGGAAAAACTGAAGACAAAAGGATGGCAGGAGGCAGAGGATAAGATGGTTAGACAGCATCACTGACTGAATGGACGTGAATTTGAGTAAACTCCAGGAGATAATGGAGGACAGGGAAGCCTGGTGAGCTGCAGTCCATGGGGTTGCAAAGAGTCGGACACAATTTAGTGCCTAAACAATAAAAATGCTTAACTGTCAAGTGCCCATTATAAACAAAAGAAAACAAAGCCCCAGAAAATGACAAGTGTTCACAATATTGTGGAAAAATTGGAACCGATGTGCATGGTTCATGAGATTCAGTAGTGAAAAGCCAAGCAATCTGATTAAAAATGGGCAGAAGAACTGAATATACATTTTCCAAAGAAGACATACAGATGGTCAACGGGCACATGGAGAAAGTACTAAACGTCATTAATCATCACGGAATGCAAATAAAAGCACCATGAGACAGCACCTCAAATCTGTTAGAGTGGCGATCATGAAAATATAAGAGAGAAGTGTTCATGAGGATGTGGAGAAAAAGAACACTGGCGCACTGTTGATGGAAATGTATGGAAAGAGTTGGAGATTATTGAAAATATTAAATACAGAACTTTCATATGATCCAGGAGCCCCACTTCCGGGTATGTTCCAAGGAAATGAAAATTGGATTGCAAACACGTATCTGCACTCCCATGTTCACAGCAGCATCATTAACAATAGCCAAGATGTGCAAACAACTGTCCATCAACGGATGAATGGATACACACACACAAATGAAATAGTCCTCAGTCATGATAAAGAAGAAAATCTTCCCATTACTGACAATATGGATGGACCTTGAGGACACTGTGCTAAGTGAAACAAGTCAGACAAGAAAAAGAGAATACTACAGGATATCACTTAAACGATTTGTGGAGTCTAAAATAACTGAACTCATAGAAATAGAGAGTAGATGAGTATTTGCCAAGGGCTGAGAGGTGTAGGAAATGGAGAGATGTTAGTCAAGTACAAAGCTTCAGTTATAGGATGAGTAAGTTCTGGGGATCTAATGTACAGTATGGTTGGTATAACCAATAATACTGTGTTGTATATTCAAAAGTTACGAAGAGAGTAGACATTAAAAGTTCTTAGCACAAAAAATGGAAAGGCAATCATGTGACATGACAGAACTGTCAATCAACATTATGGTGATAACCATTCAGTAATATGTAAGTTTACCAAATCAACCATTTGTATAACTTACATTTACATAATGTTATATGTAATTACAGGCTTCCCTGGTGGCTCAGCAGTAAAGAACTTACCTGAAATGTAGGAGACATAGGTTCAATCCCTAGGTTGGGAAGATCCCCTGGAGTAGTAAATGGCAACCCCCTCTAGTATTCTTGCCTGGGAAGTTCCATGGATGGAGGAGCCTGGTGGGGTATACAGTCCATGGGGTCACAAAAGAGTCATAAGTGACTCAACACCAACAATATGTAAGGGTATCTCAATAAAGTTGGAAATAAAATAACAAAACGCTGAAGCCACTGCAAAAAACAATATGGTGCTTCCCCCAAAAGCTAAATACTAAATTAGCATGTGATCCAAGAATTCTCCTCTAAGTCTATACCCGAAAGAATCAAAAGTAGGGACTCAAAGAGATATTCACAGCAGCATTACTCGAAAAAGCCAAAAGGTGAAAATAACTCACATATCCATTAATGAATGAAAAACAAACATAATCCTAGAATGGAATATTGTTCAGCCTTATGAAGTGCTGATGCATGCTACAGCATGGGTACACTCAGAAGACACTGAGTGAAATGAGCCAGACACAAAATGACACATACTGCAAGATTCCACTTATATGAGGTTCCTAGAACAAACACTTTCATCAAGAGGCTCTTTAGTTCCTCCTCACTTTCTGCCATAAGGGTGGTGTCATCTGCATATCTGAGGTTATTGATATTTCTCCTGGCAACCCTGATTCCAGCTTGTGTTTCTTCCAGTCCAGCATTTCTCATGATGTACTCTGCATATAAGTTAAATAAACAGGGTGACAATATACAGCCTTGACGAACTCCTTTTCCTATTTGGAACCAGTCTGTTGTTCCACGTCCAGTTCTAACTGTTGCTTCCTGACCTGAAATTGCATACAAATTTCTCAAGAGGCAGATCAGGTGGTCTGGTATTCCCATCTCTTTCAGAATTTTCCACAGTTTATTGTGATCCACACACTCAAAGGCTTTGGCATAGTCAATAAAGCAGAAATAGATGCTTTTCTGGAACTCTCTTGCTTTTTCCATGATCCAGCAGATGTTGGCAATTTGATCTTTGGTTCCTCTGCCTTTTCTAAAAGCAGCTTGAACATCAGGAAGTTCACCGTTCACGTATTGTTGAAGCCTGGCTTGGAGAGTTTTGAGCATTACTTTACTAGCGTTGGCTTAAAGCTCAACATTCAGAAAATGAAGATCATGGCATCTGGTCCCATCACTTCATGGGAAATAGATGGGGTAACAGTGGAAACAGTGTCAGACTTTATTTTTCTGGGCTCCAAAATCACTACAGATGGTGACGGCAGCGATGAAATTAAAAGACGCTTACTCCTTGGAAGAAAAGCTATGACCAACCTAGATAGCATATTCAAAAGCAGAGACATTACTTTGCCAACAAAGGTCTGTCTAGTCAAGGCTATGGTTTTTCCTGTGGTCATGTATGGATGTGAGAGTTGGACTGTGAAGAAGGCTGAGCGCCGAAGAATTGATGGTTTTGAACTGTGTTGTTGGAGAAGACTCTTGAGAGTCCCTTAGACTGCAAGGAGATCCAACCAGTCCATTCTGAAGGAGATCAGCCCTGGGATTTCTTTGGAAGGAATGATGCTGAAGCTGAAACTCCAGTACTTTGGCCACCTCATGCGAAGAGTTGACTCATTGGAAAAGACTCTGATGCTGGGAGGGATTGGGGGCAGGAGGAGAAGGGGATGACAGAGGATGAGATGGCTGGATGGCATCACTGACTCGATGGAAGTGAGTCTGAGTGAACTCCGGGAGTTGGTGATGGACAGGGAGGCCTGGCGTGCTGCAATTCATGGGGTCACAAAGAGTCGGACACGACTGAGCGACTGATCTGAACTGATCTGAGAACAAACAAATTCACACAGAGAGAAAGAATAGCGAGAGAAATGGAGAATTTAGTGATACAGAATTTCAGTCTGGGATAATGCAAAAGTTCTGGAATGAAAGTGATGATCATGAATGTATTTAACACCACTGAACTGGATATACTTAAACGTGGTTAAAATGGTGACTGTTAATGTATATTTTACCACAATAAAAACAATATAAATAAATCAAGAAAAATGCAAAACTAATTAATCTACAGAAAGGCAAGAAAAGACAAATAGGAGAACAAGAACGAGAGGAAACAAGCAGAAAACAAGTAAAGAAATGGCCAATTTATACACCACCATTTCAGCAAGTATCTTAATTACACATTGTCTAAATACACTACCTAAAAGATGGAGATTTATAGACTGAATGAATACATGACCCAACTAAACGCCATTTATAAGAAACCCACTTTGAGTCCAATAGAAAAAAATATAGCATGTGAACATTAATTTTAAAAAACAGGTGTGGTTATATTGATATTGGATAAAGTAGTCATCAGAACAAGGACAATTACTAGAGAAAAAGAGAGACATAACAAAATGATGCAAACACCAATCTGGTAGGAAGACATAATATCCTATTCCTACATGTGTACTCAACAAATAGAGCTTGAAAACATGACTCTGAATATCAGAGAAACTGATGTTACTCTAAAGAAAAATAGAGAAACCCGAATTATGGTTGATGACTTCCAATACCGTCCTCTCAAAACTGATAAAATGGTTTTAAGAAAATCAGCAAAAATATAGGGGATCTAAGCAACACAGTCAACTAACTGAGCCAAGCTGCCATATGAGAACACTACACCCAACAACAGCTGAGCACAGTTTTTTTTCTCGAAACACTCACTGGACCTTTACCAAGACTGACCAGCTCCCGGCCATAAAACCAACTTCAACAAAATTATAAAGTAGTGAAATCACACACAGTGTGTTTTCTGATCTATGGAATCAAATCAGAAATTAGTGATAGAAGGCTAACAAAATTTCTAAATGTGCCAATATTAAAATAGAGACTTCTAAATAATCCATGTGTCAAAGAGCAAGTCTCAAAGAAGTTTTTAAAAATATCAGGCTGAACGAAAATAAAAACTTAAAATACATGGGATGCAGTTAAATCCATGCTCAGAGAGAAATTTCTATTCTTTCACTAGAAATGAGGAAAGGTCTTAAATCAGTAATCTAAATTCCCATGTGAGAAACTAGAAAAAGATGAGCCAAATAAACCCAAAGCAGAAAAGCAGAAATAGAGATATCAGTGAAACAGAAAGCTTATTGTTTAGTGGGGGGAAAATCAACAAAATTCATAAAGTTTTAACAAGACTGACAAAGATAAAGCATGCATATCACAAAGTTCAAAAATGACACAAATAATAACAGATTCTGAAACTGTTAAAAAGAAAATAAAAGATTACAATGGAAACTTCTAAGAAATTCAACAACTTGGGGAAAAAAGGACCAATTTCCTCGAAGACTATAAGCCTACAAAACAGCTTAGAGGTGACAAATAATATCAATAGCCCTATAACCAAAGAAACTCATTTCATAATTTCAAACTACTAAAAAAGATATCGCCAAATCCAGATAGATTCCCGGGAAAATCATACCATACATTTAAAGACAGAGCCAATTTTCACAATCTTCTCTAGAAAACAGAAACACAAGGAGGAAGTCCCTCCTTATTTTATAAAATCAAAACCAAAGAAAGCACAAAATAATAAAACTTCAGACCAATATCTCTCATGAATATAAATGCAAAAGTCCTCAACAAGAGTTGTTCTGCCATGTTACACAACTCATACTTCAGGCCATCTAAAAAGCACTTATGGGAGTAAATAAGAATAACATCATGTCCTTCCCTCCCAAATACTGTCCTCCCGATAGAATCACTCATGTTATTTTGCACATCTTGAAATAAAATACTAGTGTTTGTCAGATCTTTACATTTCTTTGTCTGCTTTTGTGGGGAGGGTAGACGGAAGGGGGAGATGAGGACACAGCTTGAGACCAACATATGTTTCTGTTCTTATTCCTTCACTGAGCTCGGCTTCTAAATATACCATAATTTTAAGGCTTAAATATGCAGAGGAATAAATACATTATACCATCATGAATTGGATATGGAAACTATTCATGCTTTGAAGTTCTTTTCAGTTATCATTTTCTATCTAGAAGGCAAAAATCTTACCTTTTATTCAAGAATACAATATTTTTATTGCAAAAAATTTATGTATATTTACATATATGTGTATACCTCACTCAGATGTTAAAGAAAATGCCTACAGTACAGGAGACCCGGGTTTGATCCCTGGGTTGGGAAGATCCCCTGGAGAAGGGCATGGCAACCCACTTCAGCATTCTTTCCTGGAGAATTCCATGGATAGAGGAGCCTATTGCGCCATAGTCCATGGGGTCACAGAGAGTCAGACATTACTGAGCGACTAACACTTTCACTGTGTATCTCAGTAGTCTGAAAAGACCTATATGTATAAAAAATTTCTTGAAATTAATGTTCAATTGTGTTCTCTGCAACCCGAATACATTCAGCCCCTTTAACTGCTAAAGGCAGAAAGCAATTTGGGGGCAGGGATTATTGAGATAAGAAAAAAAAAATCCACTCAGCAGCTGAGAAGCAATGTTTTTAGGAAGTGATTCAATGTATTTGCTAAAATAAATTTTACTTTGGAAATGTCAAATTCACTCAGAAACATATTTTCCAGCACAGTAACGACAAGCGATGGTCCTTATATGCTTCTAAGAAGTAATATCTACATTCCTCAATATTAAGCCAATTTACTTATGTCCCATTTATAAGCCTACTTGTGAATATATATGTAGAAAAATTACACATTCAGGTCCTGTCCTGTTTAAATAAACAGACTAGTGACTAAGTCACTAGGGCACAGAAGCTCCCAGATCTTGTTTTCCAACGGTTGTTTCTCCTGGCATTTGGGGAAAAAAGAAAGATCAAGAAGGGAGATGATCATCATCATAATGAATTTCTTTTTCTAATTTTTTCTCTCTTGAAAGAGTTTCAGATTTTGACAATTTGTAAGTTTGGCATTTGTCTGAAATATTCAATTAATGTCACCATATCATGGAGACAAGAAGAACTCATTAGAAAATTGGTTTGATAGTACAGAAGATTTACCAGAGACACATGTTATCTTGAAGGCAGAGAGGAGAGCAGAGAATTGCGTTTATGGCAAATAAATCCCAAACAGCAGTCATTATATTCGTTTTCACAGCTGCGAATGAAGGTGATGGAACGTGAACCCCTCCAACTTGAAATAACTTTTCTGTTCATGAGAACTGTGTAAACATCAGCATTCATCCCTTTCTCTCTCTCTGCATCTCATGACTGAAGAGTCCCACGTCCTGCATACAGGCACATTCCTAAATACACCCCCACCTAGTGCTGCATGTGAGTCTATGTGCCTGTGCCCTGCACAGACCACTTGAATTCTTAATAAGTTTTCTAAAGAGAGAAACAGGCGGATTCCTTTGTGTCTAATTTCAGTTTTTTCAAAGCTGATCAACATTATTGAGCTTACCCATCGAATTAAGATAAAACAGCATGATTCAACACAGAAAAATGTCAACTGCTGAACATAAGGGTGCTGAAATAACCAATCCTAGTCTGGCAAACACCCAAGGCAACCTCCATAGCAACAGAGCTGATGGCATAGCAACGACAGCTGCCTCACCACACAAAAATTAGAAGAAATATTCTTGGAAAACAGTGTAATCCACGTTAAAGTCAAATATGACATTTTTCTTCAACAATTAAAAAAACCCTAGTGAGAATGCATATGTTCAACGATACTATTCCTTAGCAACTGTAAATGCTCCAGTGCAGGGTGAAAGCCATTTGATGACAGCACTCAAGACCAAGAGCTTTGAAGCAAAAACTTCCTAGGTTGTTCTCAGCCAAACTGTTATGTGCCTTGAAAAGTTAGAGCACAATTTTTTAACTATTTTGCTAAGATAAAAAGTTTGCCATAATTTTTTAAGGAATCATTTCAAAGAAAAAAAAATTAATGTAGTTACAAATCTACTTCATCAGCACCTGAGGAATATTAAGATCTAAAATGAAATATATTGATTAAAAATCAATATTCTATCATCTCATTACCATGAAAATAGGGAGAATTTGATTTGACAGGCCTAGGAGCTGAGGATTTGCACCTATTATAGCCACATTTCACATCTGATCACTGGACATTTCCAGAGGGCAGGCAACTCTGATTCTTTCCCTTGGGATTCAAAGGCCAATGTAGCCATCCATAACACAGTCTCAATCTTGGAAGGAACAATGCCTGTGAACACCAGCTCTTTTCTGAGTTTGGATGAAAATGTCATCCTGAAGGATCCAGGGCATCCGAAGGTGAGACAGCAGCTAGAAGAGCCAAGAGCAGAATGAGTTTAACGTTCTTGGATAGACCATCACATCAGCTAGGCTGTATGGGACTCAAGGTCTTATGCAGAGCCTTCCGTGGGTATTCCATGCTGATTTTATCTAGAAGCCCCTACGATTATAGGGGACTCGAGGCAGACTTTCAAACTTGTCTCCGAAATGGATCGGGTCCTTTCTCACTAGGGGAGGTGAGGTGGCCATGGAATGTCTCTCTTTCCAGGGTTAGTAAGTGTGTGGGTAGACTGGGAAGATGTCCAACCACTTCAAGCATTCATTATTTTAATCAATTAATTTTCCTCTTCTTCTATCTGAAAATTAGTAAACCCAAGTTCTACTTCCTAAAGTTTGAAGAGTACCTCAAATACTCTTCCTATGAAACATGACCCCACAGCCCACTCCAACCTCAAAGTCTCAACCAAAAGGAGGACGAGAATGCACACGTGAAGCCAGTGAGACTGCGGCCTGGGAAACCAGCTCCAGCTGACGAGAGATAAGGTAATGAAGTGAATGGAAGCTGGTGGTAACATGATATCTGTAACGGCTACTCAGAGTTCTCTCCCACACAAAAAGGCAATTTCAAAGGTATGGTCCTTTCCCTCCCTTCTCCCATGACTGCACCCAACTGGATCCACTCAGAGCTTCTCCTGGCTTCCGGGATATCTCTAGTTTCTTTATCCACAGAGGAAAAACCTGTGTCGATATTTGTATAAATTTCACTTTACTTTCTGCACCCCTACCTCTGACTTCCATTTCTTTCACCTTCCACTCTGAGAGAGAGAAATATATTATTCCTTTAGAAGTAGGATTTACCGGGTCTCTACCCTCTGCCCCTAACCTCTTCGGATGAATCGGACATCTGATTCTTCGTCTGCAGGCTTCCCTTGTGGCTCAGTGGTAAAGAATCTGCCTGCCAGTGCAGGACATGCGGGTTCAATCCCTGGTCAGAAAGATCACCTGGAGGAGGAAAATGGCAAACCTGCTCCAGTATTCTTGCCTGGAAAATTCCATGGATAGAGGAGCCTGGTCGATGGACCAAGGGCTAGAGTCCTTAGGGTTGCAAATAGTAGGACATGACTTGGCAACTGAGCACACACGCATGCTGCAGGGTGCAAGTCCTAGGTGTCTTGAACTACCCACAATATTCCTAACCATCTTAACCCTAATTATATCCTAGCCCATACTGGAGCCCATCTTTTTCCCAGAAAGAGGTCTCCCATCTGTCTCGTGAAGTCCACTCGTTAGGTCAGGGACTGACGGCTGCCCTGAGTTGCCTGGACTCACTCTTTAATTTTACCCATTCTTCGGTTCTCCAGGTAAACCTAGAACCTGTTTCTCCAGGTAAACGTGGGTCAGAAGCTCGTATTATCTGACTTTCCTTCTGGCCACATGTTCAAATTGACAGTGACATAAAAGACACTATGTCTAGTATGAAAATCACAGTATGTTAGAAACTTGGTTCCTATCACCAAAACTATGAAAAGTTTGCATCTGAGGTGTGATCTGTATAAAGGTAGCTCCTTTGATTTTATCTTTGTTAACAGTCAATCAGCAGTCAACAGAGCAGGGACTAAAAGGGAAGTCCGCCTTCAAACTTAAAAAACGTAGAATTTTAATTTATCAGCTATGGTACATCTGTTATTTTTCTTTTTAGCCTTCCAACTGATAGGGATTATGGAACATGAAAATGTCATCACAAGTGAGATTGTCATTGTTCCTGGGAATTATCTGTGAGTGCTCTGTATTCTGCTAAATGACATCAGCAGCTGGAACAGCTGTCTGAAGTAACAGGCCTGAGGATGCTCCATAGGCAGTAATGCTCACTGTTCATCAAATGCACACAGCTAGTTTCTGCATCAGTGAAAATTCCTACTCATCTCCTCTTAACATTAAAATAGTTCTGACTACTTGCTATTATTGTGCTCAGTGAGTTAGTGCTACTACTGCCCACTACGTACTGTGGAATGTTTTACACTCACTACAGGAAGGATTACTATCATTTCATGAGAGTCATGGAAAATGAAATAGGGGGTAATTTCTTCGAGGTCACACAGTTAGTGGAGCTGGCACTTTGACCCAGATTGACACATTTGCCCAAGGTCTGGCCTCTGGAAGCCTCATTCTAGCCTCTGTGGCTTCAGAAGCTTGATGATTTTATCTTTAATAAAATCAAAATTAATGACAGCTCTGTCCCATCTCTATTTAGAACCTGAATCTTTGACTCAAAACTTCATGCAATTTGTTATCTTTTTCCCCAGGGCCTCACCAAACACGTAGCTAGCCATTTATTAAATCACACTTATTCCTGAAATCTCTTTCTTCACTTCTATTCCAGTGAATGACTGTATATAATAAATCTTTATTTACTAAACAAACACATGTTCAAAACAGGGCTTGGACTTAAAAGAGGGGGAGAAATGCAAGACAAATTTTTGCTCTTCATAGCATTATCATTTCATTGGTGGCAATGGTCAAATACCATGTTAAGTCATCTTTTACATACTTGTTATTTTTAATAGTAATTCTATAAATAATGTAATCCTACAAATAATGTAAATTTGTATCAATTTTATGTACAATAAAAGAAGTTGGAAGCTCTAATAGCACAGATTCTCAGACCAAGGCCACAGGCTACCTCTCCTGTGATCAAGGAGCTCTTGAATTTAACCTAGATGAAACACACTCCATATTCTCTAACCCATTATACTGTTTTTCAATTAACTATCCAAAAGGGAAGGACTATGTGAATGATACAAATAAAACATACTAGGTGTTCAGAAGGCAGAGAAATCAGTTCTAGCTGCATTAGTATCAGAATTCACATGGAGGGAGCATGATTTAAGGCTGGGTAGGTTTTGGTGGGTGGAGCCTGAGGAGGACACACCCCCTGGGACTGCCTGCACCCCAGCTAGGAAGTGGTGAGAGGTATGGCAAGCACAGGGCTTTCTATGGGAAAGTTATAACCCATAAACCTGGGACAGAAAAGCAAGAATCTGGAGGCAGAGAGTGGCGTGACTTCTAATTCTGCAAGGGCAGCTGGGTTTCTTTGGGTGTGGGCACTTCAAGTCTCTGACCTTTCAGTTTCCATGTCTGCAAACTAGGCATATTAATACTAACCTTACAAAGTTAAGTTTGGGGCTTGATGCTGAGGAAGAGTTAATTAGATAGCCCTGGATATGTGACAGTTCTTATAAACAAGTCCTTCCTTCTGAGTCAAGGAGCCTGGATTCACTGAGTAGGCAGTGGGAATCTATGAACAACAGAGCAACACAGATCTTTGACCTGGTCTCCTTCTCTAAACAATCATGTGAATCAATGATTACAATCCATTACAATAATGAATTACTTTTCCATTAACACAACTTACACTTCCTAAAACACAACTCTCTCCCGTTGCACCTCAAGCTTAATGGTTTTCCCACTCTGCAGGGAATGAAGCTGAAATGCCTTTGCTGGGAATGTATGGTTCTGCTCAAGCCCTGTCTCCCAGTTCTCCTGACACTGGCTTTTGGCATCAGCTATATTCATTTGTTCAGAGTCCCCTTAAGGTACGGTGACCAACTCATCCATCCCCATTTGTCTAGGGTTTCATACATCTAGTACTGAAACTCTTGTGCCTGTGATCCCCTCTGTCCCAAGGAAACTGGGCAAGTTGGTCACCCTCTCTCAGAAGCATTCCACTTTCCAAAATTTCCCCGTGTTTGACTTTTCCCCTGTGGTGCTTCGTGAGACACGGACACCTTGCAAGGCTTAATCCGAACACAACATGATAATCACGTGGATCGCCTGGGGTAAGTAGAGCAGGTGGCTCTTACAAATCCCTCTTACTGAGTTTGATGGATTGGGATCAGATACTGAATGTATTTTTCTTTTAACCATTTGCTTGGAAATAAAATTTAAATACAAAAAAGTTGCCAGAATAAGTATAATACAGTAACCTCTTGGCATCCAATGGGAATTGATTCCAGGACCACCACAGATACCAAAATTCACAGATGCTGAAGTCCCTAATATAAATATATATGGCATATCATTTGCATATAACCTATGTTACATGTACTTCAAATCATCTATAGATTACTTAAAGTATGTGATAAAATATAAATAATATGCAAATTCAGCTGACCCTTTCAGTAACAACTTCAAGGGCCTGCTTACAAAAAGAGTTTTTTCACTAACCACTGTACTATAGAACCACATGTGACTAGGCTGATTAAAGGTGAAGATGGAGAATGTGGATACAGGGGTGACTGTAAAGTTATACTTAGATTTACAACCTCAAGGAAGGTCAGTGCCCCTAACCTTGGCATTGTTTAAGAGTCCACTGTAATTGTTAAAACAATGTAAATGCTACCTAAAGGGCCGTAAATAAAATGTAAATGGTTGCCAGTGCAGCAAATTCAAGTCTTCCTTTTTGAAACTTCCTGGAATTCTTCCCCCCTCCAATATTTTCCATCCCCAGTTGGTTGAATCTGTGGATACAGAAACCATACAGATGCAGATATGGAAGGCAGACTGCACAAAGAATATTCATAGACTTTTTACCCAGATTCCCCAGACAAATGTTAATACGTCTTACCCTCTATCGTATGTGTTCTCTCTGTCACACGTAATAGTCTTTTAGTATTTTTTTTTGACCAGTTCCGGTCTGAACAATGTGTTCACAGTGTGGTCTTCTAGTGGCTCACGGTAAAGAATCCACCTGCCAATGCAGGACCCCTGAGCTCGATCCCTGCATCGTGAAGACTCCCTGGAGAAGGAAACGACAACCCACTCCAGGATTCTTGCCTGGAGAATCCAAGGACAAAGAAGCCTAGTGGGGTACAGTCCATGGGGTCACAAAGAGTCAGACGTGACTTAGAGACTAAACAACACAGTGCAGGCAGATTCAGAGGCGGGAGACGTCACTTCTAACCAGGAGGAACTGGCCGTAAGTAAAGAGTTACTGGGAGGTTAAAAGTTCCAAGTTCTGCTTTAGGAAGATGACAGCGCAAGGTGTCTAGCATGAGGTCTAGAGGGAAGAAAAATCTGGCAACAGAGAGCCTAATCAGCAGAGAGCCCAGCAGTTTCAGCCCCCAAAACCTCTGCTGATGGACAGGAGCTACTGCTGGTTGGAGTGAAAATGAAATCATGTCCTCTTTCTGCCCAACTTCGATAAGAATGCCTCACATCTCCTCGACTGTTTGACCTGACTTACAAAGATGACTTTCATCTAAGCTTTTTCCCATTTCTCTTAAGAAACAAACCCATTTCTCATAGCCATTTTCTCGCCTTGGCTGTTGAGAAATGGAGTGACAAAATTAAGGACCATGGAAAGAATTAGGTCCCTGTTACTTTGTGCGATGGACTGGCTTCTTGGCAGAGTGACATGGGGTGAGTTAAGTACAATAACTGCAAATATTCATCACTCCTGAAACACTGGAATTCTGCTTTTAATTATCACTGAAATGCCATGGAGGTGCACTGAGCAGTTTTTGATCAGATACAAACTAACAAAGTGTATCCAACTGCTTCAGGGAGAATTTTTTAATTTCACAGTTGATTGAAAAATATACAGTCACAGTATAAAGGAGTAAATTCAACAAGGGCTACCTGAGCTACGAGAATATACATCAGCAAATGAGAAGAAACATTAGCATCCTATCAAAAACATTTTAATCCAAAACAAAACCTGAAGTTCCTGTATCTTATCTGCTAATACAACTTTACGGATCCACTTTGTGTTTTTTTACTGCTCTATCTGGACAAAAAAAATCAACCTTTCATTTACTTTATTGCTCCCTTGTTAAACATCTCTTTGGATTTCTTTTCTCTCTCTTTTTTAAAGTGTCTGGTATTTGGCACTTTCACTTCTCACACAGGCCTGATGTATAGTTTGTTCTAACAAATACATCTACAGCTGGCACTTTGGGTTGATAACATTCTGTTCGCTCCAAGGAAAGAAATTATAGGAGATCTTACTGAGAAAGCAGCAGCAGTGGTTCTAATAAATCCAGGGTCTATTTCGCTCTAAGAGAAGACACATCAATAGCAACATGTATATCCCAATTCCTAGTACTACAACCCAAAAATTCTCTTTAGAAATAAAAAGTACATTAAATAAAATTCTTGGCACCTGATTATGCAAGAAAGTTGAATATACAAGACCTGCTGAAAGTTATCAGTTCCTTTAATTATAGACCAGGTTTAATTCTCGCACAAAACAGAATGACTTGATTGGTTTAATGTGCAAGACAAATTGAGGAAATATTTAGAAAGAAGAGGGATATGTCAGGATTTCTTAGATGATGTGAGACTAGACAGATAAAAGATAAGATTTGTGTGTTGTGCATATTGTGTGTATATATTTACACAAACATATATATAAATTATGACTTCCCTGGTGGCTCAGACGGTAAAGCGTCTGTCTACAATGTGGGAGACCTGGGTTCGATCCCTAGGTCGGGAAGATCCACTGGAGAAGGAAATGGCAATCCACTCCAGTACTATTGCCTGGAAAATCCCATGGACAGAGGAGCCTGGTAGGCTGCAGTCCATGGGGTCGCAAAGAGTCAGACACGACTGAGCTACTTCACTTTCCTTTCCTTTCTTATATATAAATTATAATGTTTACCAAAAGTAGGCAGTGTTGAGAAATAAAAGATTATTTCATGATAAAGTCACATCAACAAAACTCTCATCTCATTATTCTTTAGAAATTATGCTCTGGCTGCTTCATTGTGGCCCTTATCTTTTTTCCTTCTAAGATTCATGGATTTCAATTTTTCTTCTAAAAGCCAAGAACTAAGCTCCATGTAAATTCCCATGAAAACCATCGAATAATTCCCATGAGTTGCACACAGAATCATTTCTTTAACAATGCAAATCATTCTGCCTCCTAGATTCCTACTAAGATCTGCAAAACACTTGTTCTTCACATCAAATATGGTCTTAGTAGTTTTCCATTTTATTTTTCCAGAAAACTTTCACAGTCAAAAAGAGAGACCTAAGGGTATTTTCTCATCTTGTTACAGACGGTGACAGAACAAAATGTGCATAAATGCCCACACAGGAAAGTTAATAATACTCTATGCAGAGTCTATTTTTAGATTAATAGAACTAGTTTACGCAAAGCAAATCTGTACTGAGAAAAGATCTTCAAATATTTGAAATAATTCTGGATAAACATTTAGAGAAAAGTAACCTTTTCTTTTCCCACATTGGATCTAAAATAATTAAATGAATTCAAAGGCTGAGCCACTTTACAAAGACTTTCTAATGGCCCATATTGATCACAATCTAAATTTGCTTTTGCAGTAAGTTTGTAGAGCTGCATTAAGCACCAGAGCCAAAGCCTTGAAGAAAGAAAATCCACAGCCATCCTAGTAGTACCAAACAGCAGAACAACTGTTTACATTTGTTAATACGGAGACAAAGATCATTTGGGAGGAGACGAGATAACTAGGCTCTACTGGTTAATGCTGTATTAAAATTTACTGTTTCCAAAGCCAAGAATTCTCCCACCAGGCTTTTGGCCACTCATAATTTTACCTTGCCCAGAAAAGACAAATCTCTCAATGTGAAGGCAAGGTTGTTATTCTGAGTTGATTCAATAAACTGGAATTATACAAGGCCCTCACAAATGTGTAATCTGGCATTATACACGAAGCACTGATTTTGTTCACTGGTGGCATTTCTAGCTATCCACAGCCCTCTACCTTTTTTTTTTTTTTTTATTGTAAAAGGGAAATTTAATGTGCTTTTTTTTATTGCTTTTTTCCCTAAACTTACTTTATATTGGGGTATAGCTGATTAACAATGTTGTTTCATGTTAATAGTGAAGGGATTTAGCCACACATATACACGTATCCTGGAGAAGGAAACAGCAACCCACTCCAGTATTCATGCCTGGAAAATCCCATGGACCGAGGAGCCTGGTGGGCTACAATCCATGGGGTCGCAAAGAGTCGGACACGACTGAGCGACTTCTGTGTGTGTGTGTATACACGTATCCATTCTCCCCCAAACTCCCCTCCCATCCAGGCTGCCACATAACATTGAGCAGAGTTCCCCATGCCACACAGTAAATCTTTGTTAGTTATCCACTTTAAATACCGCAGCGTGCACATGCCCATCCCAAACTCCCGAACTATGCCTTTCACCCACCCCTGCTTCCCCCCTGGCAACCACTGCTTTTCTTACTTGTAACATAGAACTGTAATTCTAAATCCTGTTGTGCTCTTATGCAAACTACCATGTGTATCCAGCTTTTTTAATTTTTTTTTAAAAATTTTATTTTATTTAACTTTATAATATTGTACTGGTTTTGCCATATATCAAAATGAATCTGTCACAGGTATGCATGTGTTCCTCATCCTGAACCCTCCTCCCTGCTCCCTCCCCATACCATCCCTCTGGGTCGTCCCAGTGCACCAGCCCCAAGCATCCAGTATTGTGAATAGAGGAATGTTTGCTTCCAGGAACCTTCCAAAAGCCATCTATATTTTGAGGACTGAATATGCGTGACACAGTATCCAGCACCCAGACTCAGAGATTCTTCCCTTCCCCCAGCAACCACCTGGGTCCTTTGACATTCTGGGAAGGAACGTACATCAGATCACTTAATACAGTTTATCTGAATGATCTGCACAGATTCCTGCCTTCCTATTAGACTATGTACTTCTTTACTCATCCTTACGTTTTTTATCTTTTCATTCCCAGGCTCTGGACAGTGCCCCTTAGATATTGTGATCTCAATGTTTAGTGAATATATAAGACACAAGCTCTAACTGCACTTCCAAGATATGTACCATACAAGTATTTGTTTTTAAAGTTTTAATTTTCTCTAAAATATTTTACTTGATATATTAGATGGAAATTTTAGATGCTGAAGTATTAAAAACTAAAGCCAGTTCTGAGAAAACCACTTTTGAATTCTTAGCACATTAATACTGCACATATATTATACACATATAATATATATGCAGGTCATGAAGCAACAGTTAGAACGGACATGGAACAACAGTCTGGTTCCAAATAGGAAAAGGAGTACATCAAGGCTGTATATTGTCACCTTACTTATTTAACTTATATGCAGAGTACATCTTGAGAAATGCTGGGCTGGAAGAAGCACAAGCTGGAATCAAGATTGCGGGGAGAAATATCAATAACCTCAGATATGTAGATGACACCACCCTTATGGCAGAAAGTGAAGAGGAACTAAAAAGCCTCTTGATGAAAGTGAAAGAAGAGAGTGAAAAAGTTGGCTTAAAGCTCAACATTCAGAAAACGAAGATCATGGCATCTGGTTCCATCACTTCATGGGAAATAGAGGGGTAAACAGTGGAAACAGTGTCAGACTTTATTTTTGGGGGCTCAAAAACTATTGCACATGGTGACTGCAGCCATGAAATTAAAAGACACTTACTCCTTGGAAGGGAAGTTATGACCAACCTAGATAGCATATTCAAAAGCAGAGACATTACTTTGCCAACAAAGGTCCGTCTAGTCAAGGCTATGGTTTTTCCTGTGGTCATGTATGGATGTGAGAGTTGGACTGTGAAGAAAGCTGAGTGTTGAAGAATTGATGCTTTTGAACTGTGGTGTTGGAGAAGACTCTTGAGAGTCCCTTGGACTGCAAGGAGATCCAACCAGTCCATTCTAAAGAGATTGGTCCTGGGTGTTCATTGGAAGGACTGATGCTAAAGCTGAAACTCCAATACTTTGGCCACTTCATGCGGAGAGTTGACTCATTGGAAAAAGACTCTGATGCTGGGAGGGATTGGGGGCAGGAGGAGAAGGGGACGACAGAAGATGAGATGGTTGGAAAGGCATCACTGACTCGATGGACATGAATTTGAGTAAACTCTGGGAGTTGGTGATGGACAGGGAGGCCTGGCATGCTGTGATTCATGGGATCGCAAAGAGTCGGACACGACGGAGCGACTGAACTGAACCATACATATCATTTATTATACATATACACACAATGCACAGAGATATATGATTCATTTAGTGTGAATATTATTGGAGAAGGAAATGGCAACCACACTCCAGTAGTCTTGCCTGGAGGATCCCAGGGACGGGAGCCTGGTGGGCTGCCATCTATGGGGTCACACAGAGTCAGACATGACTGATGTGACTTAGCAGCAGCAGTGTGAATATTATTATCCATTTTCTGTATTATTGGTGTGAGATTTGGCCTATTCCTATACAAAATTATTTTACTAAAAGTATGACTGCAAAAGACTCATCTTTTGAAATACATTTTAAAAATTCAATCAGCAATTCAATTGAGTTTGATTTAGAGTAAATTGTATAACTAGAATTTATATCTAAAGAGCAGTGGTATCTGATTATCTTTCCCTCTTTGTTTTGATTGATCAGATAATTCTAGTAACTTTTCAAAAATTTAAGTTATGGGGACTTTCGTGGTGGTCCAGTGGCTCAGACTACTCATGCCCGAAGCAGGGCACCCGGTTTGATCCCTGATCAGGGAACGAGACCCTGCATGATACAACTAAGATCTTGCATGCTGCAACTAAAGATCTCATGTGCAGCCAAATAAATAGACAAATATCTTTTTTTAAATCCTGTAATGCATGTTTCTGTTACTTGGCTACATTGTTTTCATCTGAAAAACTGGTCAGTAGTATCTTTCTGTCCCTATTATTATTTACTTTAAAATGCAATCACTTACTTAGTATCAAAACGTGTACTGAAAACCAACTACTCTCTAAATATTAGTTTCCAAGTAGATTCATTCACTTGAATTACCTCAGATTCTCTTTGCAACAGAGCAAAATGGCATTTAAAGTCACTGACAGATTAAATCAAATAAACAGACCTTTTAATCACTGAGGTCCTTTTGCAGAAATAATATCTTTGCAGGTATTTAGTTTTGAATGATGTTGTCAGTGGTTTATTATTTCACATTTAGTCATATTAAAGTTCATCCGTCTCAGGGGAAAGACTCAATAGTTATGAACTATGACTTTTTTTCAGGTTCCTTTCTAATTTGTAGAGGAACAGATATTATAAATATCCAAGAATCACAACAGCAGAAGTAAAAACTATCATCTCTGTGCAATGAATGCTGTGAAACTAGGGCCTTGTCATCAATGACTATGTTATTATAAAAATTATGAAGGAAATTGTTTCTTGTTAATTCATAATTATTGGTGACTCCCGTGGTAGCTCAGATGGTAAAGAAATCTGCCTGCAATGCAGGAGACCTGGGTTTAATCCCTGGGTTAGGAAGATCGCCAGGAGAAGGGAATGGCAACCCACTCCAATATTGTTGTCTGGAGAATTCCATGGATAGACCACAGGGTCGCAGAGTCAGACGTGCCTAAGCCACTAACACTTTCAATTCATAATTGTTACTGATATAGGTCTGATTTTTATTTTATTAAGACCTTCCCAGATGCTTCAACTTTTGTTTTTGTTTTGATGACTAGAGAATACAATTGGTATTTTAAAATATAGTGGTTTATAAATGAGGTTCTACCTCATGCTGGTGAGAATGACCATCATTAAAGAGTTGACAATTAGTAAATGTTTCAGAGGGTGTTGAGAAAAGGAAACCTTCCTGCTATTAGTGGGAATATAAATTGGTGCAGTCACTACGGAAAACAGTATGAAGGTTCCGAAAATAAAATGGTTCCCATATGATCCAACAATACCACTCTTAGGCATATATCCAGACAAAACTATAATTCAAAAAGACACATGCACCCCCCTAGGTTCATGGAAGCATTATTTAGAATAGCCGAGATGTGGAAACAGCCTAAATACCCATCAACAAATAAATGGATGAAGAAGATGTGGTGCACACGCACACACATACGCGCATGCACACACGCGCGTGCACACACCCATAAGCACAGTAGAATGCTAGTTACAAAAAAGAATGAAATAATGGCATTTGCTAGAACAGGGATGAAAACAGAGGTGATCATACTAAGTGAAGTCATACAGAGAAAGAAAAATATCGTATGATACGACTTCTATGTGCAATCTAAAATATGACACAAATGAACACATCACAAAACAGACAGACACACAGCCATAGAGAAAACACTTGTGATTGCCAAGGAAGAGGTGGGTGGGGAGAGGGACGGACTGGGAGTCTGGGATTAGCAGATGCAAACTATTATATATAGAATGGATAAACAACAAGATCCTACTGTACAGCATATATTCAACATCTTGTGATAAACCATAAGGAAAGAACATGAAAAATAATATATATAAGTATAACTGAACCACTTTTCTGTACAGCAGAAATTAATAAAACATTATAAGTCAACTATACTTCAATAAACTAAAAAAAAAACAGTGGTAGTTTACAAGTTTTAACAAAATGATATCATATTTAGGTTGAAAAATTTTAACTTCCATAACAGGTCACCAACAAGATAAACATTGAAAAGTGCAAAACTTTAACACAAGATATCAAAGAAGATCTAAATAAATCACAAAAAACATAATATTATCAAGGTGCCAATTTTCACCCAACTAGATCTGTAGGTTCAACAGAATCCTAACCAAAACCTTAAATTATTTTATGGATACTGATAAACTGGTTCTAAAGTGTATCCACAAAAGCTAAGACCCAGAATAGCCAACACAATGTTCAAAGAGAAAAACAAAATTGAAGGACTAAGTCTACCTGACTCTAGGATTTACTAAGGAACTACAGTGATTAAAACAGTGCAGTATATGTGAAAGATCAGACAGAAAGATTAGATCAACAGAGCAGATTAGAGAACCCAGAAACAGACCAACACAAAAACAGTCAACTGATCTTCGACAAAGAGCAAAGGCAACTCAATGAAAAGGACAGACTTTGCAACAAATGGTACTGGGACAACTAGACATCGATATGCCAAAAAAAAAAAAACAAGGAATCTAGACCTTACAGTGTAACAGGAACTCTCATCACTGCTCACAGGAACGCAAAATGCCACAGCCACTATGCAACACCAGCTAGCAATTTCGTACAAAGCTTAACATAAGCTTAGCATACAACCCAGCAAGAGCACTCCCGGGTATTTATTCAAAGTAGCTGAAAACTTATGTCCTCATAAAAACTTGCACACAAATATTTATAGCAGCTTTATTCATAACTGCCTAAACTGGAAGCAACCAAGATGTTTTTAATTGATGAATGGATAAACAAATTATGGTGCATTTATGCAATGGAATATCACTCAGCAATGTAAGAAATGAGCTATCAAGCTATAGAAAAAGATAGAAAAAGACATGGAGGAACTTACCTATTGCTGAGTGAAAGAAGCCAGTCTTCAAAAACAACTCTGGTTCTAATTATTTGTCATTCTGGAAAAGGGAAAACTATGGAAATAATCAAATAGTCCTGGTTGCCAGGTACTCAAGGGGTCAGGAGGTGGGGATAAAGAGCAGAAACACAAGTAGATTTTTAGGGCAGCGACACTACTGGGCATGACACTGTGATGGTGGATGTATGATATTTTATACTCGTCACAACTCATAAGAAGAGTGAGCCCTAACATGAACTAAGGAATTTAGTTAATATATAAATATCGGCTTGTCAATTGTGAAAAAATATAACACTCTAATGCAAGATGCTAATAATAACATCAACTATATGAAGAAGGAAGCAGGGTATGTGGGAACTTTCTGTACTTTCTGCATAATTTTTTTGGTAAATGTGAAAGTGCTCCAAGAAAATAAAATCTATAAAAAAGTAAATATTGTTTCCTGCTTCATATGTAATGAATTTTCAGTGAAACCTTGCCTCCAGATTTGGAGGTAAGAAGAAAGTAAGTTCATGTAAGTTCTAAGGGCTGGGATTTTCTTCTCTTTCAATAAAGGAAAGTAAGTGTTAGTCACTCAGTCGTGTCTGACTCTTTATGATTCTATGGACTGTAGTCCTCCAAGATCCTCTGTCCATGGGATTCTCCAGGCAAGAATACTGGAGTGGTAGCCATTTCCTACTCCAGGGGATCTTCCCCACCCAGGGATTGAACTCAAGTCTCCTGCATTGGCAAGCGGGTTCTTTACCATCTGAGCCAACAAGGAAGCCCTCGGAGCCACCAGGTAAGTGGAGTTAATTTGTTTTCTGAAATAATATGCAATTATTCTTGGACTAGAGAAATTTTATTTGTGAACAATTTTCATTTAAAATATTTCAAAGTATAGTAAACCTCATATGTACGATATATAATAAATAAGAAACTAATGATAAAAATGAATCTTTTTTATTAATCTCTAATTTAGAAAGAAAAATTATCTAGAAAGTATGTGTTTTATATATATCCTCTTATTAAAAGTTATCACAAGTTACAAATTTTCCTTCATGAAGGTGTATTTAAAATTGATGTTTTTTCCATTAAATAACCATTTTGTTATATTTAGCACATCAAAATACATTTCCATAATGACAGATCAGATGACATTTTCCTACAGTCTTACATTTATTTCTGTATCTTTTAGGAGTGCATCATGAATTTTTGATTACTCTATGAGATGGGATAAACCAAGCATATTTCTCAATGTTTTTTTCAATTCAACACACACCTTTGTATGAACTTTACTCTAAATAAAGCCTGACTGCTACATGATGAAAACCACAGTGCCTGTGTGTGGTAAGTCGCTTCAGTTGTGTCCAACTCTTGGCAACCCTATGGATCGTAGCCCACCAGGCTCTTTTGTCCACGGGATTCTCCAGGCAAGAATACTGGAGTGGGTTGCCATGCTCTTCTCCAGGTGGTCTTCCCTATCCAGGGATTGAACCCTAGTATCCTATGGCTCCTGCATTGCAGACGTATTCTTTACTGTTGGGCCACCAGGGAAGCCCTATTCCAGAGGAGGTTAGGACACCTTTTATAGTCTCTGCTTCCTCTAGAGCACTTGTCCAAAAGTTAGGATGCAGTGATATGTAGAATTTATCTTTTCCAGTGGAAAGTAAGCTCCACAGGTGCACAAGATGTGCATTTATCCTTCAAATCCAGCCCAGGGCCCAGCACCTATATGCCCAATACATATTTCTTGAATGACTCACTCATCAAGAACAACAAAAAGTAACACAAGAATTCACTGTAAAGATATGATAGAAAGACAGGGATAATCAAATTTAGATAATATAATTAACTAAATGGGGAAAGAATCAATAATACATTTACTTTGGGACATCTTTTTTTCCCTGACCACCAAAAAAACTCTTTTATATAAAATTTCCTAAGGGTAAGGGAATGTCACAATCAAATGTCACAATCAAACATGATCCTCAGAAAAACATTAAAAATATCCCCCAAATTCTGGGGTGAATATGTATTCTATTCCAAAGTGCATGATGAGTCCAGTGACTGAGTAAAAAAAAGCTGAGTGAATAAAACAATCATGGATTGTGTAAAGGTATCTTTCAAAGGATGGGGATATTCGAAGTATGTGATTTGATAATGTCTGTAACTTATTCTTCTCCCTAGAAGAACCAGTCCTTAGAAGTGGTACTGGAATAAAAGGAAGTAATCTAACTCTTAAAAGCAGAAGCTATCACGGCAACATATTTACCCTGAAACCTTAACTGGTCTGAACTCTGCTGTCTGCACTGCTCTTTTAGGGTCCCATTAGAAGGACGGAGCAGGAATAGACTTGGTGAAGGCAGAATCTGTTGATCTGTTTCTATTTCTCTGATGTGTAACAATATTATGTGCCTCTGAGAGGAAGAAACATTGAAGCCAAGAGGAGAGGCCAAGAGAAAATACAGAGAAAGCAAAATCCAGGCAAAGGGAAGAGTGAGTGTTTCCGTAAGGTGGGAATCAAAGGCGACCAGGGTGGCTGCTGCAGATGGAGGGAGAATGTGGAAGCTTTGTGGGCAGATCAAGTCACGGGTTTTACAGGCTTAGGAGGAATTCAGGTTATATTTTGGGTAAAGAGTTGACAAGAACTGCTGTCAAATTGCAGGTGAGAAAGGAGGTGAAGAGAGGAAACAACTGCTGATTGAAGAAAGGCAGGCACTGATGGCCCAGGTCCCAGGACCAGGCATCCTGGTCACCCTGGAAGGGTAAAGGAAAAATACACAGGACAGTAGATTTTCATGTCTCTCCTTGTGGGTGTTCCCTTTCAATTTCTGATGTGTATCCTGTTTGCAGGCTGCTCAGGCAGCCATGGAACAGAACCGGAAGCCAGAGCCATCACAAACACCCTCAGGGGAGAGGTATGAGGAGCTATCTTCACGCCCCCTGAGACGACAACGTGGCTCTTCTGAAACAGGCTGCAGTGAAAAGGCTGAGCTGGACGCAGGCCTGGCTTGGATTTCATGACTGGGAAACAGCCAGTGCTGTGGCAAGAATCCATTTTTGATCTCATTTTTTAATGTGTTTTCTTTATATTTTCCAAATTATGCATAAATTATTGAAACTAGGTCAAACGAAATCATGAGCTAAATAGAGTTTACTAATTCACCTTCGCAATTTGTCCTATGCCAATCTAAATGCTCAGGGAAGGCCTGTAGTTGTACTAAAGTGGAGCCAACATCACGACTTTGTGAAATGGCCTCAAACCCACAGCTTTATGGAAAAAAAAGTCAGGCCTTGGACTGACACCAATTTAATCCTGGAATCTATGAAAAATTAATTTAACAACAAATCAAATGAAGCAGCTTTGTGGTTTTTCATTTTAAAAAGGACATGATTTTAGCAATGACTATATATTGTAGGATTTTATAAATGGATGTTTTGATGATGCTTGGAGAAAAAACATGTGTCTTGTTAAGTGTTTTATAAATATTGGTTAAATCAAATAATGAATGAGTGTGAGACAGAAAATTCAGAGAAATAAAGCCAAAAGCCAGAGTTTTGAATATTCTCCTCTACATTGGCTTCTTGACTTAAAAAAAAAAAATTAAGATTTTTTTTTGGATGTGGACCGTTAAAAAAAAATCTATATTGAATTTGTTACAATATTACTTCTGTTTTATGGGTTTTTTTTTTTTTTTTTTTTTTGGCTTTTTGGCCACAAAACATGTGGGATCTTAGCTCCCCAGCCAGGGATCGAACCTGTGCTTCTGCACTAAAAGGTGAAGTCTTAATCACTAAGCCACCTGGGAAGTCCCTCCTTGACTTTTCTGTTTTGAGTATATTTTTGAAATCTAGATAAATTCAAAAGCACCCCCAGAAATAAAGAGGCCTGTCAATGGCTCAGATTCTAAAGCTCAAGGGAAAAACTGGAAGTTTAACTGAATAGCTTAGGTATAGAAAAGATTAACTTCCAGAAGTTGTTATTTTAAAGATTTTTCTTGGTTTCTCTTTTTCTAATGTTGAAACTAAAGTTGAAATTTTGAAATGGTTTGTAAGATTATTGAAAGATGCAGCAATAAAAGGATTAACATGCATATATATTCTTCAAGCTTTAAATCAGTAGCTTAGCTACTGGTGAAAAATCTCATCAAGTTTTAAAAATAAATTCAATGCTAAAGATATATTGAAATTGTTTAGAACACCAAGAAAGACTTCATATTAATAATTATATGTATTCATTAAAAACATGTCCTAATGTTTCACTTAATATTTTCTAGATTTACAAATTATTTTTGAGTCAAAACCTAATAAGAACTCTATATAGTTATTAATTCTGCCTTTATATTTAAAAAAATTTAAGTATATTATCCCAGTTTCAATATGTAGGGATACCTTCTATTATTTAATAGAGTTTATAAGGATTTGTCATTTACACTCACAAAGATCATTTGAAGGATAAAAAAAATTGAAATTGTTGTCACTAATGACTACATTTTCAGAAAAGCAGGAATACAGAATATAGTAAAGTAGAAAATTTTATCACAGACAGTCCAAAGGCACTTGAAGACTACTAAATTAAGCCATTTCCATTCAAGATTCACGAGACATACAATATAAGAGATTATAAAAATCCCTATCAGATTGATAGGACTTGCAATTAGTTAAACATGGAGAATAAGAGGGAGCATGAAGTTACAGAAGGTCCCAATGTTTCCAGCCTGGATTACTGAGATGACAGTAATGTTTCACATGAGATACACAACAGAGAAGGGGCAGGTATGAAGAGGGACGATGACTCCACTCATACAGAGTTCAAGAGGTCAGCAGAATATATATAGGACTAGGATTTCTAGAAGTTAGGATGTGAAGACTTGAAAACCATTTACATTCAGGAGTCAGCTGAAACTCTTGAGTACTGGAGATGAAGCAGGGAGAATACGCTGACTGAGATGGGTAGGAAGACAGCGCTGCTTGCCCAGAGCCCCACAGCTGCTTCACTATATGGGAAACTGAAAAGTTTTGTGGAGAAAGTCACTGAAACAGATTCCTGGACTCCTAAGAGAGGGCTGCGATCTATTTGAGATACACCCCACATCTGGAGACAAAACCAGAACTCAAGAGCATCTCAAATCTGGCTTTTATCAATAAAAGCAGTCAACCTCTGTCTCCATAAAAGCCCTGACGTTTGCTTCTTTTTCAATACTAAAACAATTAGTGTGCCCACTAAACGATAGTAGAGATCAAAGAATAATGCATATTTAAATAATGCATCAGACAGATGTCACTCTCATCTTTTAAAAACATACTTGGATTGTCACTGATGATACTATAAAAACTCTAACCTCAAAAATGAAGTGCCTCAAATTTCATAGGATACAAGAGTTTTACTCATTGCTAGCGATGTCAGCAAACTGCTAGACTCTGAAGTGACCAAGTTTTTGTAAAAGGCTCCAAATTTGCAATTAAAAAAAAAAATTACCTCTTTAACAGGACCACCTGACTTAGGGCAGGATATTTACCATGTCTGGCCTCAAGCTACAATTCACCTTTCTCCCTGAACTCCTTAAAGATACATATCGAATGCTTTGTTACACACTGAAGTTTCTCAAGGATATACTTAAAACCAATTAAGATACATTTAGCGTTATTCTTAGAACAAAGGCATCCTCACTTACCACATTGGAGTTAGGGAGTAACAGGCAAACAACACAGTATCTTGGATAGGACTCAAGAAAAGCAGGGATTGTGGTCAGAGGAGGAACCTGTAACTGAAAGGGAGGGGGTCACCAAGAAGTAGGCTCCACCCCCACTTGCTCATTTCCCAGCACAGGTGAGGGGAGCTCTGAATAAGGGGCCCCACTTTGCACCTGCCCTGTTCTTATTGGCAATGAATGGTGATGGGGTACTTAAGAGTGGAAACCAATGCAAAAGCAATTTAAGCCCATGGACAAACGGCTCAGGGAAGAGCACAGAAGTTCTGATTCCCCCTTAAGGAGATGTGGCCTCCTGCCTGCCCTAGTGGCTTACATCTCTGGCTTCTCTTGCTAGCATTCAGACATCTATTCCTGAGTAGGGTAAAGGAGGAGTCACTATCAGCAAGCTAGACTCATTGTTTTCATCCATTTTAGAAATACTTCAGTGTCTACGAAATAGGGTAATTCTTAAAACCAGTGGTATGTCACAGTTTAAACATAAACTTTTTTTTTTCCCCGAGTCACGGGGTACCTATGGTGTGATTTACAACTGGAATAAGATGTGGTGAATTAAGATAATTAGATAATATCTTATAAACTTTCTAATAAGATTAGAAAATAAGATAATTCCCACGAGGTGCTAGTGGTCAAGAAACCGCTTGCCAATGCAGGAGTTATAAGAGATGTGGGTTTGATCCCTGGGTCAGGAAGATACCCTGGAGAAGAGAATGACAACCAACTCCTGTATTCTTGCCTAGGAAATATCATGAACAGAGGAGCCTGGCGGGCTACAGTCCAAGGGGTTGTAAAGAGTCGGACACAACTGAATGACTAACACTTTCACTTTTTTTTCCCATTGTATGTATAGTCAGTTTTCTACCTTGTGTCTATTTAGTTAAAACTGGATTACAAGTATTTACTTAGTGGTATGCAGACTTTGTTAAAGGTCACCTTTAAGGGGTGCTCAATAGTTTCTTAAATGAATACTGTACCTTATATGTAATTCCCCCTATCGTTTCCTAAAAACTATTGGATTGGCCAGAAAGTTCATTTGGGTTTTTCTGTAAGATTAGAAAACCCCAAATGAACTTTTGGGCAACCCAATAGAACATTCATGTATTTTGAAATATTTAGACAGAATTTAAGAAACAAGTTTAGAAGTTTAAAAAAAAAAAAAAAAGAAACAAGTTTAGGATGTCAATGGCTACTCATTTTATTATGACTTTTGTATCACAAATATACTTGTATCTGTATCAGTTCAGTTCAGTCGCTTGGTCATGTCTGACTCTTTGCGACCCCATGAATTGCAGCACTCCAGGCCTCCCTGTCCATCACCAACTCCTGGAGTTCACCCAGACTCACGTCCATCGAGTCAGTGATGCCATCCAGCCATCTCATCCTCTGTCGTCCCCTTCTCCTCCTGCCCCCAATCCCTCCCAGCATCAGAGTCTTTTCCAATGAGTCAACTCTTCGCATGAGGTGGCCAAAGTACTGCAGTTTCAGCTTTAGCATCATTCCTTCCAAAGAAATCCCAGGGCTGATCTCCTTCCAAATGGACTGGTTGGATCTCCTTGCAGTCCAAGGGACTCTCAAGAGTCTTCTCCAACACCACAGTTCAAAAGCATCAATTCTTCGGCACTCAACCTTCTTCACAGTTCAACTCTCACATCCATACATGACCACTGGAAAAACCATAGCCTTGACTAGATGGACCTTTGTTGCCAAAGTAATGTCTCTGCTTTTGAATATGCTATCTAGGTTGGTCATAACTTTCCTTCCAAGGAGTAAGCGTCTTTTAATTTCATGGCTGCAGTCACCATGTGCAGTGATTTTGGAGCCCAAAAAATAAAGTCTGACACTGTTTCCCCATCTATTTCCCATGAAGTGATGGGACTGGATGCCATGATCTTCGTTTTCTGAATGTTGAGCTTTAAGCCAACTTTTTCACTCTCCACTTTCACTTTTATCAAGAGGCTTTTGAGTTCCTCTTCACTTTCATAAGGGTGGTGTCATCTGCATATATGAGGTGATTGATATTTCTCCTGGCAATCTTGATTCCAGCTTGTGTTTCTTCCAGTCCAGCGCTTCTCATGATGTACTCTGCATATAAGTTAAATAAGCAGGGTGACAATATACAGCCTTGATGTACTCCTTTTCCTGTTTGGAACCAGTCTGTTGTTCCATGTCCAGTTCTAACTGTTGCTTCCTGACCTGCATATAGATTTCTCAAAAGGCAGATCAGGTGGTCTGGTATTCCCATCTCTTTCAGAATTTTCCACAGTTTATTGTGATCCACACAGTCAAAGGCTTTGGCATAGTCAATAAAGCATAAACAGATGTTTTTCTGGAACTCTCTTGCTTTTTCCATGATCCAGTGGATGTTGGCAATTTGATCTCTGGTTCCTCTGACTTTTCTAAAACCAGCTTGGACTCTAGTTAGCAAAGTTGATTGGTTTCACTTTAATTGTGAGCTTTTTTTAATGGATGAGAAATTAACCCTAACTTCATTTCTTAATTAAACGTTGAGTAACTTCCCACAGGTTTTCTGTTTATCGGTTGTCTCTGTTTTGAGTTAGTTTTCTCATTCAAATTGTTATAGTATTTTTGCATAAATATTAAACATTTTCAAAGGGCTCAGATTTGTCTTAGGGAAATACTTTAGGTACAGGTAGAATCTAGTTCCATTTTCAGATCTTTAATATAGAAGTGATTATTAATTAATCTGCTAAAATATACATTGGTTTTGCCATGGGTTTTAAATGCTTCTACTTTAACACACTTTAAAACTTTTAGGTCTCATGTAATTTAATAGGAATATTTTCATCATTCACGGTGCCCAGAAAATAATCCTATCCTTCCTCTCTTCTTCCTGTTCTTCCTCCCCAACACAAAATATGAGTCTCTGTCTAAATTAAGGCTGTGTGTAAGGCTCTTGAGAATGTACTGGTGACTAATTGTACATGATACTCTTCTTAAAGAAGTTCATAGGCCAGTGAGGATGCAGAAATATACACATCTAACTACCACATATCCTGGTACGTTCAGTGATACATACATGTCTACAAAGGGTGCTTTGGAGCAGAAAGCAAGGTGCTTTCACAGAATTGGAAGAGGTCAAAAAGGAATAAAAGAGGAGGAAGCTGGGTTAACACTTAAATTCTTCCTCAGCATTCATTCTTGATACCATTCCCATAAAATCAAGAGATTTAAGATTACAACCATTTCTAGACTTGACTGTCAGTCCAGAAATGGTTCCTAATTTCAAATTTGGTTGACTATAGAACTCTTCATAATAAAAACAGGAAGTAACAGAAATACAGTCATTATGTATTCACTTTCTATAATATTAAACTCTGCTTAATAGCCATAATTCTTTCAACTGTCTGTATATAATAGTGTCAATGAAATTAGAATGCCCTGAATAGGTACCAAGGAACAGATTCTTTTAAATCATCATTTATTTTAAATGGTAATAACAGCATCCTCAGAAACACAGCAGATTGCTTTGTTTTCCATAAAATCAGGACAAGAAGAATGCTATTCTCTTCACCCTCCAGTGAGCTCAAAAGGTGGGAATGTTGCCAAGATAATTCAGTGAGAAAAGAAGTCATTCTCCCAGGAAATTTTGAAAATATCATTAATTCACTTTGAGTTTTTACAATGATTATAAAACATTTATAAGACTGGCTGTATCTAGTCGTTTTAACTGACAGGATTTTTTTTTTCCTCTACTGGAGTGCATCACTTTAAAAATATCCTTCCTTCTACTACCCACCTCCCCCCGCCCAACAATTTCACGATGGCAAATCCAGGCAAAGTGTTTTATTCTTGCTTAACCTTGAAAGATATATGGTGTACTCAATGAAAAAAAATCTATAATTTAATTAGCTTTTAGAGATTTGACATCAAGCAGGAACACATCTGAAATACAGACAAAGGAAGAAGCAAAAAAAATTCAGTTTGGAATTGTAAAGGAAAATGTTAGATGTTCTATGAAGGTCAAAGTCAACTCATTCCCTTAAATTCCTCCAAAAGACTTCTATGCACCGAGTAGGCAGTGGTGATCACTGGGGTGCTCCTCTTCCCACTTTATTTTCATTGTTCCTTTTCACAATTCATTTGAAATTTAGCTCGAATCTTTTTTCCCTTTCAATATAGTTAGTATCTATCATAAGTAATAATTTTGAAACTGACTTTCTAATTGACTGCTTAAGCAGAAAATTAAATTTAGGATAACAGCTAAGGAAATAAATAACTGCCGTTCAGTAGTTGATGCTTTATTAAGGGATATACGTATTTTTATGGGAGCCCTGAAAAAAGAAGTCAATGGATGCCTGAGGAGGTGGAAGAAGACTTTTCAGAAGTCACATTTAAGCATTCTTTCAGGGCTTATAGGTGCTCACGTGGGCTTCCCTCATAGCTCAGTTGGTAAAGAATCCACCTGCAATGCAGGTGACCCCACTTCGATTCCTGGGTTGGGAAGATCTCCTGGAAAAGGGAAAGGCTACCCACTCCAGTATTCTGGCCTGGAGAATTCCATGGATACAGTCCATGGGGTCGCAAAGAGTCAGACACGACTGAGCGACTTTCACTTCATGGGAGGTTAAGAGAAAGAATGTACCAGATAAACACACACACAAATCAAGGCACACACAGAACAAGTCAGAACATGAGGTCCTTTTTGAGCTCTCAGGAGATAAGAAACCATGTGAGTCTACAGCGTATGTACCGAGTGGGTGAGACAGAGATAGGAAAGCTGTGGGTAGTCTGGGAAGGATCTTACACACCATGCCAATAATTCTGGATTTTATCCCTTCATCATTCTCCAATATGACAGCCACTGTCTACCTATGGCTCTTTAAATTTAAATTAAAATAAACCCAAGCAACATTTCAACTCCTTAGTTGACCTAGTCACATTTCAAATGCTCAATCGCAATGTGTAACTAGCAGCTACCATATTAGACAGAAGGATACAGAAGGTTTATCACTGAAAGTTCTATTGGACAGTGATGTTTTCAGTTCAATCGCTCAGTTGTGTCTGACTCTTGGCAGCCCCATGAACCTCAGCACACCAGGCTTCCCTGTCCATCACCAACTCCTGGAGTTCACTCAAACTCATGTCCATTGAGTCGGTGAAGCCATCCAGCCATCTCATCCTGTCGTCCCCTTCTCCTCCTGCCCTCAATCTTTCCTAGCATCAGGCTCTTTTCCAATGAGTCAGCTCTTCACATCAGGTGGCCAAAGTATTGGAGTTTCAGCTTCAACATCAGTCCTTCCAATGAACAACCAGGACTGATCTCCTTTAGGATGGACTGGTTGGATCTCCTTGCAGTCCAAGGGACTCTCAAGAGTCTTCTCCAACACCACAGTTCAAAAGCATCAATTCTTCGGTGCTCAGCTTTCTTTATAGTCCAATTCTCACATCCATACATGAGTACTGGAAGAACCATAGCTGTGACTAGACGAACTTTTGTTGGCAAAATAATGTCTCTGCTTTTTAACTTTCTTTCCAAGGAGTAAGTGTCTTTTAATTTCATGGCTGCAATCACCATCTGCAATGATTTTGGAGCCCAGAAAAATAAAGTCAGCCACTGTTTCCACATCTATATCCCATGAAGTGATCGGACTGGATGCCATGATCTTAGTTTTCTGAATGTGGAGCTTTAAGCCAACTATTTCATTCTCCTCTTTCACTTTCATCAAGAGGCTCTTTAGTTCTTCTTCACTTTCTGCCATAAGGGTGATGTCATCTGCATATCTGAGGTTATTGATATTTCTCCCAGCAATCTTGATTCCAGCCTGTGCTTCTTCCAGCCCAGCGTTTCTCATGATGTACTCTGCATATAAGTTAAATAAGCAGGGTGACAATATACATCCTTGATGTACTCCTTTTCCTATTTGGAACCAGTCTGTTGCTCCATATCCAGTTCTAACTGTTGCTTCCTGACCTGCATACAGGTTTCTCAAGAGGCAGGTCAGGTGGTCTGGTATTCCCATCCCTTTCATGTTCAATCTGGTTTTAGAAAAGGCAGAGGAAACAGATCAAACTGCCAACATCTGCTGGATCATTGAAAAAGCAAAAGAGTTCCAAAAAAACATCTATTTCTGCTTTATTGACTATGCCAAAGCCTTTGACCATGTGGATCACAATAAACTGTGGAAAATTCTGAAAAAGATGAGTGATGTCTTAGAACAGGATAAAGTGAAAGTGTTAGTCGCTTAGTAGTGTCTGACTCTTTGCAACCCCCATGGACTGTAGCTGCTGTGAATGGAATTCTCCAGGCCAGAATACTGGAGTGGGTAGCCATTCCCTTCTCCAGGGGATTTTCCCAACCTAGGGATCAAGAATCTCCATTGTAGGGAGATTCTTTACCATCTGAGCCACCAGGGAAGCCCAGAATAGGAGAAATCACATCCAATTGCTAATTTCTAAGCAAGAAATTGACCTGATTAAAACTTTGCTTGATTAAAAAAGGTAACTCATAGAGTGTGAAAGATCAGCATAAAGGGTCAAGAGAAAGAAGCTGTGTAGTGACTGAATTCAAACTGTAGTTGTGGGAAAGTGGAGGGAAGTCACCTATTTCAGAAGATTTGGAGGGGCAGAACCAAGAGGACCATGCAGAGTTCTTAGTGAAGATGACTGGGAGGAAGGTGGTACCTCAACTGGAAGATGTCAGAGGAACGCAGTGGGCTAGGGAGTGCAGAGAGTTAATTTCTCGACCTATTGAGATGTAGGTGCCTGGAACTTAGGGGGTTTGGGCCAATAGGTTGCAAAAGCACTATGTTGCCCTTTTCCCTTCACAGTGGACTTGCTTTCACAATGACCTAAGCAAGCATTCTAAAACAAGCGATCTCTGCCACTACGATTTCCTGTACAGGCTGTCTCCACCTGCACTGCTGTGATTGGAAGTTCACTTATAAATTGTGTGTTTGGAACAGAGAACCTAATTTTCATGGAAAAATATTACAAATTATAATTAAGTCTCTAAGCCAACTGAGACAAGCAAAGTTGAGACACGGTGTACCTGAAATACCATATATTTGCATGAAATCATAGAAAAGAGCATATGGAATCATAGTTTGTTTTCCTTTACGTTCATGGAAACACATTTTGAACCAATGCAAAAACAGTGTTTCCTCAGCCTGACTGACTGAATGCTGGGGTCTTAGTCACAGGTGGAGCTGGGAGCACATTTGGGCCCGTTTCCATCACACCAGTAACATAATACAGTATTGGAATTTAGGAGGAATGGGATAATAAGAGAAAACATGTTGATTTCCACAAACGTTAAACTCCAAATAACGAAGATGGTCCCCTTGCTCACCAGGACCAACTGGGTGGGGGTGGGGGACAGAGAAAGAGAGAGAGAGAAACAGAAGTGGGAAAGACAGAGGAAGAGAGAAGAAGGGAGCGAGGGATGGTGAGAGTTGTGAAAACAGGTAACTATTTGGGCGTGCCCTCAGGTGGCAGGTAAAATGGCGGTTACCATAGGCAGAGAGGAGGAAGATCCTATAGACCCCAACATAGCTGTGGATGGTGATTAAGCTGCCCAATAGTGGGAAGAGAAGTAAAGAACAGTAACTGTCCTCAGGTGACAAAAATTCGAGGAAAGAAGAAAAAAAACTGCCCCCTCCATAAAACTACCATATAACCCAGCAAGCCCACCACTGGGCATATACCCTGAGAAAACCATAACTCAAAAAAGATACATGTACCCCAAAGTTCACGGCAGCACTGCTTACAATAGCCGGGACATGGAAGCAACCTAAGTGTCCATCTACAGATGAACGGGTAAGGAGGATGTGGTATGCATACACAATGGAATATTGTTCAACCATAAACACGAATGAAATTGGGTCAACTGCAGTGATATGGGTGACCCTAGAGCCTGTTACACAGACTGAAGTACGTCAGAACGAGAAAAACAAATACTGCATATCAAAGCAGATATATGGGATTTGGGAAAATGGTAGAGATGAACCTATCTTCAGGACAGGGATAGAGGGAGATGTCGAGAATGGACTCGCAGACGCAGTGGAGAAAGAGAGGGCAGGATGAGTTGAGAGAGTAGCACTGACATATATACGCTTGTGCTGGTGCTGCAGTCACTCAGTCATGTCCAAACTCTTTGCGACCCCATGGTCTATAGCCTGCCAGGCTCCTCTGTCCTTTCTTGGATTTCCCAAGAAAGAATACTGGAGAGGGTTGCCATTTCTTTCTCCAGGGGATCTTCGCAACCCAGGAATTGAACCCAGTCTTCTGCATTGCAGGCAGATTCTTTATGGACTGAGCTTCCACGGAAGTCCCACATACACACTACAATGTGTAAAACAGATAGCTAGTGGGAAGCTGCTATATAGCACAGGGAGCTCAGCGCAATGCTCTGTAATGACTTAGAAGGGTAGGAGGGAGGCTCACAAGGGGGCAGATATATGTATATGCATAGCTGATTCATGCTGTTGTACACCAGAGATGAACACAACATTCTAAGGAAATTACATTCCAATTAAAAAATTAAAAAACAATTAATGACTAGGAAATGAGAAGATGTAGAAACAAAGAACAGCTGTTGGCTAGGAGGCTGGTAACAATTAAATGGCAACCCACTCCAGTGTTCTTGCCTGGAGAATCCCAGGGACGGGGGAGCGTGGTGGGCTGCCGTCTATGGGATCGCACAGAGTCGGACACAACTGAAGCGACTTAGCAGCAGCAGCAGCAGGAGGCTGGTAACAATTTATAGACTATAAACCAGCCACATAGCAGAATGACCAAGCTACCAGTTCCCTGAAGCCATGAAGACCTGACACACACTCCTAAGTTGTTTTTACAGGAAGCAGACTGCCACCAGATGAAAACTGCTGACCACAGAACACAGACCCTAGACTGGTTGAAACTAGAGGCTGATGACCTTGAAACTTCATCTTGATGCCAATCAATCCAGAATTGTCCATGAGCTGATCACACACCCAGCAGCCCCCTCCCTAACACTGCATTTAAAACCTCTTCCCAGAAAGTCATCTAAGAATTTGGGTCTTTTCAACATGAGCTGCCCCTTCTCCTTGCTTGGTGCCCTGCAGTCAACACTGTATTTTCCTTCCCCACAGCCAGGTGTCAGTAGATTGGCTTAACTGCACATGAGCAAGCAGACCTGACTTTGGTTCAGTAACAGGTGGAAGCAGAGTGTGCAAACACACATTTCTAATTTCAATGCCATCTGTGATAAATTCAGCATTGATTTATAGCGTGCAATGAGTAGAGAAAAGCCCTATATACCTTCCTACCCTGAATCCACCTAATACAAATGCAAATCACGATCTCATACATGTTGACCACTGGATGGCTAAACTAGTTATTAATTTAGCCAGGAAACTGGAATTAATTAACCTTAGCAGTGAACTGCATTTTGACCTTGGTCTAATCAGGCCAATTTTCCACTCTGGAGAATATGATTAATTATCTGGTTCATTCAGGGAAGGAACCCCAACAGAACAAAACATACACACGCCAGAATTTTTACTTTAATTGTTAGGATTATAATGCAATTATTGATAGTGTCTTTCTTCTGATAAGGAAATGCACAATAAAATAAACACTTTAGACTTACAAACAGTTAAGGAAAGAGAAGTGGAAAATTCAGGCTAATTTATCAGGAAAGCTGTGATTTATTTTACTATAATATCAGATGCATTCTTATCATTCTCTTTATTTCATTGTATTTTGCACCAGCCACCTTTTATGTGGACTTCTCAGGTGGCGCGGTGGTAAAGAACCGTCTGCCAATGTAGGAGACAGGGGTTCAATCCCTAGGTTGGGAAGATCCTCTAGAGAAGGAAATGGCAACCCACTCCAGTGTTCTTGCCTGGAAAATTCCATGGAGAGAGGAACCTGGCAGGCTACAGTTCATAGGTCACAAAGAGTTGGACATGACTGATTGAACACACACACACACCATTTATGTAAGATGCAAAATAATTTTGTGCTATTCATATCCTATTATACCTAACAGAGAATATGATAAACTCTTCTAAAATACTTAAAAACTCTGCCATATATAAAAATTATTTTTATTGTATACATTTAATTAGCACCCCTGATTTTAAAAAGCTTAAATGTTATGAAAAACAAGGATATTATCTAGATGTACACCAACTGAGAGAGATCATGATAAAATATCTTAAAACAAAGGCTGCTGCTGCTGCTAAATCGCTTCAGTCATGTCCGACTCTGTGCGACCCCATGGACTGCAGCCTACCAGGCTTCTCCGTCCATGGGATTCTCCAGGCAAGAACACTGGAGTGGGTTGCCATTTCCTTCTCCAAAACAAAGGCTAGGTAGGACAAAACGCTATTTTATGTAGCATTTATGCTACTAACAATGACCTATGTCAATATTCAAAGAAAAATTCACACAACTTCTAGGACTGTCGAGAGAAAGACTGAACATATGAACAGATACTGAAAGGGTACACAGAGTCTCATTCTTTGTACATTCATAAGACCCAGGTTTCTGCCAGCTACACTGCGTGCTTTTATTAAACTGACTGACCAAATAAGCCTGCAAAGTAAATACTCTTGGAAATAAAGCCACCATTCTGCTACTTAAGTCAGTATTTCTGGTTCTACATGGCAAGTAAAAGGCACATTTTCCTGCCCCGCCCCATCATTAAAACAGACTGGCTCACTTACTGGCCAAAAGTGATGAGGATCAGCTCTAATCTAGAGCATCCTTTCTCTGCCAAGGATGTTGGCAGGTATTAAACACACAAATAATGGCTTGATATGTTTTTAAAACAAGCTCTAATGCAGTTTCCACAGCAAAGGTAAAACATCACGTTGCTGGCAGGGCAGCCTCTCTGCAGGTCAGTGTGGCTTTTCTTCGCCAAGCATGTGAGTAGGAATTGGTTTTGGAAGGAGGAAGGACATTGGGAATTCACTGGACCGAGTCAGGGTTTATACCAAAGGAGAAACAAAAAGGAATATGCCTGGAGCAACTTTACAACATGCTGCTTCCGCACATTCACTGCCTCTTACCAACTGATAGTAAGTTAGCTGTTCTTTCTCTTTACTTTTCTTCCTTATTATCTTTTATCCATACTCATGAACTGTTTAAGGAGTATTTCAAATACTTAGGAGAGACACGTGCCATGTCATACACAAACATCTCTAGACACATTCACGTTTATTTTGCTGAGCATTAAGAAATATATCATAGCTTAATATACACTGAATAAAATGAATGAGTTTTGCTTGTGTACCTTGCCTCTATCATTGGAAGATTTGGTTTTTGAGACAAGTACAGAACACTTAAGAGGAGGTAATAGCTATCTGATTCTTCCAAACAGTGGGTTAAGGAATTGGATTAGTATTGATTTTTCATGTTGATACACTATTGTTGGAGCAGTTCAAGGTTTATAGAAAAATTCAACAGAAAGTATACAAAGTCCCCTTCTCATCCTCCACGGTTTCCCCTATAATTAGTATCTCCCATTAGCATGGTCTATTTGTTACAACTGATGAACCAACACTGACATGTTATTAATCACCAACGTCTATAGCTTGCATTAAGGTTCATTCTTTATGTTTTACAGTCTATGGGTTTTCACATGTCTATGACATGCATCCACCATCACAGTATCTTGCAGAATAGTTTCAGTGCCCCAAACATTGTCTGTGCGCTGTCTTACTCATTCCTCCTTCACTCTCCAAGAATTCCTGGCAACCAGTGACCTTTTAACTGTCTCCATAGTTTTACCTTCTTCAGAGCACCATTTATAGTTGGCCTTTGTACCACATGGGTTTGAATTGCATTAGTTCACTTGCTCAGTCATGTCTGACTCTTTGCAACTCTATGGACTACAGCACACACCGGGCTTCCCTGTCCATCAGTAACTCCTGGAGCTTGCTCAAACTCATGTCCATCTGAGTCAGTGATGCCATGCAACCATCTCAGCCTCTGTCATCCCCTTCTCTTCCCACCTTCAATCTTTCCCAGCATCAGGGTCTTTTCCAATGAGTCAGTTCTTCGCATCAGGTGGCCAAAGTATTGGAGCTTCAGCATCACTCCTTCCAATGAATATTCAAGACTGATTTCCTTTAGGATTTATTGGTTGTATCTCCTGGCAGTTCAAGGGACTCTCAAGAGTCTTCTCCAACAACACGGTTCAAAAGCATCAATTCTTGGCACTCAGCTTTCTTTATAGTCCAAATCTTACATCCATACATGACTACTGGAAAAACCATAGCCTTGACTAGATGGACCTTTGTTGGCAAAGTAATGTCCCTGAATTTTAATATGCTGTCTAGGTTGGTCAAAGCTTTTCTTCCAAGGAGCAAGCAACTTTTAATTTCATGGCTGCAGTCACCATCTGCAGTGATTCTGGAGCCCAAGAAAACAAAGTCTGTCACTGTTTCCTTTGTTTCCCCATCTATTTGACATGAAATGGTGGGACCGGATGCCATGATCTTTGTTTTCTGAATGCTGAATTTTAAGCCAGCTTTTTCACTCTCCTCTTTCACTTTCATCAAGAGGCTCTCTAGCTCCTCTTTGCTTTCTGCCACAAGGGTGGTGCTATCTGCATATCTGAGGTTACTGGTATATCTCCCAGCAATCTTGATTCTAGCTTGTGTTTCATCCAGCCCGGCATTTCGCATCATGTGTTCTGCATATAAGTTAAATAAGCAGAGTGACAATATAGAGCCTTGATGTACTCCTTTCCCAATCTGGAACCAGTCCATTGTTCCATGTCCAGTTCTAACTGTTGTTTCTTGACCTGCATACGGATTTCTCAGGAGGCAGGTAAGGTGGCCTGGTATTCCCATCACTTTAAGAATTTTCCAGTTTGTTGTGATCCACAATCAAAGGCTTTAGTGTAGTCAATGAAGCAGATATTTTTCTAGAACTCTTGCTTTTTTCAACAGCAGATCTTGAACTGCATAGGTTGTCTTATAACCATGTTTTTTTCAATAGTAAATACTACACCACTACATGATCTGCTATTGGGTGGATCCATGGATGTGGAACTGCAGAGTCGGGGGAAGAATCATATATATGAAGGACTAACTGTAAGTTATACTCAGATTTTTTATTGCAAAGAAGGTCAGAACCCTAACCCCTGCTTTGTTCAAGGGCCAACTATAATTGAAATTATATAGCATGCCATCTTTTCAGTCTGGCTTCTTTTACTTAATAATATGCAATTAATGTTACTCTGTGTCTTTTCATGGCTTAATAGATCATATTTTCAGCAGTGAATATTATTTTATTGCCTGATATTCTATCATTTATTTATGCGTTCACTACTCAAGGATATCTTGGTTGCTTCCAAGTTTTGGCCATTGTGAACAAGCTGCTATAAACATCTGTGGGCACGTTTTTGTGTGGATGTTGGTTTTCTACTCATTTGGGAGCACAATTACTGGATCATATGCTAAAAATATATTTTTTATTAAAAAACTGCCCATATACTGTTTTGCATTCCTACTAGCAATGAGTGTTGTTCATATTAATCCATATCCTCACCAGCAGTTGGTGTTGCCTGTGTTCTGAATTTTGGCCATTCTAAGATGTAGTGGTAACTGTTTTAATTTGCATTTCCCTAAGGGATGATGATGGGTTACCCTGGTGGCTCAGTGGAAGAACCCAGCTCTAAATGCAGGAGACATGGGTTCAATGCCTGGGTCTGGGAAAATCCCCTGGAGAAGGAAATGGCAACTCACTCCAATATTCCTTCCTGGAGAATTCCATGGACAGAGGAGCCTGGCGGGCTACAGTCTATGGGTCACAAAGAATCGGATACACTTAATGACTAAATAAAAACAAAGCATGATACAAGACATGGAGCATCTTTTTATATGATTATTTGCCATCTGTATATATTCTTTCCTGCAGTATCTGTTCTAGTCGTTTGCTCATTTTTAAATTCAGATTGTGTGGGTTTTAAGAGTTCTTTGTATATTTTGTATAATAGTCCTTTATTAGATACATCTTTTGCAAATATTTTCCCTCAGTCTGTGGCTTTTCTTCTCTTGACAATGTCTTCAACAGAACAGATGTTTTTCATTTTAGTAAATCCCAACTTAATATTTTCTTCCATAGATGGTGCTTTTGGTACTACATCTAAAAAATCATCATCAAACCCAAGGTCACCTAGCTTACTCTCTTGTTAATTTCTAGAAGTATTATAGTTTTGTGATTTACATTTTTGTCTATGATCCATTTTTACTTATTTTTTTGTGAAAAGTGTAAGGTCTGTATAGATTATTATTTTTGTATATGCATGTCCAATTGTTAAGATACCATTTGTTGAAAAGTCAATTCTGCCTCCATCGAACTGCTTTTTCTCTCTTGTAAAATGTCAGTTGATTATAAATGGATAAATCTATTTCTGGACTCTCTATTTTATTCCATTGATGTATTATTTCTATTCTTTTACCACCACTATGCCATCTCACTTACCATAGCTTTATATTAAGTTTTGAAGTCAAGCAGTATTAATTTGTCAGTTCTCTGGCTTTGTTCTTTTTCTTTAGTATCGTATTGGCTATTCTTGACCTTTTGCCTTTCCATGCATACTTTAGAATCAGTTGGTAGATAGCCCCCAAAAAACTTGCTGGGAATTTATTTGGATTCTGTTAAATTGCCTGACCAAATTAGAAAGGAAAGGAGTCTTAACCATAGAGACTCTTCCTATCCATGGACATGGGATACCCATCTATTTAGACCTTTGACTTCTTTCATCAGGGCTTATAGTTTTCCTCATACAAATTCTGAACATGGTTTTTAGATTTATATCTAAGTATTTTAAGTTTTCTGGTGCTAATTTAAATGCTACTGTATTTTAAGTTTCAAATTCCAACTGTTCATTGCTGGTATATTAAAAAGATGACTTTTGTACATTAATATTATATCTTGTAACCTTGATATAATTGCTTATTAGTTCCACTAATGCTTTTGTCAATTCTTTTTGTGATTTTCTACGTAGACAATCATGTCATCTGTGAAGAGACAGCTTTATTTCCTCTTTCTCGATGTGTATGAATTTTATTTCATCTTCCTCAGTTTGTATGAATTTTATTCCCTTTTTAGTCTTATTTCATTAGCAGGGACTTCCAGTACAGTATTGAGTAGGAGTGGTGGAGATTACTGGCTTGGTCTCAGTTTTAAGGATAAAAGCTTCTAGTTTCTCACCATTAAGTATAATGTTAGCTGTGGGAAGTTTGTAGAGGTTCTTATCAAGTTGAAGAATTTCTCTATATTCCTAGCTTGCTGATAGTTTTCTTTATCATGAATGGGTGTTGGATTTTGTCAAGTGCTTTTTCTGAAGATTAGATTTTTTTTTTTTGTTCTCTGTTTCTATCTACAATTACTCCTCCAAGTTTCTTGGGGAAAAAGAACTATTCATTGAAAAGTATTCTGGAAGTCCAGTAAGTCTCTCTTCTTGTCAACAGAAGCTAAAGATAACCAGATCACTCTTTATTCACCAAAGCTATTGTCAGCAGCACACAGGCTCTCTCCTATGTCTTCAGAACACAGTGGGTAAACCATCCAACTTCATAGTCTCCTAATCCACCCACTTCTTCACATTCTAAAACTTGTCACCACCCTAAACTCCTCAAATCCCAAATGACTGACTGTAAGCCACTCACTTCCTATACCTCCTCTCTGAGTTTATATGTTGGATAACATCTACTGTTCCCTCATCATCAATCTCCAGTTTGATCTGCCTTCATCTCAGTGCATCAGATCTTTCGTATTTCGGCTGCACTCTTTTCAGCTTAGATTTCATGGGTCATAATTTCAATTACACTCTTGCCAAGAACTTAATATCCTTTGCCCTTCTTATTTCTTCACTTCCATCTGGCAAGACCCCAACTGGATGAATACAATTCAACTGCCTTATTCTTCCTGCACCTGAGCAAATATAGCAAGAGAAAAAAACAAGAGGGTAGATGATGACACTGTAAATTTATAATCATAAAAATCAAATTTATTCTCAGGACCATTTAGCAATTTGAGTATATCTTTTGTTCCATTCTTTCTAGTCTTCTCCACAGTATTTCAAAACTTCTCCACTTTCCTAGATGTAGGACACCTTCCTTAATTTCCCCCATTGTCTTCGTATATTTCTTGTATTCTACTTCACAAAGCAAAGAGAAAATCTCATATATATTGGGATTCTATCTAGCACGCTCTAAAAAACCTACAAATCTATTTAGAGGAGTTCTTATCCCTTTTTAAAATTTTGTTTCATTACTGAGGGAGAAACTTTTCCTATCTAGGGCCAGGGCCACCCTTCATAAATTGGATCCTGTTTCTTATAAACCTCAAAATACCAACCAGACCCTGTTTTCCCAATACAGTCAATAATTCTCTTACAGCTAGATTCATTCCCATGGCAGTTAAGCACTATTAATTATCTCACATAAAAAACCTCTCAATCATATGGTCTCTCATTTCCCACTGTCCTCACTTAAAATAAAAATAGTGGAAAAAAATTCGATACACATGAGATTTTAACCATATTAGATTACATATTTAATGAAAATATTCCCTCCCCATTCACATTAAGTCTGGCCATGTGACTTTCTTTAGTTAATGAAATTAGATGTGAACATGGGGCTTCCCTGGTGGCTCACATGGTAGAGTCTGCCTGCAATGCCAGAGACCTGGGTTCAATCCCTAGATTGGGAAGATCCCCTGGAGAAGGAAATGGCAATCCACTCCAGTATTTTTTCCTGAAAAATCCTATGGATGGAGGAGTCTGGCAGGCTATAGTCATGGGGTCACAAAGAGCTGGACACAACTGAGCGACTAACACTTTCACTTTTCCTTTCATTTTTATGTGACTGTGATAGGTGACACTTTCAAGAAGAAGCTTCTACAACAGTTGCATGGTCCTGTTACTTTCTTTGTTTTCCCCACTATGAGACCAACAATGTCCCTGATAATAGCCACCACTTACTACTAGTTCTAAGTGATTCAAGACATCAGCAGAGTTGACATTAACCCATAGTGGATTAACAGTTGAGCACCGAATCAACCTTTGTCATCTTGTGCTCATCGAAATTGCTTTTTATTGCCTCATACTTTAGCCTACACTGCCTTGCATAAGACATCATGCCTCCACTTTCTTGCTCTCCCTTACTCCTCAAACCACTGTAGTCTGATTTCAGGGCCATCTTAGTTAAACAGTGTACTATAATCTGCGAACACAGACTATTCCTGTTTTCTCCCTAATTCCTTGTTACTTCCTCTCAGTCTTCATTCCCCATTTCCTTGGCAAGTGAATAGTGGAATTTCTCAAGATCTATCCTAAGACTTCATCTCTTCTCACTCTACACAATGATTTTAAGCTCTCAATCATCTATGATATTTTCTTCCTTTATACAATGTCCAAACTTAACATGTCCAATCCAAATTTCTCTGAGTTTATATATGCATACACACACATACATACACATACACACACACACACACACACACATATATATATATAATGCACTTTGTACCTCCACTTAAAAACTTTCAAGATGCATCATATTCAATATACCAAAAAACCAGGTTTGTTTCTAGTATTTATTTCATTTTCTCTCATTTCTTCACAAGCTTCATGATACAGAGCCCATGTCTGTTTTTGACTCTTACAGTGAGCACCTTTGAGAAGGTACAAAACTTCCTAGCATGATAAAAAAAAAAATAACAATTACACACAGGGTGGAACTGCAGAGTAAGACACAATTTGAAAAGTGAAAAGAGAAGGTGTCTGTCATTAGAGGATTGACTATAAACAGCTGATTTCTCGGAAATGACAGTGACAGCCAAAAGTTAGTTGAACTGTATATTTCAGGGGCTACAAGAACACACTCTCTACCTAGAACTGTATAATCAGTGAAAATATCTTTCAAGAACAAAACAGAATTAGGTACTTATTCATATGAAATAAAAATTAAAGAAGATGTAGTGCCAGTGGCTACTCTCTAAAAGTAATTTAAAAAGATACATTTTAGGCAGAAGAAAAATGCTGCCAGATGGAATCTGAGATGTAAGAATAATGTGGGATAGGAAAGTGGCAAATATGTGGGTAAATCTACACAAAGAGTTACTGAAAAAAAAAACGTAATGTCTACTATGGAGAAGCTAATAGGAGGCAAAATAAAAGGACATAATTCAAGACCGGAGTGACAAAGAATATCAAGGGAATAGAATACATCTAGAATGTTACCATTTTCTTTTACAACTGTATAGATTACATAAATAATTCGTGTATTTTTTCTTTAACAGCTGTTTTATAAACATTGCTTTCTTTTGACTAACACTTAATAAAACTTAACTTTCTTCTCTCCAACTGAGTGAGACATGTCTACAGAGAACTAAAATAATTAATTCTTTAGGAAGGAAAACTGACCTAATTTAGTCTTCCTCACATTTCCTAAATTATAGAAAAATTCCAAGAACTGATCCATGTTTTGAAACCCTTTAGTTTAGGGACTTAGTGTACAATTCTGCACTAAAATAGTTGTAGCCTTCTATGCACTGATCTGAAGTATAGCATTATTGGGTGTTTCTGATAACTGGACATGTGTGTGTGTCTCAGTCACTCAATCATGTCCATCTCTTTGCAACCCTATGGACTGTAGCCCATCAGGCTCCGCTGTCCATGGGATTATTCAGGTAAGAATACTGGAGTGGGTTGCCATTCCTTTCTCCAGGAGATATGTGGACAGTTCAGCTCAGTCGTGTCAGACTCTCTGTGACCCCATGGACTGCAGCACGCCAGTCCTTCCTGTCCATCACCAACTCCCGGAGTTTACTCAAACTCATGTCCCATCCAACCATCTTATCCTCTGGCTTCCCCTTCTCCACCTGTATTCAATCCTTCCCAGCATTACGGTCTTTTCAAATGAGTCAGCTCTTCGCATCAGGTGGCCAAAATATTGGAACTTCAGCTTCAGCATCAGTCCTTCCAATTCAGGACTGATTTCATTAGGATGGACTGGTTGGCTCTCCCTGCTATACACGGGACTCTCAAGAGTCTTCTCCAACACCACAGTTCAAAAGCATCAATTCTTTGGTGCTTAGCTTTCTTAACAGTCCAACTCTCATATCCATACATGACTACTGGAAAAACCATGGCTTTGACTAGACTGATCCTTGTTGGCAAAGTAATGTCTCTGCTTTTGAATATGCTGTCTAGGTTGGTCACAACTTTTCTTCCAAGGAGCAAGCATCTGTTAATTTCATGGCTACAGTTACCAACCGCAGTTGATTTTGGAGCTCCCCAAAATAAAATCTGTCACTGTTTCCATTGTTTCCCCAACTATTTGCCATGAAGTGATGGGACCAGATGTTATGATCTTAGTTTTCTGAATGTTGAGTTTTAAGCCAACTTTTTCTCTCTCCTCTTTCAGTTTCATCAAGAGACTCTTTAGTTCTTTCCTTTCTGCTGTAAAGTGGTATCATCTATGTATCTGAGGCTATTGATATTTTTCCCAACAATCCTGATTCCACCTTGTGCTTCATCCAGTCCAGCATTTCTCATGATGTACTCTGCATGTAAGTTAAATAAGCAGGGTGACAATATACAGCCTTGACGTATTCCTTTCCCGATTTGGAACCAGTCTGTTGTTCCATGTCCAGTTCTAACTGTTGCTTCCTGACCTGCATACAGATGTCTCAGGAGGCACGTAAGGTAGTCTGGTATTCCCATCTCTTTCAGAATTTTCCACAATTTGTTGTGATCCACACAGTCAAAGGCTTTGGTGTAGTCAATAAAGCAAAAATAGATGTTTTTCTGGAACTCTTGTTTTTTCGATGATCCAAAGGATGTTGGCAATTTGATCTCTGGTTCCTCTGCCTTTTCTAAATCCAGTTTGAATCTGGAAATTCACAGTTCACATACTGCTGAAACCTGGCTTGGAAAATTTTGAGCATTATTTTGCTAGCATGTGAGATGAGTGCAATTGTGTGGTACTTTGAGCATTCTTTGGCATTGCCTTTCTTTGGGATTGGAATGAACACTCACCTTTTCCAGTCCTGTGGTCACTGCTGAGTTTTCCAAATTTGCTAACATATTGAGTGCAGCACTTCCACAGCATCATCTTTTAGAATCTGAAATCTCAACTGGCATTCCATCACCTCCACTAGCTTTGTTCGTAGTGATGCTTTCTAAGGTCCACTTGCCTTCACATTCCAGGATGTCTGGCTCTAGTGAGTGATCACACCATCATGATTATCTGGGTCATGAAGATCTTTTTTGTACAGTTCTTCTGTGTATTCTTGACACCTTTTCTTAATATTTTCTGCTTCTGTTAGGTCCATACCATTTCTGTCCTTTATTGAGCCCATCTTTGCATGAAATGTTCCCTTGGTATCTCTAATTTTCTTGAAGAGATCTCTAGTCTTCCCTGTTCTATTGTTTTCCTCTATTTCTTTGCATTGATCGCTGAGGAAGACTTTCTTATCTCTCCTTGCTATTCTTTGGACCTCTGCATTCAATTGGGTATATCTTTCCTTTTCTCCTTTGCTTTTTGCTTCTCGTCTTTTCACAGCTATTTGTAAGGCCCTCCTCAGACAGCCATTTTGCTTTTTTGCATTTCTTTTTCTTGGGGATGGTCCTGATTCCTGTCTCCTGTACAATGTCATGAACCTCTGTCCATAGTTTTTCAGGCAATCTATCAGATCTAATCTCTTGAATCTATTTCTCACTTCCACTGTATAATCGTAAGGAATTTGATTTAGGTCATACCTGAATGGTCTAGTGGTTTTCCCTACTTTTTTCAATTTAAGTCTGAATTTGGCAATAAGGAGTTCATGATTTGAGCCACAGTCAGCTCCCAGTTTTGTTTTTGCTGACTGTATAGAGCTTCTCCACCTTTGGCTGCAAATAACATAATCAATCTGATTTTGGTATTATTATCTGGTGATGTCCGTGTGTAGAGTCTTCTTTTGTGTTGTTGGAGGAGGGTGTTTGCTATGACCAGTGTGTTCTCTTTGCAAAACTCTATTAGCCTTTGCCCTCCTTCATTCTGTACTCCAAGGCCAATTTTGCCTGTTACTCCAGGTATGTCTTCACCTCCTACTTTTGCACTCCTGTCCCCTGTAATGAAAAGGACATCTTTTTTGGGTTAGTTCTAGAAGGTCTTGTAGGTCTTCACAGAACCATTCAACTTCATCAGTGTTACTTGTCAGGGCATAGACTTGGATTACTGTGATACTGAATGGTTTGCCTTGGAAACGAACAGAGATCATTCTGTCGCTTTTAAGACTGCATCTAAGTACTGCATTTCAGACTCTTGTTTACTGTGATGGGTACTCCATTTCTTCTAAGGGATTCCTGCCCACAGTAGTAGATATATTGGTCATCTGAGTTAAATTCACCCAGTCCATTCCATTTTAGTTCGCTGATTCCTAAATTATCGATGTTCACTCTTGCCATCTCATGTTTGACCACTTCCAATTTGCCTTGATTCATGGACCTAACATTCCAGGTTCCTATGTAATAGTGCTCTTTACAGCATTGGACTTTACTTTTATCACCAGTCACATCCAGAACTGGCTACTGCTTTTGCTATGGCTCCATCTCTTCATTCTTTCCGGAGTTATTTTTCCACTGATCTCCAGTAGCATTTTGGGCACCTACCAACCTGGGGACTTCATCTCTCTGTGTCCTATCTTTTTTGCCTTTTCATACTGTTCATGGGGTTCTCAAGGCAAGAATACTGAAGTGGTTTGCCATTCCCTTCTCCAGTGGATCACGTTTTGTCAGAACCCTCCACCATGATCCGTGAGTCTTGCTTGACCCTACATGGCATGGCTCATAGTTTCACTGAGTTAGACAAGGCTGTGGTCCATGTGATCAGATTGGTTAGTTTTCTGTGATTGTCATTTCCATTCTGTCTGCCCTCTGATGGAGAAGGATAAGAGGCTTATGGAAGCTTCCTGATGGGAGACACTGATTGAGGGGGAAACTGGGTCTTGTTCTGATGGGCCATGCTCAGTGAATCTTTAACCCAATTTTCTGTTGATAGGCCGGACTGTGTTCCCTCCCTGTTATTTGACCTGAGGCCAAACTGTGGTGGAGGTAATGAAGATAATGGTGACCTCCTTCAAAAAGTCCCACACACGCACTGCTGCACACAGAGCCCCCAACCCTGCAGCAGGCCACCACCGACCCATGCCTCCACCAACGACTCCTGGACACTCACGGGCAAGTCTGGGTCAGTCTCTTATGGGGTCACTGCTCCTGTCTCCTGGGTCCTGGTGCACACAAGGTTTTGTTTGTGGCCTCCAAGAGTCTATTTCCCAGTCCTGTGTAAGTTCTGGCGGCTCTGTGGTGGGGATAATGGTGACCTCCTCCAAGACGGCTTATGCCATACTCAGGTCTCCTGCACCCAGAGCCCCTGTCCCTGTGGCAGTCCACTGCTGACCCATACGTCTGCAGGAGATGCTCAAACACAGTTCTGTCTCAGTCTCTGTGGGGTCTCTGGGTCCTGGTGCACACAACGTTTGTTTGGGTCCTCTGAGCATCTCTGGCAGGTATGAGGTTTGATTCTAAACGTGATTTTGCCCCTCCTACTGTCTTGCTGGTATGTGGACAAGATGGGCTAAATGCAAAACACCCCAGTATTATACTTTTTTGTTTTAAAGGAAATGATCTAGTCAATATAGTTGGGAAAATGTGCTTAGTGAGGTCATCTGGAATTGCATTATCTATAATGATCCTAATAAATCTCAAGATTATGTAACAACAGTTGAAGGTCACTTGCTATTTAAAGCCATTACCATAGTTCTAAAAGCTTCTCCAAATTATTACAATATTGTGCCAGAAATGCAAATTTTCTTGAAGCTGTAGTGGTGAAAAACTTTTCCAGCACCCAGTTCTGCAACACAAAACATCATCTTTCACAATTTATATACAGAAGAGATTTAGTCTTAAGAGGATCATCATGGCAGATGCTCACAGGTCCTGCCATAAGAGAGAAAACATATAGAACAAAGAGCCTGATCATTTTAACTAAGTTTTTAGCTGTAATCTCATAACATGTTTATAAAACCAGACAATAGCTTCAATCATTTCAATATAACTTGAGAAATTAAGCTAGAGAAATAGAAAATGCACAATATACTGTTGAAAGCCAGAGAGCAACTGTGTGAGCTCTGTCCATGATCCTGAAGAGGCCACCCACTGGGGTTTGTTTTTTGTATGGTCAACACTTACATCAAGATTACTTATCACTAACTTTATATTACTTACCTATTTTCTGAAATATATATGTCATATTCAGGGATACTGTAATTATTTCAATTTATATTAATATTTGAAAAAAATCTCAAACAACTACAATTTTTTCTTCTACTTATGTACATTTTCAGTATGACCTAAGAAGATCAGAATGCCTGTTACCTATAAAGCAATTTCATACGAAGGTATGCTGGTTGTCCCCCATTATTCAAAATCCTTTCCAAGCTCCCTTCTTCATACTTCTTTGCTCTGCTTTGAAGACCTGGGTGGCTGACCTCTAGGATATATTGTTATGTTGGCATCTGATTGGATATTGTATGTAAGAAGCATCTGCAGGACAGCAGATCAGCAAGTAGGGTGAGAGAGACTGAGGTATTCCTTCCTTGCATATTCATTGCTCAGGCAAAATTTTTAGAAACAATTGTAACTTTTAAAGACCATCGCTTCAACTGAATGATCTCTTCTAAGGCTCTAGTCCTCTCTAGTCCTCTCTGGGCTCATCCCCCTGTTTCTTAGTTTTTAACAGATGTAACTTTTTCCTACCATTGCTATTCTCTGGGTGCTGCAACATCTTTTGTTTCCTTAGTCCTGCCAACCACGCCACAAGTAGACTTTTACTTTGAAAAGTTTCTTCATTTAAACCACCTGAGTGCAACTTACTTCCTGCCAGAACCATGAGTAATACAGAAAGTATTTAAATCATAGCTAATATCAATATACCCAATTGAGAAGGCAGAATATCAGTAGGCAAGAAGTGAACATTAAATGTCCATAAAATATACAAGTTAGTACGGAAAAGGCTGTAAGCACAGTGAATGCAAACATCTGTCTACTTTTCTATGTAAGTCAAGATTGACTCGTGTCTATTATAAATAGTAGATATCAGTAAATACTTTAAAAAATATTTGGAGTGTACCAAATAGCTCAAAATTTTAGCATAAGGTGTTACTAAACTCAATACTTTGTTTAGTTATACTTAGGCTAAATTTACTCATTAATTTACTTAATTTTATGTATTAGTTTCACAAAGAGAAAACAATTGGGCATAGAACTACCCCCAGAATTCCTGCCACCTAACACATAAACAGATGCCATTGGTAAAGAATGCAATATTAGTTACAGGAAAATTTTATCTGATGTCTTACTCTATTGATGGATTGCTCACATTCAAAAACATTCTTCATACTTGAAAGAAGCGCAACTGAAGGTTAATGTGGCTTAAGGTGCAACCTTGTGGACTATAACCCACCAGGCTCCTCTGGTGGTCCATGGAATTCTCCAGGCAAGAATACTGGAGTGGGTAACAATTCCCTTCTCCAGGGATCTTCCCAACTCAGTGACCTAACCTGGCTCTCCAGTATTGCAGGCAGATTATTTTTACTGTCTGAGCCACCAGGGAAGCCCTTAAGTAACTGTATTTATCATCAATTAGTGCTCAGCTTCTAAGTCATGTCCGACTATTTATGACACCATGGACTATAGTCTTCCAGGCTCCTCTGTCCATGGGATTTTCCAGGTAAGAATATTGATCAGTCTGCCATTTGCTCCTTCAGGGCATCTTCCAATGCCCAGGGATCAAACCCAGGGATCGAACATGCATCTCCTGCATTGCCTGAATTGAAGGCAGATTTTTCACCATCTGTGCCACCCAGGAAGCCTTAAGTAATTGTATTCATCATCAATAAATGCATAACCAAATAGTCCAAAGATTAATAGCTTAAAACAATAAAGTGAAAGTTGCTTAGTCATGTCCAAGTCTTTGCAACCCCACAGACTGTCCATGGAATTCTCTGAGCCAGAATACTGGAGTGGGTAGCCTTTCCCTTCTCCAGGGGATCTTCCCAACCCAGGGATTGAACCCAGGTCTCCCACATTGCAGGCAGATTCTTTACCAGCTGAGCCACAAGGAAAGCCCCAAAATACTGGAGTGGGTAGCCTATCCCTTCTCCAGGGGACGTTCTTGACCCAGGAATCAAACTGGGGTCTCCTGTATTGCAGGTGGATTCTTTACCAACTGAGCTATCAGTGAAGCCCTGCTTAAAACAGTCGTCATTATCAATTTGATATTTTTGATGCAAAGTCACTCATGAGATTAAAGACAGATGTTGGCTGGGCTCTGGACATGTGAAAGCCTAACTGAGGCTAGAAAATCATTTATTAGGTGGTTCACACACAGGCTTAATTAGTAGGTTGGTGCTGCCTATTAGACAGAAGTCTTACTCCTTTCTACACAGGATTTCCCACAGGTTTGCAAAGAGTCTTCACACACCTGAAGCCAACTTCCTCCTAGAGCAAGTAACCCAGGAGATCAAGATGAAAGCCACAATATCTTTTGAGGATCTAACCTTGGAAAGCACAAATTATGCTTTTTGTAGTATACTGGTACACAGCTCAGTCCTGACTCAACAAGAAAGGAATGTGCACAAGCATGGGAACACAGAAGGCAAAGATTATATAGACAGCCATCTTGGAGTTTGTCTACCAGGGTAACTAATCATAAGAACCATGACGTCTCATGAATTGCATATATCTCATGAATTGCAAATATCTTTAAAAATAAAGATATTTTAAAAAATTTTTTATCTTGAAATAATTTTAGATTTATAAGACTTAGTACAAAAAGTTTCTAACAATCTTCACCTAGTTTCTCTGAAGTTATCCTACATAACCAGAGAACAAACAAGAGCTAAGAAGCATTGGTACAATACTATGACCGAAACTAAGGACTTTACTTGAATTTGCACAGTTTTCCCACTGTTCATTTCTGGTCTTAATCTCTGCCAGAAAAAAACACTTTGAATTTTGTTGTCTCGTCACCTTTGTCTACCATACTCCACGTGAGTTCCTTGGTCTTTCCTTCTCCTTCCAAACCTTGAAAATTCGGAAAAGTAATGATCCGATATATTGCAGAAATGTCCCTTCATTTGGAAATTTCTGGTATTTTTTGCACAAATAGACTGGAGATGTGGGTTTGGGGAAAGGTGAAACAGCACATGTGTTGGGGTGCCTGATGACAACATGACATCACTGGTGGGGTAAGGCATTTATCTAAACTTGGTTAAGATGATGGATACCAATTCTCTGCACTCTAATTACAGTTTTTCCCTTTTCATACTCTGCATGTCATTAAGCCCCACCACACTCAAGGAGACAGAAGTTAAGCATCCCTGCCTGGAGGGAGTATTCCCAAGGAATTTGTGCATATATGTTAAACCTACAATAGTGATCAATTCATTTTTGACTGGAGAGAGAATATAGTTTTTGGTGGAGATAGAGAATTGCATAGGAAATAGATAATACCATAGGACATCTGGGAAAAATATTTCTATTTCTTTATGATTACTCATAGCCTATCACCATTTCTTTATTCCTATTCTTATGTTAATACAAGTAAACACAGTACACATAAGTTATATCTTCCTCCTGTCATGACTCCAGTATACCAAAAAAAATTTGTAGTGTTTTGATAAGCATGGTTTTGAAGCCCACGTATCTCAGTTTTCACCTCAAATTCAACGTGAGAAGTATTTAACATGTTTATAAACAATCACACCCCCCCAAAAAAACCCTCAAAACAAAACTGTTCTCCAAACTCAAGATATGTAAAGTTTCTTCTTTTCTTTGTTTTTTGTTTCTTGGATGGAAGGTCAACTAGACAGAACTAGAATGGTCCCAAATGAATACAAATAACAGTACCCAGGACATCTCGACCAACTACTGGAGAGGTTCCCAGACAGCAGATTCTTAAGACAGCAAATTATATTAGCAGCTAATTAAAATTCAATTTTAATTAGCTATGACACTTATATATACTTTAGAACTGATGAAGTGCTCTTCAGACTAACAATTCTTAATAAGATCTGCTTAAATTTAATTTCTATTTCCATTCGACAGTAACCAAGGAAAATTTATGATTCAACCCAATGCTCAATACCACCTAGTTCAAGGGCTCTAAGTCTTCAGTCTGCTCTTACTTATTCACCCAGTCAATTTAATTTCCAAACCACAAATTCTTCCATTTTCCCTGCTGAGAACAAGAATTTCCTTTGGAACATTTCTATAAGTTTTCAACTTTGATTACAAAGACTACATCAAATGGAAAACATTTTAGATTATCCAGTCCTTCTGTTTTACAAGTTATCAAACTACACACCCTTCTTTGAATTATATTTTAGCAGATATATAGTCCTTTAGAAAAACTATGATGAGTAAATGAATGCAGTGCTCCTCTGATAACTAGCAGTTATGTAAGAGGGAGAAATAGTTTCAGCCTTACACTCAGGAATGACACCCCTCTCTCCTCACTGAGATCTAATACATCTTGACATTCTTTGTCTCTTTTCTTACTGAATTATAAAAATTAATCTAAAAAGAAGAGTTAGGGTGTTTACTGCAGAAGGAAGGGAAAAGCTTGCTGATCCTAGAATTTACTGTTTAAACTCTTTTTTTGGTACAGGATGAAAAAGAAAACTTCAGAGTCTGTTTTACCTCATCTGCCAACGGTATCCTGACTTCTGCCCAGGTCAGTGCTGTTCCCTTTGCTGAGCGCATCCAGGGCCTTTTCATTCTTCTCTTCTAAGACACGTCCTCCTCAGGCCTATTTTCCAGCTCACTGGAAGCACATCTTCTTCTGCCACTTGATGAAGTGTTTCTTGGAACCAAAGGGCACAGTGCATTCATCTTGTACCCTCACAGTGTCCAAAACACAGTGGACACCCATTAAATACGTGTTAAATGGAACTCTAAAAGCATGTTTTTTAAGAAAAAAACTCAAAATCACACATATTTAATGAAGAAAAATAACTGCCGTAAGAGAAGAAAAAAAATGACCCATAAAGTGAGTACTATCATTATCCCTTTCACAGATGTAGAAATTAAGGCTAAGAAACGTTACATGGCCCAAGGAAGCACCTCCAATGTCAGTTTCTCAATCACCGTGTGATACTGAAAAGGGTTATAAGTGTTGCTAGCCAATGGGTATTAATAAACCATCTGACACTGGAAGACATAAATGTGCAACAGCCGGTTAGGAGAGATGTTGTATCTTTTTCATGCATTTATTGACTCATAAATCATATATTTAATATCTCCCTGCCAAATATTAGAAATTGTGTATAGTAGATACTCTCTAGCTGTTTAAAACAGAAGCAGAAGGGAAATTGTGGTTGGATTTAAGATTAGGATCAGGAAGTGTCAAGTCCAGTGCCTATGGGATAAAGGAGTTGAGGGAGCTGTTGCAAATCCTAATGAAATAACTAGTCAGGGAGGAAATAAAATTATCCAGGAGAGACTGAGAGTCCAGAAAAATAAGAAGTGGAGTGATGGCGCGGCAGTGTCAGTTAAATTTTAAAAAGAAAAGGAATAATAAGAATAAAAGACAGGAATACTATCGCAACAGTTTGCGGTCAATTAAAAATTTCACACATGGAGTTGTTGGGTAATGGCAAGGTTCAAGGTGCTCTAATATGGGAAAATTAGTAAAATAAGGTGCAGGTGAAATAAGGTTGGAATCAGGGAAAGGAAATGCGATCCTGTCCCCTGTGCTCGTCACACATTGCAGAGGAAATGAGCCTGGTGCCTTTCCTTTCACCCTCATATGTGCGGAAGCGACCTAAAGGCCAGGGGTGACATCAGGACAGAACAGGATATTAAAAGCAGATGAACCACACGAAAACTGTTAATGTTTGAAGGATTGACATATGCACACTATTGATACTATGTACAAAATAGACAACTAATGACGACCTCCTGTATAGCACAGGGAAGTGTATTATAATAACCTATAATGGAAAAGAATCTAAAAAGAATATACACATATGTATAACCAAAGAAAAAATGCAAACACTTTGCTGTACTCTTGAAACAACACTGTGAATTAACTACACTTTAATTTTTAAAAACGGTTAAAAAAGTATAAGCCGCAAAGTCTGCCTACAAACAAGAGGGGATTACACAGAAGTGTGGCCACTAGGGCAGTAAGAATTACTAGTGCCATGTTAGAAGTATGCCTGTGACACACACAGACATGGAGAGGAATACAAGTTCTCGACGGATAGTCCTTTGACTCATTTTGCTTTTTGAAGTATGAGAATTTATCACTCAAAAATAAAATTTTAAATCTTTGGGGAAAGAAGACTATGATAACTCCACTATTTCCCATAGGATGAAAGAAGACTGAATGCCAAAGAGCTGATGCTTTCAAATTGTGGCTGGATAAGACTCCTGAGAGTCCCGTGGACTGCAAGGAGATCAAACTAGTCAATCCTAAAGGAAATCAACTTTGAATACTCATTGGAAGGACTGATGCTGAAGCCAAAGATCTAATACTTTGGTCACCTGCTGCGAAGAGCCAACTCATTGGAAAAGAACTTGATGCTGGGAAAGATTGAGGGCAGGAGGAGCAGGGGGCAACAGAGCACAAGATGACTAGAGAGCATCACCTAGACTGAATGGACATGAACGTGAGCAAGCACCAGGAGATAGTGGAGGACAGAGGAGCCTGGCAGGCTACAGCCCGTGGGGTCGCAAAGAGTTGAACATGACTTAGCAACTGAACAACAAGAAAGTGGTCAATGGCTACCGAGTGGCTCAGGCTTAGGATGGAGGAAGCCCCCAGGACGGGGATGCTCAGGGTGACTTGCTTATTAGTCCCCAACTCACCAATTATCAAATTAAGCCAAGGTCCTCCCCAGTTGTAATCCAGTGTAGTTCCTTCACTGGAAACTTTTTCAATTCATATTGTAACAATTTACTCCCACCACTCCCTTGAATCATGGCTTCATTGGTGTAGATATGTGGTGAAGTGAGCAGGCTCCAGTATGATACTTGCGTTCTCCTGTGTGTCTCTAGGAAATTACTTAAGCTCTTTGCTCCCAGAGATTATACCCTCTACTTGGTTAATTTGTAATAGAGACAAATACTACCATATAGTTAAAACACAGTAATGGCCACCATTTTTTTGATTTATGAGCAGTTTTGTACTCCCTTCCTGATACAAGTGAAGAATCAGGGTTCTTCTTTATTTTCTTGTATTCAGAGATGTATACTGTGGTCAGAGTTCCAATTTAACGTAATGTTTTTAAATAGTTTGGAACCAGACTGGAGGAACTCTGATCCTCAAAATCATCATCTAAGGAATGAACACAGTAATTGTGGTTGCAAGGATTGTTGCAGGATTCAGTTACATAATATAGGTGGACCATCTAGCATATAATACAAACTATTAAATTGCCATTCTCCTATAACACTTGTGTTTTTTTTATTTTCTTGACTTTGTAAAGTCACATGTCATGGTGGGGTGGGACACATAGGACGTGGCATAGATGCATCTCACTAACATTTTTTCATTCTTACTTTCTTCATCTGTAAAGTTGAGGAACAGGATAAGATGGTCTCTAGCTAAGAAGACAGGTAACACTGTCATCGCACGGATGCTGTGAAACCAACACAATGCACGGTCATTGCCACTGGTAGCTATGCCCATTTGCAAAGTCCCTCTCTCAGGATTCTACAGAAAAAGCATCACCTCTTAGAACATCTCTGTAATCATCCTTAGAAACCCTATCGGTTTCACCTTTTAGAGAGCTGGTCCCCCCACAATCCTCAACAAAAGGTAAAATGTTATTAAATGTTGTTCCAAAAATCCATGCGCCAAGTACAGTTAAGACTTAATTCTTATGTATGCGTATGATGTGTTAAGATGTGTGTTAAAATAAAAGTTAAGACAGATAGGCATGCATATGTACCTAAAAATCTAAAATGAAAAGAGCACGACCATCAAAATGTTAACATTGTCTTTTAGGGAGTGGTAGTATTATGAAAAAGTTTCATTTTGTTATTTGTACCTTTCTTTATTGACTTGGAGTTAATACTGTGAAAGAATCATCTTTATGATACAAAAAATTAAAATTATAATGGACATTGTTCAGTGAGTGGCCTTGAATTCCCTGGACTCATGTTTTGGTGAAAAGATTCCTGCTAGAATAGCAGCATCTGGTTTTTTCCCCACACGCCTCCCCATAGCAAAAGGGATGAATCTTGGTGGGTAATGTGAGGGAAGGAAGGAAGCAGGCTCACACAGCCTCTGCCCCTTCTTTCTTTTGGGTTCATCTGCCAGGGAGAAGGCCACCTGCTGGTCTGCATGCTGCCTTGCAATCGGGGCCTCTGCTGGGGGCGCTGGAATTCACAGCTTCACAAGTGTCCATGCGGATTAAGAGGGGAGTCTGGTAAGGCCCACCGGCTGCAGTCCTGAGTGGATTCCACTCACTGAGGCTAGTGGACCTCATTCTCCAGTCCATTTTATTGTGGTTTAGAGTGACACTGTTGCTTCTGGTCTGTGCGTGTGTGTGTGCATGTGTGTATATGTGAGCGTGTGTGTGCGGATGCATGTATACACGTTTATATGCAAATGTGCACGTGTGCACACAGAAGCGTGTACATGTTGTGTGCGTGTGCATATATGCACATTTATGTGTCTGTGTATGCATGTATGTATGTATGCATGTGTGCATACACATGTGCATGAAACTCAGGGGAGTAACAAAGAGTTTATTACTGTTTCCCTCAGTTGGGAGAGATCTGCTCTCTTCTTCTTCACCAGCTAACATTCATACCCCCTCTTAACAGTACTTATAGTTCCTTTTGGGGAATTTCCCTACCTCCAAAGGGTCTAGTCCTAGGGAGACGGTAAGTCCTGGAAGCTAGAAGGGCCCCTGGAAGTCTCCTGTTAGGAAGCAGAACGGAGCAGAGAAACCTAAGACAGAAGGCATGGTGAGCATTAACGCCTTGACTCTGAGAGTCGGGTACTTGGTGCTTCAGTCACAACGGCCCTGCCACCAAGAGCTCTGGAGCATCCAGGTCCTGCCTGTCTGACACTGACTCTGCCTTCCCTTCAAATGTATTACTTTCCCCAAGATCCTTCTAATGAATTCCTGATGTGCTTACATTCGAATCAGTTTCTGTTTGTAGCAAGAAATCCTAAACAATGCCCTTTGGGGACCAAAAAAAGAAAGCAATTGCTGCCTGAGTTTTGAGTAGAAGAAATTCATATGTGCAAATGGCTCCACTGACAGCATAAATGATGAAACTTAAACTAAGTTATGTTAACATGAATCACTTTGTAATTACTTCCTATCGCTGATCATGACTAGCGTGAAATGAGTTATGAGTTGTAAAGCTATAATGAAAATATTATGGAGCAATATTATTATATATGCCAAATGAAAAATGCATTAGGATTCCTTACCTGCAAAAACAATCTGTAGATGACATGTACCATTTAGAGTATTTCAGGTACATCATCCTTCTATTTGCAGAAGGCAGACTGCCTCTTAGTCTATTTCATCATTCGTAGGAGAATGCCACCTTCCTCAGAGTACCTTGAGTTAAATGAGATTATATCTATAGAAGTTCTTAGCAGACCCTCCATAAATTATGACCCAAATCTAAACAGCAATTCCAAACTATTTTCTATTGATAACCTAACATGTATACCTTTGTCAAGTAGAAAAAAAGAAGCTGACATCTGAAGTTAGAATCTAAAAAAGAAAAAAGTTAGCCTTTTAAGTCAATTTGACAATTCCAGAAAACATTCTGATGGATTGTGTTCTCTTTTAATTAAGCAGAAGCAGCAAAATTTTTTTGGTGTTGAAAAAATTTTTTTTCAACTGTTCAAATATACAGTGGAAGTTTGAGAAATCATCTCATCTCACTCTTCATTTTTGGTCTGCTTCCTTAAAAAATTAGATCCAATAACTACTGAGAAGATTTATTTAGTAAAAAAAGAACATGATGATATAATATAATGGATTGTACAATTATAGTAGCATCATTAATTCTAATTGAAATACGTAGCTGCCCCTACTGGCCACTGACAGCAAATGCATGGGCAACTGAAGCTGCTCTTTTCAGATGATTGGAAATAAATAACCTTCAGGAAAAGATCGCCGAGAATAATCCACAGACCCCCTGTGTCTAAATTACTTGGAGTAACTTTCTGGCAGACTGGATGTGTGAAATGTCCCCCAAGCCTCTGACTTATGAAATTACAACTTCTTGAGAAGTAGAAACAAGAATGAACACTGATAACAAATGATCCATGTATTTTCCCAAACATCTAAATTTGATCTTCCTGGATGACTTGCTGAGTAAAGAATCTGCCTGCAATGCAAGAAACATAGGAGACTCAAGTTCGATCCCTGGGTGGGGAAGATCACCTGGAGAAGGCAATGGCACCCCACTTCAGTAACCTTGCCTGGAAAATCCCATGGACAGAGGAGCCTAGTGGGCTACAGTCCATAGGGTCGCAAAAGAGTCAAACATGACTGAGTGACTAAATAACAGCAAGAAAGCCTCAGTGATGAATGTCATTAAGCATGGGATGTATGAAGGGTTGCACTGTGATCTACCCTCTATATGTTAAATAAAATATTGACAGTGTTTGGGAGATTCATTTGATGGAACCTAGGTTTTAAAACAAGGAGCTAGAGAAATAAAAATACTTTGTTAGAAAGTTTTGACCATTAAAGTATTGATTAAGCAATTTTAGCTAGTGGGCACGGTCGGTTTTTAGTCTATAGTTACTTAGTATACACTTAGAAGATCTCCGAAGATCAAAAGAAAAAAAAACTATTTTAAAAATACATATCTCCTTTTGGAAATATTACCAAAACTCAGTGTGCTTCTTTAAACAACAGTCTCACATTGTAAAAAAGAGCCAGTAGTGAAGTGATAATCAGGGTCAGTGGCTCTGAGACATACAATCAGAATTGCAGCATCTCAACACCTGTTTTTCTCAAATCGCATGCTAAGCAAAGTGTCTTCAATTTAAAATCGAACTACACAAGCCTTCTTGGTTATCTGCATATTCATGGATATTTTCAACAATAGAGTCTAAAATAATATTGCTTCAGAAAGGAAAAATATGTCTTCAATTTAAAATCGAACTACACAAGCCTTCTTGGTTATCTGCATATTCATGGATATTTTCAACAATAGAGTCTAAAATAATATTGCTTCAGAAAGGAAAAAAAATAATATCCTTCCTCTTGGCAGGTCATCCAACCTGGTCCGATTCAAATGTGTTGTTCAGTCTGGATGTAGTTCAACAAATCAACACTGAATCTGCCCGGACCTTTCATAGCATTTCCTTACCCGTATCTTTTATCCTCTTTTTCCATGCTCTGTTTATCTAAATATCTTCTTTTATCTTCTTAGCTCTTCAAGCATGTCAAGTTTGCCCTCTAAAGCGATACTTCCTTTGTCATGTCATTTACTTTTGTGAGAAATTCTCAGGTAGGCAAAAAATGTAGTACTAGTAATCAGATTCAAGCTGTTGTTTTTAATAGTAAAGAAATCCCAATGAATGACTGTTTCTTTGGTTTTCACAGTATTTATATATATGCATGTGTGTGTGTGCTAGTCGTGTCTGACTTTTTGCAACCCCATGGACTGCAGCCTGCCAGGCTCCTCCGTACTCTGAGGTATAGATATATTTATATTACAATGCATATTTTTTCTTATACCCCTGGCAATGTACTTTTATCACATAGGTATTTATACATCAAAATGAAGTTGGTCTATTTTATCAGTTAGAATAAGCTAATTGATAATATTTAGCCATGACTTTATTATATATTACTGCAGATATGCTACTGGATTTAAATATTACTAGATTTAAATATTGTTGTTCAGTCGCTGAGTCATATCTGACTCTTTTGTGACCCCATGGACTATAGACTGCCTGGCTCCTCTGGTGGAATTCCCCAAGCAAGAATACTGAAGTGGGTTGCCATTTCCTTCTCCAAGGGATCTTCCCAACTCCGGGATTGAACCCATGTCTCCTATATTGGCAGGTGGGTTTTACACCACTGAAACACCAGAGAAGTCCAACTTAAATATTATCAGATTTAAATACACTATTACAGAACAAAAGTTACCATAAAATATATCTTAGGAAAGAATTGAGAATTGAGAGGAAAAGGATTTAGGATCCTCAGAAAACAACCTATTAATTTAAAAGTTTCTAGAAAATCAGTATCAGACTAATAACAATAATATCAGATCATAACATCAGGCTAATAATAAATAATTGTTGTTGCTGTTCAGTCATTCAGTCATGTCTGATTCTTTGTGACCCCATGAATTGCAGCATGCCAGGATTCTCTATTTTTCATGATCTTCAGAGTTTGCACAAACTCATGTCCACTGACTTGGTGATGCTATCTAACCATCTCATCCTCTGCCAACCCCTTCCTCTTCTTGCCCTCAATCTTTCTCAGCATCAGAGTCTTTTCCAAGGAGTCAGCTCTTCGCACCAGGTGGCCAAAGTATTGGAGCTACAGCATCAGTCCTTCCAATGAATAATCAGGACTGATTTCCATTAGGATTGACTGGTTTGATCTCCTTGCAGTCCAAAGGGCTCTCAAGAGTCTTCTCCAGCACCACATTTCAGAAGCACCAATTCTTCAGCACTCTGCCTTTTTTATGGTCTAACTTTCTCATCCATACATGACTACTGGGAAAACTATAGCTTTGACTATAGGACCTTTGTCGGCAATGACACCAGACTAATAATCTTGTAATCAGATTTTCTGATAAGTAAAATTTACATAAAATGATAGTAAACCTAGAGAAAAAAGATTAAGCCATGTAATAATTTTCTCTTCCTAAACATGGATAAATGTGAAAATAAGACAATTACAGTAAAATCATAAATATTCTAGCATGACACACGTAATCAGATCCTTCTGGATAATTCTAGCTATGATCCATAGAAATTACTTTATCTTTTATGATGTACACTGAGTTGCTCAGAGTACTGAAATATAAAAAGTATTTTATTGGAAATTGGCAAAATTTTAGAATCCATTTCAAGGTATGCTAAAAGATCAACAATTCATGGGATTCTTGTATGAAACATGTGGCTTCCAGGCCACCACTGTGGCTCAGTGATGATGGAGAGCAAATATTCTACAAGATGCACACGGCCTCTGATCTCACTGCTCGCTGGGTCATCATTATCACTTACTTCCCATTTTTATGGAGACACTGACAACTAGAGCAGAAAAAAAGCAGCCTTTTCTCCTCTTCTTGGTTAAGTTGAGAAAATCACTTTTGTTCTATTCATAGTCCAGGCAATACATCACCAGACCCTGGGTCACGTCTTCCACCACTGTTCAAAATCTCCCATGTTGCTGGCTGCTTCTACTACACTTTCTGGGGATGGGGTTCAGTCTGTGTGACTGAGCAAACCTCCAAGGGACTCTAGTACTTGGTGGTCTTCAAATATTGTATTTCTGATTCCTAATCAGTGGGTCTAAGGTTAGGTCCCCAAATTTGCATTTCTAACACATTTCTAGACCTCCCTGGTGGCTCAGTGGTAAAGAATCTGCTTGCCAATGTAGGAGAGGAAATGGCAACCCACTCCAGTATTCTTGCCTGGAGAACCCCATGGACAGACTTGCCTGGACGGCTACAGTCCATGGGGTCTCAAAGAGTCGGACACGACTGAGCTACTGAACAACAACACATTTCCAGGTGACACTGATGCTGCCGCCTGGGAAGCACATGCTGGTTGTTGCACAGAGTGAAACCAATCTGTGAATTTTCCTGGAGTGCCTTTCATTTGCATTAAGTTATTACGATGAAATCTCACCATGAGTCTGGAGATACAACAAGACAAGAATACACCACATCAGCTTAAAATACAACTCTTAGAAAAAATGGTTTTATTTAAACCCTACTACACTGTTGGTGGAAATATGAATTGGTGCAGCCACTAAGGAAAACAGTAGGAAGGTTCCTCAAAAAACTGAAACTAGAACTACCATATGATCCAGCAATTCTACTCTTGAGCAGAATCTATCTGAAGATTCTGAAATAAAAATGCCAATCCCAAAAGATACATGCATCATCTCAGTGTTTATCACAGCACTATTTACAATAGCCAAGATCCGGAAACAACTGAAGTGTCGATCATCAGATGAATGGATAAAGAAGATGTGGCATACACATACATGCATGCGCGTGCACACACACACACACACACACACACACACACACAGATATTACTAAGCCATAGAAGAATGAAATTTTGCCACATGGATGGACCTGGAGGATATTATGCTTAGTGAAATAAGTCAGACAGAGAAAGAGAAATACTGTTATCAGTTATATGTGGATATATATCACTTATATCAGAGAAGGCAATGGCACCCCAGTCCAGTACTCTTGCCTGGAAAATTCCATGGACGGAGGAGCCTGGTCAGCTACAGTCCATGGGGTCTCGAAGAGTCAGACACGACTGAGCGACTTCACTTTCACTTTTCACTCTCATGCATTGGAGAAGGAAATGGCAACGCACTTCAGTGTTCTTGCCTGGAGAATCCCAGGGATGGCAGAGCCTGGTGGGCTGCCGTCTATGGGGTCGCACAGAGTCAGATACGACTGACGCGGCTTAGCAGCAGCAGCATATCACTTATATATATACTGTTGTCATTTATGCTTCCCTGGTCGATCAGACAGACAGTAAAGATTCTGCCTGCAATGTAGGAGGCCTGGGTTCAATCCTTGGGTCGGAAGATCCCCTGCAGAAGGAAATGACAACCCACTCCATTATTCTTGCCTGAAAAATTCCATGGACAGGTAAGCCTGGCATGCTACAGTTCATGGGGTCACAAAGAGTCGGACATGACTGAGTGACACTTTATATGTGGAATCTAAAAAATAAAACGAATGAATATAATGAAATAGAAACATTCACAGATATAGAGAACGAACTAGTGCTCACCAGTGGGGAGCGGGGTGGGGGAAGGGCAAGACAAGGGTAGGAATTAAGAAGTATAAACCACTGTGAGTGTGTGTGTGCTCAGTCGTGCCCAATTCTCTGTGACCCGGTGGACTGTAGCCCGCCAGGCTCCTCTGTCCATAGGATTCTCCAGGCAAGAATACTGGCGTGGGTTGCCATTGCCTCCCGCAGGGGATCTTCCCAACTCAGGGATGGAACCCACATCCCCTATGCCTCCTGCAACGCAGGTGGACTCTTCACCCTGAGGCATATACCTTTCCTCTGGCTAAGCCATCAGGGAAGTTCATAAACTACTGCGCATAAAATAAATAAGATACAGGACATATTGTACAGCACAGGAAACACAGCCAGTATTTTATAACTTTAAAGAGGGAAAGGATATGTGTGTACATATAGCTGATTCACTTTGTTGTACAGTAGAAACACAACACTGTAAAGAAATTATACACTAATACAAATAAATGAAAAAAAAATGAAGTATAATTTATAAAAATGTTGAATCACTACATTGTTTACCCGAACTATTATAAATCAACTCTGCATTAATAAAAAAAATTTAATGGTTTCATATAAAATGTAAACACACAACAGAAGTTACACAGCACCTACAAACAGGTAAATTTTTACTGAATGGATGAATGAGGAAAAGGAAATAATTTGCTGCCAATTTGAAACTAACAGAAATGCAAAATTCCAAAGCCCTGGCTGTAAGAGAGGGAGTGACACCAGCAATAAAGAGGATATCACCTCATTCCTCCCTTTACTCAACCTTTTTAAAGCACGGCTTTTGTGCACAGCATTATACTGCTATACATCAGTGCGTGCCTGAGCAGTTTGGATTCTGTAAGCATACTGAGAGGCCAGAGATGTTATCTGGGGACTTTCTCCCTTAATCATCTGGGATGGTCACCTGCCCTTATGCAGAAAAAAGGCCTTCCTTCATGGAAACCATGAGGTACCGATATATCTGCTACTCAAAAATGGTTCCCCTTTATCCTTCTAGCATTTGATCAATCCTTGCATAATTTTGGTTTTTTTTATAGACTGTGGCTTTCCATAACAACAAAATTCATTCCATTTTATAGCTTCCTCCCCAGTCTTTTTAGAGGCCAAAGGAATACTCTCTACATGATCACTTTACCAAGATTCATCTTGAACTATTTCATGCATTCTACTTTTTTTTTACATTCAGGGAATTAACTTGGTCTGTGTGGATCACCTTTTCAAGGACACTAGCTGTTCACTTAGCTGACCGCTCCAGTGTATGTGAGCATCCATGCCCAGCATTCCAGGAGACAAATCTGAAATGATGGAGAACACCAGTGGCCAGATGTGAAGGACAGCCTCGTACAGAGCTGGCCCTGAAAGTAAATACGAGCTTAGGAAAAAAAAATCTGTTATCTTATAAAAGAGTCACGATTTCATTTAAGATGTGGGCAGGGAACAAAGAGATTTTGCTAATTTGCTCATTGAAAAGTTCTTTTCAGAAACAGGACATGAGGGGACTTCCCTGGCAGTGCAGTGGTTAAGACTTGGCCTTCCAACGCAGGGATATGGGTTCAGTTCCTGGTCAGGGAGCTAGCATCCCTCATGCCTCGTGGCCGAAAAACCAAAACATAAGAGAGAAGCAATACTGTAACAAATTCAATAAAGATTTTAAAGATGGTCCACACTGAAAGAGAATCAAAAAATAAAAATAAAAAAACAGGACACCAGGGTGGAGACCAGGGGAGAGGGGTAGGCAGGACTGGGAATCAGGCAGTCTGGGCTGCCTGCCTGGGGCTGGAGATGTGGTTGTGCAACGCGCCTTGAGCTGCTCAGTTGTTGCAGGTCACACGAGTGTGCTGACAACATACCACACAGAGCGGGAGAGTGCACACACATCTGTTAGCCTCTCCTCCCCCGCCCCACACCTTAGGCTGATCTTGTGGATGAAGCTGCCCTTAAGAGCAACACTTCATGAGGCTTGTGCACAGAAGGGCAGGGTGGGGGGTATATTTTAGAAAGATTATTTTGAGATTATTTTAGATTTTCAACATCTTCATATTACATTTATCTTTTGAAAAACTTATTTAATTCAGATGATTTATGTACACAAAATCATGTAGTACCTATTCTGCAGTAAATACTGCTTTAAATGCAACAGTAATCATATTTATACAGGTCACCAAGTCAGTGATAGGAGAAATGGCAATGACAAGAAAATAAATATCGTTGGTCATTCTCCACTGGTTTTGTTTCAAAGGCTGTCCCTGTCCCAAGCCTTATCTTGTGACTGTAGATAAGTTCCTGGGTTTGTGCATCGTTGTCTACAACTCTCAAACAGGAAGGATTATATCACTAGCTACATCCCAAAGATACTAAGAGGCTATAGAATATAGGATGAAATTGCTTTTAGTTCATACCTGATTGGGCATAACATCAATTCCAACTGTGTGTGTTTCAATGATGTCTGCTGGCGTCCAGTGTCACTGTGTGGGTCTCCGTCAAGTACACTGTGACAGCATTCCACGTTTGTGGAACTTTTCTTACAGACATGCAGCAAATGTCTGGTAGTACATTTTCTGAACAGTTCATAAAATTCCATAAACCTTCAGTCCATCTTTATTCTTATTATAACCGTAGTAACGTTAAGTCCTGTGAAATTACCGCTTTATAGATTAATGATCCAGCATTAGCAATTCTGTATTGTTCAGCCTGGCAGTTGTGAGAGCTGCATTGTGCTGCTACTATTCTAACGACTACTGCTATTACTTAGAACATTACTCAGATATTCAAATGGCGCTGCTGGTGGTAAAGAACCCGTCTGCCCATGCAGGAGATGTAAGAGATATGGGTTCAACCCCTGGGTCAGGAAGATCCCCTGGAGGAGGAAATGGCAACCCACTCCAGTATTCTTGCCTGGAGAATCCTATTGACAGAGGAACCTGGCGGACTACAGTCCACGAGGTCACAGTTGGACAGGACTGAAGTGACTCAGCACACACACACTGTATGTGCTTAGGAGAACACCAGGCCCAGTCATGAGCACTGTGGCTCAGTCTAGTAATTCTGCAGAGTCCAAATATTCCCATATTAACCTGCCACTGAAGCTCTAACATTTTATGCATACAGGTTCCTTCATCAGTATTACAAGTGTGTGTATATATATGTATGTATATATATATATAGTGTTGGGAGCTTCCCTGGTGGCTCCATGGTAAAGAACCTGCTTGCCAATGCAGGAGATGCAGGTTCAATTCCTGGGGCAGGAAGATCCCCTGGAGAAGGAAGCGGCAACCCACTCCTGTATTCTCGCCTGTGAAATCCCAAGGACAGAGGAGGCTGGCGGGCTATAGTCCATGTGCTCACCAGGAAGTCAGAAATGACTTAGCAACTACATAACAACAAATACTGTGATGCGTTACATGTGTGGCCTGGCATCCACAAAAGACGTATGCTCACATTCAAAAGCTTATGTTACAAAGTGACTTTTCAGCACATTTCTTTAATAAAGTAAGCCATTTCAGGGGGAGAAAAGCAAAGCTTGCTGTTTTAGCAGGTATACTGCTCTGCTTAAAAAAAATGCAATAAAACAAACATTCAATCACTGAAAAGTCCTAATCCTAGCAAAGCTATTTTTCTTTATAAGCAATAGGCCCACAATGTAAAAGGAGCAGTAAGTTCTAGATAACAGCGGCGCAGAGATAATACACAGACTCCCAGAGCAATTCATTGCCCTTACAGCAGGAAATAATGATGTATCGTCAGAACCCACTTGGGCAGAATCACTTTGCAAAGAAGCATTAGGCTCCCTTTTCAAGTCAGATTTGACTTTGCTGCTATTTCTAGAGAGCTTGAGAGCATTTATATCAATGAAATGCACACATGTTCTTGATCCACCCAACATGATCACACCTACGTGCTGAAGAAAAAGCAAAGAGGTTGGGGGCAAGGTTCAGATCCATCATTTTTTTCCCCTGTATCCAAGGTTCCACTTTAAGTCTCTTCATGGAATGGGGAACCTTTGATAAAAATCCAATGCCTTAAGTGCATGTTCAACCATAAACACTGAAAACCTGTCATTTTTAGCTCCATGTGCTGATCAGAAGGGGTTTCTCATGTGGCTCAGTGGTAAAGAATCCGCCTGCCCATGCAGAGGACACAGGTTCGATCCCACAACATCCTGTTCCCAGGGCCAGGCTGTGCCTCAATGGTCCACAGTATACACCCCACAGCCCCACCTCCACCCCCACCATTTACCTACAGCACACCTCCTTGGTTACCAAGACTTCAGTCTTGAGGGTAATCCTTCAGAAGAGCAAACCAGGTTCTTCTAGTTTATCACAGGATGAAAAAGAGTAACAAAGATGAGAGAGGTTGTCTAAGAATCCTGGTCTACCAGGCTCCTCTGTCCATGGAATTTTCCAGGCAAGAGTACTGGAGTGGGTTGCCATTTCCTTCTCCAGGGGGCTCTTCCCGACCGAGGGATTGAACCCGGGTCTCCCGCATTGCAGGCAGATGCTGCTAATTCTTTGTGATACTTGTTCACTCGTTTTACCTTTATTTCTCCATTCAGGAGAAAAAAAGACGGAGAGAGATACTAATTCTTTCATCACAATATCTTATTTCAGAACCGTGGAGCCCCACGAGGTAAGGTCTCTTATTTCAAACTGAAGTCTTATGATGTTCGTAGTGAAGCAGCTTAGGCAGGTTTAGAATTTCATGTACAGCAGCAGCTGGGGTGGGGGCAGGGGAGGCAGAGGAAGGGACAAGGAGCCCCAGGAGTGATCCTCACACCCCAGGAGGGATCCTCTTGTAAATCATGGCTTCAGGAACTCTTGAGTTTGGCGCTGTTATTTTTAGAATTAAGGCATACCATCTTCAGAACTGCCTGGGATAGTAGACAGAATACTCTCAGTCCTCATTTCTTCAGATGAGGAAACTGAAAACAGAGGTTAAAAAAACTTGGCCGAATTCACCTGGCTAGTAAGGAACAGAACCAAAATTTGAAAGCACACGGTTCAGCCTCAGCTTTCACGGTTTCAACAACTACAGTGTGCTGCTTCATTTCTACACCATATTACTGCAAAATAAAATAAAATTCCAAAACGTCCTTAGAAATGTTAACCTAGATGATCTTGACAGATGAATGGATAAAGAAGTTGTGGTACATATATATAATGGAATATATACAGTGGTACATATACACAAAGGGATATCACTTAGCCATAAAAGGGAATGAAGCTGAGTCAGTTCGAGTGAAGCAGATGAACCTAGAACCTGTAATACAGAGTGAAGTAAGTCAGAAAGAGAAAAACAAAATATCATACATTAACCCATACATATATCTAGGCAAATGGTACTGATGAATCTATTTGTAGGGCAAGAATAGAGACACAGACGTAGAGAACAGAGTTCTAGACACAGCAAGGGAAGGAGAAGGTGGGATGAACGGAGAAAGCGGCACTGACATATACATTAATACACCACCCTGGGTAAAAGAGACGGCTAGCAGGAAGCTGCTGTCTAGCACAGGGAGCCCAGCTTGGTGCTCTGTGACAACCTAGGGTCTGGGATCGGGGGTGGTGGGAGAGAGGTTTAAGAGGGAGGGGATATATGTATACATGTAGCTGATTCATGCTGTTGCACAGCAGAAACTAACATAACATTGTAAAGCAATTATCCTCCAATTAAAAAATATATTTTGTTAAAAAGCAATAAATGTTATCCTGTATGTGTTTCCCAGCAAAGATTTGACAGATAAAGATACTGCAGTCAAGACGACTGAATGCCATTTTCAAAGTCACTAAAGGAGAGAGATGGGAATGGAACCCAAGTTTTCATTGTTTCTGCTATATATTTACATCCCTATCTTCTAAGAATGCAATATATACTGAGATCTCAAATTCAATATGCTAGTGACAGACATAGCAAAATTATTTTAATTCCGCTGATGCAGGAGATGTAAGAGACTCAGGTTTGATCCTCATGTCGGGAAAAGCCCCTGGAGGAGGGAGGGCATGGCAACCCACTCCAGTATTCTTGCCTAGGAGAATCCCACGGACCAAGGAGTGTGGCGCGCTATAGTCCATGGGGTCTCAAAGAGCTGGACACCACTGAAGTGACTTAGCACACACGCACTCATGGGTTAATATTAACATGGCACTGGGGGATGCAGAGATGAACAAAACTTTGGTGATTTTGCTCAGAGTCACCCTCAAATGGCAGAGTAAGACATGGCCTCCTGGCTCCCTGGCCCTTCCCGCAGGAGCTCCAGTTGCCCGCCCTGTGCTGACTTCCGCAAGCCTGTCCCGGGGTTCCTATATTATGGCATTAATTAGCTTAGTAGGGAGGGGGAAAAAAAAAAAAAAAAAAACTTAAAGAAGCAAGCATGGATGTTGACTTTAAAACTCAAAGGAAACAATTAACAATGACCTTCACAGTGAAATAAAGAACACAAGACAGGAACTCTAACCATATTTTTAGTTCCTTAAGGCTCTTTATGCCTTCAAGTCCACAACACTTGTGAACATTTCACTGCATAAGGATTTATTTTCTCCTGAAGTCAAACTTTCTCATTATTTTCCAGCAAATCAGCCTCACAAATGGCTCTCTACTTTAATTAACTGCCTTTTATATCATTATCTTACCGAAGCTGCTGAATCTGGTTAATTATTCAAGGGGGCAGAGAGAAGATGTGTTAGACACACCACCATGATTATATATAAAAAAAAGAGAGAGCTGGGAACATCAAGAGGAAGCTCCCCTGAACCCCGGGCTCATCCATCAAGCTGCCCCTTGCCATCTTCACCCAGATGTCTGTTCAAACAGTACATCTCAAGCTTACAAAAGACCTCATTTCTCTCTTTCAATCTATTTTCGGCCCAGTAGCCAGACTGAGCCTCTTAAAAAGTCAATCATTTCTAAAATGAATATCTTATATGTCAATTATACCTCAAACAAAATGTCAAATCACATTTCTCAAAACCAAGAAATGGCTTCCTTTCTCTCTGAGCATAAAGCTAAAGTCATCGCAGTACAATATAGGTCCAGGTCCTATCTGATGTCTGGGCCCTACTGGACTGAGCCCCCTCCATCACGCCTGCTGTATCACTGTACTGGTTTGCACTGGTCTTATCTGTTATCTGAGAGGGGAACTATTTAGGTAGGAGAAGTTATCATCCCATTCACCTTGGCAATAATAACTGGTAGAGAGCTTATGTCTGCTACTGGGGCTTCTCAGATGGCTCAGACAGTAAAAAATCAGCCTGCAATGTGGGAGACCCAGGTTTGATCTCTGGGTTGGGAAGATCCCCTGGAGAAGGGAATAGCACCACTCCAGTATTCTCATGGAGAAGGCAATGGCACCCCACTCCAGTACTCTTGCCTGGAAAATCCCATGGATGGAGGAGTCTGGTAGGCTGCAGTCCATGGGGTCACTAAGAGTCGGACATGGCTGAGCAACTTCACTTTCACTTTTCACTTTCATGCATTGGAGAAGGAAATGGCAACCCACTCCAGTGTTCTTGCCTGGAGAATCCCAGGGACAGGAGAGCCTGGTGGGCTGAAGTCTATGGGGTCGCACAGAGTTGGACATGACTGAAGCGACTTAGCAGCAGTATTCTCATCTGGAGAATTTCATGGACAGAGAAGTCCATGGGATAGCAGAGAATTGGACACGACTGAGCAACTAACACTTTCACATTTGTGTTTGCTATTAGGCCCAACATTCACACTTGTCACCTCCCTGAGTAGTTAACAGGGACAAAAAAATACACTTAGCAGCTCTGGTGCCTCATTCTCTGTACCTGAGAAAGTCCTCATCCCAACAGTTTTGAAGATGACCGTGAACATGTATTTTGCTATTGCTATACAGTTTCTGTTTAATTCGATTGTGTGTGTGCTCAGTCACGTCTGACTCTTTGCAACCCGATGGACTGTAGCGCACAAGGCTCCTCTGTCCACGTAATTCTCCAGGCAACTGGAGTGGGTTGCCATTTCCTCCTCCTCCAGGGGATCTTCCTGACTCAAGGATCAAAACCCATGTCTCATGTCTCCTGCATTGGCAAGTGGATTCTTTATGACAATTAGATTACTGAGGGGCTAATTTTTCAGCTCAGGAACATTTGTTCTTATAACTTTGTGTTTAGAATTAGTGATCTTGCCTCTTCTCATGCCTGTCACCATCATTCTTAAGCAGGATTTTCACTGGGAAATATCACTTCAAGGAGCAAAGCTGAATCTTCAGACCTGTTCCATGTGACTTCCTACTATGAATGGAGTGACAGTATGTCACCTACAGTCTCCATGCAGAGTTGACTATAAAGGAAGAATTTTTAAAGAAACATCTAATTGCCTAAGTCATTTATTTAAAAGCAGATAATACTGAAAAGAGAAAACAAAATCCTAAGGTATGGATTTAGGAAGAATATACCCACATAAATTGACTCAAGTGTCATATTTGATTCATTCTATACCCCAAAACGAAAAAGTCTACGATGGCCCAGGAAACCGAGTCAAACTGGAATGTTAGAGCACTAAACACTCCTAGAAACACAGAAGTGAAGGGGATTCTAAGAGAATCCAGCCTCCAGCAAAACATACTTAGATGCATTCACAGAGAAAGAAAGAGAGACGGGTTGGCTGCTTATCTTTCTCTCTAAAATCCTCATAGACATAAATCCTACAAATTGTTTATCTTTTTAGGAAAGTTTTCCAGGCAAGGGATTATATAACTTCTAGAGCTGGAAAGTCTGTCAAGTTCATTTAGTCTAAGAACTTGACCTTACAGATGGGAGCATAGGGCTCTGGAGGAGAAGAATTAGTCATGGTCAAGCAGATGGAATCAGAAGGGGCCCCCAACTCCACCCTCTGTGTTCTTCTCAGTAAGCAAAGTTGCAGAAAACCTGCCTTACCACGCTCTCTTTGCAGAATTTGCTTAGTGTTTAAAAAGACTAAGAATTCACTGTCTCATTCTGAAACTGTGAATGTGCAAATCATATCTATGCATTTAGGCCACGGTAAATAGGAACATGATATAAGAGCAATTAGGGATGGGGGTAATATTCTTATGAAAATAAATAAAACTCTCTTTTTTAGTACTGATAGGGGGACCTGGGAAAAGGTCTGAAGTTGGGGCTGGCCACGGCTTCGCTTAATCCACTGAAAATAATTTACATGGAAGCGACAGAAAGAAAAGAGAAAAAAATCAGCAATATTCTCATAAAGCATTGTATTCTAGACTCCTTTGTTAAACACAAAAGAACACTCCTCACTCTTAAAGCAGTGGGCTTTTAAAACACTTACGCTTTTCCTATAAACCAGCAGCCCAGAAAGAAGCTGAATATTCCACACTACACAAAGCAGTCAGGTTTACCTTCAGATTCAAATAGTATTTGCAGAATTCAAGTGCAGCCATTGAAGATAAAAATTCGCTGTGGATGAGACAAGAGAACACTGTCCCAGATGTTTATCACTGGAGAGCTGGAGAATATCAGAAACCATTTCACAACTCACAATGGCTGCTCCTCTAATCATAAGCCACCTTTTTTTTTCCATAAACAAAACCTCATTTTTCTTACTTTTGAGAATTTCTGAAGCTGGATGCTTTCAAGACACTTGGAGATTGATCTTCAGACTCAAAGCACCAGAGCAGTTAAAGATTTTATCAACAAGCCCAGCGCTGGTGCTGGCATTTGAAATCCCTAGAAGAGGGTAAAGGCAGACAATTGATGCAGGAAGCACCTTATATGGTTATGAATCAGCACAGACTCAACCACTTGCTCTTCAAAGAACTGTTCATTGACTTGTAAAGTCTCATAAAAGAAAAATCCTCGGAAATACAGTCATCAATGCGGTAGGATTTTATGGCCATTCAACTCCATTCATCCATCCTAACTAACCTTTTCCAGGATGCTATAATGAGTTACACAGGAAAAGTTTCAGTGACAAAAGGAAAATAATATGAAACATTCAAACACAGTAGACAAAAGAGAGAATTCTTAGAACTCCTCTTATCAAAGGATATTATCTCTGCTTCTAAGGTGACGCCATTTAGGTTCTAGATACTAATAACTTAGGAGCAGAATAAGCACAAATACTTAACCAATCCCTGGTTGCTGAAGACAAGACTAAATTCCTCTGGAATTCAACTAAATGTCAGTAATTCCTTTCTTTTATGTCTGTACTTAGTACACCATTTCTACCTTTTAAAAATAATTTTGGGGTCTATTTAATTGAAGTGTAGTTGATTTACAATATTGTGTTAGTTTCAGCATGTAGCAAACTGATTCAGTTATATACACACATATATAAATGTATTCTTTTTCAGAGTCTTTTCCATTCTAAGTTATTACAAGATATTGATATAGTTCCCTGTGCTATACAGTGGGCCCTTGCTGGTTATCTATTTTATATATAGTAACGTGTGTGGTGCTAAGTTGCTTCAGTCATGTCCGACTCTTTGCGATCTTATAGACCGTAGCCAGGCTCTTCTGTCCATGGGATTCTCTCAGCAAGAATACTGGAATGGGTTGCCATGCCCTCCTCCAGGGGACCATCCCATCTCTGCATTGCAAGCAGGTTCTTTACCACTAGCACCACCTGGGAAATCCATATGTAATAGTGTATATATGTTAATCCCAAACTCGTAATTTATTCCTTCCCTCATTCCCCTTTGGTAAGCCCAAGTTAGTTTTCTATGTCTGTGGGTCTTCTTCTGTTTTATAAATAACTTCATTTGTAGAATTCTTTTGGATTTCACATATAAGTGTGTTTCTACCTTCTTTTGTTCTCAGGTTTGACACTATCTACCACCTTTGGGTCAGTCCCTTCCTGTTTCCATCGCCTCTCTAACATTTACATGCTTCAGAGAAGACAAAAATAAGACTCTGTGGCACTAGTGGTAAAGAACCCACCTGCTAATGCAAGAGACCTAAGAGATGCGGATTTGATCCCTGGGTCAGGAAGATCCCTTGGAGGAGGGCATGGCAACCTACTCCAGTATTCTTGCCTGGAGAATTCCATGGACAGAGGGGCCCGAAGGGCTAAAGTCCACGGGGTCACAAAGAGTCGGACACAACTGAATGGCATAGCACAGGTGACATCTCACATTTCATCCTTCCTCCCCCTCTTTCTCCCCTCTTGACCGACAACAGCTTTGAAGATCAGCACAAATACATTGAGTCCATGTTGTGCTACGTTAAGGAGACAGCTGACCAGAGAGAGGGAAGACTCATCTGTGGCAAGTGGTACCCAGGAGATTCCTTCTTCTCAAGACCTAAATTTGGCATCCTAATTCCTAGAAATGATTCTTCTAAGTGTCATGATCCACAGGTACCCTATTTTGCACAAAAAGTTACTTCTATTGATGATTGCAGTTATCAACAATAAAACAAAAACCACAACTTTGGAGCTGCAAGTTTGATCAGAGACGGATAAACTGGTACAAACTGTCTTGGAGTTGAAGACATTCATAACCAGAGAAGGTAATGTCAGCTCAAAAAATAGTCACAACCTAAAGGTGAGAGTTTGTTTTATTCAGTAGAAATTTTTAGGACTTCAAGCCCAGGAGATAACATCTCAAGTAACCCAGAGAGAACTGCTCCCAGGAGAAGCGGGGAGGACTCATGTTATTTAGAAGTTTGCAACCAAGGGCAGGTAGTCTGAACATCAAAAGTATTTTTGTGAATTAAAGTAGACCAGATATCTTCAAGGAATTTAGTGCTTCTCTATGTATTGAAAGATGCAAGAGTCTGCTGCTACTGCTAAGTCGCATCAGTCGTGTCCGACTCTGTGCGACCCCAGAGACGGCAGCCCACCAGGCTCCTCTGTCCCTGGGATTCTCCAGGCAGGAACGCTGGAGTGGGTTGCCATTTCCTTCTCCAACGCATGAAAGTGAAAAGTGAAAGTGAAGTTGCTCAGTCGTGTCTGACTCTTCTCGACCGCATGGACTGCAGCCTACCAGGCTCCTCCATCCATGGGATTTTCCAGGCTAGAGTACTGGAGTGGGGTGCCATTGCAAGAGTCTGGGCTCACTCAAATCATTCCTTTCATATGCATCTCAGCTATCTACCCTGAGTTTTTCAAGTCCTAAGTCCCTCAGTACTCACCTTAGGGAGTGGCTGCAGCCTGATCATAGGTACTGTTATCCTTTCTGAGTGCCCAGCGGAGCTGGAATCCCTGATGACTGTGACATCCTTGCTTATTTACAGGGTAGGAAATACTCCATTTCTCAGTAAATACCATGCCCGTGATCACCAAACTTATGAATAGAAAATTGACAGCTCAAGATGTTAATACTGAGATACTCAACAGCTGGTAATCGAGTCAGATCTAATATCTTACATATTACTAGACTCAATCATGACCCATCCAAGACATCACTCTTATCTCTAGTCAACTTGTCCTGTGTTTTGGGAGCACATTCAGAATCTAAAATAATGCTTGTCAATCCCATTGCTTATATTTTGCAGAAGACACACAATGATATCACATTCTGAGGTCAAAAGGAAGAAATCATTAAGATTTTAGCACATTTTTACATCAACATGCACATCTTGGCCTGCTCCAGCTTATGGAAATTGGGTAACAGTTGAAGTTAAAAACAATTTTTCCCATCTATTTCCTAATTCTCACAGAAACACCTAGAATCAGGGACTGTTGATTCATTGACAGCTGCAGAAACACAAATGAATAAGACGTGACCTGAAGCAGCTCTCTCACAGGAAGATATTAACATACAAAAACATTTATCATGACAGTCTGCCATCAGGAGCTACACTTTCAGGAATAGAATGCAGTTCAACAGAACAAACTCTACGAAGACAGGCAGAGCCTTTAAAAGGTGGAAAGGAAGAATAAATAATAATAAATAATAATAATAAATAAAGGCCCCAAATTAGCAGGACCAACTAGTGAGGAAATCAAACCAAGCTGGACAAAGCAGAAAAGAGGTGCTGGGACAGAGTGGGAAATAAAGGCAGGAATTCATTCCAGGCAGACCAGACTGAAAGCCCAGCACAGGGATTGAGACTGAATATATTTTGGAATATGGTACACATTTAGGTTTATCTATCCCTTAGGACTGACCTCTGCCACAGTTTACTGAACTTGTTTGGGAAGCATTGGTACAAACCAGGGAACTGACAAAGGAACATGAAAACCTGTTTTCACTGAGATCTAAGATGCAGATTTCTGCAGTTTTTAACTCATGCCTTTATTAAAAGAAAAGTTTTCTTCTCCATCATCTTGCCAAAGAAATTATTTTTTCTCACCCTTGGCTTTGACTTTCTTTCAAACTGACTTTACTTATATTATATATAAATGCTTTTAACTTCAACTGTTTCCAATTTCCATAAATAGCAACAGGCCAAGATGTGCGCATTTATGTAAAAGTATGCTAAAATTTTATTGATTTCTTGCTTATTGACCTCAGAATGTAGTATCATAGTTGTCTGCCAAATAAACAATGTGATTGACAATAAGCCTTATTTTAGACCCTGGATGTGCTTCCAAATGCAGAAAAGTTGACTAGAGGTAAGAGTGGTGTCTTGGATGGGTCATGATTGAGTCTAACAGTATGTAGATATTAAGTATATATCTTTTTCCTTTTTCGAAGCAAACTCATTAGTGACCATTGTTCTCCCCATCCCGCAAAGTGCCAGATTTGAGCATGAAAAGAACAGCATCACCACCAAAACTCAGCATCCTTCTAACACTGTTAGACCAGCCCTAAAGTCTGAGCCATTTTATATACATCACTTCCATATGCCCCAGATTTAAAAACCAAGGCTGAGAGATGTTACTCCTTAAATCTCAGTTGAGGTGATATAAATTAAGCTTTTCCCCAAATAAACTAAATATAAACAATTTTTGTTGCCAAAGAAAATACAAAGACCATGAAGTTTAAGGTCAAATGCTGTAAACTTTTTATCTAGAAATTTTCAACAAATCCTAAGGAAACTCAAGATCAATCATTCTAATTTGGTTTCTTTGGCAGAAGAATGAAAGATTAGATTCTACTGTGCCACCCAGTCACTCACCTTATGTTCACATGCAGGAACACGGACTGCAGGAAAGCACGGAACGCTGACAACTCAGGGCAACGCACAAGTGTGCAGACGCTAATGCAAGCTGAACTCCTGACTCTCCACATTACTCAAGCAAAGCATTGGGTGCTCTGCCCTCTGGCCAGCCCTGTGGCAACACCTCCTCAAACACAATCCTAGCAAATAAAAATCATACATTTGTACACAAGTTCTGCTACTTCAAAAGAATTCATTTCACTTCAGTATGTTTTGCTAAATTTCCTCTGACTTGTTCAGCTTGTAATTCTCAGGGGAAGAGTGTGAGTGAATGAGTGAGTGTGAGGCATGCACATCTTGACTGACAAGGTTTACGTTTTACAATCATGTCTTTTATGTTAAAGCTTTGAAAAAGTAAGTTGGATTGTATTAACAATCTCTCTTGAGAGAACTTGAAGTACTGAAATTATATAAACCACTGAAAATGTATCCTCCTTGAAAAGCAGAGAGAGCTATGAATACAACTGGACTATTGGTGGTCTTGAATGCAAGGCCTTCTTGATAGCGCAAGGACACAAGGGAAAAATGCCATGATGAAGAGAAAGGATGAAGACGGCTGGGAAGAAAGAGTAAGAGCCCATGTCTGGGTCCTTTCCCCAGCACAGAACAAATGTCAGAGCTCCCACAATGAGGCTGTGGCATTGGTTCTGACCAAGAGAAGGAGCAAAAATAAGACACTGCTAGGGACTGTATTGTGGTTGTTCAGTCGCTAAGTTGTGTCTGACTCTTCATGACCCCGTGACTGCAGCACATCAGGCTTCCCTGTGCTTCACTGTCTCCCAGAGCTTGCTCAAATTCATGTCCATTGAGTCAGTGATGCTATCCAACCATCTCATCCTCTGTCGCCCCCTTCTCCTCCTGCCTTCAGTCTTTCCCAGCATCAGTGTCTTTTCCAATGAGTCGGTTCTTCACATCAGGTGGTCAAAGTATTGGAGCCTTGGCATCAGTCCTTTCAGTGAATATTCAGTGTTGATTTCCTTTAGGATTGACTGTTTTGATCTCCTTGCTGTCCAAGGGACTCTCAAAGAGTCTTCTCCAGCACCACAATTTGAAAGCAGCAATTAAAAGACACTTGCTCCTTGGAAGAAAAGCTATGACAAAACTAGACAGCGTACTAAAAAAACAGAGACATCACTTTGCCGACAAAGGTCTGTTTAAGTTAAATCTCTGGTTTCTCCAGTAGTCATGTAAGGATGTGAGAGCTGGATCATAAAGGAGGCTAAGCGCCAAAGAATTGGTGCTTTCGAGGGACTGTATAATAGTGATGTATTTCTTCTCCTTTAAGGGGAGGAGAACTGTGCAGAGTAAAGAGATGACTTATGTTTACACTTTGAGAACCTTGGAAGTACAGGGTACTGAACAGTCAGGGTAAGTAGAAAGGTGTGGTGATCCATAACAATCAGATGAGAGAAGTGGTGAACAAAATGTCCACGTGGTATAAACAATGCCTAAAGCATCAACGCGGCCAGATGGACCACTATCTGACTCAGGGCCTGAGGAGGAGGACACTCAGCTGAAGTCCTAGAGGTCCAAAGGAAAAGACAGCCCAATGCCAACTCACCAGGTTGTTACATCTACAATTCCGCATTTATAATACACACTAATGGACACACCATGTGACTTAGCAGTACCTGGCTAAACACCTAGGATTTAATATGAATTGTGTTATTTTAGAATTCTGAACAAAACCTTGTTTTAAAAGCATAATTGGAATTCTCTGACAGTCCCGTGGACTCCATGCTTCCACTGCAGAAGGCCTGGGTCCTATTCTTGTTTGGAGAACTAAGATCCTGCAGGCCTCAGGGTACAAAAAATGCAATTAAAAAATAATAAAGCCATAATTATTAAAGAAAGGTAGCAATAATTTACTTCTCTCAATAAACTGTCTCCCAGAATATTTATTGTTATTGTTGTTCAGTCACTAAGCCTTGTACAACTCTTTGCGACCCCAGAACACCAGGTGTGTTCAGCACACCAGGCTCCCATGTCCTTCACTATCTCCCGCAGTTTGCTCAGATTCGTGTCCATTGAATCGGTGATGCCATCCAATCATCTCATCCTCTGCCACTGCCTTCTCCTTTTGCCTTCAATCTTTCCCAGCATCAGGGTCTTTTCCAATAAGTCAGTTCTTTGCATCAGGTAGTCAAAGTATTGCAGCTTCAGCATCAGTCCTTTCAGTGAATATTCAGAGTTGATTTCCTTTAGGATTGACTGTTTTGATCTCCTTGCTGTCCAAGGGACTCTCAAGAGTCTTCTCCAGCACCACAGTTTGAAAGCATCAATTCTTTAGCGCTCAGCCTTCTTTATGGTCCAACTCTGATTTAAGACCCAAAGCTCTATTTCTCTTCCTTGATTAATTTTACTTTCAGAATTTTCTGGTTTTATGCTACTCACTGACTTCCTATATTCCAAAATATAAACTAACCCAGCAAAGAGTAAACCCTTAGGAATTAATGTGATTCTCAACATGAAAGGAATTATTTAAAAAAGTATTTATTGGCCACTTCATTTTCTATTTCCTTATTAAGCAATTGCTCACTTTTCTCACAAAGGTCAATTACTCAAAGCTATGGGTTTTGCAGTAGTCATGCATGGATGTGAGAGTTGGCCTAGAGAATTCCATGGACTGTATAGTCCACTGGGTCGCTAAAAGTCCGACATGACTGAGCAACTTTCACTTTCTTTCCTTGTTATTATATAAAATTGTTTTCATCTGCAAAGGAGTTCTTGTCCTCATAATAACAAAGACATGATCTTAAACCAAGGAAACAGAATGTATAATTTCAGGATCATATAAGTTGGGAAAAAAAGGAGTATTTATTTTGGCATTAAATATTTAATGCCTTTACCTTTGTCTGAACTAGAAAATAAAACAAATTGACATCACTTTCTTTAGGGACATGTGTTCCAGTTCATTTTGTTATGCGCTGACATATTAAACAAAAATGAATGTTTGATATGTTAAGTTGCTTTTGTTATGTAATAGTCATATTTTGAGATAAATATTAGATATATATTTTATATCGGGGAGAGGAGTGAGAATTCTCATTTCTTTTACAAAGCATCAAATTCTCAGAAGCAAACAGATCTGTGCTGCTTTGCCCCAAGATGCAATATCTATCATCAGATAGGTAAATAGCAAAAGCTAAATCTGAGATTTCATCAGAGACAAACTCTGAATTCTGATGATTTCATCAAGAAGCCAAGGTGAGGCACGGTGAACTGGGTGAAACCTAATATCATCAAGAAATGCACAGAGATTAATCAAAATAAAACAACATTAAGAAAGGACTGGAAAGCCTTGGCTAAAAATAGGCCATCTGAGAAAGACCAAACATTTTAATTGGCTATCCACTCAAATGCATTAACAGTATGGCATGACTTATCAAAAAGGTAGCATAGACAGATGCCATTCATGGAATGAGAGTGGAAAGGAAAGACACAATCTCTTGGTACCCTGATTTTGTCAGGAGACAAAATTTGGTGCAGTTTGTTTGTTATGGATTATTTATGTGAAAAGTATTTTAAACCTATTACAATACAGTACTATACAGCTTACTGTGTTAACTGGGCACCTAGGCTAACTTCGTTGGAATTATGAACAAACTGGACTTACAAACATGCTCTTGGAATGGAACTCATTCATATGTAGGATATTTACTTTAATTACAATGATCCCTGTATAATTCTGTCTCTTAAGCCCCAAAACTGGAAAGCAGAGACTCAATCTTACTTCTAGTGGCTGTGAACAGCCATTAGTTGGATTGAGCTGAATAGTCACTGTGTTAAAAGGTGAATAAGCTTTCATCAACCATCAGAATATATTGCACTCTTATTAAGGGCCAAGCAGTGAGGCAGTGCCTACATTGGCTAATACCAGAGACAAAGAAAACGTGAGTAGAAACTCATCTCAATAATGGAATAACTTTTAAATAACTAGATCTGCTTGAAAATGGAACAGAACACCTAGTGAAGAAGTTTGTCCACCATCATTCAAAGTGCCAGGAATACTATATAAAAATTATTTCCTAATTGGAAGGCTGTATAAGAGCATTGTGTGTTAGTTGCCCAGTCATGTCTCACTCTTTGCGACCCCATGGATTGTAGCCTGCCAGGCCCCTCTGTCCATACGATTCTCCAGGCAAGAATCTGGAGTGGGTTGTCATTTCCTCCTTCAGGGGATCTTCCTGACCCAGGGATCAAACTTAGGTCTCCTTCATTGGAGCCAGATTCTTTACTGTCAGAGCCACCAGGCAAGACCAAAGCCACTCCGTCGTGTTTGACTCTTTGCGACCCCATGGACTATACAGTCCATGGAATTCTCCAGGCCAGAATACTGGAGTGGGTAACTGTTCCCTTCTCCAGGGGATTTTCCCAATCTAAGGGTAGAACCCAGGTATCCCGCATCGCAGGTAGATTCTTTACCAGCTGAAACACCAGGGAAGCCCAAGAATACTGGAGTGGGACCTTAGACAGTACTTTTCTAAGTACTTTACTTTAGGTACCCTCTAAGGTCCCTTCTAACGGGAAGAGTCTATAGTCTCTTCTGCTATACCTCTTCTTCTTGTCAAAGGCAAAAGAAAAATATCCATTTAGATCTTTCAATAAGAGCAAGTGCCATGTAGTTCTACATTTAGTTAAAGCTAAAGTATAAAAACTCAAAGAAAGATTTTGCTGCAGGGTGTCAGAATATAGCCAGAAAACAAACTGCTAAAATGTGAGCTAGTATTCAGCACTTCTGATTTCCTTAACTAACGAAGTAAAAGCATTTCCTGTGCAATTTCTGTGCATGCATGCATGCAAACAGGTAGTTGCATGTTTGTCTAAGTTCAATCATCAGAAAATACTGAGCACTTACAATATACTCCTGCATTATCACCAGTTGTCACATTTAAGATGAAAGAAAAGGAGTGAATGCATTTTATACCAAGTGACACTAAATTGAATAGCTGTTAGCATTTAATGACATGGAGTGAAATAGAAATAAAACTGGCTATTGTTCAAATGAACTACTGACTCAGTGTCCTGACAAGAAAGGGAACCGATTCAAAACCCTCAGGGATGCAGCAGAATGTGGGAAATTTGTGGGCAGAAAGGTAATAAGAATGGTAGAATGGTAATAAGCAAGCGCTGTGTGTTCAGCCTCCCAGGGTGGGACCAGTGATCTACCAGTGTGTTTCTGGGCAGCTTACTTAACTCTAGTGTCCCTCAGTTTTCATGTCTGTAAAGCAAGCATAATATCACCTACCTAATAGATGTTTGAGAAGCACTGAACAAGATAAGTCGTGTAAAGCACTAAGAACAATGTTGACACACGATAAGGATTCACAAATATGAGCTGTCATGATTGTACCAGGACTTATTTTCATACTAGGTGGAACCACAGTTATCAACACAAAGTTAAATGTTATATTCACTGTAGCACTATTTACAACAGCCAAGACATGGAAGCAATCTAAATGTCCATCTACAGATAAAAAGATAAAGAGGATGTGGTATATATAGGCAATGGAATATTACTCAGACATATAAAAGAATGAGATAATACCATTTGTAGCAATATGGATGGACCTAGACATTATTATACTAAATGAAGTCAGACAGAGAAAATAAGACTTTATACAGTGTCACTTATATGTGGAATCCAAAAAATGATACAACTGATCTTATTTCCAAAACAGAAAGAGACTCAGAGATATAGGAAACAAACTTAAGGTTCCAAGGGGGTGGGGAAAGGGACAAATTATACCCTTGTATCCACAACTAGACCTAGAGCTAAACATCCTGGAATGTGAAGTCAAGTGGGCCTTAGAAAGCATCACTACGAACAAAGCTAGTGGAGGTGATGGAATTCCAGTTGAGCTATTCCAAATCCTAAAAGATGATGCTGTGAAAGTGCTGCACTCAATATGCCAGCAAGTTTGGAAAACTCAGCAGTGGCCACAGGACTGGAAAAGGTCAGTTTTCATCCCAATCCCAAAGAAAGGCAATGCCAAAGAATGCTCAAACTACCGCACAATTGCACTCATCTCACACGCTAGTAAAGTAATGCTCAAAATTCTCCAAGCCAGGCTTCAGCAATATGTGAACCGTGAACTTCCTGATGTTCAAGCTGGTTTTAGAAAAGGCAGAGGAACCAGAGATCAAATTGCCAACATCTGCTGGATCATGGAAAAAGCAAGAGAGTTTCAGAAAAGCATCTATTTCTGCTTTATTGACTATGCCAAAGCCTTTGAGTGTGTGGATCACAATAAACTGTGGCAAATTCTGAAAGAGATGGGAATACCAGACCACCTGATCTGCCTCTTGAGAAATTTGTATGCAGGTCAGGAAGCAAGAGTTAGAACTGGACATGGAACAACAGACTGGTTCCAAATAGGAAAAGGAGTACATCAAGGCTGTATATTGTCACCCTGCTTATTTAACTTATATGCAGAGTATTTCATGAGAAACGCTGGACTGGAAGAAACACAAGCTGGAATCAAGATTGCAGGGAGAAACATCAATCACCTCAGATATGCAGATGACACCACCCTTATGGCAGAAAGTGAAGAGGAACTCAAAAGCCTCTTGATGAAAGTGAAAGTGGAGAGTGAAAAAGTTGGCTTAAAGCTCAACATTCAGAAAACGAAGATCATGGCATCCGGTCCCATCACTTCATGGGAAATTGATGGGGAAACAGTGGAAACAGTGTCAGACTTTATTTTGGGGGGCTCCAAAATCACTGCAGATGGTGACTGCAGCCATGAAATTAAAAGACGCTTACTCCTTGGAAGGAAAGTTATGACCAACCTAGATAGCATATTCAAAAGCAGAGACATTACTTTGCCAACAAAGGTTCGTCTAGTCAAGGCTATGGTTTTTCCTGTGGTCATGTATGGATGTGAGAGTTGGACTGTGAAAAAGGCTGAGCGCCGAAGAATTGATGGTTTTGAACTGTGGTGTTGGAGAAGACTCTTGAGAGTCCCTTGGACTGCAAGGAGATCTAACCAGTCCATTCTGAAGGAGATCAGCCCTGGGTGTTCTTTGGAAGGAATGATGCTAAAGCTGAAACTCCAGTACTCTGGCCACCTCATGCGAAGAGTTGACTCATTGGAAAAGACTCTGATGCTGGGAGGGATTGGGGGCAGGAGGAGAAGGGGACGACAGAGGATAAGATGGCTGGATGGCATCACTGACTCGATGGACGTGAGTTTGAGTGAACTTTGGAAGTTGGTGATGGACAGGGAGGCCTGGCGTGCTGCGATTCATGGGGTCGCAAAGAGTCAGACACGACTGAGCGACTGATCTGAATCTGAATCTATAACTGGTTCATCAGATTCATTCTCCACCTACATCTACTCTTCAACTCTGCATTCCCCTCCATTTCACCCCTGCTTCTCCCCAGTCTGGACTTCTGCCCAGGCTGCCTGCCACTCAGCTTCTCAGCATCCCTGACTTGAACCAAATTCTGATACTATTGCTTAATCTCACTCGATTTTTTTCTTCAACTTGTCACAGTGAAGGATCAAAATATACAAGGAAATGCAAGTGATTCTGGTACGTCTAGATGAACCGGGCTAGTCCTTGGGGACTTTCAGATGAAGGGATAGAACCTAAGATGGTGAGCCTTTCCAATTGCTTCTGGAATCTTACCTCCTACAGAGGCAAACTGGAAACGGGACGACAGCAGATGGTGGGGATTTCTCCAGGTACACCAACTGCTACCACGGCCCGAGGCAAAACTATGGAGAAGGCAGAGTTTGTCTATGGAAACTTCCACTCTCACCTGTGAATTTCCTTGTGTGTTTTTCACTTGCTTCCTCATGTTCCTCTGGCTGTGCAATAAACACCTACCTAGAACTCAGATTCCTCCTCCTCTCTCCTGGGCATCAGTTAAAACCCTCCCTCTCAAAGAATGATAGATTTTTGGATAAGTCTTTAGCAGATTAATGCAATTAACACTGAATTGTTCTGTATGAGGAACTCTCTCATGATATTTTGCTTCCTACAATGTGATTACTAATCTCAACAATTTAATGGAATGTAAAATTTGTAGAATACATGAGAGATTATTTTGACCAGAGAGCTAATTTTTTATTAGCTGATTTCCTAAAATAAATGACACTGACTCTAACACAGCACAAACTCCCAGCATTTCTCTCGGTAAGTACCTCTTCATTCCACCTAACTGTTTGAACAAACAGCCCTCGATTTAAGAAAGAAGGGGAATTTGTGTTTGCCACAGATAAAGCATCCAGAGGTTTCATTAACTGCTTGCTTGGATGGTCGAGAAAACCATGATATCCTTTCATTTTCTGTGTCGGGAGCACAGAAAATCCATACAGTGGCAATGAGGGTAGAAATGCTCACCTTAAGGACTGGAGGACTCCTAGGAAACTGTGTGTGTCTGTGTGTCTGACTAGTTAAATGATCAGCATAGACCTGTTCAGGCTTCCTTTTGCTCTTCTCACTTTATCCCTATTTCACTGCTCATAGGCATGCCCGTTAAAAAGGACCTAGAAACTGTCATACAGAATGAAACAAATCAGAAAAAGAAAAAAAAAACACTGTATATTAACACATATATGTGTAATCTAGAAAAATGGTACACATGAACCCATCTGCAGGGCAGGAAGACAGACAGGCATAGAGAACAACTATATGGACAATATCCAGATTTATCCTCCCAAGTCAGGGGGATAAATTGGGAGACTGGCACTGACATATATATATACTACTATATACGAAACAGATAACTAACGAGAATCTACTGTATAGCACCTATTCAGTGCTCTGTGGTGACCTAAATGGGAAGAAAATCCAAAAAAGAGAAGAACACATAGAGCTGGTCGAATTTGCTATACAACAGAAACTAACAACATTGTAAAGCAACTATACTCCAATAATTTTTTTTTTCTTTTTTCAAAAAATGGCAAGAAGAAGAAGGGAGTCAAGGTAATTATTTCGATTTCTTTCTCATCCCTCCAGGGATCCAGGCAGGGAGAAAGTTAAAACCAAACTAAACATTTGTAAGGGAATTTCCGAAGATTACACTTATCTATGTATTGCAACAGCAGCCATCGAGGATCAACTGCCTTCCATGCAAAAAAAAAGGGCTCCTCATATTCCTACTTGAAGACTTCTGACATCAGCATGTGGGCTATATGTACAACCTTTAGTCATTTATTAGGTAATATAAACAAAATATCTGAGAGTAAACTTTATATAAATCTGACTTCCTAGATAAGTCTGATATCAGAGACTTAAGTCAGGCATAAGTTTGTTAATGTGCTCCCTCACACACTATGTAAATTATCTGAACAAACCTTACTCTAGTGCATCTATTCTCCATTTTTTCCCTTTTGTTTGAATTTTTCTTATGTTTATATATTGATATGGGGTATTTTTATGACAACAGGTTTAAACAAATATAAAGATCCTAGCAAGATAGTTAGGAGATCAATATTTGTTCTTATCACTGTAATGTAAGGTAAATACATATTTATTAATAATATATATCAGACAAAATATATTTCAGACAAATATCTAATTTTTTCAGATAAAAGCTGTCTGAATACTATGATTAATGTGAGGCTGTCTGCATACTAGCTCTCCTAATCTTTGGAATTTCTAATTTGTAGCAGAGATGAATAGGCTATCAGTAGGAAACCATAAAGATTTCTCGGTATTTATCTTTCCCTTTCAGAAACATTTTATTACCCATATAATTACTTCAGCTAAATCCTATCATTACAATTGTCTGCTTATCATGTGTAATGAGAAACTTCTCCCCACTTACATTTTTTTAAAAAACTACTACCAGAATGATATGTTGGCAACCGTAAAATTCAATTCTGCACCTGAAGGAAATATTTCTGTCAGATGGTGTGTTATTTATTGAAAGCTACAGAACAAATAAGTTCAAAACTCAGCAGCCTAAAACAGCCAAGGTTTGTTACAGTACACAGTTTCTGAGATTCAAGAATGTGGTGGCGGCCTAGAGCAGGATCTCTCACGGGGTTCCAGTTAAGCTATCAGCTCAGGATGTCATCATCTGAAGGCTAGACTGGGGCAGGAAGACCTGCTTCTAAGCTCACTCCGGAGGCTGCTGGTGGAAGGCTTCAGTCTGTCGAATACAAATGTTCCTCACCACACACATCCGTTCACAGAGCTGCTGACAACATGGCCGCCAGCTTCCCTCAGAGTCACTGATCCAACAAAGCAAGAACGACTGACCACAACAGATAATGCAGTGGCTTTTACAACCTAATCTTGGAAGTGACAAAATATTACTTCTGTTGGGTCCTATCTGTCACAAATAATGACTAAAATTTGGAATAGGACTACACAAAGGTATGACTACCAAAGGTCAATGGAAGCTGCTGGCAACCACAGATGCTTGTTCAGTTTCTGACAAGAACGATTACTACTACAGATGGCAGTGCATTCCACTTCTGTACCATCAGACAAGCTCTTAGGCAAACTCTTCAGTGAAGTGAAAGTTGCTCAGTCGTTCTGACTCTTTGTGACCCCATGGACTATACAGTTCACAGAATTCTCCCGGCCAGAATAAATACTGGAGTGTGTAGCCTTTCCCTTTTCCGGGGGAATCTTCACAACCCAGGGATCAAACCCAGGTCTCCTTCATTGCAGCCATATTCCTTACCAGCTGAGCCACAAGGGAAGCCCAACAATACTGGAGTGGGTAGCCTTTCCCTTCTCCAGCAGATCTTCCCAACCCAGGAATTGAACCAGGGTCTCCTGCATTGCAGGCAGATTCCTTACCAACTGAGCTATCGGAGATGGCTCAAATTCACCTTTGTAAGACCTGGATGGATAGCACACAGATAATTCACTAGATTTTAATAGATTTTAGATTTTTTAAATTATGGGAAAATGAGAGTTTCAATTTGATTGTTCTTTTGGGAACTCTTGAAAGGGAATAAGCATAGCATTTTCAAATAATTTTACTCTAAAGTATGACTAAATAAAAAAATATACCAGAGAAGGAAAAGAATCACAGATGAAGGAGAAAGGGAGATACAAATGTAGACAGAGGAGTAAAGGCTTATTTGATGGTAAAGCAGGTATTAGGTTGGGGCTTCCCTGATAGCTCAGTGGTAAAGAATCCATCTGCCAAAGCAGGAGATGTGGGTTCGATCCCTGGGTTGGGAAGATCCTCTGGAGAAGGAAATGGCAACTCAATCTAGTATTCATGCCTGGGAAATCCCATGGACAGAGGAGCCTGGCGGGCTACTGTCTACGGGGTAACAATGGCCGGACATCAGCACAGAGTCAGACATGGCTTAGAGACTAAGTGACAAAAAATTATACATATCAGAATGATGAATTATTAAAAATTGGTTTCTCAGAGTAGTCATAATGAATATTAACTATGCTGTAGTATCAGGGAGTTCTTTTTATAAATCTATTTCTATTCATTGAATTTCTGCCAAATTACTGCAAAATATCATCGTAAGTGAATCTAAGAATTACCAGTTTGACCTTTGAATATGTTTATTTCATTTTCACATGATATTAACTATAACTCTGACTCTCTTGTAAGTAGAAATAACTCCCCTTATGAAACAAATAACAATGCCATTCATTTTCTAATCTTTTACTTTCACTCAGAAATAAAAACCATGGGAAAGGAGCAATTGGAAGCATCTCTAATTATTGCTACAACTAGGAAGGAAAAATGTCAATGTCTACTTAATAAGCATCATAGACATGCTACATAGACATGCTACAAATGTATACAGTTATCTAGAAAGTTCAAACCATGAGAACTCATTGGATATTTGACCTCCAAAATAATTCCATCCTGAGCTGCTATTTAAAATTGTTTCTAATGCTCTCTAACTCTTCTTTGGAAATTGCTTCCCTATTGCACCTTGTTTCAAACTAATGATCAAAATGCAAACTCAAGCTATTCATGACAGAATCCTCCACATTTTATAGTAATATAATTTTATCAATAATTGTTCAGAAGCTCTGTGTTAACAGTGAGTTGCAGACAAAATGCTCAAAGTTGCTCTCACTAGGGGCACCAAATCTCATGCTCTGAAAACATCAGTTTTCTGGACGGAACACATAGCTGTACCGTTTAAAGTTTTAGGGAGTGACTGATACCCGGCAGATTCATTCACATGTGGCACCTCTTATACAGACCATTTTACAATGATTTTATTTTTCTGTCCTTTTCAAGGCTGCAGCCTATGCAAAGTACAATGCAAAGCCACGGCCCATGCTGCTACACCCCTGGAGGCATCTGCTTTCAGGAACAACTTTCCGCCTTGTGGCCTCTTGCATCAGTGCATCCCAGTGGTACAAATGGCACCCCTTTGGAGGAGAATAAAGAGGTCAGTATAGGACAGTTGACCTTTTAATTCCAAACCTCAGAAGTGAGTTTTTTATGATAATAATTTAGTGATAAATTTACATTCCGCCAAATGGACTGCTCTTTTAGTAGTTTCATCAGACAAAAGTAATAATTTTTAAATGTTTGCAATAATGATAACAGGAGCTCTTAGTGAAAACACAGGGCATTTAAAAAAACCCATACCACAGAAATGGAATTACTATTTTTTCCTAATAATAAAATAGCTTTCAGATTATATATTAAATGTAGAAGATGGAAGTTCCCAACTCTTCCTGCCCACCTCTCCCCCAATTAACTCCTCCAAACCAAAATTCTGTGGCTTTTACTAGTAGCTTTAGTTTTCTTTATTCAGTAATCAGATGTTCTTTTGCAAACTTAACTTTCCAAAAGTAAAATTCCAAGAACAATTTTCTACAAACTACAGTTACGCATTTTGTGCAATGTCTCAGACGCTGTTCTAAGAAGTTGACTTACACCTTAAATAGTTTTCGTGATAAATATTACTCCTTATTTGTCACATCCTTTTATTGTTTGATCCTGTTATTCCATTGTTTATGAAGTAACAGTTTTCATAAGGGAATCTTTCTATGGATTACTTTTAAAAGTCTTGATACAGGATTTCAGGGGCAACTCTCCTGACTCATTCTAGAAGGTACAAATGCCAACTGACTCAAAACCCCATCTTGTTGAGATCTTCCCAGATGCTACAACTTTTGCTCTTGCTTTTGTTTTGATAACTGGAAAACATTATGCCGTATTTTTAAATAGTGGTAGTTTACAGTGAAGTACCACCTCACACCAGTCAGGATGGCCATCAGTAAAAAGTCTACAGTAATAAATGCTGGGGAGGGTGTGGAGAAAAGGAAACTGTCCTATGCTGTTGGTAGGAATGTAAATTGGTGCAGTTACTACAGAGAACAGTATGGAGGTTCCTTAAAAAACTAAGCACATTTCTCCTTCCTCCGGAACCCCCTTCCCATCTCCCCCTCTATCCCACTAGGTATACCTGGGACACATGTATACCTGTGGCTGATTCATGTTAATGTGTGGCAGAGGTCAACACAATTGTACAACACAGTTGAGAAGCAACTTTCCTCCATTAAAAAAAAAGAAAAAGAAAAGAAAAAACAACTAAACATAGAGTACATACATCATGTAATGACTATATACCATCGAAATTCTATGTGACATCTTGAACCTAAAAGTAACGCTTTAAAAAGTAATACAGTTTGTATGTATCTATTGCCGGGAGAAATATCAATAACCTCAGATACGCAGATGACACCTTTATGGCAGAAAGTGAAGAAAAACTAAAGAGCCTCTTGATGAAAGTGAAAGAGGAGAGTGAAAAAGTTGGCTTAAAACTCAAAATCCAGAAAACTAAGATCATGGCTTCCGACCCCTGGCACTTCATGGCAAATAGATGGAGAAACAATGGAAACAGTGACAGACTTTATTTTGGGGGTCTCCAAAACCACTGCAGATGGTGAAATTAAATGATGCTTCTCCTTGGAAGAGAAGCTATGACCAACCTAGACAACATATTAAAAAGCAGAGACATTACTTTGCCAACAAAGGCCCGTCTAGTCAAAGCTATAGTTTTTCCAGTACTCATGTATGGATGTGAAAGTTGGACTATTAAGAAAGCTGAGCACCAAAGAATTGATGCTTTTGAACAGTGTTGTTGGAGAAGACTCTTGAGGGTCCCTTGGACTGCAAGGAGATCCAACCAGTCCATCCTAAAGGAAATCAGTCCTAAATATTCATTGGAAGGATTGATGCTGAAGCTGAAGCTCCAATACTTTGGCCACCTGATGTGAAGAACTGACTCATTTGAAAAGACCCTGATGCTGGGAAAGACTGAAGGCAGGAGGAGAAGGGAGCAACAGAGGATGAGATAGTTGGATGCCATCACCAACTCAATGGTCATGAGTCTGAGTAGGCTCCCGGAGTTGGTGATGGACAGGGAAGCCTGGTGTGCTGCAGTCCATGGGGTCACAAAGAGTCGGACATGACTGAGTGACTGAACTGAACTGAAATAACATTTTTATTTGTGCACAAATATAAATATATACTACACATTACATATAATGTTAGTCACTTAGTCATGTTTGATTCTCTGCTACCTCATGAACTCTTGCCTGCCAGCCAGGCTCCTATGTCCATGGAATTCTCCAGGCAAGAATACTGGAGTGGGTAGCCATTTCCTTCTCCAGGGGATCTTCCTGGCCCAGGGATCAAACCAGGGTCTCCTGTATTCCAGGAAGATTCTTTATCATCTGAGCCACCAGGGAAGCCCATACATTACACAGGCATACATATATATTGAACATTTTATACATATATAAAATATTTAAGTAATATTTAAAGAAATATCTTATTTACTAAATATTCATAAATAATGATCTTAGTTTCATTATATATTTTCTTGCTTGTTAAACTTGGAAAATAGTTTCTAACCATAAAAAACTTTAACAAGTTAGCTCATGCTGGTTTTTAAAAAGGAGAAATAGTTGAAATAAAATGTTGTCACCAAAACAGTGGGAGGTTTCTCTTCCTCTTGATGTAGTGGTTTTTTTGATCATTTTACTATGCACGTAGGTAACATAGAGATTGTGGAAAACAGACAGACTTTGATCCGGGACCGTGGAGAATGGAGGCTCTCCTAATCCAGTAACACTGCTTCTTCCACCCAAAAGAATTCCAATAAACACATGGAATTGCACAAAACTTGCCTATGAAATTCTTCGATTTTTATTTACAATCCAACTTCACACAGGGGTATGTGTTTATGTGTGCAAGCCAGTGTGCACTGTTTGATAATTTTTGGATGTGTCATGTTGACTCTGAACCCAAAGCATATTTGTATTCTGAAAGTAATAACAGTTTGTATGGGTTTCATGTGGGGGGAAGGTACACGTCATCTGCTCCATGAAGGATGTCTAGTAGATTAGTACATCAACCATAGACTATTTTCTGCATCCTAAAAGAAAGCTGCTCAGAGCCAACTTGTATTTAAAAAGCCATTTTTTTAAATTGCACTGGCTGCTATGACTATCTTTTCTGGGGTTATTTAGTGCTAATTATGTGTAGCGGGTTGTTACCACATCCTACTGTAACCCAGTTTCTAGAGATACTATGGTGTCAGAACTCGGCAGGATAGCACAAAGCTATCTTCTACTTTCCCTTTATGTAGTTGGGCCGCCTGAATTTTTATTTGCCCAAATAGCAATAACATTGGCTTCAAATTCTATTTATGGAGTTTCAGTCATTAGAAATACAGTGTCTGCCCTGACTCTGTGCCCAGTCCTCTAAAAGCCTTTTCCTCACCTTCTTTATCTTACAAATCTACTGTCCAATAGCCCTTTAGTTATGGGACCTGACACTGAAGACAGCTTTTGATTTTCTGATTTCTGGATATGTGCAAATTGATTTAGATGATAATAAAAGGCCTTCCTTACCTTTGGTTCTTTGTTATTTTTTTTTTAATTGGAGTATAACTGCTTTATAGTGTGATATTTCTACTGTACAGCAATGTGAATCAGCCATCCATATACATGTATCCCCTCCCTCTGGAACCTCCCCTCCAATCCCAGCCCTCTAGGTCATCACAGAGAACCAAGCCGAGCTCCCTGTGCTACACAACAGATTCCCACTAGTTACCTACTTTACACACAATATGTATACATGTCAATGCTCCTCTAACAATTCATCCCACCCTCCCCTTTCCCCCACCCCAGATCCACATGTCCATTCTTTACATCTGTATCTGTTCAGTAGCTGTTGTTTGTATTGATAATAATGTCCTCATTACAAACTATAGTTTATACAATATGGCACATTGTGTAAGATAAATATGCACGGGAGGGTTATTTTGCATTGTAATAACAGCACCTCCACTCTCAGAATGATGATCTGAAAGAGTGCTATGGTTCTCATAAGTGAACAACACAAATTTGCCTCTTCTCTCCAAAACAAGCGTAAAAGTATTCCTTATCCTTGGATGCAGGTGTAAACACTCGTAAGGTCTGTCTAGTCGCTGCTCAGGCAGTATAATCCCACCAGAAGCTGCCATATGTGAAGCCAATGCTTGTATGGGCCATGGTGACACAGGGAATAAGCAGGAAGCAAGCAGAAGCAGACCTGGATCTCAGTTCTTAAGGGTTCCTTGTAGCTGTGTGACTATATTTAGGTCACTTAAATTTTCTGTGCCTCTTCTTTCACCAAACAGAAGTAATAGCACTTCCCAGAGTCCTTTGAGTAACATATGTGGCAACAAACTATGAAATGATAAACTGAGTCCATTCTGAAGATCAGCCCTGGGATTTCTTTGGCAGGAATGATGCTAAAGCTGAAACTCCAGTACTTTGGCCACCTCATGTGAAGAGTTGACTCATTGGAAAAGACTCTGATGCTGGGAGGGATTGGGGGCAGGAGGAGAAGGGGACGACAGAGGATGAGATGGCTGGATGGCATCGCTGACTCGATGGATGTGAGTCTGAGTGAACTCCAGGAGTTGGTGATGGACAGGGAGGCCTGGCGTGCTGCGATTCATAGGGTCGCAAAGAGTCGGACACGACTGAGCGACTGAACTGAACTGAACTGAAACATCCTTAAAGTTTGGACTTCCGACATTATTAGGGTAACTCCAAAAATGGCACTGGTATTAACACTTTTTTTTTTTTTTTTGCCAATAACCCCAATCTTGGGCATTTTAGATACACCAAGTAATGTCTTTTTACAGTGATTGCAAGAGGCTGTGAACATTTGGTTGTTTTCACCCAGCTTTGAAATCAATCGACATATAACACTGTGTAAGTTTAAGGTGTACAAGGTGATAATCTGATATGTGTAGATGGTGTGAAGTGTCTATCATAATTTTGGTTATCATAAGAGGTTGTAAGTTAGGCTAAGCATAAGGTACTAGCCAAAGGACCTTTTTATGTGGGAAAGATTTCATGGGCTTAAAAAACAAAATGTTGATTGAATCTTGGTTCTAGTGATAAAGTACATGATGAGTAAAATTCAGACATAATTGTAGGTAAACAAATTATCTGGTCTACCCATAGTCCAAATATTTGAATGTCTATACCTTTATTTTAAAAAATGATTTAAATGTGTTTAACATTCTAAGTATCATTCAGTTCAGTTCAGTCGCTGAACCCCATGAATCGCAGCATGCCAGGCCTCCCTGTCCATCACCATCTCCCGGAGTTCACTTAAACTCACGTCCATCGAGTTGGTGATGCCATCCAGCCATCTCATCCTCTGTCGTCTCCTTTTCCTCCTGCCCCAAATCCCTCCCAGCATCAGAGTCTTTTCCAATGAGTCAACTCATCGCATGAGGTGGCCAAAGTATTGGAGTTTCAGCTTTACCATCAGTCCTTCCAATGAACACCCAGGACTGATCTCCTTCAGAATGGACTGGTTGGATCTCCTTGCAGTCCAAGGGACTCTCAAGAGTCTTCTCCAACACCACAGTTCAAAAGCATCAATTCTTCAGCCCTCAGCTTTCTTCACAGTCCAACTCTCACATCCATACGTGACCACTGGAAAAACCATAGCCTTGACTAGATGGACCTTTGTCGGCAAAGTAATGTCTCTGCTTTTCAATACGTTATCTAGGTTGCTAAGTATCATTAAGAAAATTTAAATAAATTAGCTATTTTCTTAATTAAATACTTTTTGCAAAGCAGGTAAATCCTATTATATCAAATTTATAATAAAAAATGACTTTCAACTGTTCAAATACGGGTAAAACTTAAGTATATAATGCCAATATTGTAATTCTCATTAAGTTTATATTTTATATATTCAACTAAAGCACATAAGACAATTTTATTGATGCTAATTCATATTACTACAATGAAAATTATCAAGGTATACCTGTGATTGCTTTTTAACCAAAAAAATGATTTATTCATAAAACAGTCATTATATAATATTTGACCAATTTCTTTTTCAATACAATGAATAAAAATAAGTTGACATTTTATAATTTCCAGGCACTGTTCTTAGTTCTTATTTTCTTGAAATATTGCTAACAGTTTTTTCTGACATTTACATTCTTCTCAATCGATTTTATCAAATAAGCAACACTGGCTTTTGGTTGCTATTTAACTTCAACAGGAACATCACATTCCTAATACTGAATGAAATCTTAATATCCGTATAAGATAGTTTTCAGATTTTTTAAACATGCATAAGTCCTGGCAACCCATCAAGGCAAAAATTAATTAAAGTATATAACAGGAATCTAGGCTTCCCAGGTGGTGCTAGTGGTGAAGAACCCGCCTGCCAATGCAGGTTAGACATAAAAGACATAGGTTCGATCCTTAGGTTGGGAAGATCCCCTGGAGGAGAGCACAGCAACCCACTCCAGTAATTCTTGCCTGGAGAGTCCCCATGGACAGAGGAGCCTGGAGGTCTACAGTCCACGGGGTCACAGAGTCAGACACAACTGAATGTGAATCCACCTACCTACTCTGGCAATCATTCATTCATTCATCTATTCAACAAATGTAGTGCACTGGGACGACCCAGAGGGAGGGTATGGGGAGGGAGGAGGGAGGAGGGTTCAGGATGGGGAACACATGTATACCTGTGGCGGATTCATTTTGATATTTGGCAAAACTAATACAATTATGTAAAGTTTAAAAATAAAATAAAATTTAAAAAATAAAATAAAATAAAGCAACAGGACAGATCGTAACTTAAAAAAAAAAATGTTAATGGAAAAACAATCTTGCCAGGCACTCATCTTAGTTCTGTACTGCATCAATGAACAAAACAGATTTTATCTCTGATTCATGGCTTCACTTAAGACAGATGAGAAAACTGAGGCCCAGCATGAATAAATTGCTTGTTCAAAAGCATGTGATTCGTCTATTTTTATGTGTTTTCCCAAGCTAGGGATACTCCCACAATTCTACACTGCTCCTCCCTCTTCCCGCCTCACCAACCCCCTCACTGGCTTGTACTAAGTTTAAACATTAATTTATCAAATGTGGATGTACACTGTTCTACAGTTTGGTAAAAACAAATACAATGACACATTTCTTTTTAGATTTCTTTCTATAGAAGGTTCCCTGTGTTTTATCTTGCCAATTATAAAATAAGTAAGAACCCCCATCTTATACTTGGGCGAATCTGACAGTAATGGGCAGAGAGAGACAGAGAATTGACAGGACATACTCAGTGATGGATTCCTTCTGACACAAAATTATTAGGAAAATTTTAAGCTATCATTACTAATTCCAACCACTGCATTCTTCTAAAATAAGCCTATTTTCCGTTTTTATGGCCTCAGTAGAAATATCCATTTCCCTCTAATCCTAAAATTGCCTTTGGTTAAATAGTGACACAGCCTATAAGAAATATATTAGTTCTACCTGCTAATATATTAATAATTATATTAGTAATACATTAATTTTGAAATAAACTATCAACCTAATTTTATCCTAGTTTTTGCTTTCATGATTTGAAATCTCCAAAAGGAAAGAATACCTGTTAGGTGATCAAAATTTATATCAATGCTATGTCAATGGGCCTGAAGGCAGCTGCTTCTGAGATACCAAAAAAACTGGAGGAATGTTAGAGTACATTGTAGTATTTTGTTTGTTTGCTTGCTTTCAAATTTTAGAAAATGTATTACATCTACAAAGCTTGCAAGGATGCTGGTTATATTTACCATAATTTGTTTTGACTCACTACTATGTGTCAGCTTCTGTTTTATATTATTTCCCACATCACAGCTATTTTTCTACAGTAAGTAGAAAAGTAAGTATTTGGGGTTTCTCTGGAAAACACAAAGTTGAGCTCACTTCTTAAATTCCTTAGGTTAATACATACACACACACTACATAGAAATAAAAATATGGATAAATGCATGCACGAATATATATAAATATATATACTTCCTATATTTGTGATTTTGTCTTGTATCACAGATTTTTTTTTGAGTGAAAGTCCTATAAGAATGGTGGTTAATTTAATGAACTAAAAAATCATCCTACTTTGTCACAAGTACTTATGACACTAAGAAATGTCTAAAACTTTTCATTAATAATCTGCCTGATCAGTATTCCTAGTTGCTAAAAATATTTACAATGTTTTTTACAAAAGTAAACATGATAAATTTTTCTGATGATGAGACAAAATGATTCATGAATACAGTTGGTACAGGCAAGTAAGGACAACATTCACTCCAATAAATCAGTCCCTTGTAGAAATGAAAATAGTTGTACACAGCCATAAATTAACCTTAATTAAGCTCAAACTTCACTGCAATCTAACTGAAGGAATACGTTTGATATATGTTAAACGTTGCCAGCATTTCAGAAACAGTAAAATGCGAAAGATCTCAAAAAAGGGGTTTGCCATGGAAGACACTAATGCCATTGTTAAAACATTAACAAATCTTTAACAGTATTTGTTGAAAAACCAAAGTGTTTCTAAATTTATGCACTAATAAGGTAGCAGCAACATGATCTGTGGTCGGGGCACTGGTCCAGCATTGAAAGACAAGAGCATTCTCGCCAGTTCTGCCACGGCCGCTGCCTCGAATTTAAATTGTACAGAAGATGGATGTGATCACGGCAAATAATTATAGGAAATATGTCATAAGCCAGTCCACACTATAATAAACTCTCTTGACTGTTTGTCTGTTATGTCTTTTGATAATATTTACTTTCAGAAATAAGGGCTTCTCTGGTAGCTCATGTGGTGAAGACTCTGTCTGCAATGCAGGAGACCCTGGTTCAATTCCCGGGTTGGGAAGATGCACTGAAGAAGGGATAGGCTACCCACTCCAGGATTTTTGGGTTTCCCGGGCAGCTCAGAAAGGAAAGAATCCACCTGCAATGCAGGAGACCCTGGTTCTACTCCTGGGTCAGGAAGATCCCCTGGAGAAGGGATAGGCTACCATCTCCAGTATTCTTGGGCTTACTAGGTAGCTCAGATGGTAAAGAATCCACCTGCAGTGTGGGAGACACGATTTTGATCCCTAGGTTGAGAAGATCCCCTGGAGATGGGAAAGGCTACCCACTCCAGTATTCTGGCCTGGAGAATTCCATGGACAGAGGACCCTGGCTGGCTACAGCCCATGGGGTCGCAAAGAGTTGGACATTACTAAGTGTCAAAAAGTGTAATGAGTTTGTTTACAAGGTCAATCTTAGCCACATACAGGATGGGGAACACTTGTTTGGATAGCGGGTCAAGTGAAAAACAACAAAATGAGTGAGATGAGCAACAGGATATGGTTTTAGGGCTCAATATTGGTCTGCTGTATACATGGCTGTCAAAAAGGGCTAATGAGGCGTTTGGCTGCCGAACCGAAGTAATAAACACAATAAGAACATGATTATCTCACTGGACTGCACAAATTGGACCCCATCTGGTGTACCATGCTAATTTCTGGGAGTCATTTTTTCAACGTGAACACTGATGACTTCAAGGGCTTTCCAAATTACATAAATGATCCTGAAACTTTGTAAAATGTGATACTTAAGAAAATATTTGTGTCTTTAAATATTTTAAGAGCTATTGTCTATGATATGAGGAGGAGAAGGTTTAGGCTTACTAAGCCAGTGCTAACACCTAAATAGATTAGTTGTTATGTATGGGTTAAGATCCCTACAAAATCAATATTAAAATTAAAATAAAAACCAAGATGGATTGCCAACTCTGATGAGAATAATTTCATTATATTTCTCTCTACACAACTTTTCCTCAAGAATCCTTGTGTGCAACTCTAAATAGAATATGAAAGACTTCATCATGAATAGAGCTTGTAAAGTAAGTTTTCAAAAGATAAAGCAGTCTGGGGTAAGAACCTTTTGAAACATGCTAAATATGATAATGAAGACATAATTAGTAAGTAGGCATTGCCAAGAAGTCAGCCACATATCTGCACACATTTTATTCAATGATATTAACACATCAGTGTGAGAGTTGGACCATAAAGAAAGCTGAGCACCAAAGAATTGATGCTTTAGAATTGTGGTGCTGGAGAAGACTCTTGAGAGTCTCTTGGACAGCCAGGAAATCACACCAGTCAATCCTAAAGGAAATCAACCTTGAATATTCATTGGAAGGACTGACACTGAAGCTCCAATGTTTTGGCCACCTGATGTGAAGAGTCCACTCATTGGAAAAGACCCTGATGCTGGGAAAGATTGAAGGCAGAAGAGGAAGACGGAGGCAGAGGATGAGATAGTTGGATAGCATCACTGAGTCAACGGACATGAATTTGAGCAAACTATGGAAGATAGTGAAGGACAGAGCAGCCGGGGGTGCTGCAGTCCATGGGGTCGCAAACATTTTCAACATTAGAGGCTGGTTCCTCGTGAGGAGCAAAAAGGATGACCCAAGGACCTACTAAAAAGTAGCTTTCTATATTCTAGCTGTTAACCAGGTTTGATAGGTATATATTCCTTAAAGAATATATTTTGGATTATTTCTAATATATACATATACACAAATTTAATGCCAACAATAGGTCTCAGAAATTACAATAAGGGAGGTACAGTTGTGGCTCTTGTATGAAACAGAACTATGGTGCTACGTGATACTGTACACTTCACTATTAATTCACATTGAGTTGACAGTTAAAATCTTTTTTTTTCTTTATTGCTGCACCACGAGGCTTGTGAGATCTTAGTCCCTTGAAATGAAGTGAAATGAAAGTTTCTCAGTCATGTCTGACTCTTGGTGACCCCATGGACTACACAGTCCACGAAATTCTCCAGGCCAGAATACTGGAATGGGTAGTCTTTCCCTTCTCCAGGGGATCTTCCCAACCCAGGGATTGAACCCAGGTCTCCCACATTGCAGGCGAATGCTTGACCACCTGAGCCACAAGGGAAGCCCAAGTATACTAGAGTGGGTAGCCTATCCCTTATCTTCCCAACTCAGGAATCGAACCAGGATCTCCTGCATTGCAGGCCAATTCTTTACCAATTGAGCTATGAGGGAATCCCCTAATTCCCTGCTGCTACTGCTGCTAAGTCGCTTCAGTCGTGTCCAACTCTGTGTGACCCCATAGACGGCAGCCCACCAGGCTCCCCCGTCCCTGGGATTCTCCAGGCAAGAACACTGGGGTGGGTTGCCATTTCCTTCTCCAATGCATGAAAGTGAAAAGTGAAAGTGAAATCGCTCAGTCGTGTCTGACTCTTAGCGACCCCATGGACTGCCGCCTACCAGGCTCCTCCGTCCATGGGATTTTCCAGGCAAGAGTACTGGAGTGGGGTGTCATCACCTTCTTCTAAATTCCTAATTCTCCTTAATCTCCTAATTCCCTGATCAGCTATCAAACTCAGGCCCCCAGCAGTGGAAGCATGGTGACTTAACCACTGGACTACCAGGTAATTTTCGATAGCTGGAATTTTTTTCCTGGCAAAAGGAAGCCCAAGAAGATACTAGCTCTGTACACACTTAGAAATTTAATGAATACTGATAATCATAAGAAAAAATTATGAAGCATTGATCCTAAAGGGAGAAAAAGTTCAAACTGCAAAAAAATAAAATTAACAGAGGAAAAGTATTATGTCAAAGCTGCCTCTAGGCTAGTAGATCTCAAATTGGGGCTATATGTCAGAACTGCTGGGGGCACTGTTTAAGATACATTTGTCAGAGTCCTACACACAGACTCTGATTCAGTAGGTGACAAATATTTCTGCCAAAATCCCCACAATGTACTGAAATCACTGTTGAATGGTTTTCATTTAAAACATTACAAATAGGTGTTTTCAATCCATTTTCTGCCATTAATGAACTCAATGTTCAAAGCTAAATAGCACAAGTAATATGAAATTGCCCTAATTAAGCAGAGATAGCAACCATAAAAATGGGCCCAACCATGAAAAATATCCTTGTTACGGAAATTATTTTTTCTCATTGTTTAAATTTTTAATTACAAACATGATAAATGACTGGTCTTGGAAAACAGAAATAAAAGCAAAAAGCCTAATCACTCATTATCAAAATGTTCAGTAACTGCCACTGCTATGAAAATATCTTAGTATATTCTTAAAATCACTTAAAATACACTTAAAATCACTGCAGATGGTGACTGCAGCCATGAAATTAAAAGACTTGTGCTCCTTGGAAGAAAAGCTATGACAAACTTAGACAGCATATTAAAAAAACAGAGACATTACTTTGCTGACTAAGGTCTGTCTAGTCAAAGCTATGGTTTTTCCAGTGGTCATGTATGGATGTGAGAGTTGGACTATAAAGAAAGCTGAGTGCTGAAGAATTGATGCTTTTGAACTGTGGTGCTGGAGAAGGCTCTTGAGAGTCCCTTGGACTGCAAGGAGATCCAACCTGTCAATTCTAAAGGAAATCAGTCCTGAATAGTCACTAGAAGGACTGCTGCTGAAGCTGAAGGTCCAATACTTTGGTCACTTGATGCAAAGGGTCAACTCATTAGAAAAACCCCTGATGCTGGGAAAGATTGAAGGCAGGAGGAGAAGGAGACAACAGAGGGTGAGATGGTTGGATGGCATCACCAACTCAATGGATATGAGTCTGAGCAAGCTTCAGGAGACGGTGAAGCAAAAGGAAGCCTGGCGTGCTGCAGTCCATTTTCTGGGGTCACAAAGAGTCAGACACAACTGAGCGACTGAACAACAGAATTTTATTGGATTATAGTTGATTTATATTAATTTTTGGCTGCTTGAATATATGTTTTTTAATCAGATTAGTAGACTTATTCTAGTGAGATGCTTATTTAATAAACATTGCTTATTTAACAAATAAACATTATTTGTTACAAATGTAACAAATAAACATTTTATATGTTGTCAGTCTCATAGTCTCATGATTTATCTTTGTTCATACAATAAAACAGTTCACTAGTTTCTCATTATTTACAAAATTAGAAGAAAAATATCTATTATAGTGCTGTTTGATTATGCCTCGAACAGCAAATATCTCCCTACATCTTTTAAATTAATATCTTTCTAGCAATGGGCTTGGGGGTTAAATACACACACACACACACCCCTATGGGCTTGGGGGTGACACCCCTGTATCACATTTTCTTATAAGCAAAAATTAGACCTGATAGAAATCTCAAGATGTTTTTCCCCCAAAGAGAAAAAGAGAGACACAGGCTAAAAAGATGGTGAGCTATACTGTGAGAAGGGACCAAACATCCCACAGCAAGGCCCAGCACTGCTTTCAATGCCTGAAGCCTGTCCCCATCCTCCTGGGGTCTAACAAGAGCCTAAGTGAGCAGAGGAGATTCTGTAGCCCACTTATGGGTTCCCACCAAAGGGACAGCTTTGGAATTGCGAATATTATCACTTACCCAGTTGGATAAAGCTGTCCTTACAATACACACAGTATTCCAAATGACAGTGACAGTCACTCAGTTGTGTCTGACTCTTTGTGGCCCCATGGGCTGTAGTCCACCAGGCTCCTCTGTCCACAGAATTTCCCAGGCCAGAACAGTGGAGTGGGTTGTCATTTCCTCTTCCAAGGGATCTTCTCAAACCTCAACAATCAAACCCGCATCTCATGCATTAGCAGGAGGATTCTTTACCATTGAGCCATCTGGGAAGCCCTTCTCCAGACTACATGTCATTATTAAGATTCATTTTTATCCATGTATGAATAAGACCATTTGGCATTTGTTAAAGATATTATGTTCGCATTCTTTTTCCTGAATACAGAATCAATATTTTTATGACAAAAAGGTTTAGCTCAGAAAAACCCTTATAGCACTGAAAATCATGAATGTAGCATTTCAATGGTTTTCTGTGGCCCATTTTCTATCCACCGTACCTGTAACCCTAGACTGTACCAAAAGGAGGATTTAATGCTTTAAGGAAAAGGTGATCACTATTAAAAACTACGTGCCTACTTCACTTCCTGAATTTAATACACATTTAGGAGACTTCTCACTCAGGAGGAGAACAGACTTCAAATTTAGTGCATAAAAGTAATGACTTCATTACAGTTGGTGAACCTGTAAAACTAATATCTACAAGGACAGATCAAATATATTAACTTACTAAGGGCCTAATCCACTTTAGGAATGCTGGCTAGGCGAATCATAATTTACTTAAAATTATATAGTGTTATAATATAGTACAGTGTTAGTCACACTGTTGTGTCTGACTCTGCAACCCCATGGACTGTCACCTGCCAAGTTCCTCTGTCCATGGGATTTTCCAGGCAAGAAGACCCAGTGGGTTGCCACTCCCTTCTCCTTGTTCTATCAAACTAAGTCAGCAGATTAGATGCATGAAGCCTTCTCTCACGTTATAGAATGATTTAACCTGGGGGTACGCCAAAAATGTATTCTTTTAAACTTTTTACTTTCCATTTCTTTGTCTCCATCCAGTTCCTTCCCATCCCAAACTATAAACAAATCAGTGACAGAAATTCCAAGGGTTTAAACTGAGCCAAATGTTGGAGCATCTCATACTCACAGTTTGTAATCTTTTGAGACATGCCTTTGATTTTCACTTGTGAATCAAGCACTCTCCTAGCCATGACATTCACAGCCTTTTATCAGTTGAGTATAAATAACTCTCCCCACCTAACTTCCTGCTCATCCTTCTGAAAATATTATATTTTCTAATGAGGCCAAACCATATATTCTCCCCAGATGGACCACACTTGCTATGTTCTATTTCCAGATAAAGTGTTTCCCGGATATTTACCACTTATCCTTCTAGACTTCACCAACTCAACAGACATGAATTTGAGCAAACTCCGGGAGATAGTAAAGGACAGGGAAGCCTGGCATGCTGCAGTTCATGGGGTTGTAAAGAGTCAGACACAACCTAGCAACTGAACTGTTACCATACAGTTTTTTGACAGGCCTCTCCTGCACTCAGAAAAGGCTTTTATTAAATGTGTTTAAAGATGCTAATGATTAAAGTAAGACAGTCAGCTGAGTCAGTGTTTACTGAACGCTTACTATGGCCTAGTCATCCATCATTTCATTTATCTTTACTGTATTATACAATTTTAGTCATGAGGAATACAGGCCAAAAGGATAACAACAGGCCCAAGGTTAATCAAGAGGAAAGAGTACAGTCTGAGATTCTCATTTCATAATCTGAACTCTTAGCAAATATTCAACACTCAAGCCAACTTTTGTGAAGACAGACACACACTATGGCCCAGTCTCCCTTTGTCTTGATTTTGCTAAGACTTTGCCTTATTATCATTTTGTGCATTCCCTTCCTTTCCATTTCTCATCAACTGTAAATTCATTCAAGATAGAGATTGTGTCGCTGACCTTTACAGCCCTCCCAAAACCAGAGTACACCCGAGCGAGCACACATGTGCACACAACACACAGATGCATAATAGAAAAGGAGGTGGAAGACTGGCTCTATTTTGGTGGGAAAAAACAAGCAGACTGAAGGCTAGGCCAGTCTCAGAACCACACTGGCCATGAGCAAATAAATTAGACCACCCAAATGGAACACATGCTCACACTCAGAGTTACACATTCTCTGCTATAATGACTTAAATTTCCACAATCTAGAATTCAGTTAGTTCTTCTATTTTCAATTTTCAGTCACTTTATAGTTTAATTCCAGTTTCTTTCTCTCCTAAATCCTGCAGTTAATACCACTTTCAGCTTGGTTGCCTTGATGAATAGTTCTGTAATATGTACGTTCTTGGTTGGATAAAACATTTTGTGTTCCAAAGTAATTCTTTACAGCTAGATGTTGGCAACCTCAGCTTCAGGGGAATAATAACCACCTGGAACCACATTCGTGAGGCCAGGCGATGGTCCTTAGAAACCTTATTGTCCCATCTTCCCATCACCTGTGGACTAATGGGTAGAACAGGTGGCATCTGCCTGGGAAGTCTCCTGGCAAAGCAGCTGTTTCCTGCTCAGACAATGAATAGATTTAAACTTGCAACATCTTTAATCAAAGAGCACTTTTCCGTAAGTGGTGAGTCATCTGGAGTTATTCCAGGAAAGGCCACTCGTATTTCACATCAATTGGATGTGGGATAGGTCTGCGTGTTAGTTTGGAATAGCTGGGGACTCTGGCTATGGCACCCACAATCACTACTCAACACCTTTTATGTAGTAGGTATCATACAAAGCACTGTGTGTGTGTGTGTCTGTGTATGTTGTGTGTACGCACACTGTGTGTGTATGTGTGTGTTCAGCCACTCATTCCTGTCCAACTCTTTGTAACCCCCATGGATTGTAGTCCACCAGGCTCCTTTGTTCATGGAATTTTCCAGGGAAGAAAATTGGAGCAGGTTGTCATTTCCTTCTCCAGGGGAGGGGTCTTCCCAACCTAGGGATCAAACCTGCATTTCCTGTGGTCTCCTGCATTGGCAGGCAGATTCTTTACCACTAGTGCCACCTGGGAAGCCCATACAAAGCACTGCTGCTGCTGCTGCTAAGTCGCTTCAGTTGTGTCCGACTGTGTGCGACCCCACAGACGGCAGCCCACCAGGCTCCCCCGTCCCTGGGATTCTCCAGGCAAGAACATTGGAGTGGGTTGCCATTTCCTGCTCCGATGCATGAAAAGTGAAAAGTGAAAGTGAAGTCACTCAGGCATGTCCAACTCTATGCGACCCCATAGACAGCAGCCTACCAGGCTCCTCTGTCCAAGGGATTTTCCAGGCAAGAGTACTAGAGTGGGTTGCCATTGCCTTCTCTGATACAAAGCACTAGGTATATATTATTTTCATCTCCCAATAGAATAAGAATGGACAAGGCGATGGCACCCCACTCCAGTACTCTTGCTTGGAAAATCCCATGGACGGAGGAGCCTGGTAGGCTGTAGTCCATGGGGTCGCTAGGAGTCGGACATGACTGAGTGACTTCACTTTCACTTTTCACTTTCATGCATTGGAGAAGGAAATGGCAACCCACTCCAGTGTTCTTGCCTGGAGAATCCCAGGGACAGTGGAGCCTGGCAGGCTGCAGTCTCTGGGTCGCACAGAGTTGGACACGACTGAAGCGACTTAGCAGCAGCAGAATAAGGTATGCCGGTTTTAGAAGGAATGAATCTGGGGTTCAGAGAGCTTACATAAGGTTTAGAATCCATAGAAGAGGTGAGCAAGTGGCAAAGAAGGCGTTCTCAAGCCAGTGAATCTGACCATGTGGATGCTCTCTTTCAACCATGCAGCCGTGTGACCTGGAGAAAATGCACCTCCGCTGAACAGCACCTAAGAAACTATATAGTGGACAAAATAACATGGAAGTCTAACACATAAAGGCCTTCCCTGGTGGCTCAGCTGGTAAAGAATCCACCTGCAATACCGGAGACCCCAGTTTGATTCCTGGGTCGGGAAGATCCCCTGGAGAAGGGATAGGCTACCTGCTCCGGTATTCTTGGGCTTCCCTGGTGGCTCAGATGGTAAAGAATCACTTGCAATACAGGAGACCTGGGTTCAATCCCTGGGTTGGGAAGATTCCGTGGAGAAGGGAAAGGTTACCCACTTCAGTATTCTGGCCTGGAGAATTCCATGGATAGAGGGGCCTGGCAGGCTACAGTCCATGGGGTCCCAAAGAATCAGACACCACTGAGTGACTTTCATCTTTCATGTTTCATAATATACACATGAGAAAATGAGCAACTCCTTACTAAAACTTATTAATGAAGGGGAAATAAAAATATATTTAAATGTAAATTGTCAATGACTCTCTCTCACCTATCCACTATAACCACTGTGGAAACACTGGTCTCTGGTTATTTTATTATCCTGGGCTATTTTCACACTTTCATAGCATCCTGGGATTCTGAGCCAAGGGTACTGTGGGGATCTCTGCATCTCAGATAGCCTGAGAAGGAGCGATAGGATCTCCATTAGGACAGAGAACACTGGAGACAAGACCTTCTCCTTCCTGAGCCTCTGGGAGAGATTCGCTTACCTTCCAGGATAAAGGAAAATCAATCTTTCTCTCCCTGTGATACAGGCAGGCAGATGGGCCAGCAGCCAACAAAAGCTCAGAGTCTCCTAACTGAGGTCTTTCTCTTCTAGGATACAAACCTTCTGTAAGCCCAGGTGAACATCCATTCTCATAGCATCGCTGGGCTTCCCTGGTAGCTCAGCTGGTAAAGAATCCACCCCGGAACGCATGAGATGCCAGTTCAATTCCTAGGCTGGGAAGATCCTCGGGAGACAGGACAGGCTACCCACTCCAATATTCCTGGGCTTTCTTGGTGGCTCAGATGGTAAAGAATCCTCCTGTAATGTGGGAGACCTGGGTTCGATCCCTGGGTTGGGAAGATTCCCTGGAGAAGGGTATGGCAACACACTCCAGTGTTCTTGCTTGGAGAATCCCCATGGACAGAGGAGCCTGGCGGGGTATAGTCCGTGCAGTGACAGAGAGTCAGACATGACTGAGTGAACCAAACACAGCATAGGGTGGACTGTGGAAAGGTGGGGAGGGAACCAGAGGAAAGGCAGTTCTCAGGCTGTGACTTTTGCTATAATAAATCATCTGTGTCTCCAGGGTCTAGTGTCTTCTATGAGTATTTGTGCATGAAACTGTGACAGGCTCAGTTGCTAGCTTACAAGCAGGGTACCCTGAGCGCCTTCCCAGTGTCAGAATTAACATCAGAGGTTCTTAAAGTGGGTTCCTAGGCCAGCCATGTGAGTATCACTTGGAAACTTGTTGAAGTCATTAGCAAATGACTGGGCCTCAGCCCAGACCTACTGAATCAGTAACTCTGGGATTAAAGCTTAGCAATTTCTTCTTCAAAAAGCCATCTGAGTAATTCTGATACATAATATAATTTATGAACCACTGAAATATACTGTATTCATGTATTTCTAGTCATAATAATACCATCTAACAGCATCCTGCTCACATAAATTTATTTAACATCCAACAGGTCTATCTCTAAAACATTTTAGATTTCTTGGAAGAAATAACTCTTGTGTGTAAATCACTCCTATGTGTTTCAAGTTATTTGAAAACTCTCTAATGTAGTACAAATGCTAACTTCATGACCATGATTTAGCACCAAAGAGTTGCCTCAATTCTAAACATATTACTTAGTTGAGCCAAAAAGAGCCTGTAATGAGCATCTACGAAAATGAAAAGCTCCTTTTGTTTACTGTCTCTAAGTAGAAATGTCTTGCTTTTAAAAATATAACTGATTTTTTTAAATTGTGATGACTCATCATAAAAACTCAGAGTATATGAAAAACAGTGGGGGGAAAAAAACATTATTAACATCTGTTCTACATTCTGCCAGAACGTTTTTGTAAAAAAAAAAAAAAATTACCTAAGGATAATATCAGGTTTTAACGGCTGTATTCTTCTAAACTGTAATTTGTCTATAACCAATCCATCCTCTACTATATCACAGAAATTTTTCTATTTTTTAAACTTCTATCATAAAAAATATTGCCCAGGGGTATAAGTAATTCCTCAGGATAAGTTCAATTAGAAAATTATTAAAACTGCATGTAAATGTTTCATTACAAGCAATCATTAGCTTTCACATGTACCAACAAATCCTCTCAGAACATTCAGAAGAAACACAGTCTAACAAAATGGCTAAATTTCTTTCTCATTTGTGTGATAAAATTTTGCTCACTACTTTGTTAAAAAGAAAAAAGTGAGACCTTTCATTTTGGATAAGCTGTTTATACAAAATACACAGAAAGATATTGATTTTTGATTCATTTTAAGAGAGTTTGTCTTTTAATAGAGGATTTAACCTGCAACAGCAACAGTATCTGATCTTACTCTTTCATCTTATTTATGACTTTGTTAATATAATTGTTATAATATCACTTTTGGCATTATTTTGCTACGATACTAGTTTTTTAAAAATCCGTAACCACTTACAAATTATGCCCACCAACTCTATTCTACCATGAAAGTGAAAGCAAAAGCATTAGCCGCTCAGCTGTGTCCAACTCTTTGCAACGCCACGGGCTGTAGCCTGCCAGGCTCCTCTGTCCATGGGATTCTCCAGCAACAATACTAGGGTTGGTTGTCATTTCCTTCTCCAAGTGATCTTCTCAACCCAGGGATTGAACCCAGGTCTCCTGCATTTCAGGCAGATTCTTTACAATCTGAGTTACCACCACTGGTCAATAAATTTTTAAATCCTTTGATCTCTATCAAAGTCAAATAAAAAAACAAAACTTTGAGCGGAGTTTCCCTCAGGCTTTCCGCAATAGCTATCCTCACCCTGCATAAAAACATACTCACAAATACACATGTCATGCTCTTCCAGACTTTACAGTTTAAAAAAATTCTATATTTTCCCTCCAGGAATCCTTTTTTTAAATATTTGCATTAAACCTCACACCTGTATTAACAAAAACAATAGTCTAGACCTAGCTCTGAGCACTAATATTGTTCCTGTTTATCACTATTTTTGCTCTAAAATGACTTCTCTCTCAGAATATTTAGATCAGATAAAATAGTTCAAGTGTCTTATTCATTATATAGATGGAGATGCTATACCCTCTGAACTGTGGTGCTGGAGAAGACTCTTGAGAGTCACTTAGACAGCAAGGAGATCAAACCAGCCAATCCTAAAGGAAATCAACCCTGAATACTCATTGGAAGGGTTGAGGCTGAAGCTGAAGCTCCAATACTTTGGCCACCTGATGCAAAGAGCTGACTTATTGGAAAAGACCCTGATGCTGGGGAAGATTGAGGGCAGGAGGTGAAGGGGACGACAGAAGATGAGATGGGTGAATGGCATCACCGACTCAATGGACATGAGTTTGAACAAACTCTGGGAGATGGTGAAGGTCAGGGAAGCCTAGTGTACTGCAGTCCATGGGGGTAGCAAAGAGTTAGTCGGACATAACTTAGTGACTCTACAAAAATATATTCTGACTCCTAACGTATTGAAATCTATTTGTTTGTTTTTTTGTCATTGCCCATTGAATGATAGGTTATTGATCTGTAGGAATTCTTTATCTATTCTAGCCCATTAGGGTCTTCTAGCTGTTCCGTCTGGAAAAATACTCATTTCCAGAGTGAATTTCACAGTCAGGCAATTTTTGGTCATTCAATTGTCAGATCAAAGGCCACTTTCTTTGCTGACCACCGAATCCAAAGATACTCACTTTACAGGATCATTTGTTGTGTTTAATTTTCCTGGTGGCACTTACCACTAAGAAAAATGATCTCATTTATGTGTTTGTTTATACTTATTTCTGCCCACTAGAGTTTAAGAGCTGGAATCTTTTCTGTTGAGTGTTGGATTCCCATCTCCCAGAATAGTGATTGGTCCTTAGGAGGCGTGGGGAAAAAATCAATGAAGGAAAGAGTGGAGTCCAGTTAGTCCAATACTGGTAGATTATCTGAGTGGCTTTGATTCATTTCTTTCTCTCTGAGCTCAAGGAAGAAAGGTTTTAGTCTATTCAGTCTTAATGCTATTAAATAAATGCATTCATTAATTCAATAAATATTTCTTTTCTATCATGTGCCAAGCCCTGGAGTGGGGATACAGAAAAAAAAACAACACTTAACTCAAGAAGCTCCTGGCCTGAGTGTCCATGTAAGGCCAGATGAGGAGGTTAGCACTGGGGAACAGGAAAGGAAGGAGAAAAGACAATGAGCACAGTTACAATAACAGTAACAAGAAGAAACAATCGTAACAATTAAGTCACACGGTGTCCATAAGGACACATGTTTAATACATATGCCCTCCCAGATAAGACTCTACAATTTTCTAAGTGAAGTACCATAGTTATTCCAACTTTACAAACAATAATGTCATGGTCAGAAAGAGATGATAACATTCTCAGTATCTGAAGCCAGTAATTTGAAGTATCCATTTCTGTCTTTCTGAGCCCAAAGCCCATGGTTTTAATCACTTCACAATATTACTCATCACGTTCAATGTTAAAACAACCCACAATGAAAAGAAGACTGTGTGGACACTAGGAGGAGAGTTCAGGGAAACTTGGCACAACAACTGTTTACTTGTCAGAGGAATTTTAGTTTTGTTTTTAGAGAAGTTGCTGAGTACAGTGATGTCAGTCTCATGAATGATGCCACTTCTGAAATATCAGAGAGAGGGAATTACAGAAGACAGGGCGAGAGCAAGGCAATTTTGAATCTGGAAGGTGACAGACGACTGATCAAGGCACAATCAGATTAGAGGAAGCCATTGCCTAGGTGCTAAGAGAAGGAAGCTTGCTGGCAAGTGGATTCACACGTCTGACCCCCAAGTTCTCAGGAAGGTGAGCACAGGGGTGCATAAGGAGGGGTGGATGGAAAGCCTGCACTGGAAGCAGGGAGACAACAGCTGGTTTTCCTTCTTCAAACAATCAGGCTACTGTCCCTCCACAAATTTTAACGTAAGTGGCTCAGAAGATGAGGAATCTGCCTGCAATGCAGCAGACCTGGGCTCGATAACTGGGTTGGGAAGATCCCCTGGAGCAGGGAATGGCTACCCACGCCAGTATTCTTGTCTGGAGAATTCCTTCAACAGAGGAACCTGGTGGGCTGCAGTCCATGGGGTGGCAGAGAGTTGGACACGTCTGAGAGACTAACACTAAAGCATATTAGAAGGATATGAGAATAAGAGAAGGAGAGAAAGAGAAGGAGAACGTCGAGGCGGGGAGTAACTTATGTTTTGCCATCTTGAGTCTCCTCAGGGTGTACCTTTGGGGGCTGGGGTGGGGTGGGGTAGGGTGGTGGGCCCCACTGGCTGAGGGCTTGACTGTGAGCATCCTCTTTCCATCCTGAGTCCCCTCAGGGTTCACCATGGGGCGAGGCAGCTGTCATGTGATGGCTTGATGGTTGCGACATCCTTTGTTTACTGATATGGCAGCAACATTTTTTATTCGCATTACTCATGTATGCACACGAGGAAAACAAGGGTTACTTAGACTATATAACTCGAGGAAGACTGTGCAGCTGACCAGTGGCCAAGTGGGCACAAGACGTGACCCCTCAGACTGTCCTAAGTCTGAGCCTCTTCCTGCTGGGCTGTTGCCTTCACCCTATGCTTAAGCTGCTTGCTGCCTAAATATCTGTAGCCAAATACAGGCACCCTATGGCCGTGAGCTGACTTCCACTAAGCACTTAATAAATACAGATTTATTTCGAGCCACATAAAAAGAAGGGCATGGCAACCTACTTCAGGATTCCTGCCTGGAGAATTCCATAGATAGAGGAGCCTGGTGGGCAACAGGCCATGGGGTCACAAAGAGTCGGACACAACTGAGTCACTAACACACAACAATACAACATATAAAAAGCAGCTATTAAATATACCAGAAACATGAAATAGGAGTCCAAATTACTGTATCTAACAGCTTGTAGCTGTCATAGCTACCTCAAGCGGTGTTTCCAATTTATGGAAGATAAATCGAATGAGAAAATCCTAAGTAAGAAGAGAATTCACTACTTTTGGACTATATGTATATATGTGTATATGTGTGTGTGTGTGTGTGTGTGTGTATATATATATATATATATATATAAAACTTTAAACATCTTTTTTTTCCCAGAAGAAAGAAAATCAAACCTTTCCATCAGATTAACAATAAAAATGCAGAGATTGTCCTGTGGTTACTCAACAAAGAATTCCAAAAGAAAGAACAGGCTGTGTTCACAAATTAAAGATTTAAATTCGCACAAATGTAACAGATCTATTACTGAACCTTCCGTAAGGAAAGAGACAAAGGAGGAAAACTCTAAAGGACAACTTCAATTTCAATGTGAAAAGCTGGCAGCAAACCTAATGAACAAAACAGGGAGCCTCAAGCTAAGAAAGTGCTATCACACGCTTTGCCAAGTAAGATGAACTTCACCTTGTAAACGCTCCAGCCAAGCTAAAATAAGTTACTAGACAGTAAGACACGTGAAATCCAAGCCTCTTCATGATGAAGAAACCAGAAGAACAAGTGTGATAGTTTCATTCATTAGCAAGTGAGTTGAAAAGTAAACATCTTCTGATCATTATCACAATGAAGTCATAGAAGTACATTTATTTGATGCAGTGTCAAATGATACAATGCATATGGGGATATTTCACAAACTATAGACCTGTACCTAATCGGGTTAGATGTTGGTAGCCAAAATATGACAATACATACAATTTCAATTTTCACTTCGGGACTTGGTTACTGGTATCCTCTCTGACAAGAGCTTTCATTGAAAATGTGTGATCAGCATTGTGCTTCAGGGTCAGCAGTTAACAGCACCGTTTGTGCACACTGGGCCTTTAACCACACAGGGGAGTGAAAATAATGCACACAAAAATAGTGCACACACAGAAATACATGGGAAATGAAAATAGTCTACAGAGAAAGAACGCAACATACATGGGGAGATATAAGTCAGAGCTGAATTTTGAAGGTCAGAAAAGACAAGTTTTAAAACACTGAGTTAGGTGTCAAAAGCAAGCGAGAACAAGGGAATTTGCACTGAGTTCTGCAGTCTGGCTGGGAATTTGAAGATACCAGAGCAGGCGTGGACGAGGAGGTCAGCTCTGAATGGCCAGTCACCATGGACTAAGCACTTCCTTCTAAACGGTAGCCTCTGCCTTCTCCAAAATTTTAATCAGAACTGAACTCTCAAGGGACATAAAGAAACTTCCGCTTAGCTCATGCTTTCTTCCTTAGCCCAAAGTCTTCAAGATAAACCAAGAAGGGAAGACAATTATGAAAGTCAATGAGGTAACACAGTGGAGTCAACCTGGCAGGTGACAAAAACCAACAGGGTTGACTCCTTAGGAATGAAGGCAAATCTTCACTCCAGAACTTTTACTTCTGCAACCTGCAAGTTATTTAGCATTTCTAAACCTCAGTTTTATTCTGTAAGACGGGGGCAATACGACTTCATTTGTAGCGTTTTGAAAAATGAAATTCTTAACATCTCCTTTCTCTTCACACCACTTCTCAAAGTCTAGAGAAGGAAGACCAGACTGTCTGCTCTGAGATAGTATGAGTGGTTTCTTGGATTTCTGTAATGATCTATGAAATCAGTTTTGTTTTCTTCTAAGCTACAGTTGGAAAGCTAAAAATGTGGTGATCTATCCATATTTTATCATCTAGTTAAAAGACAGGAGAAAAAGGAAAGCCTCAGATGACGCATTTTGCCATCTTTATTAGAATCCCTGGACTCTGTCCTTGTTTATAAGACAATGAAAATCTACCCCAGGGTTTGGTCTGCCTGGAATCCTTCCTGTGGGAAACGCTAGTACTCATTCAGAAGATACTTCTCAATTCCTTGGCCACCAGTTTCTTTAACTGCCCTCAATTACACACTTTGTTTTCATCCTCTTTTTAGCACTGTTGTGTGTTTTTGTGTGTGTACAATGAGTGTACACAAGTATGTGTAGTTAATTTGGTGTTTTTCAAGTTATAACTCTATGATGAAGTTTGAATTGTTGTCTTCCCCAGGAAACTCTCCATTTCATTTTCTTTTAAATTGCAGTATAGTTGATTTTCAAGGTCATATTAGGTTCAGGTGTATAACACAATGATTCAGTTATACACAGATAGAAACATGGATAGATGGATCTCTCTATGCTTTTTCAAGATTCTTTTCCCTTATAGGTTGCTACTAAATGGCACTGGGTACTATAGCACTGGGTATAGTTCCTGTGCTATACAGTAGGTCATTGTTGGTTATCTATCTTATATATACTAGTGTGTGTATATATTAATTCCAAACTCCTAATTTATCCCTCCACAACCTCTGCCTTTCCCCTTGGGTTCCCATCTCATTCTTTATTAGCTCATCTGTCACTACTTCAAGAAGGTTCCCGGAACCCACTCCTCTCCTCCAATCTGATTAGAGGTCTCTTTCATTTCATAATCCCATGAGTATATCTTTAGCACTGTGCTTCCCATAGCATATCTGTTTTTATAGTCTTCCCTACACCAGGCTATGAGTTCTCTGAGGACAGGAACCATCTGTTTCCTCTTTGTATCCTGGGTTAAGTTCCCTGGCATGTAAACAGGCACTCACTTTAAGTAAGAATACAAGACACTCATCTCAAAGCAACAAAAATGTCACCTTCACTTTTACTATTTAAATAGTAAATATTATTCTATATACACAAAGGGAAAGGGTTCATTCATTCTTGCTTCCAGGCTTCTCCAAGTCACTCTGGAACATAAGATTCCCTACCCTGGGTGGGGGCAGGGAAGACATATGTGCACTTGTAGCTGATTCATATGGATGTATGGCAAAAACCACTACAATATCGTAAATAGCCACCAATTAAAATAAATTAATTAATTTGTTAAAAGGCAAAAAAAGAAGGGTTGGGAGGAAAGGTTTAGAATTCTTTTAGAATTCCAGAATGAGTTAGCTAATTGCCCCCATAGAGTAGGGGAGGAACCACAGGGGAACATTTGCACAGTGAATGCAGAATGTAGCCTGACTCGGCATCAGCTTCAGAATTAGTTATTCCTACTTGGGTGTTTTCCTTTTGCTCTGCAGAAAAGGGGGAAATGGGGATGGTTTCCAGAGGTGGGGGTGAAGGGGAGCAAAATGGGTGAAAGAAACCAAAAGGTACAAACTTCAGTTATAAAATAAGTCCTGGGGATGTGATGTACAGCCTGCTAACTGTAGTTACTAATTCTGTATTGTATATTTGAAAGTTGGTAAAAGAGTTGATATTAAAAGTTCTTATTACAAGAAGGAAAAATGTAAAAAAAAAAAAAAGAAAAAAGATTCCCTATCCTGGCTCTTCACAAATGTCAGCAATTCTCCAATCCCATGCCTAATGCACCATCTTAGCAATTCTCTCTTGGATTCAATTCTTTCACGCTCTTCTTTACTTGGGCCATTAAATGCACCTTTACCCTATGCTTGCATGCAAACATGCTGACTTCTTTCTTTCTCTAAAGTCTAGGTCTAAAGAGAAAAGCAACTCCAAAACCCTGCAGCAATAAACAAAGGAAGCCTAGGCATCAGTCAAAATTCCAATGCATTAGGCACAAGCATCCTATTTGATTAAGGAAGTGCTCTCCCTCTGGGCAAAATCCATCTGCATCTAGGCTCCTGGGCACTAACTATTCAGCATTTTATTGTATCAGCTAAACTTTGACAAAGACAAAATCTTTTTACCCTCTAACTCATAAAACCTCCTAATTTATGCCTCAGCCTCACTTTTTTAGAGTGCCCACTGGGATAATTATAGTGGTTGTTTCACTTCTGTCTGCTTTATTTAGATAATAAGCCCTAAAGGCCAGGGATGCCTTTCCAGTTTCTATCTATATCACCAAATACAATATATGAGAACAACGTTTGTGAAATAATAATATTAGGCTTTAATAGCTTTTGGTAACAAGTTCTGAACAATGCAGGCACCATATTAAAGTCAAGTTCTGTTTACTTCCTTCTTGAGATTTCTACATAGATCCCAATATAAGAAATTATAGGCCATTAGTGTATCATTCAGAAATTTTTATCCTTGAACATTTTTAGCTGCGCATTACTGGTACTTAATTCTATTTTTGTATCATACATATGGTTTTCTCTAGATCCAATGCCAAGAATTTCATTAAAATTTTTTTCTAAGGGATAGCTCAGTAATGAGTGTTCTTGGTACCAACACTTTGTCAGGCACTTTTAAAAGTGGTTTACATATAAAAAATTGAAAAATATTTAAAAACCTGTTCAGTATCCTACAACTAAGAGGATGCAGTCTGGGATTTGCAGACAGATTGACTCCAGAGTTCACGGTCTTTACCACCACATTTCATGTAGTTTCAACTCCAATTTTGAAGAAAAAGGAGTTGAACATAATGGGTCATCATAATTACTAATCTAACCTCATACTGCATTTCATGATATACTAAATTCTACATCAACATACAGAATTTTTTATTATGTCTAGCGTTTATTAAAATATAAATGCTTTTAAAGCATAATAAAATGTTAGTTGCTCAATCATGTCTCCTAGTAGATGAGCTGCTGCTAAGTCGCTTCAGTCATGTCCGACTCTGTGCGACCCCATGGACGTCAGCCCACCAGGCTCCCCCGTCCCTGGGATTCACCAGGCAAGAATTCTGGAGTGGGTTGCCATTTCCTTCTCTGATGCATGAAAGTGAAAAGCAAAAGTGAAGTCGCTCAGTCGTATCCGACTCTTAGCGACCCCATGGACTGCAGCCCACCAGGCTCCTCCGTCCATGGGATTTTCCAGGCATGAGTACTGGAGTGGGGTGCCATTGCGTTCTCCGAGTAGATGAGCAACTAACTTAATTTCAAGTTCCTCATCTGCAAAACTGGATTAGTAACCATCAACTGAACCTTAGAGTTGTAAGAACATAATTATATATGTAACATGATTACATTAGTACCTGCCATATGGCAAGTGGTGTATACATTATTTCTATTAAATAAATACTTTTAGATAATAATGTGGACTGCATTGGCTACCATGTTACTTTTTAGACATTTTGCAATGAATTAAATGTGTATATGCTATAGAAATATCCCTGGAAATTCTTTCTCCTGTTAATAACCAGCTTTTGACAGGGCAGAAGGTGGTGCAGTGGTAAAGAAAATGCCTGCCAATGCAAGAGAGGCAAGAGACGCAGGTTCGATCCCTGGGTTGGAAAGATTCCCTGGAGGAGGAAATGGCAACCCCCTCCAGGATTCTTGCCTGGAAAATTCCATGGACAGAAGAACCTGGCAAGCTACAGTCCATGGGGTCACAAAGAGTCAGACACGACTGAGCAACTGAGCACACACAAGTCTTTTGAACAGTCTCTAATTATATTAATTTTCAGGAGTTTTAAAACAGTAAATTACCTCAAATTCTTTGTAGAATTAGACACTGGAAAAGCTATAATCTTTTAGGTTTTATGGATAAAATGATATTTATTATAATTACCAAGTCCACGGCAATTATATCTTTGAAATTAGACTGAAGGTCATCTAATTTTAAAAGAAAGTGATTTTTAAAGTTAAATTAATAAAAGTTAATTCAGCTCAGGTACCAGTTATTAAAGAAAAAAATAAATCTCATGAATCTTTTAAATATACTTCATAATATTCAGATTATCTCTAATATCTGCATGATATATCATATTAATTGTCTTACTCTGAAGCAGGAATGAGTCTAGAAGCACAAAATTTAGCACACAGAAAGCACTCAATGAAAGCTGACTGAATGAAGGTTTGACCTGAGAGATTTCACTTGTGATGGCTAATGCTTGTCTGTATATTATTAATCCATAGCATGGCATCCTCTAAAAGCAATAATAATCTCACACAGGCACCACAAGGAGCTCACAGTTATGGGTAACATGCTTAGTAGGTGACAAATGCCAATCATTCTGTGAGCTCCTTGGTATAAACATGTAAGGGAAAGCTTGGAAGAACTGACATAAGAAAACTATTTTAAGTTATTTTATTACAGTATAATACTTACACTGACTTAATACTTACACTACAGTATAATGACCTACAATGTTGTATTAATTTCTACTGTTCAGAAAAGTGATTCTGTTTTACATGCTGTTATTCTTGTTTAGTCGCTCAGTCGTGTCTGACTCTTCATGACCCCACGGACTGTAGCCCGCCGGGCTCCTCTGTCCATGGGATTTCCCAGGCAAGAACACTGGAGTGGGCTGCCATTTTCTTCTCCATCCGTTTTACATACGCATTCTTTTTTCATATTCTTTTCCATCAGGGTTTATCACAGGATGTTGAATATAGTTCCCTGTGCTGTACAGTGGGAAGAGCACAGGCACTAAAGAGAATTCTGTATGCTTTCCTACTTCCTACACACGGTCATCTGCATGTGCGCTCAGTCGTGTCTGACTGTTGAGACCCCATGGACTGTAGCCAGTTGGGCTTCTCTGACCATAGAATTTTTCTGGCAAGAATACTGAAGCAGGCTGCCATTTCCTACTCCAGGGGATCCTCCCAATCTGGAGATTGAACCTGCGTCTCATGCCTCTCCTGCATTGGCAGGTAGACTAGACCACAGTTTCCTTGCTACTCTGCCCTCCCACAGTGGGGACACCTATTTATGACTGGCTGTTGGATTTCTGTTAACACACAACTCCTAATCTGTTACTATCTTTCCTGAATTATATGGTCCACTCACATGACTCAATTTATTAGTATGTATGATTTGCTCTAATAATTTGCCAGACCATGAGCTACTAGAACATGAGGTATAAACATGATATACATAATTGCTTTCGATTAGTAGTATAATTTTTCAGGCATCAAGGAATGGAGTTATCTTTGAAAATTTATTCAATGTAGTTTCCTGTATATTCTAACAAATAAAGGAGCATTATTTCTTTTCATATATTCTTCTTCTGAAATTAAGAGTAAAGGATTGTAAAGAAAAGTTTTCTGGAGCCCTGGAGTCACTATTTTGTGAATAATTCTTACTGAATTCACAGATATTAAAAAGTCTGAAAGTTAACAACCTCCCAAAGTGGGCTGCATACTCGCTATTCATCCATGGTTTTGTTTCTATTTAAGTATCTTTGTATCCCTCCAGAATCTCAAATACAGATTGGGATGGAAGAGAAAGTCAGAGAGTTGACGAATAATTAGAATTTGATCCCCCAAATGATTTAACACAAACTTTAGCAGCTGCTGCAACTGGGAATGTACAAAAGAGTGACATTCAAATTTTAAACTTTTCTTTTTAATAGGGATATTACTCTACTCACAAGAAGTAACATTAAAAAGGAAAGATCTAGCCAAAAATAAAGAAACACAGCATAGCCTCCAGATATTGCAAATGATTCACACACTTCCCAGGATTCTTTCTTTTTCCGACATCATTAAAACAAGAATGTTTCAGCTATGGTTTCAACCTTCATAAATGGAAGGAAAATGTAGTGCATTGCAACTGCTTGACACAACAAAATTTATACATCTATATAAAGAATGAAGTGAAGTGAAGTCACTCAGTCGTGTCTGACTCTTTGCTCAGTGGTATTTGACTCCATGTACCCCATGGACTGCAGCCGGCCAGGCTCCTCCATCCATGGGATTTTCCAGGTAAGAATACTGGAGTGGGTTGCTATTTCCTTCTCTAAGAATTATTTAAGATGTGAACTGTTGGACCATAAAACTGTACAGCCTGAAAAATGGTAGGAAATCTGAACGTTTTAACATGATGTTAAAAATCAAAGCCCAATTCAAGTGCAGACAAACTCTAATAAAACAATACGCTAAGCCAACTCTCAGTGCAAGTTTTCAGTAACTCGATGTGGAATTGCTTTCCAAGTAGAGAACACGGTGGGGTAAATTACTGTGAGAATAAACTCAGAAAGGTCTTTATGGAGAAAATACTGAGAGTTCCATCTTGAGGCAAAAAAAAAAAAAAAAACAAAAACAGAAATCTGGGAAAAGCAAGGTATCTTCTCTTTATATTTCAAAAATGTCATTTTCAATTTGCAAGTTCATTAAGAACTTATATGGTGACTTAAGGCACCATTCTTCAATGTTTTTAAAAACTGTATTTACCTGCCTAAATAAGAACAGTATCCTGAAGATAATCTTTCATATTCAAGTCCTGAAATGTCTTAGGTTTGCTATTAATATTTAAAATATTTCACTAGATTTCTGATTAATATAAAATTTTTCATCAAGACATATCTGAGTCTTGTTTTCTCCACAAGAAAACAAGCTCTGCTTGTCTTACCAATACTTGCCTCTGTCATATAAATTTTAAAACTTAGAAATGCATCATCTTAAGAACAGCAAAGAACAGTAAGACTATCTTCCATAGCCTTAATTCCTTTTTGATATTTTCTAATCATGACAACCATGTCTTAAATGATTTTCTTCTATATATTCAATTTTAAACATTTAGTGGTTATCTAATCATGCTGTAGTATAAATGCTAAGAATGAAGACAAGACAAAGAGAAAAAGCAGTACATAATCCAGCGTGGGGCCCAAAATGGATAAACCTAGTAAATGAGACAAACTCTATTATATATGAATTAACAAACCAGAAGGAAGGTTCCAGAACAGAAATTAACTTTACCTCTTACAGGGACTTATAAACTATTATGAAAGGCAGAAACATTTCAACTGGGTACATCAGGAACACAAGGTAGGGAAAGATATTCTTGAAAAGGTTCAAATCTTCTTGGTTACATAAAGGATGCAGCATCTCAAGGGACAGGCTAAATGTGAGAATGAGGAATAAGAGAAGGCTGATTGGTCATTTGTGTCCTTAATCCTCCATGTGGTCTATATACTACAGACAGTAGCCATTGAAATTTTTGAGTTGAAAGTAACAGCTGAACTTCAGACACAGAACTTGGCAGCACTTGGAGGAACTCTCACTCCCTGACTTCCATCCTTGCCATCTTCAATTCTGTGGCCACCTCCATCCACCCTTCTCAGGACTCAGCCCTCCAGGGGAATTTGACCCAACACTGGTCTCCTCTCTCCTCCACCTTCAACCTTGTCTTTGCCATTAATACTTCCTGGTAAGAATTTCATTATCAAGTTTTAATTACATTCCAGAAGAATCACTTTCAAAGATATTCTGGAAACAACGTAGAAGATCCCTAGGGTCCCTCTCCCCTGCTAACCACAGCATGCTATCGAAAGGCAGCAGTTCAAAGAAAGAGTGAGATACTGCATAATTGCTCATATTTCTACTGTTTGTTCCTCCCACGATTTTACAGCTGTTTGCGTCATCTTAGCTGGTGGGCTGGCGGAAGTGACCACAACACCACCAAATATAGAAGAAGATACTTGAATGATGAACTCTGTTTTTCTTTCTAGATGCATTCAAGCTTAAGAGCTAAACTGAATGTACATTTTAAAGGTCTGTTTGAGTTAAATACATTTATTTTTTAATTTTAGCTCAAGAAACGGTATATTCTGTCATAGTCTGAAGAGCTGTAATTCTCTTGTTCTCTTGATCACACCCCCACAGTACATTCTGACTCTCTTCTTAGCCAAAGCAGTAGCAAAACTTGAGTAGGAGGCAAAAATACAAAACCAACAGGAAAGCTGTCAAGTGAGCGACTGTACACTCAATGGGCCGTAGTCCCCTATTCTCTCTTCTGGAAGCAAAATCAAAAACTATGATTTTAATTCATTCTTGCTCTCATTTATAATGGATTAAAGTTGCCCTTATCAGGCTTGAAATAAATTTGAGGTGGAAACCATAGTTATAATTTTACACACATACACACACACACACACAGCAAACATACAAACCCATAATGTTGAAAAGGACTAACTCATGATTCTTAAATGTTGTTTAAAAGTGAAAATTTACCAAACTTGCCATCCCCATATCTTTTATCCATTATGAAATTTAATGAAGCTTTTCTGAATGCTAACACTAAAATAACCTTTCAACACTTTCACTCTCAAGAGTTTCAGGATGGAAATGTAGATAGTTTTGAATAAATAGCCCTATATACAATTGGAATTAACAGTTATTTTGTCATTGGTCATAAAATAAAAAGGTTTACAAAGCAGTATCACTACCGTTTTCTCATCTTAATTTAAGGACTCTGCAGTCAAATACAGAAAATAATTTTCAACATGTAAAACCTAGATACTTCAATGTTGTCAGTAGTTATATTCACTCGAAATTTATAAACACAAGATTAATATTAAGATAATTAAGATGAGTTAGTAGAAATACAGAGTATGAGCATGCTCAGTTGCTAAGTTGTGTCCAACTCTTTTGCGAACCCATGGAGCCCGCCAGGCTCCTTGGTCCATGGGATTTTCCAGGCAAGAATAGTGGAGCTGGAGTTGGTTGCCATTTCCTTCTCCAGGGAATATTCCCGACCCAGGGACCAAACCTGTGTCTTCTGCACTGGCAGATGGACTCTCTACCACTGAGCTACCAGGGAAGCCCAGAAATACAGCACACAGGATCAATCTGTGTTGGCCATACAAATACAATGTAATTATAAGTATTATGATGAATAATCATAAACATTTTACCAGTTACTGGGCTTCATGGTCATGGGAAGCATGCAGTCACTTGACAAGGAGGGGCCACTATAGCAAAATACTCAGTAACTCCAAGTCTGGGGGTGGGGATGATTTGTCACTGACCCTTTAGTTATGGTGGAAAATAGCCAAGCTGCTGTGTATGGTACTTGAGAGTTTATCTATCTCCACCCAACTTCCACATTCAAGTAACCTGCACCCCACAGACCACACTGTCTTTAAAATCTGCCTCTAAGATCACTGATGATTCCTCATCAGTGTCTATCCACATAGACACTAAAGACAGCTTTTGAACACCTAGAGAAAAGCAAGAGCAGATCAACAGAACATCACTTGGGGAAAACACTAAACCAATTTAGTTTGATGATTGAAAATAATAATGTGCTGGAAAGGATATGGAGAAAAAGGAATCCTTTTGCACTGCTGGTGGGAATGTAAGTTGATACAGCCACTATGGAGAATAGAAAGTTGATTTCTTTAAAAAGCTAGGAATAAAATTACAATATGACCCAGCAATCCCACTACTGGGCTTATACCCTGAGAAAATCATAATTGAAAAAAACACACGTACCCCAGTGTTCGCTGCAGCACTACTTACATTAGCCAGGACATGGAAGTAACCTAGATGTCCGTTAACAGGTTAATGGATAAATAAGTTGTGGTACATATATACAATGGAATGTTACTCAGCCATAAAAAAAAGAACACATGTGAGTCAGTTCTAAGGAGGTGGATGAACCTATAGAGAGTGAAGCAAGTCAGAAAGACAAAAACAAACATCATGTATTAACACATATATATGGAATCTAGTATTAACACATATATATGGAATCTGGAAAAAGGGTACTGATGAGCCTATCTTCAGGGCAGGCATAGACTCAGACACAGACAACAGACTTATGGACACAGCAAGGGAAGGAGAGGGCGGGACGAATTAAGAGAATAGCACTGAAACATATACATTACCATCTGTAAGACAGATAGCTAAAGGGAAGCTGCTGTCCAGTACAGGGAGCTCAGCCTGGTGCTCTGTGACGCTGAAAGGGGTGGGATGGGGTGGGAGGTGGGAGGGAGGTTCAAGAGGGAAGGGACATGTGTATACCCACGGCTGACTCATGGTGATACATGGCAGAAATCAACACAACACTGTAAAGCAATTATCCTCTAATTAAAAAATAAATAACTTTTTTAAAAAAGGAAAATAATAATGGCAATGTAGAAACTATTGCAAGAACATGCTGTTTTACCACTTATGACATTTCTTGATTCTGGGTATTATGTAATAAAATGAGGAGGTAGCCAGGCATTAAGTGCCTTGTTTCTGATTTAACAACGAAAAGTAACTGTTAAATGTGGCATCCTTTATAAAGCTGAAGCATATCCCACCTATTTGCTGCAAGTTCTTGTTATGGATTTTGTTAAATTTTTTTGCATTTACTGAGATAACCATTTGAGTTATAATTTTTAAACTGTAATGATGAATTATACTGACTTCTGAATGTTAAATTAATCTCTCATCTTTGCAATGTAACCCAGTTATTCCATGTTATCTGTCTTTCCTAATAGTAACTTGTTTATTCTTTCTTCTCTGATCAGTCTGGCTAAAGATTTCCCAACCTCATTAGTATTTTTTAAAACCCTGCCTTTTTATTTTTCTGTTTCTATTTCACTGAGTTATTGATTTATGCTTATTACTTCCTTCCTTCTGCTCGCTTTGGGTTTAATTTTCTCATATTGCTATAGTCTCATTAGCAGTAGCTTAGCCCATTAATTTGATACTTCTGTTCTAACATAAGCAGTTAATACAAAAAATTTCCCTCTAATTATTACTTAGCTGCATCTTACCCAGTTTGATCTGAAATTACTTCATTCTCAGTCAATTCAAAATATTTTCTCATTTCCCCTGTGATTTTGTCTTTGAAATATGGATTATTTATGTGTTGTTTGATCTCCAAGCATTTACCAAATTTTAAGATACTCTTACAAAGATTCAATTTAATTCTTTTGTGCTCAGAGACCATCCATTACATGGCTTCAATTTTCTTTAGTTTGTTAAGATTTGTCTTATAGCCCCGCATATGATCTCTCCCAGTGAATGTTCTGGGTGTATGTTCCCTGCTGCTATGTGAAATACTCAAACAGATCATGTATGACAGCAATGTTGATCAAGTCTTCTACACCTTACCTAGCTCCTCCACCCATTCATCAGTTAAGGGAATAGAGTATTGAAATATCCGACTATGATTACAGACTTCTCTATTTCTCCTTTCCATCAAACTCACCTTCTTGTGATGGGAGGCTCTGTTCTCAGATACAGACACATTTAGGACTATTGATGAACTGACCTCTTTATCACTGTGAAATATTCCTGTTTTTCTCTGGGTAGTATTTCCTGTTCTAAAATCTCCTTATTGACAGTAATAAAGCCATCTTAGCTTTCTTTCCATTAATGCCTGTGTGGTACAGTGATTTCCATCTTTTCACTCACAGAACGGTGGTTTCTCCACCTCTATTCCAATGTATTGGCACCCCACACAGGTTTTCTAGCATCAGTGAATGAAACACCAGACACTCAATCACTAAGGACAGAAACATGGGAAACATCGCAATTCCTCTTTATCTGTCAAGCACATCCCAATGATTCTTCAGAAAACATCACAAATTCATCTACCTTTCTCCATACTCTAAGCATGAACCAAGAAGAGGCCCAAACCCTAATTAGAGCTTCTGACCCACCTCCTAAGCTCCTCCCACTCTCTGCACAGGAGCAAGAGTGACCTCAGTACACATGACATCATCACCCTGTTTTAAATCCTGCAGTCTCTCCCCCACTGCACTTAAACTCCAAGCTCTCACCATGACCCAGAAAGCCCCATATGAATATAGTCCTGACTCCCTCCCTGAACCCACGTTCCCCTGTGGATCACCTAGCTTTGGTTTTGCCTGGACTTGCTGCTGCTTGACTGTATTAAACTCTTTCCACTTAGGACCTCAGCTGTTGCCTCTGACCGGAATAAATTCATCTCACCTTTCCACTGTTAGCATTTAAACTGGGGCCCCATGGAAGCAAAAGAGCTATCTCTACATTAATACATTTTTTTCCTCCAAATATTTGTTCAGTTCCTAGTAGACGCCAGACACTGAGCTCCACACCAAGAACAAAACAGTAAATACAAAAATATTTGGTCATTGCTCTCAAAAAGCTTACAATTCAATGAAGACAACAGACTTCATTCAGTGAAAGTGCAAACAAACTCTGAAAGAAGTCCCAAAAAGTGAGCACAGCTCAATGAAAGCCCTAATAAAACTGAAATAGTTTGGTAAATAAGGCCTCTTTGAGGAGGTTTTTTGACCATATCTGAAGGAGAAGTAGAGTTAAACAGCATATTGTGAATTCAGTAGAAATAAAAAGCGTATTAATTGAATTTCAGCTCATATACATGTACTGTTAACAAGATATATTATGACAATTTTGATTAGACCCTGATTAGCAATTAGTTACAACAACTCTCAATTTGGCACAATCTTGTCATATATTCAAAAGCAAAAGCACGGGTTAATCATTTCAAATGCAGAAGAATGATATTTTGTGCACAGTAAGATAGAAGAGCTAAGAAAAGAGTAAAGCGAATGCTTCTTAACTAACTTCTCATTCCTAACTTGTAAACTAGGTAAAGTAAAACCTCTTTACGTGACTGGAGAGACTGGTACAAGCACTTGCTTTTCCAAACACACTTTTTTAGGCCTCATCCAAATTTCACAACCCAATTAACCTGTTCTTTTGCTCTGAACTTAAAACTAGAAGCATAAAAGAAGGAATATAAGGGGCAGAAATATTAGAATATTCAGGTTTATTTCTGGGGCTATCACCTCAAGTGGCCTGGGCTGGAAGTAAGCTAGAACTTTCATGGAGGTTTGAGATCATTTGGGGATATTCCTCCAAATTAACTAAAAAGTTAAGATTTTACATTTAAGTCCCATGTTTCCTTCTCACCTCTCAGTTTTGTCTCGTCATCTATCACGTCCTTTCTGCTCTCATATATACCCGAATTCTGCTCAGATTTTACTGTTAACCTTAAAACTAAACTCTTCTTCCCCAACTTCTGACATCTTTCTAAAATTCTCTGTCTGCAAACTCTGGTAATCTAAGCTTGATGATAGTATATGTTACCTGCCTTCCAATGGAACTGTTTTAAAGGAGTATTGCTCTCACATCCTATGTCAGCTAACCCTTGCTGTTTAATAAACCACCTCCAAATTCAATGGGTGAATACAATACACCCACCATTTATTTAGTTCAAATAAATGTTCTGGGTCAGGTTCAGCTGATCTCAGGTCATGCATTTCAGATCAGCTGGAGGGTCAACTGAGTCTGCTGGGTCACCATGTCCTCACTCACAGGTTTGGCAATTGGCTAGTGATGAGCCATGTGCTTCTCATCATCTAACAAGCTCCCCAGTGCTGCTTCTCATGGATACCAGGACCAGAAGCATCAAAAGGGACAGCTTCACCAAGCAAGAACCTTTCAAGCCTCTGTTTGCATCATTTTGCTTATGTCCCATTGGCCAAAACAAACTACTTTTGGATGGGAACATTTACAGCTTCACCCTCAATCCCCAAGAGGACAAAAATTATGGTCATTTTGTAACTGACCACATCCTTAGATTAAAACAAGAGCAACAACAAGCTCTTCCTTTGAATCCACATCTGGGCCACTCATGTATGAAAGGCTCTCCACACGTATTTCCAGCTGAATACTTAAAATGAATGAATAGATGGATGAAAGCTCCCCATTTCAGCTCATTTCACATCTCAGTCTGTGACAATTTAAGTATCAATTGACATTTTCTATGTTTAATGCCATTTGTATATAAGATGACCAAAAGAAAGGAGGTAAGTCAACTTCGTGATTGGCCAACATGAAACCTGAGAATTAGCAATGATTTCCTGGCCTGATTTGACTGTCCAGAAGCATCTCACTATCACTGTATGTAGCAAATTAAGTTCTCCAGATCTAATGATGACTGGAAGCTTCTTGACCTCCGTTTGCAAAAGAGTTTATAGAACAAGAGAAAACAAACAAACAAAAATGTCCCAGCCTGAGTTTAGAGATGTGTCTTCACAGCATCAAGTCAAACAGGTGAAATTCAAACCTCATTTAACAGAGGGCTCAATTCTGGCGGAATAGTAGGTGCAGAAGAGAACAAAGTTTCCAGTCTCCTTAAGGGAGACAGAGAAGAGGCTTGAAAATTACAACCTCAACCATTAATGATACCATATCTCACTTTGAGACCCACTTCTGTCTTCGTCTGGAACATGTATACATGTGGCGGATTCATTTCGATATTTGGCAAAACCAATACAAGATTGTAAAGTTTAAAAATAAAATAAAATTTAAAAAAAAGAATGCTTTTAAATAAAAGCAATATATTCCTTTGAGTTTTGACTTTAAATTATAGAAAATATGACATTAGCAATACATCCTAATGGTACTCCAAATCTTTGGGGCAAAAAAAAAAAAAATCAATAAAGAACGCTACAAGGAATTTCTAAAGCTCAGTAATGCCTACATTTGACTTTGAACAAGTATTAATATTGTGTGCCAATCTGTATATCATTTAATGCAACAGATGTATAGACTCTAATACGATGAAAAGTAAACTCATTTAAGAATGACTTCACTGGGACGACCCAGAGGGATGGTATGGGGAGGGAGGAGGGTTCAGGATGGGGAACACATGTATACCTGTGGCGGATTCATTCTGCTATTTGGCAAAACTAATACAATTATGTAAAGTTTAAAAATAAAATAAAATTAGAAAAATAAAATAAAATAAAAATAAACATTATTTAATTGTAAAAAAAAAAAAAAAAAGAATGACTTTATGAAATGTAGACCAAACAGCCACCAGAAGATATGATAATGCAGATAAAAGTTAACACCTCAAAATCAGAAAACATTTGGCTGGGCAATCAACAATGATCCTAATAGGGGTGAATTTCTAGAGTTGAAGCAGTTATCTTTATGTGGATGCCTTTAAAGTTATGTCCAAGAACAAGCAAGAATATTGAACTAAATGGCAAAGGTTGCAAATAGCAAAGTTGTTGTTTATCCCTCCCACAACACCATCCACAGAGGGGAAAAAGAGCAAGAATGACTACTAGGGCCTCAGCAATGAACTTAGAGCTCTGCATAGTAAAAGCAATAAAAACTGAATATGTAATTCAATAGTTCAAAAAGTCAAGAAGCCTCATCAAACCTCATTAAACAGCAATTTAAGCTTGTTTTAGTTGCACTTGGATTCTTAGGTTTATGTGGTAGATGAAAATTCAGACGATTGGGACTGAAATGAAACGTGCTGGAGTTTGACATAGTTGTGGTTTAAAAAAAAAAAAAAAGGTAAGGAGACACTCAGCAGGAAATAAGGTCCATTTTCTAAGTAATGTGTCCAAGTCTGGACATCAAAGTGTATGAGCTAAACCTGAGAAGGTAAGAAGAGTGTGTGCATGCGTGCATGCTAAACTGCTTCAGTTGAGTCCGGCTCTTTGCTACCCTACGGACTCTAGCCCACAGAGCTCCTCTGTTCAAGGGATTCTCCAGGCAAGAATACTGGAGTGGGTTGCTGTACCCTCCTCCAGGGGATCTTCCTGTCCCAGGGGTCAAACTCCTGTCTCCTACATTGGCAGGTGGGTTCTTTTCCACTAGCACCACCTGGGAAGCCCATAAGATGGCCCATATCCTGTTTGAAGTCATCAAGAACCAAATATTCCAGATTTTTGGTGCAAGATGTACCCAAAGAAGGCAATCAGCCATGTCACAGAATTGAAATGCTATGGTGTTAGAGGAAGGATGAACATCATTCAACTCTTAAATTAAAAATTATACCAGCAATTTATCACATTCAAGTATTTAAAGTATGCATATTAAATATATGCCATGAATCACTTGTGACATTTTTATAATGTAGAAATACAAGATTATTGGTTGGTTTCTGCTGCTATTTAGGGAACAAATTGATGTATCAAAATATATGCTTTCTATTTATCATCTAAGAAGTACAAAAATCTACCATAAATGCTAATCTGCCTATAAATATTAAGACACTATGATTCATCTATTACTATACAAGAGCCAACCTGTCCCCACATTCCATTCTTGGGTCTCTGTGTTGCCCACTGGCATAGAGGGAGCTTATATATGTGCCATGTAACCCCTCTCTTCTAACTACTGCTTACTGGGTTTAAATGAATAATGATCAAGGTGTATAAGTCACACTCATACAAGAAGTGGAATCAGGTCCACAGAGCTGGAGTCAGTTCTGGACAGCCATTCTGGAAAGTCTGTCGGAAATACATTTTGGAGACCAGTGTACTGGCCACATGTAAATACAGAAGGAGCAGTTCTGAGAGTAGAAAGATGACAATGAAGTAGATTTAAACAAAGTACAAAAGAGGTGAGGCCATGTAACCCACAAAGACCATCAGCCAAGAGTCAGGGCTGCCTGTCTGCCAGGCTGAACTCCTCCAGCAAACCTACAGTAAACACTCCTCATGTGTCACCCCAGTAAATCCCCCTTATCTAAGCTAGCTAGAAAGGAATTCTGTTCCTTATAACAAAATGGACCTATGACGTCTAATTTCCTCTTTGCTTATATAAGGCACTGGCTCAATGGTTAATTCAAAGACTATCATCCACTCTATTTTAGATTGAATTTCACATTAACATTTGAGGGCTTTATGTTAGGAGCTGATTGCCAATGCCAATTAATAAAGAAATAGAGAGTTATCAGCCAGTCCAAATCAAAAATTACATCAATACTTAAGTGGTAATCTCATTAACATCACTGATGGAATACTTGCATCCATCTGCTACTCTTGTATGTAAGCAATTTTAGCTTTTTAACATACCCTTTCATGGCTTAAGTGAAAATCTATTTAGATACTGTATTTCACAATGTTCCTTTCTATATCCTTTGCCACCAGTTTTTCTCCCCACCCACTGTCTCAGTATTTCCTTCTTTTTGTATGTATTTAATTATTAGTGGAATCTGAAACAGCACTATATTTAAAAACAGAGTTGAAAACTATGAAATAAAATATACTCTGCTGAACCTCTTAACGTAATGAATGCTGAACAGTGATTTAATCTTATCACTATGTTTAACATCACTTAAAAACCCAAGCAGTCTTAATTCATGGGCCATTGAGTATTTTGTGAAACTTTACATTTATTTTCCACTGTTATGGAAATTGCTTTTGAAACTACAGTCATAAATAACTTCTTGAAAAATTATGTTTTAATTTTATAAAAGGTTTAAAAGTTTGACCAGGTGTTCTTTTATTAGCTAGAATGCAAGACCCATTAAGGTTGGGCTTTTCATCAATTTTGCTTATTAATGTATCCTTGGTATCTAGGGAAGCACTGAGTATACAGTACACATCTAATAAATACTTCTTGAATAAATAAGTCACAGAATGTGTCAGTAGATGAGAAATAAAAAATAAGACTCTCACGATCGTTATGACCCTGACTTGTTATATGACCCTGGGTGTGTACTTGATTATTTTTATCCAGTTTTCATTTCCTAAATATTTATTGAGTGCCTATGGTGTGCCAGGAACTCTAGCTGGGAGCAAGGACACCAAGATGAATAGATCACAGACCATTCCCTCTAGGGGCTCACGATGAGCGGGTCACCGTCAAGTGTGCATTCATTGTAGGACAAGACGGTAAGTAGGACACATGTTGAATAAATAAAATGTTAAGTGAACTTAGAGCATGGAGTTGCTTATTCTTCAAAATAATATTATGCAAATAAACTATTTCTCCTATGCAGTCATACATGAATCATTCTACAGGTCACCAAGGTACCAATCAAGACATTAAAAGGGTCATTTGTTAGATGTAAAAGGTCTAAAATTAGTAGCAGAGTTTTAAAAATATCTTTCTTGTTCGTGCATTAAAATTTTCCTTCAAAACAACTTACTATAAGCACTTTACAATTTATATCATGCTGAGACTGTGTGAAACTGATGGAGACAGAAGAGTCTTCTGGCACACTGCAGATCATCCCCTCCTTTGTAATATACACGAAGAAGGTATGCACGGTGCTCAAGAGCCTTGACTATGGACTCAGACAAAACCAGGTTTCGATACCACCTCCTGAATTTCCATGTCATCTAACTCAGTAAGTCAGGACCAAGTTTTTATCTACACCAGAAAAACTATCTCCTTGGTGTCTAGAAACATAGTTCATAAAGGCAAACTTATGCCTATTATAAATTACCTATCTTTCCTGATCACGTATCAATATGATATAAAAGGAGCTACATTTCACTCCAGTTTCCAATTTATATTATGGAACATAAATAATTTTAATTGACTTCATCAGCACTGCTGAATTTATACAGTCTTTACTATTCCTTGTTTAGAATTTTTCTGACATCAGTGACAGGGAACTCAAGTCTTCTGAATAATCTACCAAGGGTTTAATATTTAACAAAAAGCATTAAATGTCAGTATTTACCATTTACTCTGAACATACATGTTCTATCCACAAAAAACAGAAATCATCATGTGCTAGATGAAAGGAGACATGTAAGAGGAAGCATCATATTAAACCCACTGAAAATGCTTCTCTTTCTAATTCTTTAAATTGAAAGATGTAACAGAATTTTATACTCTCTAAACTCCTCTAATAAAAGCTCCCATGTTACACCACTGGTAACTGCAATATCCACATGCACCATTTTCAAAGAGCCTTAAAGTTCAAACACACTTTCACAAATACTAACTCATTTAATTCTGACAATAATCCAGTGAAGTGTGTTTGCTAAGGAAAAATAAACTAAATCTCATGAGGTCAAGAAACTGCGTGGCCTAAAATCAGAGTTAGCAACCTAGTCTTCTGACCTCATGTTCAGTGTTCAGTCCTTCCTTCACACTCAAGATTTAGTTTCAGGGCAAACATAAAAGTTGGAAGATATTTGTGGACCCACTTTATTCTTCGCTTGACAATCACCCTGACTTCTTAATTATACAGTCAGATTTTCAGTACACCTGAGTAGATCTCTTTGAGTAAATATGCCAAGAAACAGACTAAACATTTTGCTGTTCCTAGATAAAATCAACTTTTAGAAAGAATATAAAAGCAAAATTCACCAGGTCACAATCTTCTTAAAATTATATTATAAAAGTGAACCTGAATTAGAGACTACAGATGAAATGACTTTCCTAGAAAATTTTCTATATTGTTAAAAAAACTGGAGTTTTGATACTATTTAAGAACTAAGGTGAATATAAATGTTTCATAATTTATTTAATTCCAGGCCTGTATGAAATTCTATGCTCTTTCCTGACAATTCATACCAAGAATTATGAGTTACTGCTATTATCTATACACTTTCAGAATAAGAATATAAAAGTAAAGTAAGAAAAATGTACATAAGGGGAAAGACATAGGCTACCCACTCCAGTTTTCTGGCCTGGAGAATTCCATGAACTGTATAGTCTATGGCAACACAAAGAGGTGGACATGACTGAGCGACTTTCACTTTCACTGTAAAGTAGAAATAAAAATAAATAAGAACTTAGACTAAGTTGAATAATACATTATACCCTTTGGGGGGGAAAAAATCTTAAGTATGAAGTGCTTTCCGTCTCTGCAGACTTCCCAACACAATTCAAATTAATGAAACACAACATCTGGGTTATCAGAACACTGCAATAAACAATATAAATGTGATTAGGTAATGACTTAATGAGAGGTCACAGCACGTAAAGTTGACCTTAAATTTGTGTTAACCACCAATATCAATGGGCTCCCCAGGTGGCTCAATGGCTAAAGAATCCGCCTGCAATGCAGGAGACACGAGTTCGATCCCTGGGTCAGGAAGGTTCCCTGGAGAAGGAAATGGCAACCCTTTCCAGTCGTGCCTGGAGAATCCCATGGACAGAGGAACCTGGCTGGTTACAGTCCATAGGGTCACAAAGAGTTGGACGCTACTGAAGCGACTGAGCACGCACACACACACACACAATACCAATACCAAATATTTCGTTCCCTTCAGGACACTGGAGAATAGGATTTTTCTTCTCAGGAGCGGTTCTGGGATACACTAGAAGCATGCAATCAGACACCTCAAGTTTCTCCTCACACTTTCCCATTCTACAAAAAATGTCCTAATTTCCATTCCTCCCTTTCCTAGAAAACAAAAACAATCAAAAGAGTCCTCAGAAACTAAATTAGGATGGATTGTCCCGAAACGTTAAGTGGCACTGACATGCTTGACACTGCTTATTTCTGTAAGACATCAAACACAAGAGAAATCACCGTCGACCTTACTTCACAGGATGTCTTACCCTCAAGAAGTCTCTGATAAAACAGTGAAGTAGAAAACATGATAAAACGAAAGGCAGAGCTAAACACCTGGGGATGAAACACGCTCCACCTGACGCTCTCCTCTGATCGCCTCATTTTGCAGTGGAGTCTTTCTAGAAACACTGTTTCTATTTAGTAACAATGAGATCACCTAAAACAAATACCCTGCATCTGATAATGTTTGGAATTTAATGGTAGGCAATGAGATTTTTTAAAATTTCTTATTTTTTAACTATAAAAATTATACTGAAAGATATGAGTAGAAAATACACTAAATATTTGGATAAACACTCTTAAAGTTCTTCAGTTTTAAACATTAGGAAGGAAACATTTTATACTACTAAAAAGAAAGTTAAAATTTTGCTGTCTTTTCAGTAAAAAGTTTCTAACTTTTATACATAATTTAAGTCCTTTTTTCTATACAGATACTTTAAGTGGCAAATGATCTAATGTTATCTTGCTGCCAACTTTAAAAGATGTTACGATATACCTACTTGTCAAAGCTTTAGTGAAATAATTGCATTGTTCTTGTCAAAAATCTGGTTCAGGCCCAGATTACATAAAAAGGTAAATTAGCTCTACTGAAAATTTATATTATTGGTTAATCCTACATATGCCATAAATCTTTAGAGGCATGCTGTTGAAACATTTGATACAGTCGTATTCCTATTTGCTCACACAACTTATTTAAAAACATTTTGGAAACAAAACCAGAGAAAAAAAATAAAATGGAGAAAAAAAATTTTTTTTAATTGATTTTACTGTTTACAACAGTTCATAGTGAACATTATCATGAACCCTGGAACATAGCGTTGCATGGTCATTATCAGATCTTAATATGAAAGAAGCCACTTTTTGCACTTTTCTAAAATTCACTGGTTATTTCAAACCTAGTACTGCATTATGACAAATATAACCTGAGTCAGATAAGGCTGGATTATGGAATCAAGTTCTAAACATTCAGAACCATGGAGATAAGACAGAGTGCAAAGTTAGAAAGATTGGATGGATAAAACAGACAAACTCTGATATTAAATATCACCAACATGTGAAACGATTTAAAATGTAAGTTTTAATTTTCCTCTAGTAAAGATCAAGTCTCAGGCGTTTTAAAAGCAGTTGTCCTTAGAGATTTAACAGCATCATGAAAATAAGATTGGTGTTCAAATGAAATACACTGTATTTCGAGGGAACAAAATGATGGTGAATCATGTTTTCAAAAGTTAAAAAGTGGTATAAGGCTTTGCACATACCAGTATTTTAGTAACAACTGCTGAATATTCTGCTTAAAGTTCCACAAATTAAAGACTGACATCACAATCACATCAGAAGTAAATAAGTATGTGATTAAGAAGAATAAGAACAATAACGGTAGTAATAGTTATAGTAACCACATGTATTGAGTATTTTGGGGTCATGCACTGTAACTTACATATTTATTCCACACAAAAACTGTCATAAATATTCTACTGTTCCCATTTCAAAGATGAGACTATTTAGAAAAGTTAGACAATTTACCCTATACTAGATGCTAGAAAGTAGATTTGATATCATAAAATTTAAAATACCAATGATCTTGAGAAATATAATACATGCCATATTTGAAAGCCAACCATCTCCTCTTGAAAAATACAGTAATGTCTTTCCAACTGGGCTGGCCAGGTGAGATTAAGGAAAAATCAACACCGTAGGCCGGTTTACAGATAAGAAATTTAAGTCCTCACAGAGAAAATGATAATAAGATCAAGAATTGGTCAAACTGCAAAAGTCCTTACCAAAAAAAAAGTCCTTAAAAATACTTGCACAATCATACCCATTTTTGAACACTTATTGTGTGCTAATTTGAAAATTAGTTCAATTAATTTTCACAGCTACCACAGGTAGCAGTGTAGCAGCAGTGTCAGTCGCTCAGTCGTGTCCGACTCTTTGCGACCCCATGAACTGTAGCCCGCCAGGCTCCTCCATCCATGGGATTCTCCAAGCAAGAATACTGGAGTGGATTGCCATTCCCTTCTCCAGAGGATCTTCCTGACCCAGGGATCAAACCCAGGTCTCCTGCACTGCAGGCGGATTCTTTACCATCTGAGCTACAGGGAAGATCTAAAGCAGTAGCAGCACTACCACAGGAGTTGTTGCCAAAAGGTGGCAGTATCAGGACGCAAGCCAGAAAAATTGATCTGGTCCCCTATAGCCCATGTAATCAGCCACCATGCTATGACCAGGGGCATTTTCCTCATTTTCATCTCCCAGGCTGTGCTCACCGGGAAATCTTCATGACATCCCTTTCCCTACATTGTATATGAAATACTTGAACAACTGTTACACATTGTACATGAATATCCATTCCAAGAGGTCTAGTCCACGAAAATGTCTATTTCATTCTCAGAGGTACTGACTCACCTTGAATCTCGGATACCTGAGATGCAGAGTAAGTCATATACTTAAGAAGGAAAACATTTCAAAAACCTTTATTTCTCAACATCCATCCACCCAAGATAACCTCATGTCATGACCAAAACACCTATTTCATCCCTTCTTTTCTGCCCATATGCCAGAAAAAACTGGACCATCTTTCTAAGTGATGCAAAGTCATCTTGCTCTTCTCTTCATCTCCCCAAACAATCCCAGCAGGAACTATTCTAACACTGCTACTCGATTAGATTTTACCACCTTTTCCCAGCCTCAATTCTGTTTCAATGATTAACCCCAAATGGATTGACCGGCAATTTCGTACATTGGAACAGAAAGTTTTAACCTTTAAGAAGAAGGTATGCAGAAGTAAAGTTACATGCACTACTAGTACAGGTAAGGAAAGCTCACAGTCAGGGCAGGATTTGCATAAAGATAATCATATTCGGTACATTTTTATCACAACCAGTTTCCAAGAGATAGCCTCTCCAGTTTCGTTACTGATTTTATAGCAGTAGAAACAGCATAGTTTGTAGCAATTACAGGTTTCATAAAATCAAACTGCAGTTATATTTTAAAAGAAGAATGCTTGTCATGAAATTCCCCTTGCAATAATGTTAACACATTATACTTTACATTAAGTAATAAAAAATATCTCCAAACATATCAGCACACGTTTATCTAATAAATATAGCAATCAATATACCAAAGTCTTTTTACAGTAGCCTATTTTTTCCCTCTGCCACGGCTCTATTTAGTTACTGTAACTTTCTGACTGATACCAAGGCAGAAATATTTCAGAAGAGGTCATGACATCAAAAATCATCCTCAAGAGGAAGTAAATATTTAAACATTCACCTTGTCTTAGTGAGACAAGCAGTGTCTGGTGTGCAGCAACCCCATGAATCTGAAATTGAACTGGATGCTTGCTGATCCTTTGGAGAAAGTGTCCCCGGAACAGGTGTGAGTGGTTCCTGCAGAAGGTGCTCAAGAGCACCATTCACCTGCAACGCAAGAAATGCAATCTGTTAACCGAGTTTCCAACATTATTTATACACATGAATAGCAGCCTTACTCTCCTCTTTACACTCACAGCTCAGAGGCAGGCTCATTTAGACATCAAGAGCACGGTCTCCAGGTCAGAGGAACAAACTTCATGTCACAGCCCAGCCACCCATGCTATCTTTTCGAGAAGCTATATGTGCCCTCCACAGAGGGCTACGGAAAGAATCATGAATACAAATAAAATGCTTTTAACAGTGATCCATGAAGAGTGGGTATTTTATTCCTTCTTTTTTTTTTCCTATTCTTGGTTACAAGTTAGGAAGATTATCGTCCATTTACTGAGCACATAATATAAAGCACTGGGTTGGTGCTTTATAGAAATGACCTCACTTCATCCTCAGAATAGACGTTACTCCTTTTATTTTACAAATAAGGAGACTGAGACTTGGGGAATTAGCAATTTGCTGAAGTTAGACAACAAAGTAGTAGCACTGGCACTTAAACCAGGTCTGATGCTCTTCAACATTCCTGTTGCATCTGAATGCTTTCATATTGGGGGGCTGCCTGTCACAGTTTGATGTTCTCCACAGAAAAGCAGGCAATATGGCAAGTTTAACTATATAATATAAAATGCTATTTTTATAAACGTATCTCAAATTTACTAAGTTTTAGGAGACAGAGTGATTCAGAAACAAATTAGTAAGTTTCAGCACATGAAACAAACATATTAAAACAACATCCAAAGAAATTTCTCTCCCTCTCTATCATGAAGGATCTGATTCATGGTGTAATTTACCATCATGAAAAGATAAAAGGCAACTTTTTCAAATTGCTTACAGTCAAATTTACAGAACAAAGATGACTGTGTACTAAAGTCAAATTGATAAAAATTATGTTTTCATTGTAAAATTAGTATCTTCATTACAGATCTGCAGAGAATAAAATATAGTTAATACAAATATTTATAAAAATATTTAACTACATCATCATCAGATCAGATCAGTCGCTCAGTAGTGTCCGACTCTTTGCGACCCCATGAATCGCAGCATGCCAGGCCTCCCTGTCCATCACCAACTCCTGGAGTTTACTCAGACTCACGTCCATCGAGTCAGTGATGCCACCCAGCCATCTCATCCTCTGCCGTCCTCTTCTCCTCTTGCCCCCAATCCCTCCCAGCATCAGAGTCTTTCCAATGAGTCAACTCTTCGCATGAAGTGGCCAAAGTACTGGAGTTTGAGCTTTAGCATCATTCCTTCCAAAGAAATCCCAGGGCTGATCTCCTTCAGAATGGACTGGTTGATCTCCTTGCAGTCCAAGGGACTCTCAAGAGTCTTCTCCAACACCACAGTTCAAAAGCATCAATTCTTTGGCGCTCAGCCTTCTTCACAGTCCAGCTCTCACATCCATACATGACCACTGGAAAAACCACAGCCTTGACTAGACGGACCTTTGTTGGCAAAGTAATGTCTCTGCTTTTGAATATGCTATCTAGGTTGGTCATAACTTTCCTTCCAAGGATTAAGCGTCTTTTAATTTCATGGCTGCAGTCACCACCTGCAGTGATTTTGGAGCCCCGAAAAATAAAGTCTGACACTGTTTCTACTGTTTCCCCATCAATTTCCCATGAAGTGATGGGACCAGATGCCATGATCTTCGTTTTCTGAATGTTGAGCTTTAAGCCAACTTTTTCACTCTCCACTTTCACTTTCATCAAGAGGCTTTTTAGTTCCACTTCAATTTCGGCCATAATCATTGCTAATAATACGGTGCATTTTCTTCTAGACTGTTTTTCTATGGTTTCCTTTTTTTCTAGATATAACAATACCAAATCTTGTTTTCTTAATAGAACATAAACCAAAGTTTTAATAGTTTGTAAATATTTTATATTTACATTTTATATTTTCTGGAGGAGGTCCGGTAGCTCTATTATTTTTCACTTTATTATTAGTATTAGCAAATGCAATCAGATGAAATAAATCAAGAATAATAAGTGGTAAAACTATTTCTACTAGTTGATATGATACCTGGAAAATGCTAAAGAATCAATATAAACAGTACCTCAAATAATAAAAGAATTTGGTAAGGCAACAGAAGATGACAATATTCATAAATTAAGACCTTCCATAGACACTGCATTATAAATAAGTTATATAAGCATAATGAAAAAGATGGGGAACAACAGAACTAACCTAAGTAAACTTCAGAAACAGTGTTCTGATTGCATATGTTAAAGCTGCAGACAAAAAGAACTGTACGCATACTGCACTCTAGTTAAAGATTTGGTTTTTCACAGAGGTATACAATTGCAATTGTGAAACTACTTTATGTACATTTTCAGAGTGAGTTAATAAATACATTGAGGATAATAAACAAAGTTTCTTGGTGTTAAAAACAAGAGCTACTAGAAACAGAAATGGGCTAGAACGAACTCTGATGATGGACTAGAATCAGATACATCAATATGAACTCATGATTATGTGTGTGCGTGTGTATACACACAAATAGATGTAAGACAGATATAGACATGTGTATGTGCACATGTGTGTGTTTGTATATACACAACTATCTCCTATTTCTGTCAGGGGAGAGAAATCCTAGAAGCAATTGTGAAAATTTGTTGAACACACCAAGAACCCAGAACTTGGTTTCCAAGTATTCTTCTTCAATAAGAGGAACCCAAAATCCTGGGAGGAAGGCTGATCTCAGGATCGTGGCAGAGATGAGTGTGACAAGGGAATGGGGCAAGATTAGTCCTCAGGATCCTGTGGGGCCAGAAAGTCAGCACAGTGCTCAAATTGTGATGGCAGGTCAAAAGGAAGCAGGAGCCAGCCTGAAGGTGCTCCTGACGGCCAGATAATCATCATGAACTTTATCTCAAGCAATAACAAATATTCTTGAGTTCATACTCCACGTAAGTGATTGAACAAATAAATAAGGGTGAGATAGCTCACTCTTAGAGTAAAATTCAAATTAATAAATACAGAAGGAATGATGCAAATAGAAAAATCAACCTCTCATAACCACCACCGTAATAACTGTTACAGAGCCATGAGTCAGTGATGGAAGCTAAAATTAGTGGGCAAAGATATATGAGAAAACAGGATACTTGTGTATTTCAAACTGTCTTCCCACAAGAAACTTACGAACTACAAAGGGCAAAAAAATGTAAATTTAGAGTGCAGAAAACTGATAAACTCCACCTCAATTAAGTGATCAAACTTATCACCACTAGGAATAAGGCACATCCACATCGTTTACCTCCTTATATGATTCACTGAGGTCACACCATCACTTCTGGGGTATTCTTGCCAAAAACGAGTAATCTAAATTTCATCATGAAGAAACATCAGACAAATACAAATTGAAAGACATTCCTCAAATTAACTGGCCAGCACTTTTCAGAAATGCCAAGGTCGTAAAGATAGACAAAGTCTAGAGAAGTTCCTCAAGTCAAAGGAGAATAAAGAGATATGACAGCTAATACAATGTGTCATCCTAGATTTGATCCTGAAATAGGAAAAAGACATCTGTGGCACAACTGGAAAAGTTTAAAGAAGCCTTATAAGTGGTACTGATTTTTATAGCTAATATTAATTTCATGATTTTTTAATTGTACTACAGTTACGTAAGATGTCAACATGTAGTGAAGCTGGGTGATAAGTTTATAAGATCTCTATGTCCTACTTTTGCAAACGTTTTGTAACTCAACTTACTTCAAAATGAAAGTTTAAAAACATTTCAAAAGTACTTGGGAAGTAAATAGCAAACTAAATTCAAATAGGTGAAAGAAAAGAATAAAAATGAATATGAAAACAATTGAGTAGAAGCAAGTTTTATAATGGAAAAAAACAACTATGCCAAAAGTTGTTTTTTTAAACTCTTCATAAGACAAAGAAGGAAAATGAAATTGAGCAATACCACATCTCTACAGTAAATAAAAGGGTGTTGGAAATAGCTTTACATTACTAACTTATAAAACAGAACAGCTGGAAAGGACGTGGAGAAAAGGAAACGCTCTTGCACTGTTGGTAGGGATATAAACTGATATAGACACTATGGAGAAGGTCCATCTAATCAAAGCTATGGTTTTTCCAGTGGTCATGTATGGATGTGACAGTTGGGACTGTAAAGAATGCTGAATGCCGAAGAATTGATGTTTTTGAACTGTGGTGTTGGAGAGGACTCTTGAGAGTCCCTTGGACTGCAAGGAGATCCAACCAGTCCACCCTAAAGGAGATCAGTCCTGAATATTCATTGGAAGGACTGATGCTGAAGCTGTAACTCCAATACTTTGGCCACCTGATGAGAAGAACTGACTCATTAGAAAAGACCCTGAGGCTGGGAAAAATTGAAGGTAGGAAAAGAAGGGGACCACAGAGGATGAGATGGCTGAATGGCATCACTGACTCGATGAACATGAGTTTGAGCAAACTTCGGGAGTTGGTGATGGACAGGGAGGCCTGGTGTGCTACAGTCCATGGGGTTGCAAAGAGTCGGACATGACTGAGCGACTGGACTGAAGTGATAGAGAACAGTATGAAGATTTCTTCAGAAAAACTAGGAATAAAACTACCATGTGACCCAGAAATCTCACTACAGAACATATACCCTGAGAAAACGATAACTGAAAAAGACATACGTACCCCAATGTTCACTGAAGCACTATTTACAATAGCTAGGACATGGAAGCAACCTAGATTCTACTGACAGATGAATGGATAAAGAAGATGTGGTACATATATACAATGGAATGTTACTCAGCTATTAAAAGGAACAAACTTGAGTCAGTTCTAGCGAGGTGGATGAACCTAGAGCCTGTTACAGAGATATCATATATTAACGCATATATACGGAAACCAGAAAAATGGTACTGATGAACGTATCTGAAGGGCAGCAATCGAGACTCAGACATAGAGAATGGACTTATGCACAGCCAGGGGCAGGAAAGTGTGGAACTAATTAAGAGAATAACATTAACATAATGTTATTATTATGTTATTATTAAGAGAATAGGTATTATTCATACATTATTGTATGAATAATAGTTAATGGGAAGTTGCTGTAGAACACAGGGAGCTCAATCTGGGCTCTGTGAAAACCTAGAGGAGTGCGATGGGGTGGAAGGTGGGAGGGAGTTTCAAGAAGGAGGGAACATATATGTATCCTTATGGCTGATTTATGCTGATATTTGGCAGAAACCAATGCAACACCGTAAAGCAATTATCCTCCAATTAAAATAAATTTTAAAAATAAAAAACAGAACAAAGTCAAGAACTCACCACATATATGGCTGTCTCATTTATGACAAAGATGCCATCCCATTCAGTATGGAAAACAACGAGTCAAGTTTTCCAATAAGTAGCACTTGATTGAAAATGAAAAAAAGGACTACTTCTCCCACACTATATCCAAAATGGAAAAAATAATTCCAAGTAGACTGTAGACTAACATGAGAGGTAAAACAAGACAGCTTCTAGAAAAATGGCTAAAATTACAAAACCAAGTGTTGAAAATGATATAAAGGAAGTGGAATTCTTATATGACTGGTCCACGTGTAAACTGGACAGAAGAATCATCATAGCTGTTTTATTCATAAAAGCCAAAACTTAGCCTCAAAGCAAATGTCTATCAACAATAGAATCAGTTAATAAATTGCACCAGTTATAAAATTGACTGCTCTTTAGCCATAAAGAACAAACAACTGTTGCCTACTGCAAAGAGCAACCAGACATACTACATAGTTAAAAAAATTCAAAAGAACACAGTTTATCATTCCAATGACATAAACTCAAGAAACCGATGACACTAATTTATAGTAAAAAAAAAAATGCATTATATTGATTACTTCTGGAAGGTATTCAGAAATGCAGCAAGGGAGTTCTTTGAGCTGGTGATAATATTCTGTGTCTTCCTATCAGTAGGGGTTATACAGGTGTAGTAACACCTTGTGCCGGGAGCCAGGAGCCGGTGAGCTCATGAGGAAGGAGGCTCAGCATATGCAAAGGCGGGATCGAGCCTCAGGAGTCCGCCCGGATATTCTCGAGCATCTATCCCCCAAAAAACCAGAGTCTGCCTACTTTATTGCTTTGTGCTCTCACCTCTGACTTTACTGGGGGCTGTCCCCCACCACCATCTCGCTCTGTCAAAGAGCTAACTTACAGCTCCAATTAATAAAGTTCCTGGGCAACTAGGAGTGTTTAAATCCAAACCCCTCAGATGGCTCTCTAACTCGCCTGACAAGTTTACCCGGACTCCTACAGCTATGCATACGATTGTTTACAGTCTCCCAGCCTCCAGAGGCATGGGAAGCTTAAGATATTCAAATAGCTTAGAGCCTCTCAGAGAATTAGAAACTGTCAGAATAAGACTAGTAAAGGATTTCATTGATGAGCCAATGCTTGTTGCCAAGTTTTCACATCCCCTGAATTGTATCCTTGAATATGTATTAATTAATAGTTGGTATGTAGAAAAAATAAGTAGTGGCCTTGGTGTTAGTAAATTTAGACGCTTAAGGTAATAAATTCTTTCCTTTGTTGTAAACCCATTACACATCCGCCCTATAGGAATGCAATTTTATCTTCGGAAGATGGCGCCAAACCTTAAAATAATTACTCTTAGAGAAAATAAGTCTTTGTTGATAAGTCCTTGTCAAGAGTCATAAAATGTTAGTAGGCCTTCTGGCCAGAAGATGATGTAAATCACCTAAACCATTTGTATACGATAAATTTGCAGGAAAGAAACCCTGGTTTTTGATAAGGATCAAAAACTGCTGACTTTGCATCCCCTATTATCCTCTATGTGTAACTTAGGGTATAAAAACCCCTGTTGAAAATAAAGCTATGGGCCTTGCTCACCAGCGCTTGGTCTCCCCATGTCATTCTTTTCACATTCTGGCTGAAGTCTCCATCTGCAGCGCGGAACCCACCACGCTTACTAATTATGCCTGGGCTTCTAAGACCCACTCGAGAAAGTGTCTAGGGTGAGGCACCTTCTGCTATTCGAGAGGGCGCCTGCGGCCTACATAAGTGGTGCAAACTTCTTGTCTTGAAGTTTTATTGGTCTCCTGCATAAACCAAGCTACTCAGCCTCTTTTCTCCACTGAATTTTCCTACTGAGCTATCCTCATTCTATTATTTTTTATATCTCTAATTAGCATATAAATAGTCGCCTAGGCCGTCTCTCCTTTGAATACCCTGGATCAGCCGGGGCTGGACCCCGGCAACCTTGTATTCATTAAGCTGTTCATTTTAACATTCATGTACATGCATGTGTCATATTGTATGTAAGTAATTAATCAGTAAAAATTAAAATTTTTTTTTCTTGAATGAATCCTCTTGTCTTCATTTTCATAGTTTAAATATTTTACCTATCAGACAGAGTTTTCCAAGGGATGCAATTAAAATTGGGTATTAATTTCTGAGAATCCATTTCTCCATCATATAACAGAAAAAAGGAAAAGAATGGTTTTTATTGTCCAGCTCCTTTGCTGAAATGGATGCTTAGCTCTCTTCATTACTCTTAAGAGTGAGAAAAGATATTATCCTTTCTCTTATAGTAAATGCTGACTATTCCATCCATTCAAAGTGTTTATTTCTTTTCCAAAAAATTAAGGGAAATGTTATTGGATACTCAACAGTTCAGTACTCTGGGATGTCTTAGAAAAAATATGTGTACCAAATCTGATTGTTTAGGAAAAAGACAAACTTAAAATGAGGCATAATAAAATAATGCATTATATTTTTTCTAAATAAATACTTCCAGCTATATAAAGCTACGAATGCAAAACATATTTAAATTCTCCTTAACATTAAAAAATGTAATCACATTTTCCCTCAATAATTGTGAAATTTCTAGAATTTTCCATTTCCACCAACTCAATCAACTAACATTTATTTGAAATCTTTTTGAACTGTAGTCCTCCATGATTTTTTCCTCTGAAAGTTATACTTTAAAAAAAGTGAATAATAAACAGTCCTTTTCCTTTTGGATTTCACATTCTGTCCCAGAAGACAAAATACTACAATATTTCTAAAGCCACACTTGACATAGGAAAAGTAGGGACTAGTCACAGAGGTACTGACATCTAGCAAGAGCATATAAAATGCTCAAGGTCTCCATCAGCCTCTATACTCACAGGTCCTATAATACAGTGTCTTGAGCATGGCCAGGTACCAATGTATTTTTTTTTCTAAATTCCATAAAGGAAACACAAAAAGAAAAAGTTCAGTTACAAGCAATATCTTCTGTGAAGAGAAAAAACTGGGAAACACATACACAGTCAATTATAAAAAGCAAAATAATACAATAAATTCAATCTGGCAGCTGGGATATGTTTCCATTATCTAGAAATTTTACTTATTTATCACCCTTCTGTTCAACACAATTGCCAGGTAAGTGAGGCAATTACTAAAATGTCATTGCCAGACCCAGGAACAAAAAAGGAACTGTCACAGGACCATTTCAGTTCAGGTCAGTCACTGTCAGGTCCAACTCTTTGCGACCCATGGACTGCAGCAGGCCAGGCTTCTATGTCTGTCACCAACTCCTGGAGCTTGCTCAAATTCATGTCCATCAAGTTGGTGATGCCATCCAACCATCTCATCCTCTGTCGTGCCCTTTCCCTCTTGCTTTCAGTCTTTCCCAGCATCGGGGTCTTTTCTAATGAGTCAGTTCTTCACATCAGGTAGCCAAAGTATTGGAGCTTCAGCTTCAGTCCTTCCAATGAATATTCAGTTGATTTCCTTTAGGATTGACTGGTTTGATCTCCTTGTAGTCCAAGAGACTCTCAAGAGTCTTCTCCAACACCACAGTTCAAAAGCATCAACTCTTCAGTGCTCAGCCTTCTTTATGGTCCAACTCTCGCATCCATACATGAGTACTGGAAAAACCATAGCTTTGACTAGATGGACCTCTGTCAGCAAAGTAACGTATCTGCTTTTTAATATGCTGTCCAGGTTGGTCATAGGTTTTCTTCCAAGGAGCAAGCGTCTTTTAATTTCATGGCTGCAGTCACCATCTGCAGTGATTTTGGAGCCCAAGAAAATAAAGCCTCTCACTGTTTCCATTGTTTCCCCATTTATTTGCCACGAAGTGACGGGACCAGATGCCATGATCTTATTAGTGCTTTGAATGTTGAGTTTTAAGCCAGCTTTTTCACTCTCCTCTTTCACTTTCATCAAGAGGCTCTTAGTTCCTCTTTGCTTTCTGCCGTGAGGATGGTGTCATTTACATCTGAGGTTATTGATATTTCTCCTGGCAATCTTGATTCCAGATCTCGCGTGATGTACTCTGCATATAAGTTAAATAAATAGGGTGACAATCTACAGCCTTGATGTACTCCTTTCCCGATTTGGAAACAGTCTGTTGTTCCATTTCTGGTTCTGTTGTTTCTTGTCTTGCATACAGATTTCTCAGGAGGCAGGTTAGGTGGTCTGGTATTCCCATATCTTTAAGAATTTTCCAGTTTGTTGCGATCCACACAGTCAAAGGCTTTAGCATAGTCAATGAAGAAGAAGTAGATGTTTTTCTGGAATTATCTTGCTTTTTCTACAACCCAGTGGATGTTGACAATTTTCTTTTTGGTTCCTCTGCCTTTTCTAAATCCATCTTAAACATAGGACCATTTTCTTATTTCCCCTAGAACTTTGATAGAGTTTCATAATATATAAATATTTTGGTCCATTATATTTCAATAGTCCTCTTTTGACTTTTGATCTATTCTTTTCATATGGAGAAGGAAATGGCAACCCACTCCAGTATCCTTGCCTGGAAAATTCCAGAGACAGGGGAGCCTGACGGGCTACAATCCATGGGGGTCTCAAAGAGTCGGACACCACTGAGCAACTAACATTTTTGCTTTTCTACTCTTTTCACACAATAGAGTTTCTCAGTTTCTCTGAATTCAATTCTTCCTAAGCCATTACCAATGTTTCAATTTGCAGGCTGGATCTAATTACTGAAGCATTTATCAGAACCCAGGTAGCAACGTGTTATTACCTTACTAATTAATGCTCCCCAGGAGACTCTGGAATGAATATAGGCCACTCTGCAAAAATAATGACCACTGAAATCATAGCCCTAACACACCATAAGGCTGCACATCTCAATACAGTCCATTTCATTAGGACTCTAGTAAAAGATGAAGAGGTTAACCCCAGAAACCTGCAGAGCAGCATAAACATGATATGGGCTTGTGGCTAAACCTTAGCACACAGTCCCCAGTTCTGCCTTTATGATTCTGATAGTGATGCAAACGCCACAGAAAGGAATATTAAAGAAGAATTACATAATCCTCTCTCCACCAATTGTTAGCTTGTTTGCTGTAGATTTAAACACTGCCACGGGCTTCTAGTGGTTGGCAGCTCACACTGCGGAAAATGTCACTGGCTTTTGCTATTCTACTAGCTGTGCTCCACAGAGCAGAAAATTAAGCCTGACATATTTGGGGGAGGAGTTTTCTGGTTTGTAAGAACTTATAAAAATAGCCATACTTATTTATTCCAGGGTCACATTTTTAAGTTCTTGGTCGTGCTGAAATAAACAATTTTAATACACGTGCTAAGTTCTTAGTTCCTTCCCTAAGGCAAACAGATTTTCATTTCTAACTTTAAAAGAAACACACACACAGTAAAAGAAAATATTTTTGTATCTATAGCATATGAAAATTTTAAAAAACTATCTAAAACCATACATTTCTGCTTCAGTTTATTCTCCTTCTGAATAAAGTCTAAGTATTATAACTAGTCATTTATCAAAATATTAGCATTTCATGATGAATAACTTAGATTTGATGCACAAATATGATAGAATCCTGAATTTCCATCATACTTAAATTTACTTTGTTTCACACATTATTTGAATCATGCTACAATGTAAGACTAATGATCCCTCTTTAGCTGGAGGTTTGTTTTTGCATATTTGAAACATTTAGATGTGTTTTTTTCCTTCTGTTATAGGTGACATGTAGTTCTACCATAGGAATCACACAGGCTGCCTGACCAAACTTAATTTACAAATGTGGAATAAAACTATGAGTTACTGAAATGAGTCATAGAGTAAGATCCTCATTGAAGAAAAATACAGTAGTGTTTCTGGAAAAGTTTCTGGAAAAACGCGGACTAAATCATTCAGAGGCATCTGTCAACTTCATCAAAACAAGGACACACCTTCCTGCTGCTGCTGCTGCTGCTAAGTTGCTTCAGTCGTGTCTGACTCTTAGTGACCCGATGGACTGCAGCCTACCAGGCCCCTCCATCCATGGGATTTTCCAGGCAACAGTACTGGAGTGGGATGCCATTGCCTTCTCCACACACCTCCCTATCTCTTGCCAAATTTCTTTCTTCCCCAACTTTGTTCTTTCATGCAACCTCAAAGAAAGGAACTGTATCGGGCATCAAGATTCTATCTATAATAGGGACAAACCTGACTCCACATTGGATCTGTTTCTTTTACTTTAACCTTTGTATTCTATTACTCTTTAAGTAATAGGGAGCTCAAATCTAGTGCTCTGTGACAACCTAGAGGGGTGGGATGGGGTGGGAGGGATGTACAAGAGCGAGGGGACACACACATATATATGGTTGATTCACATTGGTATTTGGCAGAAACTGGCACAAAATTGTAAAGCAATTATCCTCCAATCAAAAAAAAAAAAAAATGTGGCCTAATAGCTTGAAATATTCAAGATAGCCCATTCTCAAGACTCTCACCTTTAAAGGTATAACACTTTTCCATTCTTGAAGAGACAAAAAGTTGCAGAATAGAGAACAACATGTGCCTGGCTGGAGGTTTACAGGCACATCATGACCTAACCTAGGAGGGCAGTGGCAAGAACACAGGATTCCAGCACCAAGAAGTTTGCAACAACCAACACCACCTTCTCCCTCTCTTAGCCTTTAAAAATGCTTTGCTGAAATCCTTCAAGGAGTTTGGGGTTTGGGGTGTGAGCCACCCATCTCCTTGTATGGCCTTGCAACAAACCTTTCTTTGCCCCCAACCTTGGTGTTTCAGTGTCTGGCCTCACTGTGTACTGGGCACACACATGCATTTGGTAACGTATCTGTCACATGACAGGTCCATTTTATTCTACGTGACAAGAATTACAGCCTTTGGAGAAAAAAGCTCCCAAAGTTCTGTCTTTCCCCAGCTCCTCATTTTTGTGCAAAGCCAGCAGTCTCACAGCACTGCTTTCTCTCACCGTGGCTTGGAAAGACATCTCTGTCTTTTTAAAGTTCTATTGATCACGCTAATGACATTTACTCAGCACCTGCTGAGCAAAAGTCACAGATCCACCTGCTCTAAGGACACAGAAACACACAGGCCATGGCATGGCTTTCCTTCAACAAAGATGAATGTCCTCTGATTGCTGTTTTATAAAGTAGCCCTGGATGCCTGACATGGTCCTAGCAGCCAAGAAATCTCTCATCCACTTACCCACACCTGTCATCTTGTCTTTCCCATCTTGCTTGCTTGCATGTTTGCTCCATTGTGTTAGACTCTTTGTGACCCCATGGACTGTAGCCCACTAGGCTCTTCTGTCCATGGAATTTTCCAGAGAAGAATACTGGAGTGGGTTGCCATCTCCAGGGAATCTTCCCAAGGGGAGAATCTCCGGGGGATCCAGGAGATCAAACCCACATCTCTTCCATCTCCTGCACTAGCAGGTGGATTCTTGACCACTGAACCAGCTGGTAAGCCCTGTCTTTCCCATAAGTATTTCCATTCAAGTTAAGAAAAGCCAGCATTCCCTCCACGAACCACCACCATTCAAGCTGTACATGCTCTTTTCTTCAAATAGACACTGATGACAGTATTTTGCAGGAAATGTCTAAGCCTTAATTCTTATGTGATTTAATGCTTCTTCATCGATGATTCTCGGAGTGTGACTCCCCACCACCTTTGCATGAGTGATTGCAAATCCCTAGAGAAAAGAGATAGATTTTTGACTTTTTGAGCCCTCAACACAATTAAACACTAACGTCCTCTGTGATTATGAGGACGATCAACCCAGAATTACAGGTGCTCCTTTACTCACTCCAAAGCGTCTTCCAAGCAGAAACACAGGCCAAAAGGCTATCTATGAAGTCCAGGGACCAAAGACAAGAAAGCAAGCATCTGGGTAACAATTCTGGTTCTTAGAAAACACCCCTGTTTTAAATGAGGTCAAGGATTTACTGCATTTAAAATACAAACTGACACACGCTGAAGCTCTCTGGTTTTTACTACCTTCAGAACCCTGGGCTGCTTATCTCCTATTTTGTTACAATTGCTTTATATTGTCTTGTTCTTTCTTTTTCTCTTTCTGGGTTCTGAGGTATGCCCTGGATCAGTGAAATCTTGCCCTGAACATAGGGCAGCAAGTCACAGGTTGTGTCCATCACCTTTCTCTAGCTGACATGTTTTAAATGACCTGAAGTGTCTACATCTGTTCTCTTATGTCATTATAAGAAGCACCAAAAGGGAGCCCCACAACAAGCCAAACAAGCCCAGCCCAGCCTCCTCCGGGTCCTCAGGAGGCAGCAACCAACACTAGCAAGGTCCGTGTCTCCCATCACAAGACCATCCCTGCTCATTGTAAAAGGCTTTCTGTGGCCTTTGGCTCTTTGGTTGTTTTTTGTATGATGAGCAAATCTAGCTTAAAGAAAGCATTATTTTCAGACTGAGAAGTATTCTATGTCTTAAAAATGTAAAAATCTTGAAACTGTATATGTATAGTATACTTTATTTATACAGACACATCACAGAGATACTACAGGTCTGCTTCTAGGTCATTACAATAAGGCAAATAATCCAACAGAGCAAGTCACACACACTTTTTGGTTTCCTGGTGTGTATGAAAGTTACATTTATACTACATTGTAGAGTATGAAGCATGCAACAACACTGTGCCTAGCAAAACAATGTACATGTCCAATTAAAAATACTTTATTGCTAAAAAATGCTAACCACCATCTGAACCTTCAGCAAGTTATAAATCTTTTTTGCAACATCAGAGATCACTGATCACAGATCATAACAAATATAACAACAATTAAAAGGTCTGAAATTGTGTGAGACAAAATGTGGCACAGAGACACAAAGTGAGCAAACCAAGAGAAAAGCAATAAAACCGGGATGTGGGGGCAGAATCTGAGGTCTCTGTATTATCTAAAATGTCCAGTTTTCAGCAAGAGACTTGAGACATGCAGAGAACAGGAAATTGTGAACTGTAGCCAGGAAAAGGGCTTCCCTGGTGCCTCAGCTGATGAAGAATCTGCCTGTAATGCTGGAGCCCCCGGAACAATTCCTGGGAAGGGAAGTTCCCCTGGAAAAGGGATAGGCTACCCACTCCAGTATTCTTGGGCTTCCCTGGTTTCTCACATGGTGAAGAATCTGCCTGCAATGTGGGAGATCTGGGTTTGATCCCTGAGTTGGGAAGAACCCCTGGAAGAGGGCATGGCAACCTACTGCAGTATTCCTGCCTGGAGAATCCCCATGGACAGAGGAGCCTGGCAGGTTACAGCCCCTGGGTTCGCAGTTGGACATGACTGAGTGACTAAGCAGCAGCAGCAGTCAGGAACAGGGCAGAAAACAGAAACTGAGTGAGTCTAGAGGTAGAATTTAGAAGAAGAGACTGCAAAGTAGCTCTTACAAATATATTCAAGGAACTAAAGAAGCCAAATTAAAAGAATTAAAGTATGATGACAATGAGATTTTTAACTAGAGAATATAAGAAAAATTGTAAAGAAAATGAAAAGTTGTAGAGTAAAAAAAACAAGTAACTGCAACAAAAAGTCACAAAGGATTCAAAAGCATGTCTGAGGTGGCATACAAAAGAAAAAACTTTAACAGAGGATCAATAGAAATGGTACAATATTAAAAACAGAAAGAAAAGAATGGGGAATGAACAGAGACCTAAAGCCTACCAACAAGAACACTAACAGATGTGCAAATCAGGGTCCCAGAAGGAGATGAGAGAGAAAAAGAAACAGACTATTTTTGAAGAAATAATGGCCAATAAATTCCCAAACTTGATGACAAACTTAATCCACAAAAAGCCTAAACGTTTCCAACAAACAAAAAGAGCTACAGCTAGGAACATCATGGACAAATGGCTGAAATGCCAACATAAAGATAAAATCTTGAAAGACACAAGAAAAAAGAAATGACTTATCACAGAGAGCTCAGGAGAAGGATGACGTATTTAGAATGTTGGGGATAAAAAAGTCAACTGAAAATCTTATATCCAGTAGGATTTCCCTTCAGACATGAAGATGTAGAAAAAATATTCACAGATAAGCAAGGGCTGAGATAACTCACTGTTAGCAGACCTGCCCTAGAAGAAATTCTAAAGAAAGTCTTTTGGCTGAAAGGAAATTACACCAGATGGTAACTTAAGTCCACAAGAAGAAATATAGTGCCAGAAAAGATAAATATATAGGATAATATATAAAAACTGTGTAAATATATTTTTTCTTCAACTAACAGTAAAGCTAACAGTATAAAATAAGTAATGCACATCTCTATTGTTGGATTTATAAGAGATGTAAAAATACGACAGTAGTAACACAAGGATATGGAAAGAAATGTAGCCATACTGCACCAAAGTTTTCCTCTTAAAAAACTAGAAACAGAACAGCAATCTAAACCCAAAGCAAGCAGATTCCATTACTTAGAGAAGTTTAGAAAAGGGAAATTTACAGAGACAGAAAGCAGCTTAGTGGCTGCCTGGGGTATAAATGCAGGAACAAGAATTGCCTGCAAACAGCCTAAAGGGTCATTCTGATGTGATACAAAATAGCCTAAAACTGGATCAGAATGATGACTGTGTAACTCTATCAGTTCAGTTCAGTCGCTCAGTCGTGTCCAACTCTGCGACCCCATGAATCGCAGCATGCCAGGCCTCCCTGTCCATCACCAACTCCCAGAGTTCACTCAGACTCATGTCCATCAAGTCAGTGACGCCATCCAGCCATCTCATCCTGTCGTCCCCTTCTCTTCCTGCCCCCAGTCCCTCCCAGCATCAGAGTCTTTTCCATTGAGTCAATTCTTTGCATGAGGTGGCCAAAGTACTGGAGTTTCAGCTTTAGCATCATTCCTCCCAAAGAAATCCCAGGGCTGATCTCCTTCAGAATGGACTGGTTGGATCTCCTTGCAGTCCAAGGGACTCTCAAGAGTCTTCTCCAACACCACAGTTCAAAAGCATCAATTCTTTGGTGCTCAGCTTTCTTCACAGTCCAACTCTCACATCTATACATGACTAATGGAAAAATCATAGCCTTGACTAGACGAACCTTTGTTGGCAAAGTAATGTCTCTGCTTTTCAATATACTATCTAGGTTGGTCATAACTTTCCTTCCAAGGAGTAAGCGTCTTTTAATTTCATGGCTGCAATCACCATCTGCAGTGATTTTGGAGCCCAGAAAAATAAAGTCTGACACTGTTTCCAGTTTCTCCATCTATTTCCCATGAAGTGATGGGACCAGATGCCATGATCTTCGTTTTCTGAATGTTGAGCTTTAAGCCAACTTTTTCACTCTCCTCTTTCACTTTCATCAAGAGGCTTTTGAGTTCCTCTTCACTTTCTGCCATAAGGGTGGTGTCATCTGCATATCTGAGGTTATTGATATTTCTCCCAGCAATCTTGATTCCAGCTTGTGCTTCTTCCAGCCCAGCATTTCTCATGATGTATTCTGCATATAACTCTATAGGGGCACTTTAAAATCTCAGCCAAAATTAATGAATTTAATTGTATGCAATGTATACCTCAATAAAGCTATTAAAATATAAATTATTTGATTGGTAGTGGAAAAATATGCATGAGAATTGCACAAATAAATGAAAATCTGTGTTCCTAAACTGAAGTATCATAGGCAGAGACTTAAAAATAAAGAAATTCACTTGATCCTTTCTTTACAATTTTATAGTCAATAAAATATCATCTAGTTTTATCCATTAGAAATGAAATACTTAAACTATTTGCCTGTTGTCTTTTGTCTTAACTATTGAAAGATTTTTTTTAATGTCAGTATAAATACATCTTGACTTTCCTCTTAAGCAAGATACTCTGTTTTTTTCAAGTAGAAAAACATTAAGATTGCAACAAATTTTGACAATTTTGGCCAAAAATCTATAAACATCTAGATATTGCCAAATGATGCAAATATATATATTCTGCAATAAAATGCCTTGTGATCTGGATTCTACTGAGCAAATTTCCAATATAAAATAACCTAAGTCATCCTGAAGCCTGAAAACAGACTATCTAGATCCCAAATAATCATCTCTTAAGATAGTTTTAGTTGTAAATAAATCTATGTTAAATCAAGCTATCAAAAATGGAAAAATCTGAACCATTATAAGGAATATGGGGAAGTTGAATTTTTCTTGGAAAATTGGAGTTCTGAGAAAACAAAATCTGATTTCGTTAATATAAAACTATCCATTTCTAAGTCTGCTAGAAAAAAACCTAAAGAAGTCATGTATCTTTACAAGAAACAAGGACTGTTTCTTATAGGAAGTGAAAAATCTTAGCTACTTTACTCCAAGGGCCAGAGAATATGAATGGAACAGAGTCTAAATCATGTATTAAAATTTCATGAAGGAGTGATTAGAAAAAAAAAAAAAAGTCTATATATGGGTAAATGTCCTGAGTGTAGATGAACTTATACAAATGATTTCAAAAAATTTATTTGCTTCTTCCTTGATTCCTAATTCTTAAAGATTCTCACTATAGTAAGAACCTGTCAGTCACCCTTTCAAAAGTGAACTCTTCCAGCCTCAATTAAGACGCTTCCAGGCTTTCCATGCCTACTTCCAGGGGCAATATCCAAAGTCAGGAATGCCTCTGATCTTTCATGCCATGGATCAAACACAAACCAGACAAACATATAGACACGCAGCAAAGTAATCTTGTAGAAAAACTGATTTTTTGCTCTTCACTTTTGTAACATGTAAATGGTATGTAATAATTTAGGATATCGCTCGGTCAGTCCAGGAGGGAAGGACAAAGTTTTCGTATTCTGCAGCTGCTGAACAAAAACAGCTAAAACCATGCTAAACTAGTACACTGGCATTTTCTTTGCTGACCTAAATTACAAAGCACTTGCTTCAAGACGAGCAAGCAGACTAATTTTAAACACCAATTACATCTAACACATAATATAGTTAGTTATTCAGAGAGAGCAGTGTAGACACATCAGACAAACTGGCATAGTCTAATTTCAGAGAAATTAGCTGGCACATGGCTTTCAGAAGTCTTTGAAAAATCACCTGGTCAATGATTTGAGTCAATATTTTTAGATTCAAAAACGTATCCTTTATGATCACTTTCCTAATTTTATCTTATTTAAATTGCTTTCAGTTCATCTTACCAAATAAGTTTTCCTTTACAACAAAAACTGCGAACTTTCTAATTAAATTCAAAGTATCTACTTCTCTCAGAAGCACTGAGAAATCAAGTTAAGAAATTTAGCAATTCACCCAAATGTTATACAAAATTAAAATGATTTACAAGGACAGAGGGAACACTCAGAAACAGTAAATTAGCTTCTTAAGGAAACTTAAGCTTTTTTTTTTTTTTTAAGGTACTACTTTAGCATTTAGCTGGTTACCTGCTTTGTTAAAAATTCTAAAAAGAATTGGTGAATCTTTTTTATCAACATGTATTTGTACAAAGGACATAAGCAATGTACAGTTTTCTTGGGCTCCAAAATCACTGTGGATGGTGACTGCAGCCATAAAATTAAAAGATGTTTGCTCCTTGGAAGAAAAGCTACGACAAACCTAGACAGCATATTAAAAAGCAGAGACATCACTTTGTTGACAAAGGTCTGAACAGTCAAAGCTATGGTTTTTCCAGTAGTCATGTACAGATGTGAGAGTCGGACCATAAAGAAGAATGAGAACCTAAGAACTGATGCTTTTGAGGTGCAGTGCCACAGAAGACTCTTGAGAGCCCCTTGGACAGCAAGGAGATCAACCCAGTCAATCCTAAAGGAAATCAACCCTGAATAATCAATGGAATGACTGATGCTAAAGCTCCAATACTTTGGTCACCTGATCCAAAGAGCCAACTCATCAGAAAAGACTGAGGGCAGAAGTAGAAGGGGGCGACAGAGAATGAGATGGTTGGATGGAGTCATCAACTCAATGGACAGGAGTCTGAGCAATGCCAAGAGACAGTGAAGGATACCGAAACCTAACACGCTGCAGTCCATGGAGTTACAGAGTCGGACACAGCTTAGCAACTGAACAACAAAAAATATACAATGTATTTTTAGCAAACTTAAAAACAAACATCAATACACACATGGTGTGACTACACTGGGGTAAATTCATGATCCTCAGAAAAAAATAATCCATTTAAATACAATACCAAAGACATAGCTCTAATGGTGGTAAAATCAGACATATCACCATGGCTACAGTTTTGTTCTGACGTATGAAGCATTTTCTAACTAATCTTTCCTTCCTATTCTCTCCCAATTGGGCCAATGATCCTTAAATTGTATGGTTTAGATATTGTGAGGTTTAATTTTGTGTCACATTGGCTAGACCCCAGTATCCAGGTATTTGGTCAAACGTGTGTGGATGTTGGGCTTCCCTGATAACTCAGTTGGTCAAGAATCCACCTGCAATGCAGGAGACCCCGGTTTGATTCCTGGGTTGGGAAGATCTGCTGCAGAAGGGATAGGCTACGCACTCCAGTATTCTTGGAAGCTGCTATATTTTTCAATGAGGTTAACACAGAAAACATATTTTCCTCCATAAAGTGTATAGGCCCCTTCCCATCAGTTGAGGGACTTTAGAAAAAGACTTGCCCCAAGGAATTGGGAATTCTGCCAAGTGACTGTCTTGAGACTTCAATTGCAATGTCAACTCTTTTCTGGGTCTCCAGACTTCTGGTCAGCCCTGCAGACTTGCCAGCCCCAGGTTCTTAAAATAAAGCACTCGATACATAGATTATATCTAGATACATTTATTATTCTTTAAGTTCTATTTCTTTGGAGCATTCTGACTACTACAGATTTATAATGCTTTTTTAATTTTAACGGTGGTAAATATTACTGAAAGGTCTTTAATAGAGAAATGATTAACTCCTCCATGGAATGCCATTTGAAATAAAACTGTTATTAAAATTCATACTTCTCTTGGTTGATAAGAGGACAGGGAAAACTGAAGGCAGAAAACTGATCTTTCTTCCATTTCCTCTATTTCTCTATTGCAAACACTGATGCAGCAGTAAGTGTGGAGCCAAGTAAAAGACTACTACAAAATTTTAAGCAACGCAGCTGACCCCCACCCTATGTCAGAGAGAGCTAGCTATTTTTCTAGTGGAAGGAAATAGGTTCAGATAAGTCAAGACAAGTCTGGAAGGTCACAAAATCATCTGATGGGAGAGCCAGAAATAGAAATGCCCCTCCTGTGTCCGAGATGTACTCATCAGTTGGAATCATTCTCCAAGTTTTTGGTACATTTATGTGTGTGTATGTATTTCATTGAGAACAAATACTTGTTCTACTTTGTCTCTAGCTGAGAAGAAGCTACCAAGCCTTACATTCTAATGTGAACTGTCATCAAGAACTACAATCATTATGCAATTTCTTACTTGTCCACAACTTCTAGTTCTTTTTCCTTACTTCAAATAACTTAACGTTGTTGGTTTCCCCTAGAACTATGACAGCTGTCTAAGGACCCTGCCTTAGTCTTTCCACAGTCAAAATGAACAGCACAATGTCAAGAAGTAAAATCACAGGCTTCACTTTGATGCCACTGTGAGTGTTGGACAGAGAGTCAGGCCCAGGCTCCTGCAGACTGGAGAGGACAGGAATTTTGCCCAGAGTAAAAGGGAACAGAAATAAGTATGTGGATGGAGATGGGTGATTGGCAGGTAGATTTAGGGAAGAATATCTGGTACAACTCTTGCCTCAGTAAAAAAAAAAAAAAAAGGACGAGAGAATGGTATTCAAAGAAATGGGACTAACACAATTCAGTGATATAGACACAAATGACTAGGCAGGTGATCAGGCTGGAGCTTCCTTCAGTAGGGCAGTGATACAGAGGTGAATGTGCTGTTGTACCTATTCCTGTGACAGGAGTAGAATCAGGGAGCACAACAGCTGGCTGGAAACCACAGTTGTCTTTTGGAATCCATGGGGCATTGGTTCCAGGATGCCCCAAGAGTACCAAAATCCAGAAGCCACAGGCACCGAGGGCAGATTGTAATTAAGAGGACAGCACTATAGTCTAGGTGAGAAAGACAGAGACTTAAGTCTTAGGGAAAAGGTAGTAAGGCCAGAGGGAATGGGTGGATCTCATCAACTATCCAGGAGGCAAAATCAGCAGGATCTACTGAATATTCTGAATGTGGAGAAGAAAGATTTTGGCATGAAGCATGATCTGAAGATTTGAGCTGAGTTAGAGAAGGGAGATGAAACACAGATCTCAGGGAGAGGAAAATGAAGGAAGGAGATGGTAACATCATAAATACAAAGTTCTTACAAGATATTCACAAGGAAATGTTCATTCATTTACTGAAGATGGAGGCTCACGAAAGAAGTCGAGATAGTAATTTGAGAATCAATGATGCACAAGTAGGCAAAGCCACAGTCATTCATAAAACAGCTCAGGCAAAGCACCATTTTTAAGTGGAATGGTTTGTTGAGTTTTTCTCGTCTTTTTTTTTTTTTTAACCACCATCATCTACCTAATCTTGCTTTAGAATTTAGTGACATTGAGAACTAATTCCAGTTTTGTGTTTCTGGACAGGAAAATGAAGCAAAGCTTGGGTTCTTGCTATTCAGTTGCTCAGTCATGTCTGACTCTTTGCAATCCCATGGACTGCAGCATGTCAGGCTTCCTGTCCTTCACTCCTGGAGTTCTTATCTCTCCTAGAAAAATGTGGATGGTAGAATTGCTAGGGGGCCTAATGAAGAAAGGTGAAAACGTAACTCTAAGGATACACTTTTTATTTCCTATCCCTATTCTCTGCTTCTCTATTCCCCAATTCTGTTGTGTATCGATATGCATGTATATTTTTTTCTCTTTCTCAAATCTAAGCATATTCGTGATATCCACCTGGAAAAATATGAAAAGAATTAAGATAACACTTATCTCCCCTTCCATCTTCTGAAGGAGATAATCAACTAATTCCATTTAATAATGCATTACCCAATAATCAACTAGTGTACTTTTTAGCCACAAATAACAACACAGCACACACACACACACACAATCAAACTCACTAGAAACAAAACGAACCCCACCTTCAAAGACAGATCAGCAAGTGTCATGTTCATTCATTCAAGAACAATTTGTTATATTAGGTTCACTGCTAGACACAGACAGAGACACAAGCATGGCTAAGACTGTCAGTGTCCTTAGAGAGTTTATAGTCTAGCAAGGGAAACAGATAAAAAGTAATTTAAATAGACTCTGTTAAGTACAACTTATACGGCTGAGTGCAGGCAGAGAGAGAAGTGTAAGAAAACTCCATGACCTCTACTGCACAAAAGCACGGCACTGAGCTTGCATCTAGGCTTCCCTCATGGCTCAGATGGTAAAGAATCTGCCTGCAATGCAGGAGACCTGGGTTCGATCCTTGAGTCCGATCCCTGGGTTGGGAAGATTCCCCTGGAGGAGGGCACTGGCAACCCGCTTCAGTATTCTTGCCTGGAGAGTCCCCATGGACAGAGGAGCCTGGCAGGTTACTGTCCACAGGGTCGCAAAGGGTCAGACACGACTTGAGCGACTAAGCACTGCACTGCACAGCACAAGCTTGCATTTAAGCATCATGGCTTTAAGAACTTACATTTTCCCACCTATCCATGTAATATTTATTAAGGCAAATCACGTCACATGCATTTGTGATTTAAACAGACAACTCTCCACCCACAAAGACTGGGATGACTCAAACCACATTTCACCTCCGATGTCATCTCCTGCTCTATTTCACCACTGCTCTAAGGGTTTTTAATCACCCTGTAACTTCTAGTTTTAATTATTCAGTCTATAATCATTGTCTGTTAAAACTATGCTTTGTACATCTATTTCAGCTAGGAACAGAAAAATGCAGGAAGATTACAAATGCATGAGGCTTTCACACAGAGCAAATATTTTGGTATCTGCGATTAACCTGGGGCAAAATGGCAGAGCCAGTAAAATCCTATTTATCTCTGAATCCTCCTCCTCCTCCTCTGCCCTTTGAGAGAGCCCTCTTCATGTACAGGGGGCTGTATTTGAGCTTGGGCTGCCCCAAGACCTTGACCATCCAACTTGGATTAAAGTGCTCCTGTTTTAACATCCTACATGCAGACAGACACATGAACAGGTGTTAATTCTTAACCTGAAATAATGCCTCTCTCTAAAGGTGGGATTTTTAAAACCAGGTTGCTATTCTCAAATACAGAAAATAATCTCTTCCTTTAAATCACACCAGAGCACACAATTCTAACCAGCTGGACATCAACAAGGTGATGTTGCCATATGATCCAGTCATCCCACTCCTGGTCATATATCTGGGCAAAACTTTTCATTCAAAAAAATACATGCATTCCCTGTGTCCAAAGCAGCACTATTCACAATAGCCAATGTCCTAAATGTCCTAATGACCTAAATGTCCTAATGTTCTAATGTGACACACAATAGCCAATGTCCTAAATGTCCTAAATGTCCTAATGACCTAAATGTCCACTGACAGATGAATAAAGATGTGGCATATAAACACAATGGAATATTACTCAGTCAATAAAAAAAGGATGAAATAATTCTATCTGCAGCTATGTGGATGGACTTGGAGATTATCACACTATGCAAGGCAGTCAGAAAAGTACCATATGATACGACTTACACGTGGAATTTAAAATATGGCACAAATGAACTTATTTAAGAAACAGAAACAGCCTCACAGACATAGAGAACAGACTTGGATGGGACAGGGATGCCTGTGCTGCCCAAGCTGAGTCTTGACGAAACAGACTGGCGGGGGGCGGGGTGGGCGGCGGCAGTGGGACACATCATTTGTAAAGATACATATCAAAGAAAGAAGAGATACATATATGAAATAAGACCATAACCCACATGATTGTGGTCGGCTGGAGCACAGAGAGCGTATAGGAGTTAGTCAGAAAAGAACGGGCCGAGAGGTCCCACGCCATGCTCAAGAGATCAGCTCCAGCCTGTTTAGTACAGACAGTAGAGCGCTGCCGGGAAAACTTCATCAGGAGACAGGTACATGTGCATTTTGGCACAATCACTCTAAGAATAAGGTTAAAAATTGATTAAAGGGGAAAAGGAAATAAAATGGCTACAGTAACAATCTAAGGGGGCAAGATGCAGGCCAGACAGACAAACGCAGGAACAAGGACAAGCAGTGATGATGGGCAGGAAAGGCCAGACCAGAAGCACAATCAGCCAACAGGGCTAATGTTCCAGGGGCAACGGGAGTGAGAAAATAAGGTGAGGAAATGGGAAGAACCCAAGTAGCCTTCCAGTGTTCTAACTTGGGTGCAAAAGGAATCCACGGGCCTAGGAGTGAAGTGTAGCCAGGAACCTCATGCCTCCCCTGATGACACACAGCGCCACCTGCAGGCCAGTCTTGTGATCACTGCATCCGCATGCGTGGGCGTGCGCGCAACACACACAGTTGATCAGTCTCTCTCTCCATTCCTCTTTTGTGTATCTTCTCCTTTTCCCAAGTCTCTCTAACACACACTCTGTAATTTTCTATTTATCCTTTTCCTATGTATCAGGATTTATTAGTCTTTTTTTCTTTTCTTCAGTTTCTTTTCCATCACCCTGCCCATTCAAAGAACGGATAGAACCCCTCTAGATCAGCATTTCTTGCACATCTGGGGAGTGGAAAAGTCAGTATAAATGCCTGACTTAACACATTCATCTTGTCAAATCAGTGGAGGTAAAAAGGAACAAATCTGTAAGCAAAGGTAAATATTTCTGTTTGAGATACTTTATTCCAGGTAGGCAATAATTGGAATCTAAAAAAAAAAAAAAAAAATCTTTTAAAGTATTTAACAATGTAAGTCAAGGAAAATTTCAAGAAAACATTTCAAATAATATTTGACTCCAAAGGTTCAAAGACACCCTCTTTTCTTACAAAAGTGAAATGGTCAACCCTGAGAAATGACCTAGTGGAGCTACTTTGAAATAGGGAAACTCTAAAATATAAGCATAAACATATAAGCTATAAAAATAAATATATGGAAAAGAGTATTTAGGAAGCAGAAAGACTTCTAAAAGAAAACACGGTGAGGTTGCCCACTGACTACTTCAGACCACTATCCAGAGGACAACAGAGTGATGCTTACAAATTCAATACACATACACGAAGAGAAAGAAAGTATGATTTGGCATTTACACTCTGCCAAGAAGGCATGTAAGTAAAAAAGCAACATACAAATATGTTTCAATATGCAAAAATATTTAGTAATACTTTTCCCATGAGCACTTATAATCAAAACTACTACAGCCATCCAAGAGATGAATGGAAAACTGTGGCAACAGACTGGCAGTGAGCATTGAAGCTACTCAAAAGAAGAACTGAGACTAAAAAAATGCAGGATCAGGATTATAGAAGACACTGAAAATACTACTGCCAAAGTTTGGAGAAAGTTTAAAAATGGGATGCAGGCTAAAGATTCTCATTTCCTTTCCTTTAGAGCTCAGGGATATGTCATTTGAATCTGATAAATCAAACCGTGGTGACTTTAAGTGTATTTACCAGTAAAGAGGTAACTGTCAGGAAACATAATCAAGTAACAAGAAAAAGAGTTAAGATATAAGAAATAGAAAATACAGTGATTTTAATATCAATTCATATGATGGTATAAAGAATACTATTTGAGATAATATGGGTAGAATGTAAATGTGTACTTTCAATATAACTAGTTGATTGGAAATAAAGAACAGGAAATATATAACTTTTGATTATTAATAAAAATTGACCAGAAAAAATTAAAATAGCACTTTTTTTCTAGTAATGTAGAGGGCTTAATACTTTTCAAACCAACAACTTCTGCATAATTTCCAGAGAAGAAATTTGGTCCATTATTCTGGGAGAAAGTTCAGAAATTAAATTGTGCTTAAGTGCTTCATAATTATGAGCTCTTTTTCTTTTATATAATTTTATCATAACATACCAATGTTCACCATAACATTGTCCACCAATCCATGCATCTCAAAAGTGTCTTTAAGGAAATATTAATAAATGGATGCCAAAGGAACCAAAGGAAGTTACAGAATGACACTCTAAGGTCATACAGCAGAATTCGGAGTAAGTGGATTAGTGCCCAAATTTAAATCCTATTGATACTTTTCAGCCAATTTGAGTTTTAACAAAAAGTTTTATTACCAGCCATCAGTCAGCTGTTAACCAAACATATCAAAATACTCATTTGCTCAGTACCCTTTCATAGCAATATGCAATTCTAGAATTCAGCCGTCCCCTGTGTGATCTATACATGTAGGTATTTCAGACTAAGATCCAACAACCCAAGACCAAAAAGTTGAGTTCTTCATTCCAAGAACAAATTATTTTCTAAGCATTGTCTTATTTATTAGAGCCCCAGGATCAATCTGATGCAATATTACATTTAAAGAAAGCAATGGAGCGGTGTAATTCTCTCTCTACTGTAGGCATCATACTAGCTTGTAGATGCCATGAGTGAAAGCAACTTTTTTGTCCCTTTCCTGTTTGCCCATTTCTGTCCCCATCTTTACCTTGCCTGGAAAATCCCATGGAGAGAGTTAGAGGAGTCTGGTAGACTACACTGCATGGGGTTGCAAAAAGCTGGACATGACTGAGGGACCGAGCATCTGTACTAAACTTAAAAGAATATTATTATAGAAATAATTGAAACCCACTCCTGACTTACGCCTTCCTGAATGCACACCATGACTTGTCTGTCCTGTTGATTCTTTTCCTAGATAAAATTTAGTAAGAAAAAAGGATTAAGCAGTTCAAAAATGGCTATTCCTAACAGCCCGCTAAGTCACTGTGCAGGTAGATCACACAGGTGAGAAAATGTCTGAACAGAGTCAACCAGTCTGCTGCACTCAGTGGAGAAGGATGCAGAACCCAGTCTCCTGCCTGGATGAATCATTGAGATTCTCTCCTCCACAATCCCATTTCTCCCTTTAAAAACTGCCATGGCCGAGCAGCTTCGGAGGTGGTCTGTGGACATGAGTCCACCTCCTCCACAGATCACCAGTTTTTCTTATTAAAGGATCTTTTTTTCCTACTGACATTTGCTCTTGAATTACTGGCTTGTGAGTGGTGAGCAGCCAAACCTGTGTTCAATGACATGAGGACGAGGCTTCTGACTCTCCACACCCAGCCTCGCCCCAGGCACAGCACCTGGCATGTAATAGGATCTCAGAATGTATGGGTCCCAAGTCCAAGGCTGAAGAAGAAGCAATAGCATAAAATCCTTTAAATTAAATTATGACTTGAAAGTTGAATTTACCGTATGAGGGCTTTTCTCAAACAGAGCAAACCCTTATTTCCATTTAATATTTATGAGTATATATGAGTCCTACTGATTCTAACTATACGAAACCAACATTTTCTCTTTGTCAGTTTGAATTCAATTTATAAATGTTGATATAGAGACATTTGGAAAGCATAGTTTTCATTTATAATACACTTACACATAATATATCAATATAGAGAAATCGGTAGATTCTAAAGCAAGGAAAACCTTCTAGAAGAGTATGAAAACAAATGAAAAACACTGAATCATATCTGATCATAGAAAATATCAAATAGCTACATAAAACCATCCCAAGCATAAAGAACACTTGGCATATATAATGGCATTATTTCAATAAGAGTATGTGGTCCAAGGCAATAACCAGCTGTTAATATCACTGAGCTCTCCTATGCAACTTAATTAGTTTTCAGTACATCTAGTAATTACTGTTGGCACGCATTCGAGTTCCATATCTTGTTGTCTTCTATCTCAAGAGGTTTCAACCCGATTACATTTTTCCTGGTTTAAAACCATAACTCCTTTATTGGCATCCAAGTATCAAGAGCTGAATTCTGTGTCTTTCTCCCTCTGCTTTTCCCTCATGTAGACTTATGCTGTTAGAAATGGTTGCTTGAATTTCAGTAGACACTCCAGTGATGTATCCCTACCACAATCTCAGTCGATAGGAACTCTACAGTCCCCATCTAAGGACTCTGATCTTCGTCATCACTTATGAAGGAATACTCACCAACTTAGGAAGTCTTCGTTTTAGCCAAGATAGTATCAACGGGAAACTTTCCAAGTCAGAAGAGTAAATGGTCTTTTGTCTTCAAAGTGTAATCAAGCAGGATCCCACAGGTCCTCTCCAGGGAAGGTCCTACTCCCCATCCTCTCTGAAGTACCCAGGTAACAAAATGTGATGCATATTTCCTGAGTTGTTTTGCAGATGCTATTAATAAAACTCCCACCAAATGGAAGAAATTAACACAACCCCTCTGAAGTCTGACCAAACTAGGAACTATTTGCAATAGCTCATCATCTTTCCACTTCACCATCAACCGATCGGAGAATTGTGCATGAGCTGATCACGTATCCTGGATGCCCCTTTCTTGCCGCACCTTTAAAAATGTTTTGTGGAAACCCACAGAGGAGTTCAGGCTTTTTGAGCACTAGCTGTCCCTAACTCTTTGCATAGCACCCTGCAATAAACGCTGCACTTTCCTTCAGCACAACCTGATGTTAGTGGATTGGCTTTACTTCAGGTGAGGCAACCCAAGTTTTGGTTCAGTAACAAAGGGAGAGTTTCACAACATAGTTAGGGTTTATCTGACAGAAGATTCAGAGCACTTGGCCAGTAATTCTTAGTTAGCAACATTTCTCTCCTTTAGTCCTCCGTGGACATGAAATAAATTTTATTTAATAGATTCCTCAAGTGCTTACTGGACACAAAGAACTTTCCTGGATTTTTTAGGTGTCTGGAGCCTGGCATGTGCTTCCGGGCACTGACAAGATCATCCCACAACCATCCAGAGTACTTAAAATACTATTTCTTCAATAAGTTAACTTAGATTTCTTACTGCTTAGGTCATTTACAGTGAGCGTAACTTTTGTTTGTTTGTTTGTTTTTGGCTGTGCCACTTGGCTTAACCCCTGGAGAAGGAAATGGCAACCCACTCCAGTATCCTTGCCTGGAAAATCTCACGGACTGAAGACAGAGGAGCCTGATGGGCTGCAGTCCATTGGCTCACAAAGAGTCGGGCACGACTGAGTGACTAACACTTACTTAACGGATCTTAGTCACCCAACTAGGGATTGAACCCAGGCCCTTGGCAGTGAAATCACCAAGTCCTAACCACTGGACCACCAGGGAATTCCCAAAGTGAGTATAAGTTTGATAGAGCTTTCTAATTCCATAAATTTTTACTCCATGTAGTGAGTTATTGGGAGGAACTATTCCCTTCCTAACACTGTATGTGTGTGTGTGTGTATGTGTGTGTGTGTGTACATGTGCTCAGTTATGTCTGATTCTTTGCAACCCCAAGGACTGTAGCCCTCCAGGCTCCTCTGTCCATGCCATTTTCCAGGCAAGAACACTAGAGTGGGTTGCCATTTCCTACTCCAGTGGATCTTCCTGACTCAGGGATCAAACCCGTGTCTTGTGTGTCTCTTTCATTAGCAGGCAATTCTTTACCACTGTGCCACCTGGGAAGCCCCCAACATAAGGACACTTCAAAGGTCTGGACTTTTTCCATGGAACCCACGCATTTCAAGAATTTTGGAGCACAATTCTGGATGTTTGTTATTCTTTCTACACACACACACACACACACACACACGTGTGTGTGTGCAGAGTTCAGGTATGATGCTTGCATTTGTAACTATTACTCCCTTCAGATATGAATATAGAAGAAGCAAAGGAAAGGTGAATGATGTGTTCTGTCTTTAGCAATTTGGAGAGATCATTTACTACCATTCTAATCATCTCAAGAAGAATCAAGTTCAGAATAGACAAGAACTGGCACATTCCTCTAACCTCATTATTCCCAGACTCTGAGCTAATTTTTTTCAGCAAAGACATTGCTTGAAAATGTCAAGTATTTATAAAAAGCTCTAAAACCCTTTAGTCATTGGCCATGTTTTTCTTGTTTAAGAAAAATATAGAGTATATTTTGATCTCAATGAGTTGGGTGTCATAAACATTTCCTTTTAAAGGATAAACAAGTTTGACTGAAGAGATTATAGTCCTTAGGGTTTTAAAATTAACTTAATCTTCAATCACACTTAAAAATTCTCTTACATCATCCTTCTACTGTGACATGTGCATGACCTTTCTTTCTTATAAAATATATAACCCACACCACTACGGTAATATAAACACAATCATGACCCACTTTGAAAGGATAAGAAAACATTCTTCACAGAACTAGCATGAGAATAGAAAATAAACAATCTTACACACTGTTGGTTGGAGTGTAAGTTAGTACAGCTGTTTTGGAAGGCATCTTGGCTGTACGAAAATTTATGTCACCCTGTTTATTTAACTTATATGCAGAGTACATCATGAGAAACGCTGGACTGGAAGAAACACAAGCTGGAATCAAGATTGCCGGGAGAAATATCAATAACCTCAGATATGCAGATGACACCACCCTTACAGCAGAAAGTGAAGAGGAACTCAAAAGCTTCTTGATGAAAGTGAAAGTGGAGAGTGAAAAAGTTGGCTTAAAGCTCAACATTCAGAAAACGAAGATCATGGCATCTGATCCCATCACTTTATGGGAAATAGATGGGGAAACAGTGGAAACAGTGTCAGACTTTATTTTTCTGGGCTCCAAAATCACTGCAGATGGTGACTGCAACCATGAAATTAAAAGACGCTTACTCCTTGGAAGGAAAGTTATGACCAACCTAGAGAGCATATTCAAAAGCAGAGACATTACTTTGCCAACAAAGGTTCATCTAGTCAAGGCTATGGTTTTTCCTGTGGTCATGTATGGATGTGAGAGTTGGACTGTGAAGAAGGCTGAGCGCCGCAGAATTGATGCTTTTGAACTGTGGTGTTGGAGAAGACTCTTGAGAGTCCCTTGGACTGCAAGGAGATCCAACCAGTCCATTCTGAAGGAGATCAGCCCTGGGATTTCTTTGGAAAGAATGATGCTAAAGCTGAAACTCCAGTATTTTGGCCACATCATGCGAAGAGTTGACTCATTGGAAAAGACTCTGATGCTGGGAGGGATTGGGGGCAAGAGGAGAAGGGGACGACAAAGGATGAGATGGCTGGATGGCATCACTGACTCGATGGATGTGAGTCTGAGTGAACTCTGGGAGTTGGTGATGGACAGGGAGGCCTGGCGTGCTGCGATTCATGGGGTCACAAAGAGTCGGACACGACTGAGCGACTGATCTGATCTGATGCTTTGATCCAAAACTTCTACAATTTGTAATCTATCATATCAGGTACAATTATATCTGCACATAAATATGTATAAGAGTGTACTGCATGAATACTGAGAGTATAATTCCTTAACTTTTATTAGGCATGAACCTAGGGCATGCCTAAATTAAATCCATATTATGAAATAATATGCAGCAGTTAAATACAGTGACATAGAGACACAGGCACTGAACATGGAAAGACACACTGTTGAAAGAAAAGTAAAAGGCCAAGTTTAACAGGAATGTATCCAGCAGGATGTTATTTTTGTTTGTTTTTTTTACTTTTTATTTTTTTTAATTTTATTTAACTTTACAATATTGTATTGGTTTTGCCATATATCAAAATGAATCTGCCACAGGTATACATGTGTTCCCCATCCTGAACCCTCCTCCCTCCTTATTAAAACTATTTATTTATCCACCCATCCATCCATGTGTTTGTTCTAATATACACATCCACTCACCCACACCAAGTCCAAAAGTATTATAAGCTAAGGTTACCTACAGTGTATATAGCAGGTTGGAAAAGAGGAAATGGGGAAGCCAGGAAGCAGGTGAGAACAAGGACTTTCACGTTTTACTTCTTACATTTCTCATTTAGTTCCGTACTACTTGAATGTTTTATAATAAACATAGAAGTATCACTTTCCAATTCAAAATTTAAAAGCAAGTTAACAGGAGCAATGCAATACACTGTAACAAAATCATGAGTACAGTTAAACATCTCAATTACATGCTGATGAAATGGAATTGCTACCTAAATTCAAGTGAGCAGTAGTGCTATAGTATTGGTAAGTTAGTCTGATAAGTGAAGTTTAAGTGAAGTCGCTCAGTCATGTCTGACTCTTTGCAACCCCATGGACTGTAGCCTACCAGGCTCTTCTGTCTATGGGATTTTCCAGGCAAGAATATTGGAGTGGGTTGCCATTTCCTCTAGACAAAATCAAGAGTTACTTTCTGTGAGTCTACAGCCTGAATTATAATTAAAAACAATAGAAAAATAAAAAGACAAAACCAGCTGCTCACATGCTAGTGGACTGGGGAGAAAGATGAGGAAGCACCCAATGCAGTTTTTAAGTACCCACAATGCTTGGTACATAGTATGCACAGTATTCAAAATTATAAAATATGTAATTTTGTACATATTAGTATAATGTTCTCTTGCACACTTTCACTTCCTGTTTAATCGGAACCCATTTTATCCATTTTTACTCCCTCCTTTTTCTAAAGACAGATATTCTCTTCTAACAGCTTGGTTATCTCACAGTTCCATCAACATCATGCCATTCTTCCTATGCATCTTCCTGATGCACTTGGGGTGCCTTCTCAGCAAACACTCCCTTTTCTGAGCATCTTCAGATAACTGCACACCCATCACTTCCCTTGAGAGGCTGGGTCCCTACTTAGATGTTTCTAACATGCGATTTCCTGTCTCCAATGGCTACCCCTAGTCCAAGTTGGGTGATCGGGTTGTTTCTTAGGAATTTCACCAAGCTAGTCATAGGCTCCAGGACTGAATCAATTACTGTGTTCTTGGGATTAGAAAATCATGTAGGATCAGAAGCCATGGAAGCTCCTGGGGCTACTTGTGCTAATTTCTAAACAGAGAAAGACTGCAGGCAATCAGAAGAAGAAACAAGAACCAAAGGATGAACAGTGAGGACAAGAAATGAAGCACACACCTCTGCATTAAAGGAAGCAGTACTGAGTTACTCATCGAAATGAAGTCATTGTGTTACAGATGAAAATTACTCCCAACTAAGCTTAACTCAGGAGGCACATACTATGTGGTGTTTTCAGGGAAGGAATAATTGGTGTAAATTGGAATTGTCTTTATCCACTCATATGATTCAAGACAAAAAAATCTGGTTGGGCCTTGAAAGATGGGTGGATTTAGAATTGATAGTGATATAAAGTCCAAGGGACATTCTCTATGGAGCATCTAAGTCAAGATTCGATCACTAACAAATTTATTATAAGATGAACTAATATAAACACAATCATGATTCACTTTGAATGATTATTTATAGAACTGGTGAGAAAATAGCAAACAAGTAATCTCACACACTGTTGGTGTGAGTGTAAGTTCAGTTCAATTCAGTCGCTCAGTTGTGTCCGACTCTTTGCAACCCCATGAACTACAGCACGCCAGGCCTCCCTGTTCATCACCAACTCCCAGAGTCCACCCAAACCCATGTCCTCGAGTCAGTGATGCCATCCAACCATCTCATCCTCTGTCGTCCCCTTCTCCTCCTGCCCTCAATCTTTCCCAGCAACAGGGTCTTTTCAAATGAGTCAGCTCTTCGCATCAGGTGGCCAAAGTACTGGAGTTTCAGCTTCAACATCAGTCCTTCCAATGAACAACCAGGACTGATCTCTTTAGGATGGACTCGTTGGATCTCCTTGCAGTCCAAGGGACTCAAGAGTCTTCTCCAACACCTCAGTTCAAAAGCATTAATTCTTTGGCACTCAGCTTTCTTTATAGTTCAACTCTCACATCCATACATGACCACTGGAAAAACCATAGCTTGACTAGATGGACATTTGTTGACAAAGTAATATCTCGGCTTTAAAATATGCTGTCTAGGTTGGTCATAACTTTCCTTCCAAGGAGTAAGCGTCTTTTAATTTCATGGCTGCAATCACCATCTGCAGTGATTTTGGAGCCCAGAAAAATAAAAGTCAACCACTGTTTCCCCATCTAGCTGCCATGAAGTGATGGGACTGGATGCCATGATCTTAGTTTTCTGAATGTTGAGCTTTAAGCCTACTTTTTCACTCTCCTCTTTCACCTTCATCAAGAGGGTGGTGTCATCTACATATCTGAGGTTATTGATATTTCTCCTGGCAATCTTGATTCCAGCTTGTGCTTCTTCCAGCCCAGCATTTCTCATGATGTACTCTGCATATAAGTTAAATAAGCAGGGTGACAATAGACAGCCTTGACGAACTCCTTTTCCTATTTGGAACCAGTCTGTTGTTCCTTGTCCAGTTCTAACTCTTGTTTCCTGACCTGCACATAGGTTTCTCAAGAGGCAGGTCAGGTGGTCTGGTATTCCCATCTCTTTCAGAATTTTCCACAGTTTGTTGTGGTCCACACAGTCAAAGGCTTTGGCATAGTCAATAAAGCAGAAATAGATGTTTTTCTGGAACTCTCTTGCTTTTTCCATGATCCAGCAGATGTTGGCAATTTGATCTCTGGTTCCTCTGCCTTTTCTAAAACCAGTTTAAACATCTGGAAGTTCACGGTTCACGTATTGCTGAAGCCTGGCTTGGAGAATTTTGAGCATTACTATACTAGCGTGTGAGATGAGTGCAATAGTGCAGTAGTTTGAGCATTCTTTGGCATTGCCTTTCTTTGGGATTGGGATGAAAACTGACCTTTTCCAGTCCTGTGGCCACTGCTGAGTTTTCTAAATGTGCTGGCATATTGAGTGCAGCACTTTGACAGCATTATCTTCCAGGATTTGAAATAGCTCAACTGGAATTCCATCACCTCCACAAGCTTTGTTCATAGTGATGCTTTCTAAGGCCCACTTGACTTCACATTCCTGGATGTCTGGCTCTAGGTGAGTGATCATACCATCATGATTATCTGGGTCATGAAGATCTTTTTTGTACATTTCTTCTGTGTATTCTTGCCACCTCTTCTTAATATCTTCTGCTTCTGTTAGGTCCATACCATTTCTGTCCTTTATTGTGCCCATCTTTGCATGAAATGTTCCCTTGGTATCTCTAATTTTCTTGAAGAGATCTCTAGTCTTTCCCATTCTATTGTTTTCCTCTATTTCTTTGCATTGATCACTGAGGAAGGCTCTCTTATATCTCCTTGCTATTCTTTGGAACTCTGCATTCAAATGGGTATATCTTTCCTTTTCTCCTTTGCTTTTCACTTCTCTTCTTTTCACAGCTATTTGTAAGGCCTCCTCAGACAGCCATTTTGCTTTTTTGCATTTCTTTTTCTTGGGGATGGTCTTGATTCCTGTCTCCTGTACAATGTCACGAACCTCCATCCATAGTTCATCAGGCACTCTGTCTATCAGATCTAGTCCCTTAAATGTATTTCTCACTTCCACTGTAGAGTCATAGGGGATTTGATTTAGGTCATACCTGAATGGTCTAGTGGTTTTCTCCACTTTCTTCAATTTAAGTCTGAATTTGGCAATAAGGAGTTCATGATCCAAGCCACAGTCAGCTCCTGGCCTTGTTTTTGCTGACTGTATAGAGCTTCTCCGTCTTTGGTTCCAAAGAATATAATCAATCTGATTTTGGTGTTGACCATCTGGTGATGTCCATGTGTAGAGTCTTCTCTTGTGTTGTTGGAAGAGGGTGTTTGCTATGACCAGTGCATTCCTTTGGCAGAACTCTATCAGCCTTTGCCCTGCTTCATTCTGTACTCCAAGGCCAAATTTGCCTGTTACTCTAGGTGTTTCTTGACTTCCTACTTTTGCATTCCAGTCCCCTATAATGAAAAGGACATCTTTTTGGGGTGTTAGTTCTAGAAAGTCTTGTAGGTCTTCATAGAACTGTTCAGCTTCTTCAGTATTACTGGTCGGGGCATAGACTTGGATTACCGTGATACTGGATTACCGTGAATACTGAGTGTAAATTAGCACAGCCTTTTTGGAAGGCATCTGCTGGTGCTGCTGCTAAATCACTTCAGTCATGTCTGACTCTGTGCGGCCCCATAGATGGCAGCCCACCAGGCTCCTCCGTCCCTAGGATTCTCCAGGCAAGACCTGGAGTAGGGTTGCCATTTCCTTCTCCAATGCATGAAAGTGAAAGCGAAGTCGCTCAGTCGTGTCTGACTCTTTGCGACCCCATGGACTGCAGCCTACCAGGCTCTTCCGTCCATGGAATTTTCCAGTCAAGAGTACTGGAGTGGGGTGCATTGCCTTCTCCTTGGGAGGCATCTAGGCTGTATGAAAATTTAAAAGAGTACCTATGCTTTAATCCAAAAATTCATTCAACTTTAGTGATTAAGGCATGTATTCTACAACTGAGATCTAGTAAAAATATCTAAGTGAAAGAAGAGGTCTCTAAAGAGACACTATCTACTAGAAAATGGGAGTCAATTTCGAAAAAATGAATAAAGCAATATACACTGCTTAGACATGTAGTTTAAGTACACGTACAAGCACCCATTTCATGTTGAAAACCCAGATGCAATCTCATGGAAAAAGAAAGAAGGAAGATAAAATATTGTTGATGTACTGCATTCCTTATACACACATATTCTCCTGGGAACAGAGTAAATGAGATCAATGAAAATCTTAAGCAAAATTACACTCATGACTGTTAAAAGGAGTTAAGTCTAATGGGTAATACAAGGCATAACATACAATTCTTAATAATGTCCTAAACGTTATTCACTAGAAAATTAAGGCAATATATTTCAATTTTGAAAATTAGTCTTGCTCTAATTTTCACTACAACATAATACAATAGCTACCTCTTCAAAATTACAATGACCTTTAAACATCTGCCAATTCAACAAGCAGAATAGGAGGATAAGCACTTGTCTGTGGCTGGAAAAAAGTACTGATAGAATAAAAATGGGAGCTAAGGAGTCATAGAAGAAAGAAAACAAGATACACATTAACATATCTTCATCTTTCTCTTTCCCAGAGCACTCCCTCTTCCCATTGACTAAAGATGATCTATGTGCAGATGACAGACCTGTTCGCAGAAGCATGTAAGGTGGGCATTAAAGGACAGATTCAGTGTAGAATCTAACCGAACAGATACTCAGCGCCAACTATCTCTTCATCTTTATGAACCGCTAACTTTGGCCCATTCAAGCTTTGTCTTATCATTAATATGTTTCCCATGATCTCAACTCTCTTCACTATATGAGTTTACCAATCTCATCTCCTCTGCTCAAACAGAGCACTAATGAGATCTGTCTGCTTAGATCCACTGTCAGAGCATCAGTACTCAGCCTCCATGCAGATGTATTCCAGAAGGCAGCTTAACAACGCATGTACCAGTTCAGTTCTTCTCTGCTACACTCATACAATGTTCCTCATCGCCGACCTGATCAAAGCAGACAGTTCAAGTGTGAGGTATATTTAAGGAGCAAGACTCTTGAGAGTCCCTTGGACTGCAAGGAGATCCAACCAGTCCATTCTGAACGAGATCAGCCCTGGGATTTCTTTGGAAGGAATGATGCTAAAGCTGAAACTCCAGTACTTTGGCCACCTCATGCGAAGAGTTGACTCACTGGAAAAGACTGATGATGGGAGGGATTGGGGGAAGGAGGAGAAGGGGACAACAGAGGATGAGATGGCTGAATGGCATCACTGACTTGATGGACGTGAGTCTGAGTGAACTCCGGGAGTTGGTGACGGACAGGGAGGCCTTGCGTGCAACGATTCATGGGGTCGCAAAGAGTCAGACACGATTGAGCGACTGAACTGAACTGAACAGACCATCAAGGATACTATTTCTTTAATTGTGTTTGTGTTTAGTTGCTCAGTCATCTCCGACTCTTTGCGACCCCATGGACTATAGTTTGCCAGGCTCCTCTGTCCATGGAATTCTCCAAGCAAGAACCCAGGTCTCCTGCATTGCAGGTGAATTCTTTATTATCTGAGCCACCAATTAACTTCCCACAAATATTATAATCATTATTCCAACTAGCCTATCATGCAGCATTTTTAAGTGGTGAATACTGCTCAAAGACATAAGTATATACACACATATATATGCATATATATATACACATAGTATTGGAGAAGGCAATGGCACCCCACTCCAGTAGTATACAAACCCATATACTATCCAAGATATACATATTGTATATCTACTAGTGCATGTAGATATATGTATATCTTTGTGTAGTATATGTGTGTAATTTGTATACATATATATAATACATATTATATATATATAAACTTTGAATGGTTGACATATGACTTACTGCAAAGTTTTCTCATGCTAAAATTACCATGCTTCTACTCTCTTAAGGCCTAGAATTTTGAGACCATGTATGGTCATTACTGTATCTATTAATGTTAATAAATTCTATAAATATTAATATCTATAAATGTTAATAAGTTTATCTACAATTATTTTCAGAGATGGGTAGGTACACAGACATATAAAATGAAGGACTGATATTCAGAATCATATTTAATCTGTAAAACACAATCATAATGTTATCCAATTGCTAGAAGCCATTGGGAGTACATATCTCAAGAGTCAGGCCACTGGTCATATTCAATGAATCTGATTCTTCTCTCCAAATCTTCAAAAATCATCTTTCATGGAGCAAAGTGAAACGATCTGGTTCATTGGCATATTGTGCCTATTACTTCATATTGAGTTGGCCACAAAAGTTCCATGGAAGAACCCAAAGGAACTTTTGTGGCCAACGCAATATTTAAGGTCCACTACATCATTTTCTAACTATCTGTCTCGATTTTCATTTCAGGTTCCAACAGACAGGAATGGGCTAGACAGAAGTCCCCAGTTTCCTATTCCTTTGGCATTTCACCTTTCCACTCACTGCTCTGCTGCTCAGTCCCTCAGTCGTGTCTGACTCTTTGCAGCCCCATGAACTGTAGCCTGCCAGGCTCCTCTGTCCATGGAATTCTCCAGGCAAGAATACTGGTTTAGGGGCCATTTCCTAATCCAGGGAATCTTCCTGACTCAGGGATCGAATTCACGTTTCTTGCATTGGCAGGCGGGTTCTTTAACACTGAGCCATGAGGGAAGCCTCTCCATTCACTAGGTTTAAAATTAAATGGAGACCTGGCCTGAGAATCTCCTACACTGACAAAACCAGTAAACCCTGTAAGCAAAACCTTAATCTAGCTTATTCTGCGTCACATGCAAAATTTAGGTTATCTTCTGTAAATGCCTCCAGTAATCATAAACAAAACTATAATCATAATCTAAAATGGTATTAGATATTCACTTTTCACCAATGCCCTGCATCTGTGAACCTCCAATGTGAGAACCAGCCACTGTAAAGGTTAAACAGCTTCTGCATTCTCACTTTACCAACTGACCTGTCATAGTGCACTTTGGGGCTTCATTCTCCTTTCGGTTTGCAGGCTCCCAGTTCATGAACTGTTTTTTTTATGCACAATAAACTCTTAATTAAAATTTTAATTGTTCTGATGTTTTTTTAACTCTAGCATGTGTGTGTTCGAATCCAATTCATCATTCAAAGTCACACTAAGCACCACTGTTTCTGTGACATCTTTCTCGACTCCTTTATACTGACAGCATCTCTTCCTATACTCTACACTACTAAGCACTTGTTTCTGTCTTTCTAATTGTTCTTCCCTCACACAGTCAGATACAGTGACTCAGTCCAAGCTCTGCACTTACTCACCTCACTTCCAAGCTCACCTCACTGAACTTTAGTTCATATATATGACTTACATATGTTACAAATGTAATAAACCTTATATAAATTTTATTTACATATACATTTATATATATTATAGATAACCAACAAAGACCTACTGCATAGCACTTGGAACTCTACTAAATACTCTGTCATACCTATAAGAAGAGTCTGAAAACAACTGTTGTTCTTGTTCAGTTGCTCAGTCATGTCTGACTCTTTGTGACCCCATGGACTGCAGCACGCCAGGCTTCCCTGTTCTTCACTATCTCCCGAAGCTTACTCAAACTCACATCCATTGAGTCAGTGATGCCATCCAACCATTTAATCCTCTGTCGCCCCCTTCTCCTCATGCCCTCAATCTTTCCCAGAATCACAGTCTTTTCCAATGAGTCGTTTCTTTGCACTTGAAAAAGAATAGATATATGTGTAAATAATGTATACTTGCAACTAACACAACATTGTAACTATACTTCAATATAAAAATGTTTAAAAACTATTTATGTACATAAAAGGATAGTTGTAGGAATCATCTCTCAGAAGTGGCATTTTTGAAATATTAAGTTTTAGCCATTATTAATCGTTTGTATTTTGCATTACAGGAATGATTTTCATTATTATTTTTCTCAAGCTGAATTAATGGATTTTCCTGGTAGGCAAAATTTCAGAACATAGAAATAAGACTGAACAACCATGGGGATAATAAAAACAAAGCACTGTTTTTCTTTTTAACAGAAATATTATATCTTGATACGAAACTGTTTTTGAAAAGTTTCATTCTATATGATGAATGCAAGTATAGCACTTCTATGGAGAAAAAATCAATTACTCTCCAATTTAAAATAAATTCTCTCTTTTGTAGATTTCTGGTCTTTAACTCTTGGTTTTAAATAAAATATTTGGAATGCTAATCCATTTTTTGGAAAAGACTACATAAAAAATGAAAGCTTTCCTGTATCATTGGTTTTATATTTTATGTTCTTTCATATATATACAGTTCTCACATCAAGCACAGTAATTAAGACAGCAAGAATTTAATAAAGATTGTTTAATGGCTCTTCTGAAATTTTTTTTTGTATTTTTATTTTATATTGAGGTGCAATTGATTTATAATGTGTTATTTTCAGTTGTACATCAAAGTGATTCAGAGAAATAAATAGATGTATCTATTTTTTTTTCAAATTCTTTTCCATTTAGGTTATTATAAAATACTGAGTAGAGGTCCCTGTATTTATATAGAAGAGGTCCTGTTGGTTATCTATTTTAAATATATTTGTGTGTATATGTTAATCCCAAAGAAGTTATTTAAATTAAACACGAATTTGACACATTTTTAGCACTACTGGGCTAAACAGCAACACACTGAATTACTTTAAGGCCAGGGCAACCACAAACCTTGGAAACCAAACGTGGATGGGGCCAGTGGGTATTTCAGTAACAGTATTTAGAATTAGCAGATGATTCCTGACCATGTCTTTTGCCCAGTAGAGGTCACAGGATCCACCTGCCAGCTAACAGAGTTTAGCAAAGAAATCAGAGGCTAATTACCTTCATCCCCTCTTCTTACAAAGACTCCATGTCCTAGGAATGAAGTATCATCTTCCAGACAGCACAAAAGCACAAAGTGAACATCATCTGGGGAATGATGTTCTAATATTCATCCAACTGAAAGGTCATTATCTTTGGAATTTTAACTTTGAAAATTCAAGCATATTTTTGTTATTTGGTCACTAAGTTGCGTCTGACTCTCTAAGACTCCACGGACTGTAGTCAGTCAGGGTCCTCTGTCCTTCACTATCTCCCGGAGTTTGCTCAAATTCAGGTCCATCGAGTCAGTAATGCTAACTATCTCATCCTCTGCTGCCCCCTTCTCCTTTTGCCTTCAATCTTTCCCAGCATCAGGGTCTTTTCTAATGAGTTAGGCATATTTATTATGGAATAAAATATTACGTACTTAAACTCCAAATATTCAGTATACTAAGGAGATTCTAATGTTTCCATTGGTATTTTTTCTTATATAATTAAAGTTTGAAAAATTATCTAATAAAATTAGAATGTAAGACATCTCTCTCTGGTTTAATGACAGGAGGCTGTGCCAGCAATAAAACTTGGTAGGTAGTTAAGTGACCTGGGGTCTAAACTTAGAAAGGATTTGTACAAAACTAAGCACTCCTAGACATAAAATAAGGAAAACACATACTTCAAAGGAATATTTACTCATGAGGATCAAGCAGGATTGTTTGGGGACTGTTATGTAGGGTACAAAGTATTCAAATAGAATGGATTGTTATCCTTCCTTCTTTTTAATCCATATAATGTGATTATATTATAATTGTATTATCCATATAATAATTATATATAATAATTATTATACTAGGTGGCCTTAAGTAACCAAATGGAGAAAACCCATGTAAGAGAGTAAAAAAGCTACATTCTTCCATATCCATTGGAATCTACATAACCTGTACTGTGGCACTTCCCACGTGGCTCAGGGGGTAAAGAATCCGCAGGAGACATGGGTTCAATTCCTGGGTTGGGAAGATCCTCTAGAGGAGGAAATGGCAACCCGCTCCAGTATTCTTGCCAGAAGAATCCCATGGACTGAGGAGATGGGAGAGCTAGAGTCCACAGGGTCACAGAGAGCTGGACACGGCTGAAGCTACTGAACATGCGTGCATGCATACAATCTGTACTGTACATAACCTGCAACTGAGAGTAGTTAACTGAAATCATTTCAATGGTTCTTACCTATTCAATAAGAAAAAAAGATCAGTTCTCAGACACTCAATGATAATCTGAAAAGATCGGTGCAAAATGTCCTTCACTCTGGCAATAAAATGAGCAAAAGTCAATAAAGCTTCCAAACACTATGGTATAGCCATAAAATGGCAAATTATTCCCTGAAGTAACAAGCAATTTGCATCCCCAGAGGGAGCTTTGGTCAACAGGAACTGAGGGGTTTCCTCATAAATGGAGCATTAACATGAGAATGAAATGTGTGCTTCAATATTGTATCTGACAAATAATGAGAAGTAACTACCTAACCTACCTATTATCAGCTTAATCGAGGTTCCCTGGGGTCCAGTGAGGACATTTTTAAGGGCTAAATTTGCATTATGAACGTAACTGCCCACACTAAGTAGGATTTCAAAAGATCTCCCTTGTCAGACAAGTTACTGGCATACTGAAATTGATCAGAGTACTGCCTGGATTTTATGAAGAACTTAAGAAGTTGAGATCCTTAGGATTATTATTACTGATCTGTTTACTATTTGTGTTTTTGTTTAAAACCATAGGAGTTCACTTCAAAAACAGAAGAATTAATCTATTTTCACTTACCATTTATTCATGGTATTTCACATACCATTTATTCATTCATCTCTGAAATACAAGTTGAACCTTAACACCAGCAGTGGCAAAACATATTTTTTAATATCAGGGCTGCCTCCAGCTCAAGTACTTTCTCTATATTTCCTCATTCTGACATGGCTAAAATTATCCCAATACCACTGATCATTTGGACACCCATAAAAAGGTAAGACTGACAGCCAAATCAAGAAAGACTATATTGCTGTCTCACAGTTAGATCTTGTAAAATTTCATCAGCAGTATCCTCTTAGAAGAGTATTCTATTGTTTTTTTCTTTTTTTTTAACTATTAGAAAAATAAATAGAGGTACTTTATTGGCTTGCCTTAGTCAACATGAATCAAAATTTTCCATTCTCGGACATTTGAAATTAGACCACCTATGGGGCTTCGCCACATCCATCCTACATACCCCCACACTCCTCTCCCTTTATCTTTGCTGATTTGCAACTCCACTGTGGCTGTCACACCTCCCTGATGCCTAAAACGGTGCCCTGTTGCCATGGAAATAATCACTTTAAAAAACAATACAATAAAATAAGTAATAATGAAAGCTTCAGCAGCCTGTATCAAAGCCCGGAAGGGGAGGGGAAAGCCAGAAATAGAACTCAGCCTTCTCGAAAGGAACAACGACTCCCTTGATCGAGCCATCAGACCACTAGATTTCCCTCTCCTCTTTCCACTGTCATTTATGCACTCCCAGACAATGTCAGGCAGCATGCAGATTTTGCATCAAGAGAATGTCAAAGTCTCAGTGAGACAATGAAGCTTGCTCTCTGATTACTTGAGATTATTGTCATCTGGTCCGCAATCACCTTATTCAGGATGTTAGCTCTTAAACTGCCTTCCTCAGATCCCCCCCAAAATCTGGGTCAAACTGGTGTTAAGTAGACTGGATATTGACTTTTCATCTTTTCTCAGTCAGATACTGACATACATTCATGTTGTCACTGGTCCATACCTTAGCAGAAAGCCCTTCTGCTGCTAATCACATCTGATTTGAGAGATGCAGATTGCTTCTTGCTGCAGGGAATAATTTACCACATGATATAAATCAAAGAAGAGCCAAGGGAATTGGCATATGGACCTCAGAAAACCACAGGCTATCATACAATTGACAGGCTATTCCAGTCAAAGAAATTTACATATTTAGGATTCTTGCCATGCTGAGACTTCTAAAACAAGATACGCAATAAAAAAAATATACAACTATACATACATATGATAAAGGAAAATACAGTTTTCACATTATCCTTTGATCACTTCAGTTATAAATAATCCCATATTAATGTTAGAAAAAAGGATAAAGACGCCCCTAAATTGACGATGTTGTGCTACTGTTCACATCACTTTCGTAGAGAATACCAAATTTTTGTAGCTTTTTAGAGGAAATTATACAAAAGCTTTATAAGTACAGAAAAGCACAAAGAATGTATAGAGTACAAACCATGACTTTAAAAAATTGCCATGATGATTTACAACACGGTCTGATGTGGGCTGACACAGTGTCTAAGGGTCATTTACTCTAGAATATTTAAGCACATTTGTGCCCGTGGGTGGGCTATAGGGTAATTACAATGATGGCTATGACCTCCTTTGGCAGCTAAGCATCTCTTCAGGAGCTTATGGCTCACTGGATATGGCAAATCACCAAATATAATTATATTTTATCATGATTAATGCTACATTAGCAACCTAAGTCAGCCACACCCGGCTAGGCCAACACACCTGTGTAAGGTCAAGGAGTTGGTTAAGAGTGCACACAGGTATGTGCACCTGTAACTTTTTTTTTCACCTACTTCAATTAAATAAAAAAAAAAACTTTAAAAGAACACAGGTAGTCATTAGAACATATGGGCAAGAGTCCTCTCAGATTCTTGTATTAATAAGAAGGATCAGCATTTAGGAGGAAATGAGAGGCAGGGCTACATTCAGAATGGAGGAGATGGCAGTGAAAACAAAGGAAATTAGGCAAAGAAAGAAAACAGTAAAGTGCCACAATTGCATAATAGATAAAATTAGGGTATCAAAGGGCTTTCCAGGTGGCTCAGCAGTAAAGAATCTGCCTACCAATTTATGAAACATGGGTTCGATTCCTGGCTGGTCTGGGAAGATCCCCTGGAGAAGGAACAGCAACCCACTCCAGTATTATTGCCCAGAGAATCCCATGAACAGAAAAACTTGGCAGGCTACAGTCCATAGTGTTTAAGAAGAGTCAGACACAACTTAGCGACTAAACAATAACAACAAGGGTATAAAGTCTGTGGAGCAAGAGTGTTTGGGGTAAAAGAAAAGCCACGCCTCTGTAATAGTCAAATGACTTACTCTAATGTGTCTTGTAAATGAAACAAGATTTAAGTTAAAATGGGAAGTAAGCTGTTCTATTGTTTGTTAAATACCCACCGTCTTCTAACCACTCAGTAGTAAAAAACCATGGGAATGGATGAAAAGGGTAGAAAGAAGAAATGATGGGTCAAAGTGGAGCAGAGAAGTAGATATTAATCAACTGAAAGACATTTATCTAGCTTTGATTCAAACACATCTACAAGGCATTCTGTCTTAAGATCTGAGGTGTGAAACAGAATTTAATGGCCTAGCTGGGAAATAAGAGATAGAAGGATGATAAACAACACAAGGTCATTTTTATAAATCTCTGTGCTAAAGATTAAAGCAAGGCTGTATCACTGACCAGATGATGATTTTAAAATGTTATTGAAAGGAACTGTGATGGAAATTGATTTCGCAAATGAAATAAATGTACTTTCTTTTAATTTATGAACTTTATACTATTTATTTTAGGGAAGACTTCTCTGACCTTGAATGAGGAAACTGTACGACTTTGCTTTAAAAGTAATAAACTTTACTGAAGGAAGGAAATGAAGAGAATATCTAATTTTCAGATGATAACACTGAGTCCTGAGAAGTTATATTGGAAGTTCAAGATCACGTGGCTATTCCATGACAGAAACTCTGAACTAATACCAGACCTCCAACTCTCTCCAGCAATTTCCACCACCCGCTGCTGTCACTCTTCCAGGTCAATTTTTGTAAGTTCTGTTTCTTACCTTAAGATGGTTGATTTAAGTTAGATCATAAATATTTCTCATTACAACCAGACGGGGAGAGCCAACTTCATACAAGTTTTGAGTCATCACTTGAGAAATGTTGGGGAAAGTAGCTTTTCCTTTACCAATGTGATATCTGAAGTTAATGCAGGGACTTCCCTGGCGGTCCAGTGGTTAAGACTTCATCTTCCAACGCAGGGGGTGCAGGTTCAGTGCCTGGTCAGGAAGCTAAGATCCCACACGCCTCACAGCCACACAAGAAACCAAAACATACAACAGTAGCAATACTGTAAAGAATTCAGTAAAGACCTTAAAAACGGTCCACATCAAAAGAACTCGATTTTTTTTAAATAAAGTAAATGCAGACTTTAAGAAAACGCTGGCCATCATTTCAGTATTTCATCACTCCTTATTTCTCTCCATCACCTGCCTTTGCCCACCCCTGAGATGCTACTGACCACAGGACTGTCCCTGAATTACAAGCTCTCACTAGGTGGGCTCATCCAGCCCCATGGCTCCTGTCAGCGTCTCTTCACAGAAGACTCCCAGCTCTCGATCTCCAGGTGAAGTACTCCCGGGTTCCAAAACTATGCCCTCACCTGCCTCCTATACATCTCCGAAGGGTTGTTCCAGGGATTCACATCCAAAATGAAAGTCATTTTCTTTCCTTCAATATCTTCTCGGTTATTAGCTTCACTGTCCCCGATTTGAAACTCTGAACTGATTCTAGAATTCTCCTTCTCCCTAATCTACTTCACATCACCCTGTCTATCCCATTTTGTAATGGCAGCACTGTTATTCTGTTAACCAGTCTCATTTTTCTCTTGCAACACTGCAAAGATCTGCAAACTCACCTTAATGTTTGTAGCTAATTTCCAATCCATCCTCCATACCATCTGCCCCAATACTTACCACTAAGCCACTCAATCCCTATAGAAGAAGGTCCAATCTCTTGAACTTGGCACAAGACACACATTAGTATCCAGAGTTTCCTTAATTAACCTTCCCAATTCCACCTCTTCCTCATTCTCCTCTTACTCTGGAATAACAGCATTCTACAAAACTGAGAGGTCCCCCAAAACATCATGATTTTTCATGAGAAAAGGCAACAGCTTTGGACACAGGGCCAAGACTACTCATTCCTGTGACCAGTAGACAACACAATGATGATTGTAATATCAAAAACTTACAGGAAAATGACAGAATGCTTCAGAGGGGATGCTTGCTAGCCAGTGACAGCTAACAAGTATCACAGGAAGGGTGGCTGAATCACAGCCCAGAGATGAAAATATTAATCCCAGAAATAACCGACAGTGGTGAAAATCTTTGATAAAACATTGGATAACTATAAATAACCTCTTGCTGAGTAATATTTCATGGTCTGATGCAGCCAGTGCATTTATTTGAGGATCAATCAGTTTATAGTAGATAAAACTGGGATTTGAACTCTGATGTTCCTAACTCAGCAATCCATTCTGCTCCCTCACAGGAACATCTCTTAAAGTGTATTCCCTGAAATATAGACCATTCTCTGCATAATACATCAAAATAGGGATTTTCAATGCAGAAATTCTCCAAAATGTAATATGTGATTCCCTCAAAATACTTAAACTTCTGTTTCAGTGAATTTGAAAGGAAGTTACATGTTACCTGCAGCCAAAGACATTTTTGACCATTAAAGAATTTAGCAGTTTGGGATTAACATATACATACATTCTCTATAAAATAAATAACCTACACAGGCCTACTGTACAGCACAGGGATGACCTATAACAGAAGAGAACATTAAAAAAATACATATATACTTATATATAGTTGGGTCACTTCACCATACATCTGAAATATTATAAGTCAAAAAACTGAAAATTACTTCATGCATCAAAACTACCTCAAAAATGTATCTCTCTGAGATGCCACCTCACCCCATCAGGATATTTACTATTTAAAATGTTTATTAAAAATAAGCATTGGCAAGGAAGTAGAGAAAGTACCATCCTTATGCACTGTTGGTAAGAATGTGCAGTCAATATGACAAACAGTATTGCAGCTCATCAAAAAATTAAAAATTATCATGTGTGCTATGTGCCTGTGCTAAGTCGCCTCAGTCGTGTCCAACTCTGCAACCCTATGGACTGTAGCCCAGGAGGCTCCTCTGTCCATGGGATTCTCCAAGCAAGAATACTGGAGTGGGTTGCCATTTCCTCTTCCAGGGGATCTTTCTGACCTAGGGATCAAACTCACGTCTCTTATGTCTCCTGCAATGCAGGTGGGTTCCTTAGCACTAGCACCACCTGGGAAGCCCAGATACAGTAACTCCACTTTGGGGTGTATACCCAGAAAAACTGAGAGCTGCATCTTGAAGAGATTATTTGCACATCCACATTCATAGCTGCATTATTCACAGTAGCCAAATGGTGGAAGAAACCTATGTGTCTACCAACAGATGAATGGATAAACAAAACATGGTCTAGCACACAATGAAATATGCTGCTGCTGCTGCTAAGTCACTTCAGTCGTGTCCGACTCTGTGTGACCCCATAGACGGCAGCCCATCAGGCTCCCCTGTCCCTGGGATTCTCCAGGCAAGAACACTGGAGTGGGTTGCCATTTCCTTCTCCAATGCATGCAAGTGAAAAGTGAAAGTGAAGTCACTCAGTCATGTCCGACTCTTAGCGACCCCATTGACTGCAGCCTACCAGGCTCCTCCATCCATGGGATTTTCCAGGCAAGAGTTCTGGAGTGGGGTGCTATTAGCCTTAAAAATTCTTATATGTGCTACAACATGGATGCACCTAGAGAACATTATGCTAAGTGAGACAGGCCAGTCACAAAAGGCCAAGTATTGTATGATCCCACTGATACAGGTACCTGGTGTAATCAAATTCACAGAAACAGAACAGAGTGGTGGTTACCAAGGGCTAACAAGACAGGGAAATGCAGATTTGTTGTTGTTCCAGTAGTCATGCATGATGTGAGAACTGGATCATAAAGGCGGCGGTGTGCTAAAGAATTTATGTTTTTGTACTGTGGTGCTGGAGATGACTCTTCAGAGTCCCTTGGACAAGGAGAGATCAAACCAGTCAATCCTCAAGGAAATCAACCCTGAATATTCATTGGATGGACTGCTGCTGAAACTGAAGCTCCAATACTTTGGCCACCTGATATGAAGAACTGACTTACTGGAAAAGACCCTGACGCTGGGAAAGATTGGGGCCAGGAGGAGAGGAGGACGGCAGAGGATGAGATGGCTGGATGGAATCATTGGCTCAATGGACACGAGTTTGAGAAAACTCCTGGAGATAGTGAAAAACAGGGAAGCCTCCCCTGCTGCAGTCCATGGAGTGGCAAAGAGTCAGACACAATTTTAGCAACTGAGCAACAGGGACCAAATTTCAGTTTTGCAAGATGAAAAATTCTTGGGGATTGAGTGCACAAATTTTAAAGTACTGAACACTCCTGAACTGTATATCATACTGTATCATATCTATTAAATACTTCATTACCCTAAAAATCCTGTTTTCCACCTATTCATCTCATCTCTCCCACCCTCCTAAACCCCTGGTAACCATTCATCTTCTGTCTCTACGGTTATGCCTTTTCCAGAATGTTGTATAATTGGAATCATACAGTAGATTCCTTTTCAAAATAGCTTTTATAGAGTAATATGCATTCAAGTATCTTCCATATCTTTTTATGGTTTGATAGCTTTTTCTCAGCCCAGAATAATATTCCATAGTCTGAATGTACCACAGTTTTTTTTATCCATTCACCTACTAAAGACGACCTTGGTTACTTCCAAGTTTTGGCAGTTATGACTTACACTGCTCTAAACATGCATGTGTGCGTGCATTGTTCCCTTGAGCCCTTCTTCTCTTAGACCTCTTTTATGCTTCCTCCATGTTTTCTTTTTTCTCTGACCTGTACCTGGAGTGCTCCCCATCGGGCCAGCCCCATTACTCCACACACATCCCAGGAGAAAGTAGCTTGGTGCAGGACTGTAAGCTGTCCAACAAGCACGTCAATCATAAACAACATTATTTATTGCCTCAACTGTGAAGGACAGGGAAGCCTGGCATGCTGCAGTACATGGGGTCGTAAAGAGTCAGACACAACTAAGCAACGGAACAACAACTTAATTTAGCCTACTCCGGTTGATATTGTTAGAAAAGTCAAATATATGTAGCAGCTTGCTTTAAACTAGATATATAATGGGATTTCCCTGGTGGTCCAGTGGTTACGAATCTGCCTTGCAATGCAGGGACATGGGTTCACTTCCTGGTTGGGGAACTAAGATCCCACACGCCACAATTACTGAGCCAGCATGCCACAACTAGAGTCCATGCACAATAACAAAAGGTCCCACATGATGCAATGAAGATGTTCTAAGACCCAGCCCAGCCAAATAAAGAAATTTAAAAAAATAAAATAAAATAAACTAGATATACATCATCTTCAAGGAAAGCATACCTGTTGAGGCTACAAAACAAAGTACTTCCTAGGGAAGCTGAGTTCTTCCAAGATCTCTTTCTAAAATGCAGGCACTTGTTTCTCAACAGTCCTGGGCAGGAGACTTCTGTAACTGGGGAAATGTAAGGTACTCCCCCCACCCTCCTTTCATAGAAGAAAAATGACAGAGTCCAACTGCTGAGGATGCACTTCAAAAATGTGCTTTCTTCATCCTGCTTTTGCCTTTTTGGCCAATTTGAACCACAGTGGGCTTTCTTGCATTTCCAGGATCTTAATTCCTTGCTTAGTTAAGATCCTTCTTTTCCCATGACACCATCCTCTTGAGTGGAGTCACTGGTTATTTCTTTGCAACTAGGAATGCTGAGTAACCTTGGCCCCAGCCAATTGCCGGCTGTCACTTACTTCTGATGACTTCTATGGCACTAAGTGATGAAGAGCCCCTTAGCTTGAAGGCAAGTGAAGAAACCAGGACAGAGCCCACAACATCATCCTGGGGATGATGGCCTGTAACCTAAACTGGTCTTCCCCATCAGTGGCAACCTTTAGAGTTGCTCGAGTAGAAATATCATCTCAGATGGTCAGATTATAGCCTTTGTTAAGGGAGATGCTCCCACAAACAGATGTTCTCAGGCAGTACAATTATTTCCCTGGTGCCAGAGGAATTCCTGAATATTGCCGGAGCAGTTCACCAAAATGGACAAGCAGTCTGGCTATGATCCCACACCTCTGTTGCTTTGATACCAAACCTACTTTATCTGATCTGAAACTAAATTTTAAACATGTTGTATGGAAAGAGTTAGGTCACTGGTTTTTGTTGTTGTGCTTACATTTTAAAGGCTAATATAAGACAGGATATTTTAGGGCTTCCCTGGTGGTCTAGTGATTAAGAATCCACTTTGCAATACAAGGGGTTTGATCCCTGGTTTGGGAAAACCCCACAGGTCACAGAACAACTAAGCCAGTGTGCCACAGCGGCTGAAGTCCCAGCATCCAGAGCCCACACTCCAAATCAAGAGAAGCCACCACGATGAGAAGCCCACACGCTGCAACCAAGAGTTGATCTCTTAGTAACTACTCTCAGTAACCACTCGCAGTAACTAGAGAAAGCCCACACAAAGCAACAAAGATCTGCACAGCCAAAAATGTTAAAAAAAAAAAAAAATCTTAAAAAAAAGATAGGAAATGTTATCATCTACCCATCTCTCTACAATAACTGTACAGTTTAAGGTGATCTGGCCCAGGCCCCTGGATAAATATCATCTTTATGTTTCAGGATTCCCACTTCTACTCCCCCCAGAACAGGTCTCAGGGCTGAGGTCGAGTCTCACATTTCAAGCTGCCTATCTGGCATTTTAACATTGGTATTTCAAGGTCATTTCAAACTTAGACTGACCCAGATAAAACACTGGAATCCTGACTTCCCTGCTTCCAGCTCCAAATTTCTCCTTCTCAGGATGAAGTACTGGCGGTGAACTGTGAGACCAGAAACATAAAACTTGCCCTTGTTTCCTCCTCCTCCTCCCTCATCCCTCCCCCACCCCAATCCATCAGCAAGTCATGCCCACTCAAGCTCTAAACGTGAAGGCATGGTTTTACTTTTTTGCATGTCCTCTGCTACCACCTTGAACCAGATATTCATCACCTCTTACTACTTAGACCCCAAGATGACTGCCAAATCAAACTCCTATCAGTGGAGTTTCTAAAAGTTAGCAGAAAAAATCTTAAGGCAGCAATGAGGTTTTGTCATTCAATGCTTGAACAATTCTGGTGATTTCCCTTTGCATTTAAAATCCTAATTTCTTACTGTGACCTTGGAAAACTATGCCTAGACTCCTATTTATTTGCCTATGTAGAGACCACTGTCTACCGTTAATCAGGAGGAAACAAGGAACTACTGAAGGTGTGAGATAATTCAAAAATTTCCTTTTCCTTTATTTGCTAGTTCACTGGCATTTCAACAAGAACTTGCTTTAATCTACATAAGACAACATCTAAACAATTAAGCAACAGCCCATGAAAAGGCCCTTTTGTAAATGGAAAGATTCTCTTGAAGAATTATAGACTTCTGTCTTACCCCATGTCCTTCTCTCTCTGCTTCAACCACACAGTCTTCCCTCCCATTTCCTGAATATGATGATTTCTTTTCCACCCAAAGACTTTTGCACATATTTGCACATACCTAGAATGCACACTGCCTCCAATTATACATGTGGTTGACTCTCAACATCTAGACTCCCATCTCAAATGGGATTTCCTTCAAGGTCTTCCTTGGCCAACCTATTTAAACTCCTCCCCCCCTGCCCCCCCCCCCTTATTCTTTATCTCAATTCACAGTGTGCTTAGTGACACCATTTGTAATTACGTATTTGTCTGCATGTGTCTGTTTCTGTGTGTCGCTCTTGCTAACTTATCAACTAAGGGTAAACACGATGTTTCACTCACTCTTAAATCCCCAAGCCCTAAACCAATACATAGAAGGCACGCAATAAGTATTTATTGAAAAAATGAATACAAAAATAGCTATGTGGCTGAATATGGTAATAAGACAAGAACATTTCTACACATGTAAAAAAAAATCAGAAAAAAGAAGCCACAGAGAGGCCTAAGAGGGGTCCTATGAACCTCAAAAAGTATCATTTTACTAGATGTCATGGATTTTGCTGTTGGTATAACCTATTGAAATTTTAGTATCAGATGTCTACTGTTCTTAATGAAGAGGAAACAACGAGCTATTGAAGGTGTGAGATAAGAATTTAAATATTTCCTTTTTCTTCACCCATTATTTCACTGGCATTTTGGAAAGAACTGACTTCCATCTTGGAGAAGGCAATGGCAACCCACTCCAGTGTTCTTGCCTGGAGAATCCCAGGGACGGGGGAGCCTGGTGGGCTGCCGTCTATGGGGTCGCACAGAGTCAGACACGACTGAAGCGACTTAGCAGCAGCAGACTTCCGTCTACGTAAGACAGCCTCTAATCAATCAAGCAACAGCACAGAAAAACACATGTGTAAATGGAAAGATTCTCTTGGAGAAGAACTGAAGAGAAAAACTCCCCCCGAAGGAAAGCTCTCACATCTCTGGCTTTAAATGCTTTTTTTCTCTTTTAATTTTTAAATTGAAGGACAATTGCTCCACAATGTTGTGCCAGTTTCTACTGCACAACAATATGAGTCAGTCATATGTATACAGACACCCAGTCCCCCTTGAGCCTCCCTCCGACCTCCCCCACTCCACCCCCCCATCCCCAATCCTACCCCTCTAGGTCATTACAGAGCACCAGGCTGGGCACTGCTTTTTGAAAAAATTAGCTTAATTATTCATAAAAATGCAGCTCTTAAATGAAAATTTTCAGCTTTATTGTTAAAATATTCCTTTGAAATACAAATTCCTCTCACTGAGTCAGATGACTTTAAGCAGGTGGGAACAAATATATTTTTAGAAATCAAGATTTTGATGATCTTAGAAGTTAGCAAGGTTCTCTGATGTCAATAGTGACATTTTAACATGTCTTTCCTCTTCAAGGATTTCAGAAATTGCTTTATGTGGGTTTCAGTCTTCATGTGCTGAGGATAAAGAGCGTTTGGTTCCAGGAAATGAATAAGACACACACATGCGGAGTATCTTCATTAGGCCCAGCTATGCTGAAATAACCCTGAAGGATGGCATGGCAACCCACTCCAATATTCTTGCCTGGAGAACCCATGGACAGAGGAGCCTGGCGGGCTACAGTCCATATAGTTGCAAAGAGCCAGACATGACTGAAGCAAATGAGTATGCACACACATGCTGAAATAAGTCATTAGTTAGAAATTAAATCTTCCTCAAAACAGTCAAGGAATACTATTAAATAGTATCAAATGAAAGAAGGAAGAGTTCTATTTATTTACCGAGAAGTGTCAATGTTAAGCTTCCAGTCTGATTTTCAGTCTTTCATTTGAATTATGTAAAATTTAACGTTCTAACGCACAATACTTGTAAAAGAGACAGCATATTGCATTTGGCATTCCTTATCTGAACTCACATTTTTCCCTATCAGCATATAAAATAAAAAGACAAAATTCCAAATAAGCACTTACTTCTATTTAATCTTTTTTTTTCTTTTTATATTGCTGATAGTATCTCTAAAAAATTAGGGCAGTAAGTGTTGCAGCCTCTCGGATTCAAAGAAATTGAGACAAACTCATTCAGAATCAAGCAGCAAGTTTAAAATAAAGATTTTGGCTTCAGTTTAAAAATCATTATTTTTAAATAGTAATATCTATCTCAGTGAGAGAACTCAGTGTATCACTTCCAGCCAGATATTGATGATTTCTTAACCTAGTAAATCTACTGGGCATACAGCAGGGTCTTTATAAATATCTGCCGTTAATTAAGAGTAGGGATGGAAACAGATGCAGCAAAGATGAAAAGGTAAATTAGACAGACACAGTGGTAAATATAGATAGATACAGTGTGTGTTTTGAGGACCAAATAGCATTTTTACAACCTAGTGATATGAATACTGGAAGAGTTTATAACAAACTGCTGAAGTCAATTTACAGGCGAGAAAGCACCACGTACAGTGTCTTTTCATATCACCAGAAAGGAAGACAAAAGCACTTGAGAGTCAATTGCCCTGCTAACACTGAATGTGTGAGCTGCAATTTATGTAATGTTTCTAAACTCTGGAGTAAAGACAAATTCACGATTGCATGCTTTGACTCCACACCACTGGAAAAGTGACAGGCTCTGAGGGCAATTCAGGCTTCTCTGATGACTCAGATGGTAAAGAATCTGCCTGTAATGCAGGAGACTTGGGTTAGACCCCTGGGTTGGGAAGATCCCCTGGAGAAGGAAATGGCAACCCACTCCAGTATTTTTGCCTGGAGAATCCCATGGACAGAGGAGCCTGGCAGGCCGAAGTTCTTGGGGGTCACAAAAGAGTCAGACACGATTGAGCGATCAACACTTTGAGGGTAATTCAGAACCTCTCTGACCCAAGAAACGCACATCATGCGACACTATCATATGGAGAAGCCACCCTGAGCTCATCTGAGATACACGAATGGAAGTTTCCACCCCAGGAGTTTCAGGCAAGGAGCGAGCTCGAGGAACTGCCTGTAAATAAATATGCAAACAATGTTGAATTAGTCTCTTCTAGGTGATTTTTGGGCTTCCCCAATGGCTCAGCAGATAAAGAACCTGCCTGTGATGCAGGAGACCCAGGTTCAATCCCAGGGTCCAGAAGATCCCCTGCAAGAGGAAATGACAATTCACTCCAGTTTTCTTGCTTAAAAAATCCCATGGACAGAGGAGCCTGGTGGGCTATAGTCCATTGGGTCGATTTTTGCTTCTATTACTCAGTAATAAGAAATAAAAATTGATTCCAAGTTCTAGAAAACCGAGTAAAGGAAGGGAGCAAACTGAGGAAGCTTCTACATCCAAAGTCTGCTCTGCAAAGATACAAAGAAAGGCCAAGAATGGTCCATTATCTTCAAAGCTAAGACCACTAGGAAACCGAGCAGGGAATACCATCACCACCCCAAGGACAGGGATCAGAGCCCCTCTGTAGAGCAAGCGAACTTCATGATGGTTAAGATGAAGAATTTCTCCAAAGCAGCAAGGCATATAAGGAGATTGTGTTATTCTCAGTTAATGATGTTCTATTACTCTGAGACCCCAGAGAGAGTAAAGAAGATCCTTGCATGCATGCATGCTCAGTCATGTTCGACCCTTTGTGACCCCATGGACTGTAGCCCGCCAGGATTCTCTGTCCATGGGATTTTTTTCAGGCAAGAACACTGGAGTGGGTTGCCATTTCTTCCTCCAGGGGATCTTCCTGACCCAGGGATCTAACTCAGGTCTCCTGCATTGCAGGTGGATTCTTTACCTGCTGAGCCATTGAGGAAGCCCAGCAAGAGCCCTTACCAGGAAGTGGACAGGAACTTTGGTATTGGATGTCCTCAAGAGAAATCCCAATGCTCTTCCCTTTCAAGACCAATCTGGCTGGTTCATTTGGGAAGGGAGGAACTCACGCTAAAGCTGAGTAGTCAAAAAACAAGAACTAGAGAGAAAATCCGACATCTTCCTTGCGACATGAGTCAGGAGGAGGAGGAGGAGTACTTTCTAGATAGGTGAAAGGGGCCCGTGGCCTGGAGGTTCACTGAATTAAGGGGTCCTCTCTGGGTTTTCCACAGTATTTCTGAAACCCGTGCTGCATAACTTGTACTGGTTGTTCTCAATGCTATTTGGAGTATCAGCTATGACACCTCACAGTAAGGGAAGAACTGAAAACAAGAGGGAAAGCTGCTAGGTTATATTAGGCCAGTTCTGGAGCGAGACACACTTGAGGTCTGATTCCAGTATTCCTAATGAGCCACATTACCAAATCAGGTCACTGAAATTCTCTGAGCCTCTGTGCCACTTGTCACCTATAAAATGGGTATGGTAAAGCATTTGCCATAAGGTAATTTCAATAAGACAATAAATCCCTTAATGTGCTTAGAACAATACCTGGTAGATAGCAAGTATAACAAGTCCCTGTAATTATTATCATGAGCAGTTTTCTTAATAACCAGACTCAGTGATTAAAAGGCCGTCTTTCCTTAGTTTGGCACCACGAGGCTGATTTTGGTGAACTGTAATCGATATCAAAGTCAGAGCTAGCAGTAGTAGTCTTGAGAAAGGCCACTTGATGTTATCTAACAATTTCAAATTTGATTACTTAATAAGTTCTTAGAAGCCACCTTTTATTTACATCAAAATACTTCCTGGAAAACATGTTCATCTTCTTTGAACAGATAACATCCAGCTGAAATTTATCAGTGTCCTTTTGTATATTTTAAGGAAATATTTCAAAGTCCAAGTATTTTTTTCCTCAAATATGTTCATCGTTCTTAATTACATTAACAGGCATAACAAGTCCTTTTTTCATAAATAGCAAAGAAGTTCTACAATTTTTAGTGTGGTGAAACCATCACAAATCTGGAATTACTAATGCCAAAATTGGTCAATTTCATCATTACATTTCTAGTTAATAAAATGTTAAGACACATGAGGATAAACCTTTTGAAGCTCAATCTTAACACATCTTAGGAACTGGTGGTATTTAAAATTTAAATTAACCAGCTCTAAGTAAAGAGTTCTTAATCCTACTCTTTTTCTCAGGACTATTTATCTGGCTATTAAGCAGAGTTTATGAGTGAATAAAGCTGTTTTACAGATCAGTCATCAATACATTACTCTAATTTAGTGTGTGCTTTTATTTTTAAGATTGAGTGACTTCCTAAAGCATTCATGCTAAACAGAGAATGGGGCATATGGCCCATATTAGTTAATGGTGTGTGTATTCAGGTGTATGTGATTTCTGCCACATACATTTTTTAGAAATGTCAGTGTATACCTACTATTAATTTAAATTCAGTGAGTATTTCCAAGCTCTTTACTATGTGTTCAGAATCACAGGACATATAAAATCATCCTGGGAGATAAGGCATATTCACGTGAAACAAACACAAACAAAAAGAACCGCCTATGTTTAAGCATTTTAAACACACGGAATTGTATTAAAAGCAAGACAATAGTTAAAGAATCCACCTGAAATGCAGAAGACCTGAGTTCAATCCCTAGGTCAGGAAGATCCCTTGGAGAAGAGCATAGCAACCCACTCCAGTATATTTGTCTGGCAAATCCCATGAACAGAGGAGCCTGGCGGACTACAGTCCATGGGGTCACAGAGTCAGACACGACTGAGCTACCAATACTGCCAATTTTCAGGCCTAAAATGCAGTCATTTTTGCTAAGTCCCATGTCACCACGCTGAGACTTAATTATGGTCCTTGGCTCTCCCAGAAATGGAATCTTTAAGCAGTCCATCAACAGCAGCATGATAAGCACTTGTTAGGAAATCATCCTGATAGACCCCTGCCTTCTTCCAAAGGAGGGATACAGTAACTAATCCATGTTCTGCCCAGGATAACTTCCTTAGTCCTGCTCCCTTTGGCCAATTGAGTCTTCCACACTGAACAGCTCCTTGGAGCTCCACTTCATCTGCCAAGTTGGATGCTTCTCCATTCATAAATTGTTGGATAAAGTCTGCAAGATCTTTGAAATTCAGTTGAATTTTGTTGTTTTTCAACAACAGGCAACATCCAATGTCAATTTCTGCACATTTTGATTTGTCCCTAAGATTCTGCACGTAATTCCAATGTGTATGTAGGATTTTCCCCACACCAGGCAATTGGCCAAGGCCAGCTGGTTGTCCTACAATCAACTCAATTCTAACTCCCCACATGAAAGGAATGTCAGGTGCCACGGGTTAAAGGTTCAAACTCACAAGACGCCCACCCACCCACCACCGCCCTGCTTCAAACAATTGCCAAGTTGTCACCTATGTTTCTAATTAAGTCATGACCCTCCTCAGGCAATATATCACCTCCTCTCTTCTCTGATATCCCTAGTGCAGAAGACAGTTCGGTATACACCCTCAAGTGCTAACTCTTAGATTTGTCATTCTCCAATGGTTTGGACAATGTTTTCCTAGCTCAATGGATTCCCTCTTTCCTTAATCAATAAACATCTCACTACCACACAAACACTATTAGCTGAATATATTACTCTGGCTTAGTATATGTCCTTAATTACATCATGATTTAAATTTGAAAAGGCCTCTGGATGATCATTATACATGGAAATGACATCTCAGTAATGTGGCATTATAGGGAGGGGTCCATGCCATGCACGGGCTTCCCACATATGGGAAGGTAGGTAAAGAATCTACCTACCAATTCAGAAGACAGGGGTTCAATCCCTGGGTTGGGAAGACCTCCTGGAGTAGGAAATGGCTACCCACTCTAGTTTTCTTGCCGGGGAAACCTGCATGGACAGAGGAGCCTGGTGGGCTGCAGTCCATGGGGTCACAGAGAGTCGGACATGACTGAGCAACTGAGCACACCTGTGTTTCTGACCAATGAGCTCCAAAACAGAGGTTCCCCAGACCCCTTCCTCGAGTTCAATTATTTTGCTAGAGCACCTCACAAAACTCAGATAAATATTTTACTCACCTGCTGACCTGTTTCTTATAATGGCTGTAACTCAGGAACAGCCAGGTAAGAGACATGCTCAAGACCAGACACACAGGGAAAAGGCGAGAAGCTTCCATCTCTCTCTGACATCATCACTCTTCTAGCACCTCCCCGTGCTCACTATCCCGGAAGTTCTCTGGAGGCTGCCCGAATGGGTTTTTATGGAGGCTTCCTTAGGTGGGAATGATTAACATACCATTAGTTCAGTTCAGTCTCTCAGTCGTGTCCGACTCTTTGCGACCCCATGAATCGCAGCAGGCCAGGCCTCCCTGTCCATCACAAACCCCCGGAGTTCACTCAGACTCACGTCCATCGAGTCAGTGGCCAACAATCTCCAGCCCCTCTCTCCTCCCAGGAAGTCAGGGGGTGGGACTAGAAGGTCCCACCCTCTAATCACGTGGTTGTCCCCCTTGGCAACCTGCCTCCATCCCCAGGTGCTTTCCAAAAGTCACTTCATTAACCTAACAAAGGGCACCCTTGTTGCTCTCTGCATTTAGGAAATTCTTAGGGTTTGGGGAGTTCAGTATCATAAAGGAGTCCAATTCCAAATATATATCACAGTTCCCTCTGCTTTTCTGCAGGAATAAAGGGGGAAAAAAGATTTTAATAAAGCGATTTTTTTCATGACTAGAAATATGACTTTTCAATTTTCCCAATTACCTTACAAGTTGAAGTCAAACACAGTGAAAGTGGAAAGTGCATGTGCATTTACTGGATATACTAACTTGAAATTACACAGGCCTGGCCCCCTCTCTCCTGGACAAATTGTTTACCAACTGCAAGTCTAGCAGGCTGCAATGTCTATTAACTTAATAGCTACTACAGAAAATATTTTGAAACTGATGGAAGATGATGATGGGGGTAGAGGTTAAAAGCATTACTGCTGCTCCTAAAAGAAAACTACAGATACCTCTTCCCAAACACTTAGAAATCAGTCAATGGAGAACAACTGTTATCTCTTTGCTTTCATCTGTGTCACTTAAATCAATTTTCTATGTGCCCATCAGGCCAGGGATAAAGTTACTAAGTTTCAAAATGGGGAAGAATTCTTAGAGTTGAGTCATCAAAGACAAGCTGGGCTCTTCCGCCTCTAATGTGACCTATTTTAAAGACCTTTAGGGGAGATGATTTCAAAACATATTTTTGATAATTCACTTCAATGTCAAAATGTTAAAAAGGATATATTTCTATTTTTAAAAACCATTTTCTGAGCATTTCTACATTGCAAATAAATTAAATCTTCTACTCCCAACATGAAGTCTGAAAAATAACAATGAATAACAAAAGATAGTTACCATCTTTTAAACATCAACTTATGTACATTCTCCTGTTTAATTACATCTAGCACATAAAATAACCCCATAAAATAGGTATAATGATCCCACTTTAAGGTGATGAAACTAAGGGTCAGAAAAGCTATTGAGCCAAGCTGAAACACCTAAGAAGTAGAGGAACAAAAATGTGAACATAGGAAATGATGTCAAGTGTTTTGAGGGTTTTTTTTTTTTCCTCCCCTAAATGCTTGGATATTTAGGAAAGCTTTTTCCCCATCTTTTCTCAGAAATCCCTTGTTGAGGCTGTTGGAAGTAAAGCCAACGCTCTGACAGCACAATTAGCTCCAAAGTCTGAGATGCTTAACTTTTTCAAATTACAGGTGTAGGGGCTTGGTTAAGAGAAACAGGTGGAGAAGCAGGTCAGCATAGAGAGAGTCAGCTATTGGAGGAATTAAAAAAAAAAAAAGTAAAGAAAGCTTGAAGGTGCGTGGAGCCACAGCTCCTATTCTGTAAGCATCCTGGATTTCCCAAAACCTGTCTGTTCTCCTGTGCATAATTGTGTGTGTAAGTACAGCCTAGTTATTACCCATTCTAAGTAGCAATTTGATGTGAGCTAAAAGCTCTAAGTTGAGTCTCCGAATGGCTCTGAGAACATCACTGTCAAAGCCAGCTCTGTCTACAGAAGGCCCTGGAATGCCAGCAAACCCAGGATCTGCCCCATATACACGGGCAGCTACGAACAGCAGGTATGGCAATTAGGAGCAGAAAGCAGAAAGTTAATTGCTCGGTGGTGTCCGACTCTTTGCGACCCCATGGACTGTAACTCACCAGGCTCATCTGTCCAGGCAAGAATACAAGGGCAAGAAGCCATTCCCTTTTCCAGGAGATCTTCCCAATCTAGGAAGACCTCGAACCCAGGTCTCCTGCATTGCAGGCAGATTCTTTACTGTCTGGACCACTTACCTAGCTCTAAGGAAACCATCAAAGATTCTAACAAGATATTAACAGGTAGTTGATCTGGTGAATTTTAGCTAGAGACAAGCTGATCAGGATTATTCTGTAAAAATATTCCAGTTTGCCCTACATGTATCATAAAGGACAGTTCTCCTACTGTTTTTCTGAACAGAGGAAGGACAGGCAGAGTTCTCTAGCCTGCTGCTTCAGCATCTGCTGGTGGCGAATGGCAGCCACTGAGAAGGCCTGGGCCAGAAGCGCTGATCTAGATCCATGGAAATAAACCATCAGGTTTTATATTAGGAATGTTGAAAGAAGGCATAGTTGGCCTGCACGGTGGGGCTCATAAACAATGCTTCGGAGCAGTGGTTCCCAATCTCTAGTACCCATACGAACCATCTGGAGGGCCTACTAATGCACAGACTGCTGGACCCACGTGCATCTGGGTTTCTGATTCAGTCCATCTTGGGTAAAGCCTGAAAATCTGCATTTTTGATAAGCTCCCTGTGTCCTGATCCTGCTGGAAAACACACTAAGAACACAGCTGTAGAACTATCTACTCTGGCTTCAAAGGTTTGAAGATTTTCTTTCCTTGATCTCATGTACCTACCAAAGTTTGCTATTTCTGAGAACAATAGATCCTTTCCCCCCAATATTCTATCATACATTTACTCTTCTTTTGGAAAGCTAAAAAAAAAAAAAGGCAAATCTTCCAAATTCCTCTGAAGTCTAGACATTATCAGGATCTCTAGACTAACAGGTTGGATAAATCATGTAAAAAGCAGGAAATCCAGTTACACAGTGTCACTAATGTCAGTGAAAGCACTCCCAAACGGTCAATGGTCAGATGAAAAATGTCAACCATTTCTTTCAGCTGGAGGTTGAGCCCAACCAATGTCCATTACGGTTGGCTACACAACACTCTTGTGCCACACAGATACTAAAATTTCTTAGCTGACATTCACAGGCCTTGGTTGGAAGAAAGGTGGGAAAGAAGTTGAAATCTTTAAAACTCATCTTTGCATCTCCAGGTTTTATTAATTTTTTTTTTGCAAAAATAATGCTGCCTGTCATAGATAAAACAACAACAACAACAAAGCTAGTCACAGCTGTTGGCAAAAAAAATCTAAAAGTGTATATCATTATCTTAGGCATGATAAGGGTTTTCCCCCCTCTTGCTGTTCAATCACTAAGATGTGTCTCTTTCCAAACCAATGGACTGCAGCACAGAAGCCTTCCCTGCCCTTCACTGTCTCCAGAGTTTGCTCAAACCCATGTCCTTTGAGTCAGTTATGCCATCTAACCATCTCATTTTCTGTTGCCCCATTCTCTTCCTGCTCTCAATCTTTCCCAGCATAGAGGTCTTTTCCAATGAGTTGGCATCAGGTGATCAAAGTATGGGAGCTTCATCATCAGTCCTTCCAACGAATATTCAGGATTGATTTCCTTTAGAATTGACTGGCTTGATCTCCTTGCTGTCCAACTCCCTTGAGTTTTCCTTATATAAAATTTAGAAGACTTCATTATGCTCACTTATTTGTCAGACACTGAGAATTTAGCAGCCAAGAAATAGTAACGTGGAATCATTAGTATACATCATCAGTATATATCATAGCACCTGGAGATCTTATTAGACAAGTACAATCCCAAGGTCACATAAGCAAAATGGCCAGGAATCTATATTTTAACAAGTGTGACTTAAATATCACAAGAGCAGAGACACAGTAATGCGTCCAAGGGTCCCTAAAAGACAGGCCTTAGCCCAACAGAGGGGACAACTGATTGTAGTTTTCCAGAGCAGGAAGATTTATTATGCCAGGTAGCCACTGGTGGCTCAGAAGGTAAAGAATCTGCCTGCAATGCAGGAGACCTGGGTTCAATCCCTGGGTCAGGAAAATCCCCTGGAGAAGGGAATGGTTACCCACTCCAGTATTCTTACCTGGGAAATCTCATAGACAGAGGATCCTGGTGGGCTACTGCCCAAGGGGTCACAAAGAGTCGGTCTCAACTGAGCAACTAACATACAGCAATTGCTGAGATCAGCTACTCAGTGCCAGTAAGTACCTAAACAGCAATCAATAACTTTGTGTTACCTAACTGTGAAAACAAATATTAAGTTTATAATTCCTTCAAGACTTTAAGATGTATGAAGGGTCAAAGCTAAACTCATAACTATATTATTAAAATGTTTTATTAAATCCACTAAATGTGAGGAAATTAATTTTATATTGATGAACGAAGTAGGTTAATCAAAAACAGACCCTTCCATTTATATTATGAATGTTAGAAACTAAAACCATAATGATCCCATAAATGATCATTTAAAGCCATTGCTTCAAAATAGCAAATAATGTGATGATGGATAACCAAGCTTGTCATGGTGATCATTTTGCAGTAAAGACAAATATTGAATTATTATGCTATACACCTGAAGTTAATTTAATGTTCTATGTCAACTATATAAAATTTATACCAATATAAAACAAAAACAAAATAACGATATTTATTACCTGATCTGCTTTTCAAGAAAACTAGGTGAGGCATTTAGGGCAAGCATGGTTAATTCTATTTTATAGGAAAGAAAGATGTGGATGGATCAAAATTACATTACCAAAGTCACCTGGCCCATGAATATCGGATTGCAAAGCCATGTTTTCTGACTTTAAGACTTTACCACTATAGAGTATGGCTTTGTTATTATTACTAAAAAGCACTAAATAGGTTTTTTTAAGTTGCTTTGTAAAAGGATAAATCTATCTAAAGCAAATAAAATAATTATAATTATTTTCAGTTATCTACTTGCCTAGGGAAGATCTGAGCTTCCCAGGTAATGTTAGTAGTAAAGAACCTGTCAGTGCAGGAGACATAAGAGACTCGGGTTCAATCCTTGGGTCAGGAAGATCCCCTGGAGGAGCACATGGCAATCTACCCCAGTATTCTTGCCTAGAGAATTCCATGGACAGAAGAGCCTGGTGGGCTACAGACCATGGCATCACAAAGTGTCAGACACGACTGAAGCAATTTAGCACACAGCACAGGGAAGATTTATGCCCAAATAACTGAAGTTCCTATTCAGTGTTGCCATTTTGCATACCTTTTCAGTTCAGTTCAGTTGCTCAGTCGTGTCCGACTCTTTGCGACTCCATGAATCACAGCACACCAGGCCTCGCTGTCCATCACCAACACCCGGAGTTCACTCAAACTCATGTCCATAGACTCGGTGATGCCATCCAGCCATCTCATCCTCTGTCGTCCCCTTCTCCTCTTGCCCCCAATCCCTCCCAGCATCAGAGTCTTTTCCAATGAGTCAACTCTTCACACGAGGTGGCCAAAGTATTAGAGTTTCAGCTTCAGCATCAGTCCCTCCAATGAACACCCAGGACTGATCTCCTTTAGGATGGACTGGTTGGATCTCCTTACAGTCCAAGGGACTCTCAAGAGTCTTCTCCAACACCACAGTTCAAAAACATCAATTCTTCGGCACTCAGCTTTCTTCACAGCCCAACTCTCACATCCATACATGACCAATGGAAAAACCATAGCCTTCACTAGATGGACCTTTGTTGGCAAAGTAATATCTCTGCTTTTCAATATGCTATCTAGGTTGGACATATGTTTCCTTCCAAGGAGTAAGCGTCTTTTAATTTCATGGCTGCAGTCACCATCTGCAGTGATTTTGGAGCCCAAAAAATAAAGTCTGACACTGTTTCCAGTTTCCCCATCTATCTGCCATGAAGTGATGGGACCAGATGCCATGATCTTTGTTTTCTGAATGTTGAGCTTTAAGCCAACTTTTTCACTCTCCTCTTTCACTTTCATCAAGAGGCTTTTTAGTTCCTCTTCACTTTCTGCCATAAGGGTGGTGTCATCTGCATATCTGAGGTTATTGAGATTTCTCCCGGCAATCTTGATTCCAGCTTGTGCTTCTTCCAGTCCAGCATTTCTCATGATGTACTCTGCATATAAGTTTTAGGTGGGACTTTTTATGCTGTAAATTATACTCAGTTTTCACTTTACTCCTACTCACATTTTCTCAATATTTTAGTTTCAAAGAGGTTTTCCATTGGCAAACCATGGGAAAAATTCCACAGGCAACATTAGAGAAAGTCAAAAGACCTGTAGGTGGCCATAATGAAGCCTGTAGCCAGCAAATATGGGGTCTGGCCCACTGTTCTCCCCACAACTCCCACCAAAATTTCTGTTTCTCTCCCAAAGTAATCATTGAGAATGCTTACAGGCCAGCTTTGATGGAGACTATACAGATTTATACTTCCCAGGTAGATCAGAGGTAAAAAATCCACCTGCCAATGCAGGAGATGCAGGAGACAAGTTCGATCCCTGAGTCGGGAAGCTCCCTTGGAGAAGGGAATGGCAACCCACTCCAGTATTCTTGCCAGGGAAATTCCACGGACAGAGGAGCCTGGCAGGCTACAGTCCATGAGGTGGCAAAGAGTTGGACTGCTGCTGCTGCTGCTGCTAAGTTGCTTCAGTCCTGTCCGACGCTATGCAACCCCATAGACGGCAGCCCACCAGGCTTCCCTGTCCCCAGGATTCTCCAGGCAAGAATACTGGAGTGAGTTGCCATTTCCTTCTCCAAACATGCAGAGTACATACAGATTTACGGATATTTTATCTCCAACAATATTGCATATTTTGGAATCCTTGCTTAGTATCATGCTACAAAAGATAATGAATCAATCTATCCATTATGGTAGAACTCTAGCCCTGGATAATATCAGATTTAAAGTATCCTTACCATTTTTCTTTTTTCTGAATAATACTGCAAACTGAAGGCTTATTTCCTAAACAAACTGACAAGAGGCATTAGTAATCCTGCTTTGGAAACGTTTCAAAAGCAAATTTCAAAATAACTTAATTTACTTTATAATTTATAATACAAGCCCTATGGCTGTTTAGAAGTCTCCATTGTCATATGTGAGGAGTTAGTCACTGGTGAGGATTGACAGAATGTGATGTTTACCTATAAACGAAGTACAGAAGTTCTATAAACGAAGTACTGAAGTTCTGCCAAAAACACCACCCACTTATGATCAACTAGAATATACTGAGAACATACAGGTTGAATTTTTAAACTTCAGAAAATATAATTTGACTATGATAATGGCAGTTCTAATTATTTAATTCTTTTATCTTTCAAACTCAGTAATATAATAATGATGTTTAATGCTACCCATGTCTTTAAAAAAAGAAAAAAAAAAAGCAATGTGTTTAGCTAAAAATTCTCCTTAAGAAAACAGTTTTTGAAATGACAGGCAATACTTCACCATGCGGTCTTTAAGATATAAAAATTCCAACGAAAAAGTTTCGCCCCTCCCTGAAATCTACGTCCTGCCAAATTCTAAATTACACTTTCAGAAATGTTTCAATTATGCAAATCTAGGTTTTGTTACATTTTAAAATAAGGAAACTTGTTCTCATGTTCATGAAAATTAAAGGAAAAAAAATTAGAAGAAAGGCTGAGGTGATCTCTTGGAATGGACACAGCCAGACTTCCTTCCTTCCTTCCCTCACTCTCTCCTTTCTTTCTTTCTTCCTTTTTTGCCAAACTCTAGTTGAGAGTCCATGGCTGATTTGCAGGGTCAATTTGATATTCTCAGAGAAAAATGTTGCATGTAATGGATCACCAACCAAGCCCTACCTTACAGCTCAGGGATCCCTGCTCAATGTTATGTGGCAGCCTGGATGGGAGGGGCTTTGGGGGAGAAGGGATACACGTATGTATATGGCTGAGGCCCTTCACTGTTCACCTGAAACTATCACGACATTGTTAAACAGCTATACCCCAAAACAAAATGTTTTTGGAGTTAAAAAAATTAAATTAAAAAAAGAAAATTTTGTGTGTATGTATGTATTATATTTTGTGTGTGTGTGTGTATATATTAAGTCCAACAATATTACAGAGAACTGAATCTCATGTTCCTTTCTTCTCTCAGTTCTCTTCTGCAGCACCTTCTTCTACTTGCTGGGTCCTGGCTACATCTTCCCAACCTATCTGGTTATCAACCTCTAAGCATCCCAGCTCCAGTCAAAACTCCTCTGCTGGGGGCTTCCCTGGTGGTTGAGTGGTAAAGAATCCATCTGCCAATGCAGGACACACGGGTTCGATCCCTGGTCTGGGAAGATCCCACATGTCAAGGAGCAACTGAGCCTGGGCACCACAGCTGCTGAGCCTGTGCTCTAGAGCCTGGGAGCTGCAACCACTGAAACCACATGCTGCCGAAGCCTGAGCGCCCCAGAGCCTGTGCTTCACCAGGGAAGTCGCCACAGTGAGAAACCCGCTCCCTGCAACCAGAGAGTAGCCCCCACTCATAGCAACCAGAGAAAGCCTGCACACAGCAACACAGACCCAGCACAGCCAAAAATAAATTAATTAAAAAACAAAAAACTCCTCTGCTAAATGGCTCTCAGGTTCGGGGCTCTAAAGACACCAGAGATGGCCAGTGTGGAATGAGGAAGGCTTCCTGACAGACACCAAAGTCATAGGACTCTTTGAGGAGGAAAGAGGCAGAGATCTGGGATGGTGATGAAAATTTTTTTCAACCAATGGTTTCTTATTTCTACCAGCCTATCCAATCTAATCCAATCACTACCACAGCCTTGTCTAAGTCAATGAAACTAAGCCATGCCCGTGGGGATGGGCGGGTCATGGTGGAGAGATCTGACAGAATGTGGTCCACTGGAGAAGGGAATGGCAAACCACTTCAGTATTCTTGCCTTGAGAACCCCATGAACAGAATGAAAAGGCAAAATGATAGGATACTGAAAGAGAAACTCCCCAGGTCATTAGGTGCCCAATATGCTACTGGAGATCAGTGGAGAAATAACTCCAGAAAGAATGAAGGGATAGAGCCAAAGCAAAAAGAATACCCCGCTGTGGATGTGACTGGTGATAGAAGCAAGGTCCGATGCTGTAAAGAGACTCATTGGAAAAGACCCTGATGCTGGGAGGGATTGGGGGCAAAAGGAGAAGGGGACGACAGAGGATGAGATGGCTGGATGGCATCACCGACTCGATGGACGTGAGTCTCAGTGAACTCCGGGAGTTGGTGATGGACAGGGAGGCCTGGCGTGCTGCGATTCATGGGGTCTCAAAGAGTCAGACACGACTGAGCGACTGATCTGATCTGATCGGTGTTCCAGGACATTCTACTAGGAAAGAACAGACAAAGCTTAATGATATACAGCAATCAGTGTGAGCAAATTAAATGTCATGTAATAGCATTAGATAAGACAGAAGTCAGTTCCTGCTTAGTTTGAAATACAGTTTGATTTTTTCCTATGAAGACAGTTTTCCCTCCTAATAATTATGTAAATGAGTTTGCATTTAGTGAGCACATGCCAACTGCTCTGTGAGATAGTAAGAAAATGTGGCAGGTAGAAGGAAGAGGTGAGAATAAAGCTTATAAAATAAATAAATATGTGTGTGTGTGTGTGTGTGTATATACATACATATATATATGTATACACACACATCATAAGCAATAGGTAATTGAAGCTTCAGCATCAGTCCTTCCAATAGAATATTCTGGGTCGATTTCCTTTAGAATTAACTGGTTTGATCTTCTTGCTGTCCAAGGCACTCTCAAGAGTCTTCTCCAGGACCACAATTTGAAAGTACCATAAGCAACTTAAAAAAAAAAAAAAAAAAAAGAAACTTCTCCCCATGCTTACCTATGATCTTGAAATAAAAGCTAAAAATAGGAACAACAGTATCCTACCAGTTTTTTTGAGCAAATTGCTGAGATAGTGAATAACCCTGATGTAAAAAGGTACCTTCACTCTCCAGAAACAGAACAGGAATATCAGAGATCTACTTAACACGAAATATACTCAGTTCCACACAGTTAGAAAAACATTCACATCCATAAGTGGAATTTCAGTGTTTGGTACAGTTAGTGGGTGAAAAAGAAAAGGGAGTTTTTCTACACAATTATTAATGATAATACAACTTGAAACTGGATTTGCATCATTACCCAGAAGCCCGCAGTCAAGCAGGAATGCCAACGCCACAGATATTCCCTGATGGGACCCAAGTCACAGGGCAGCACCTGGCCTGTCTCCCGAGGTGGTCAACACAAACAGTGGATTTACCTCGTTTCCTCTGGGTCCTTCCTGTAATCTGAACACGGCACAGAAAGGCCCGCCATTAATTGAGAAGGGAAGGGAGGAAGAGAGCCCCTTGTTTCCTCAGGCCAGCAGTGCCTCAGGCACAACTCGAAAAACAAGAAAATAAATATTTTTCAAAGCGCCAACTTTCTGTCTCAGAAAAACGTGTTGCTGTCTAATAATTTAAAAACTATAACCACAGGCACAGATGGTGGGGATGGGCTATAACAGCTCCCTAGTCTCTCCTTTGACCTCGTCCATTCTCACATCTAATGCAAAATGGCTTTTTCACCATGTCTCATCTAACTGGTTCATGTTTAGAAGACTTTTCCTCAGGACAGAAAAAGGGTCCAGAGGCTTCCCTGACAGCACCAGGGTCAACGGTGTCCCTCCCAGGGAACCAAAACCAGCTTGAAAGAATAGACTGGCCTCCAAGGAAGGCGCCAGGGTGTTGAGTAAATAACAGCATCTGCATCCTGAGTTTTCCCTACAAAGGGCACATTCCTGGACCTGGACAGAAGAGAACCTCGAACAAAATGCACCTGCTCTCAGGAACAAGACACAAGAACAAATAAGAGTTTCAACAACCAGCCCATGAATAGGAGCAAAGGACAGGCCGGCTGCAAGTGTTTCACTCCAAGAGACAGTGATGAGGGAGAGAACTCAGACACTCCAGTGGGGGCTTTGCCATCCAGGAGGCTTGTTGACATGGGATCAGACCTTCCCCCAGATGGTCCACGGGACAGACATAGAGTTCTAGGACACTGTACCACTGATCGCAAGGTCTTTTTGGTGAGGTCCTTATAGGGGCTGCTGTGCACACCATTTTGGAGAAGGCGATGGCACCCCACTCCAGTACTCTTGCCTGGAAAACCCCATGGATGGAGGAGCCTGGTGGGCTGCAGTCCATGGGGTCGTGAAGAGTTGGACATGACTGAATGACTTCACTTTCGCTTTTCACTTTCATGCATTGGAGAAGGAAATGGCAACCCACTGCAGTGTTCTTGCCTGGAGAATCCCAGGGACGGGGGAGCCTGGTGGGCTGCCATCTATGGGGTCGCACAGAGTTGGACACGACTGAAGCGACTTAGCAGCAGCAGCAGCAGCAGCAGTGCACACCATTTAACCTGTAAAACCACTTAGTGAGGTGGGAGACATACTATCATCCCTTATAGCTGAGAATATCAAGGGTAACAGAGGGCTTCCCTGGTGGCTCAGATGCTAAAGAATCTGCCTGCAGTGCAGGAGAACTGGGTTCAACCCTTGGGTCAGGAAGGTCCCCTGCAGGAGGGAATGGCTACCCACTCCAGGATTCTTGCCTGGAGAATTCCATGGACAGAGGAGCCTGGTGGGCTCTTGTCCATTGAGTCACAAAGAGTCAGACACGACTGAGTGACTAACAACGAGGTTCAGTGAATGTCCAAGGTCACAGTGCCCAGAAGTGGCAGGTACCTTTCACCAGGTAGGAAGAGAGGCAGTGGTAAGCCGACCTTCTGCAATCCCAAGCTCATGATGGATAAGAAAAAGAGGCCAGTTAAGAATACTGCAATGGTCCAAGTATATAACTGAGTATATAAGGTTAGTAGGTTCCCAACAAATAGGCATTCAATGGAGAGATAAAGGAGCTATAGAACCTGTTATAGGAAGAAACCTGACAATAATTAGAACTATACAAAATTAGTGGTGATACGAGAAGAGGCAAGTGGAGGCAATTTAGTCAAAAGCTAGATAAATACATTTCTACAATGTTGACTTTGGTGATACGAAGAGACAGCAATTTCTGTGATCACTTCCAATTCAAAAGAAGTCAATGACTTTATGATCACCTGGATCTTAACTTTTAAAACCATGCTCTCCTGTCACATTAAATGAGTTTCGTGTTAGTTGCTGAACCATGCAATCCATTTACTTTTTGGAAGAAGGTAGCTTATCCCATGCAATTCTAGCCACAAAACAATAACCATTAAGCTTAATCCCACTTTAGCAATACAAATTTCACCAACCAGAAAAAATAATGGGCAAAACACAATTTAGTTAAAAGGAAAAAAAAGTAGCATTTTCAGTAAGAAACAAGAAAACTGGGGGTGGGAGGACTTTTGGGTCTAAAGAAAATAGACAAGTCTTCCATAAAACCACCTAAAAGTATTTGGCTATTCCAGTTTTTCCCTTTAAGGAGAAAGAGATTTCATCTTTACACAAGTACATTAAAGTTCCAGCTAGCTGAAAGCTAGGTAAGAAAAAGAGAGGATTTGGATTTGAATTTTCTGAATTGGGTATCTGTACAGAAGATAACCATTCCTGGTCCTTGCAACCTCAAGCAAAACAGCAGCAATGGGGTACAGAAAAAAAAAAAAAATATATATATATATATACACACACACAAACGATCTTGTTTCCAAAACAAGAGACTCACAGACGTAGAAAACAAACTTATGGTTACCAAAGGGGAAAGGGATGGGGGTGGGATAACTTAGGAGTCTGGGATTAACATACACACACTACTATGTATAAAATAATCAACAAGGACCTACTACACAGCAACGAACTATACTCAATATTATGTAATAACCTGTAAAGGAAAAGAATCTAAAAAAATATGTGTGTGTTGGGTGGGGAGGGGTGGGGGGAGTAGCTTCCCTGGTGGCTCAGACTCTAAAGAATCTGCCTGCAATATAGGAGACCTGGGTTGGATCCCTGGGTTGAGTAGAGATCTTCTGAAGAAGGAAACGGCTACTCACTCCAGTAAGAACACTCCAGCAAGAATGCCTGGAGAATTCCATGGACAGAGGAGCCTGGCAGGCTACAGTCCATGGGGTTGCAAAGAGTCGGACATGACTGAGCGACTAACACTTGGTTGGCCAAAAGGTTCATTTGGTTTCTTTCCGTAACATATATATATGACTGAGTGACACACACTTATACATAAAACTCATCACTGTGCTGTGTACCTAGAATTTACACAAATAATATACTTCAATAAAATATTTTTTTTAAAGAACAGAGTCTTGGAAATAGGCTCGGCTTCTCAGCAGCCCTCCAAGGCAACCTATCTCCATCAATTGTGTATCTGCAAGTACTCAAGAGACATCTGTTGTGTAACTGTCCTACATTCGGGGGTGGGGGGGGTGGGGTATGGAGAGGGACATAATACAAATTTTGTCCAAAAAATTTACAGTTCCGTAGGAGCATGCAAGCCTGTAATCAATCTACAGGCTTAAAGTGTTGGAGGTGTTCTAATAGCTTCTTTGGGGGTGGTAGAGGGAACAAGCAGAAAGAACAGTCAACTTTACCGAGAGGAGGAAGAAAAGAGACATAGCAAAGGCTCAAAAAGAAGGTCATCTTTGATCGAAGCCTTGACAAAAGGTTGGTATTTACCAGGTGCTTATTCTTGGTAGCAGTTACAGTGATACATATGTATTTGTATGTGTGGAGGTGGAGTGCTTTTGCCAGGCATAGACAATACCATGAAAAAGCACAGAACTAGAACAGTAAGCAGTTCACTCTGGCTGACACACTAATTTGAGATCTAAATTAGAGGAAAACCTTGGGGTTGGAAAGGTCTTAAAAGCATAAGGCTTATTCATAACTCATAAACAATAAACAAAAATGGATTTGTCAAAATTACAGTAAGAATTGAAAAACAAAGGAAAGATACAAACTTGACATTGACATATAGAATATGGGACATGAGCCATATTGGCGTATGGAAAAGCAAAGGGTTTACAGCTGGTAGTAATTGATAAAAGATGCATGAACCAATTAAAAACAGATGAAAGACAATTTGCAAGAGAAATAATAAAATATCCAATGAAAATATGCTAATATATTCAGCCTCACTACGAAACAAGGAATAAAATTTAAAGCAATAACATATATTATTTATGGTATCAGACTGGCAAAAGTAATACACCGCAAATAAAGCGTCAATAAAAGTGCAGGAAAATGTATACCCAACAGCAGAGGTAAGACACTTCCAAATAAGATTCTGGAGCTGATTTGACAATATCTAGAAAAACTTTTCAACCCAATATAATAGGCCCTTTCAGAATTTAAGCTTAATTAATCAAACTAACACAAAAAGCCATATTTTATAGATATAAAAAGTTAGCATTATTTAGAAGACCCAAGAAATAAATCTAAATGTTTGGCAGTAACTTATTTAAATAAATTCTAGTATATCTAAACTATGGAATATATTAAATAAAATGATGATGCAGGTGTGTTTTTTTTTCTTTTTTGACAAGGAGTATAACCATAACAAAATGTTAGGTGAGGAAAAGCACCTGATTTTGACATATTGACAATGTTCATTAAAAGAAATGATGCTGAAAAAAGATGACACCTTAGACTAAGGTTAAATTTTTTCTTTCTTCCTAAGGTGGTTAAAATTTTCAGGAAAGCCCATGTGTTGAAGGCAGTCAACCAAAATACGGTATCCATGAACTTGGACCCCCCATCATAGATACACGTCATGTGGGGAAATATTGGTTGGCTAAAAGCTTCATTCAGTTTCTTTACGTAACATCTTAAGGAAAAATCCAAACGATACTTTTGGCCAACCCAATAGTACCATTTTGGTCTTCCAGCCTCTATCAAAGAATACAAAAATCTAGAAAGCATAATAACTACAGATTTGTCTCTTTTTAAAGGGATCCAGAGACATAAAATTAACATTGTTGAAAGGAAAACCAATCCTTCAATTATGTATGCTAAAGTTTTAAGCAGATAAAAATTAAACTGGTAGAAAATTTCAATAAATGTTTAATATCATATATTAAAACAACTAAATAAAGCTAATGTTGACCTTTTTAAACGTTAGTGAATTCCAAAGATTTCTAAATAATGTATCATTTAATTGGGAATAATCAGAAATATTCATACATGTATGTTATATAAAGTATCACATTTCCAACAATTAAAAGGAAATATGAAACTATATATAATGAAACCCTCATACATTCCTGATGGAAGTATGAGTTGGTTAAAACATCTTAGAAAACTGTATTTGCTAAAGCTGGAATGACATATACACTGTGATCCAGCAATTTTGCTCTCAGGTATATAATCCTCTCAAATACAGAAACATACATATGGGCTTCCCTGGTGGCTCAGACGATAAAGAATCTGCCTGCAATGCAGGAGATCCAGGTTCTATCCCTGGGTCAGGATGATCCCATGGAGAAGGGAATGGCTACCCACTCCAACATTTCACATCTTAGTCCAAATTCTCCCCCTGCCTAAGCTGCTTCTCACATTCCCTTATAGATGCAGTTGCCAAAAGGGCTCCCAGGTAAACTTTCTTCATGCAAACTTCTGAGTTTCAGAGTGTTTTCTGGGGGACTCAAGAAAGTTGGTACCAGAAATGCAGCAACAACAGCCATCAGACAACAAGGAGGACCCACCACCAGCAGAGAACTGACAACCCCTGGGATATGATAAGGGTGTAGTGATGAAAACTTTCACCAGTGGATAGGAATACGCTATACAATATCATGCTCTCTGAAAGGTGAAGCAGTCATTACAAGGGCAATGGGATCTGCTTGCTCTGGCTGCTGCTGTTATTCAGTTGCTAAGTCACATCCGACTCTTTGCAATCCCATGGACTGCAACACACCAGGCTTCCCTGTCCTTCACTGTCTCCCAGAGTTTGCTCAAACTCATGTCCATTGAGTCAGTGATGCCATCCAACTATCTTATCCTCTGCCGCCCCTTCCTCCTACCCTCAATCTTTCCCAGCATCAGGATCAGCTCCTTGCTGAGGATACACTAGAGAAAAACAACAAAACAGAGGCCACCAATGTTCAGCGTAGTATGAAGTTTAAGGGGACTCTCTCTGATCTTCACTGACAACCTTAGTGGCTTAATATAATGCTCATTTTATTCTTTCTTGTGATCTGTGAGCTGCTGCTGCTAAGTCGCTTCAGTCGTGTCTGACTCTGTGCGACCCCATAGACGGCAGCCCACCAGGCTCTGCCATCCCTGGGATTCTCCAGGCAAGAACACTGGAGTGGGTTGCCATTTCCTTCTCCAGTGCAGGAAAGTGAAAAGTGAAAGTGAAGTTGCTCAGTCGTGTCTGACTCTTAGCGACCCCATGGACTGCAGCCTACCAGGCTCCTCTGTCCATGTGATTTTCCAGGCAAGAGTACCAGAGTGGGTTGCCATTGCCTTCTCCGGATCTGTGAGGAGACTGCACTCAACTGTGCAGCTTTGCTCCTCCATGTGGTGCTCCCTGGGGCCACCTGAGGGCTCATGAAATATGGCTCACTCCTATGGCTGGCACGAGACTCTGGCTCTAAGAGGTCAGCTTAGCATTTCAACTGGAGCACCTCAATTGTCCTTCATGTTGACCTCTCCATGGAGCTTGGGCTGCTCATTGCATGGTGGCTGGGTTCCAAGAGAACAAGAAAGCTGCCAGGTCTCTTATGGGCTCAGAAGTCCAGGAACACAACCATCACTTCAGCCCCATTCTGTTTGGTCATAGCGCGTCACAACCTCAGCCCAGATTCAAGCAGAACAGAAATAAGCACCATTTCTTGATGGGAAACACTTACGCACACTCATGGGGGGAGAATCAGCAGGGGTGGAGGGGTATTCTCAACTCATGAGACTAACCACACAGCCTCCTTGGAACGTATGCGGAGACTCCCAGCTCCTGCAGTTAGAGAGAAGAAAAGCTGATGAGGAGGCCTCAGGCTCAAATATAAGAGTAAACTTGACTTCTCAGCCAGCCTGAGCAAGGCTGCTGTGCGTTTCTGCGAAGGAGAGGGACCCTGAGATTCCAGATAAGAGCATCTCAGTCAAGACACTTGAAAAGACTGCTTCACAAAATTTCCATGAACCTTGTTGACCTAACCAAGTGGCCCACTCCCCTCTCTAAGGCTTCACCAATCCCTGTACAAAGATGCTGAGGCCTCTGCCTGGCAAGAAAACAAGTATTACCATTACAATACAGCCCACTTCCCCTGTAAGCTTCCAGAAAAATTACTAGGTCAAGTCACAACGTGGCTGTGCCCGTGCTGGATCTGCTGGGGGAGGAGAAGGTCTAGATACTGAAGGAGCTGTGGGACCAGACCTACACACAAGGTCAGAGCTGAGAGAATGGGCTCAGGTGGGATGCTGAGAGTCCCGGACCTAGTGGGGAAGAACATACAATTTAATAAAGGACAGGTCACTGATACAGAAATAACCATCACCCACCATATAAGATGTAGCTCCCTAAAACTGAACCTAGAAGACAGTGTGGACATGCTGCTAAGGAGACTCCTTAAAATTTGGAGAAAGCAACAGTCCACACTCTGGCAGACAACAGAAGAAAGGACGAAAAGATACAGACACGTGGGAGCATATGTTTTCCAGGACATACGAAGGCCAGGAAACCTACCAGGTGACCACATTCTGTAGGAGGTCCCAGAGGACACACAGTTTACCAAAGCGGTAAGAAATGTACCAGTTACGTAGGTACAGACCACACTGACATGTTTGGTGGTGCTGGCCTCCAAGTCCAGGGCTGATGGTAGGAGACGCTATTACAGAGCAATGTTCCTGACAGCAAAGCTGAGCACGATTATCATCAAGAATGGCAGCTGGAATAGCAGCCAGGAATTGTTGACCTATTCAGGGTAACAGGGATGGTTAATAAAACTCAGCAATTTTTATGGAAAGAGAGACGGACAGCAGCAAGGATAGTGTCCAATGATATGATCAAAACAAATCAAAGGTGGATGAGCAGGAAGTTGAGAAGGGCTGCCTCAAGAAAATTCATGATCCTTTGCCTAATGTCTGAACCTGAGCCAGTTTTTAGACACCCAGCCCATTAAGTAAAAGAAAAACTGAGTTCCTAAGAAGGACTCAGAAACCACGGCAAGTATGTATGTTAATGATTCATCCAGTCCTTCCTTCTGCAAAGACGTCTACAGTCACTTGCTCAGGTATTCACAACCCAGAGGTGCCAAGGACTGATGGACCCAGGAAGCAAGATTCCAGGCAGTGCTGCACAACTTGCGTGTCTGGTCAGAGGTCTGGAAGGAGAACGACCAGAAGACTGGGAGGAAGCAAGGTCCTACGGTATAGCACCAGGGGTAGCATGATGGGTACATGGATGGAGAAGCCACGGTAGTGGACATGGATGCTGATCCACTGACTGCCCTAGACACTTGTCAAGTCCACCAGTGGCAGAAACTAACACTGATACCTCACAGGCCACTAACCTCCTGGGAGGACCACCTGGCCAGCTGAAATACCCTGGAAACCTGACACTCTGCAAAAGGCAGTGATTCACCTTAATCTCATACCTACTCCAAGTATGAGTGTGCTTTAATTCCAAAGGATCTCAGCCAGCACCACAGTCCACAGGCTTGCAAAGTATTTAGTCCGCAGGCCAAGAATGCTAGGTAGCATCACATTGGACCAGAGGTTCACCTACATCAAAGAACGGATGGAAGTAGACACATAAGCATGAGGATCCACTGGTCCCATCACAAGTCACACCCCCAAAAAGCTATTAGCCTGAGAGAGGATGGAATGGCCTTTTGAACTTTTTATTTTGTGTGACTCATAAAAAGTACGTGCTTGTGTGCTAAGTCACTTCAGTCATGTCCAACTCTTTGTGACCCCATGGACTGCAGCCTGCCAGACTCCTCTGTCCATGGGATTCTCCAGGCAAGAATACTGGAGTGGGTTGCCATTTCCTACTCCAGGGGATCTTACCGACCCAGGGATCAAACCTGCATCTCTTAAGTCTCCCACATTCTCAGGTGAATTCTTTACCACTGATGCTACCTGGGAAGCCCAAAAAGTACATAATGTTATCTAATTATTTTGATTTGGAGTCCATGGAAGAGTTATGTTTACATGATGGTAAATATGTAATCAATGTTATTACAACAAATGCTTACTCTGTTACGAAAATTTTAACAAGTAACATAGAGACTACGGTTTCTCTCAGCACAGTGAGAGTCGCTAGCATCTTCATATTGTCAAATGAATGTGTGATGTTTTCATATGAATATGATTTGCCAACTCATATTTTCATATAAATATTGACTTTGCCAATTACAAGCTGCACAATTTGTACAAATTGGTTCTCTTTTGAATCTATAGTTCTTCATCTCTAAAGGAAAGATGGTGCTCATTCTACAGGATTTTGTGATATATAAATCAACATTGAACCCTAGGTCCACTGAAACACAATTTTCTCCCCCTCCCCCTCCTGATGGCCAAGGACATGGGGTTTACCTAATGGCTGTTAATATTAGAGGAACAATACTTAGTCAATGAATAATTTTCAAAGAGCTCTTAAATGCCTTGATACTCCCCGAAAAACCTTAGAAATTAAATTTTTTAAATCAGACTTGTATACAATAAGTCAGGTTACTGATTTGTCAAATCTTAGGATATAATTCCACATACTGAATTGCCTTTTAACAAAGAATTGACAACTCGAATTTCTAATATTTCAACTATAAATTTGGCTTACCTCTTCTCAACTGTTGCAAAAGTAAACTTGGTGAAATGTGAGTGACATGTATAGGTTTTGCATTTTGGTTGATACAGGCTCAAATATAAGCTTTGGGTTTGGGGCCAAGTCTCCTACATCTCTGAACCTCAGTTTTTTCATCTGTAAAATGGGAGTATTAACCCCCTCTCAAGGGTAATTGTGAAACACAGAAACAATCCCAGGAAAGAGTCTAACACAATGAGTTCAATAAAGCAGGCTATTCATATCATGGGCATTTGCATTATGAATGATATTGGTGTGTGCCTGAGAACTGATTTAGTTCTTACAGAACTTGTCATTTCTCTTTCCCTCTTTCCTTCTCTTTTCATCACTTTGAGGTTTTACAGTAAAATACAAACCTGCAACCCTATTCATTATGTTTATGCTGCTCAATAAACACATTCCAGCATTCCAATTCTGGCACTAGTATCTTGGCAAGCATTCTGGCTAGAATATATTTTATGCTTCAGGACCTAAATGTGTAGTGACATATTAATACATCATGAAATTCAACAAAGATGCAATGGACTTGAAGAAAGAACAAAGCATATGTTTACACGCACTCCATCATATACAGACTCCATCGTGTCTGTCCTCTCACTATTTACCATCAGGGGTCCTGACACCTGCAAGCTGCATGGATAATTTACAGTAACTCCGAATTCCAACATGAGCTGTTCCGAGGTTAGACTGCTGACCAGCTGCTAATCTGAGTTATGCTACATTAGAAGAGAATATCAAAATAGGTGTATTTTATTAATAACAAATCCTATACTTCAACTTCCTTTCACTCATAAAAAATGAGTCATATGTTGAAAACAATCATTTTCTAGTTCAAGCACAAATCTTACCATAGCCTATTTGTAGAACAACATACAATGTTAACTTTTGAAAAGTGTTAAACATGCTTGGTTAATATCTGAAACAGTAAGAAATCTATAAATTGCCTGTATACACATGTTGTTATTGTTCAGCCTCTAAGTCATGTCCAACTGTTTGCAACACCATAGACTGTAGCCCCAACAGGCTCCCCTGTCCATGGGATTCTCCAGGCAAGAATACTGGAGTGGGTTGCCATTTCCTTCTCCAGGGGATCTTTCCAACCCAGGGATCGAACCTGGGTCTCCTGCATTGCAGGCAGATTCTTTACCATCTGAGCCACCGGGGAAGCCCCTGCACATATAGTCCTGTATAATTCTAAATATCCAAAGGTAATGCTCATGACTTAGCTTTATACAAGATTCAACAATCTTCAAACATTATTGATAGCTACACAAGGTGAAAAATGCCATAGGAAAGAGGAGCCAACTGTGGGGTGCACTTAGGTATGTCTGTTTTCCAAACCACCCAAGACAGAAGGGCAGCGGAGAAAGAGCCCAGGCTTAGAGATGGGTCAACCTAGGTTCAAACATGACTTCAGTCCCTTACTAGATCCATGTCTGCCTTTATATTTTTTCTCTTTCCTAAGATCTCAAAAGTGTAGCATATTACAAGAAAACTGAACTTTCTAATACACTGGGACTTGATAAATATTCATTAGAGTGAGGGTTAGAAGATAGGGGTATAGTTTCATTTCCTCCCATTGGAGGAGGTCAGTCCCATTTTGTTTGGAGGGTCTGCAAAGTCAAACCTATTTTCATAATAATACTAAAACACCATCCCTACTTTTCACTCTCATTTCCTCACGAGTTTACAGTGGAATTATCCAGAGGTTATACGATGCCACACAGTAACCCACTGAACGCAGAAAAGAGAGATAAGCCGCCAATTGCACCGTCTCTTAAACCAAACAACAAAGAGATTTGGAACATTATAAAAACAATCAGTAAAATATTTATCACTAAATATATTTTGTTCTATAAATGTGTTTAATTTTCCCAAGAATTATATTAATATATTATGGGCTTATTATTCTTATTTTTAAACTAATTAATAAATTATTTAAACATATATCAGTTGAGAAAGATTGAGGGCCAAAGGAGAAGGGGGTGGCAGAGGATGAGATGATCAGATAGCATCACCAACTCAATGGACATGAAGTGGGGCAAACTCCGGAGATAAAGGAGGACAGAGGCCACAGTCCATGGGGTTGCAAAGCATCAGACATGGTTTAGCAACTGAATAACAACAACAATATCAGCTTTAATTTCTAATACAGGAAATAGCTACATATATCACCTACAGAAACAAAAGATCTTTGGGATTTTCGACAAATTTTATGTAACAGGGTCCTGAGACCAAAAGATTTGGTAAATGATGCCTTAGTGTAATGATTTATTAAGAAAACAAGAGCTCTGGGGACTTTCAATTGTCATGTGGGGATATGGAAAGGAAGAAAAAGATTGCTCCCACACTTCCAATGATAATCTGGATACAATGAAAATTCATGACTGTTTTGTACTCACAGGAGAGCTGAGGTTGTGAAGCAAACAACAGGCCCCATGTCTGAGAGAGAGTGGACTGCAGGGAGAGATAATGTGTTCTCGTTTTATTTTGTATTTATTTATTTATTTTCTTGGCTGTTCCACATGGCATGTGGGATCTTGGCTCCCCAACCAGGAATCAAAACCATGCTCCCTGCGCTCTGGAAAGGAGGTCCCTGGAGAGATAACGTGAACAGAAAATGTAAACACATAAATAATGTGTTTATTTATGAGAGAGACACCTGGATGCCAGGAAGCCGACTTCAGTCGGGGTGGAGGCTAAGGGTGAAGTGGCAAGAGACTGAGAAGCCTGTGGCAGTCACAGAAATTAAAGGAGTCCAACCATCTTCAGGCTGATTTCTCCACAAATCCCTCCCAAGTGCTCACAGAAAAGCTTAGAAACTGTCTAAGCAGAGCATGCCTTGTAATGCATACCTGGGGAAAGGGAAGAGCCAGTCAGGGGCAGGAGCACAGAACCCTACCTGGAAGGTTTCCCTCTCTCTCCTGCATAGCTAAAGCGCTCATCTTCCGGAGGAAGAGAAACTAACCCCAGGAGCCCTGAGTGTTGGAGAAAACCCACTGCAGCCACGGGAAGAAAGCAGATGAAAACAGAACGACCAGTGACCTACTCCTGAGGGAGGAGCTCAGAATCACAGATGGGGAAGGAGCAAGAGATCTCAGGAGACCACACCCTGAACACCCAGGGTTACAGTCTCTGCTCATAGTGATGCTAAACTCCCTCTATGCGTGCTGAGTCTCTTCAGTCGTGTCTGACTCATTGTGACCCTGTGGACTGTAGCCCGCCAGGATCCTCTGTCCATGGGATTTCCCAGGCAAGAATACTGGAGTGGGTTGCCATGCCCTCCTCCAGGGGATCTTGCCAACCCAGGGGTTGAACCTGCATCTCTTATGTCTTGGGCATTGGCAGGCAGGTTCTCTACATCTGAGAAGCCAGAGCTCAAACAACAAGTGATAGAAAACACTGCTCAGTGAGGAATAGAAGTGTGGAAGGAGGGCTGATCTGAGGTGCAGCAAAGAGGAAACCTCCCACTGAGAATGGAGAAGACAATGAGGGGACACGGAAACACTTCTGACAACCCAGCCCGACCCACACACAAGACACCAGTAGAGGAATCTGCAGTCGATGGTTCACTGAGGTTCATGACACCAACAACAGACTTGAAGCCTAATCCATGTCCTGACTACATTTGCTCAAACTCTGAGACTAGAAAAAAGGGGAGTCATGTCCATTTCTAAGCATAAAAACTGTTTACTTCAGTCTCTGTTGAACTGTGCAAGGTATCCAGTTTTCAACAACAAAAAAATCACAGGGCAGATGAAAAGGCATGTGGGATCTTTGCTCCTTGACTAGGGATTGAACCTGCGCCCCTTGCATTGGAAGTGTGAAATACTAACCACTGGACTGCCAGGGAAGTCCCACCACAGTCTTTTTAATATTTGAAAAAAACTTGGATATAGCCTAAAATGCTCAATAATAGGGGCTTAAATAGGATTTAACTTATCTGTGTGTATATGTATATATATTGGATTCAATGATATGTAAAAAGCCATCAAAATTGGTAACATAACTCCACATTTATAACATGTAAAAGGACTCACAATATACTCAAAAAGTTTATAAGATGACATGTATAATAATATTTTAGTAAATAAAAAGGTACACCCAAAATAATCTCAATGAGTTGATGATACAAATATTAACTGGACCACTAGGATTTTATTGACTCATTTTACTTATAATTTTGAATTTTTCTTCAGTTAGTCTACTTATAGTATTTTTAAATAACTGAAAAGTGAATTAATGTATCAGATACATATTAACTTTTCTTCAAAACATATTTATAACCCTCTGTAAATTTTCAGGTACTTCACTGTAATTTAGCCATAAATTATCCCTTGATAGATATCTTTTATCTACCAAAAGATAAATATCTTTTGGTAGATAAAAGTAAAACTATAAAGAAATATATATAAATGAATTTGGGGGAAAAAGACAAATATCTATTTTCTGAATATAACGAAGTCCAAATATGAAAGATATTTGAGCACATAAGTAAAAATAATAATAGCATTACCTATTTATATGATAAATGAAAGTAAAATGTTTATTCATAAGTGTAATAAACATTCACCATTTAAAAAAATAACATATAGCTGTAAATATACTCTACAAGCCATTTTTAAAAGCCAGTAATGTGTATGCATGCTTGGTAAATGAGACTGTGAATGAATTATATTTATAAACTTATACACATAAATTATAAAATTTAATTATTTCCGGAAGAGGTTCTAATCTTATTAAGCATCATGATTAGTGATGCCACTGCCTACAAAATGCATCTTTTGAGATTTATTTTGATTGATCTCTAACTCATAAAAGAATGATCTCTTTTATTACTAGGACAATATATTTTATAGCTCAAACCTAAAAAAAAAATCACGAAATTGCTCTTTTGCTATCATTAAATGTGACCCATCAATTCTTCTAAAACCAATAAATATTCACTTCTATGGGTATTTGCTTCCTCATCTGGAAAAAGAATTAATCAAAAAATGTCTTAGAGCTTTTATGGAGAACTTTCTGTAGCTCTTCATAAAATGAATAATGAAAATTATGCCCTGTTCACTGGCAGAACATCTGCATTAATATTAAGGTGAGAAGTAATTCACAATTCATTTAACTATGACAGTGATTAGGCAGCTAATTTTTTTTTCTAAGCTCTCTGTGACTATCTGTTTGCCTACTAAGTGCAAGGCCTTGAACATCAAGCTATGGAAATGGTTTTCCTAGATCGTTACTGTAGGTTGGAACATTAAATCTTGTACAACAAAGTGTAGTAAAATGACTCAACTTTGCTCACATCACAAATAATCTAGGAGAAAATCTTCCAAATTCATATTTTATCAACAGAATTTGCTAGAAAACAGGGCAGATGTGCTCATCCACACCTCTGTCTTTCTGGGCAGGAACTCAGCGCTTTCTACATGAGCCTCTAATACAGAAACACATCATGGAAAAGCTGCCTCAATTCTGTTGATTCAGAATATGTTTAAAAGGTGGTGTTGAAGAAAACTTTTGAGAGTCCGTTGGACTGCAAGATCAAACCAGTCATTCCTAAAGGAAATCAATCCTGAATATTCATTGGAAGGACTGAAGCTGAAGCTCCAATACTTTGGCCACCTGATGCAAAGAGCTGACTCATTAGAAAAGACCCTAATGCTGGAGAGGGCTGAAGGCAAAAGGAGAAGGGGGCGACAGAGGAAGAGATGATTAGATGCCATCACCAACTCAACGGACATGAATTGGAGCAAACTCTGGGAGAAAGTGGAGGACAGAGGAACCTGGCATGCTGCAATCCTTGGGGTCGCAGAAAGTCGGACACAGCTGAACATCAACAAATTCCAGAGCAACATATAGACATCCTGGGAAGGTGACAGACTGCAAGAGACAATAGGTCACTGGGAGGTGGTCAGAAAAGATCTTATTACTGCCTGGGGAGCAGAGGGCAGAGAATTTGAAGCCACTTGAATTTACTAGGCTGTCTGTGAAGACTGAAGGAGTCCTAAAAAGACACAGTAGGATTCTTGCAGATGGGGAGCGAACCTAGGCAAACCTGTCCTCCTTTCCATCAGGTTAGCCAATCCATAGTTTTCCATGACTCCAGATAAATAAAACTGAGCTGATAACATGCTGCATTCTGTATCTCAAGACCCCAGGCTCCTATCTCCAGTTGAGAGAAAGCGTAAACAATACACACTTGCTAGAATTCAGCTCCTCTGTTTCTGGTGGTTACGCCATCTTCGCAGTTTCAGCATTATAAATTTTTAAAATATAAATTTAAATTCATGCACACTTGATATTAGGATAATACAAAGTGATCACAGTCATTAAGACAGAGGGACCTTTGTAATTTCAAGGATAAAATTAGTCATTTATCCTGCATTCCTGTAAAATTAGTTTTTCTTTAAAACCATCTGGGAATGCCTTCAAACTGTGACCAAATATTGAGCATACTGTTCTCTGTGGGAATCTGATTCAATTCATGGCGTATCTGAAAGTGCAGAGTTATTCATCATGATTTGGAAAAAAAGAAAAAGAAGCAGTAGTTCGGCTTAAGTATTTATTTCTTAGATAGCTTTTATCTTTTCCTCTTCTTTTTGGAAGGAAAGTGTGAATACAAGAGATGGTGAAGTTAATGACTAAATCTGCACCTCATTCTTCATTTACTTTCCCAAAATCAATGCACTGGTAGATTTTCTTGCTGTGCTTAGTCGCTCAGCGGTGTCCTACTCTTTGTGACCCTATGGACTGAAGCCTGCCAGGCTTCTCTGTCCATAGAGATTTTCCAGGCAAGAATACTGGAGTGGATTGCCATCCCTCCTCCAGGGCATCTTCCCAACCTAGGCAATGAACCCAGGTCTCGCACATTGCAGGCGGATTCTTTGCCATCAGGGAAGCCTTCATTAGCAGCATGAATCCGACATTTACTGCCATTGCTTATTCTACTGGAAGAAACTTCTGTTAAACCTAAAATACAGTTAGGACCATCTCCTCATTCATCCCTACAGGTATGTAATGCCTAGTAAACACCCAACTCTTTGCAAGCATCCATGGAAATCAAACAGAGCTACATATTCTTTGGTGGGCTAAAAATTGATGTGCATTTTCTTTGTCGCTGCTATTTTTTTGAGCTCAAAACAACTTCAAAACTAGCGAAAGTATTAATTTAAAAAAAATAGCTCCACAAATCACAAGAGAGTTAACAAAAGAGTTCATTTGTATTTGAGCAAAATAATATACAGTACATCATTCCTGAAATCCAATTGTAAAACTGACTGTTTAATATTTGGCCACCAGTACTGACGGTGGCCAGTGGGGACTAACCATGCTCGCGCTCTTATTTTGGCCTGCTGTGAGCTCAGGCTCTTCTGGTCCCACCGCTGAGGTTAAGATGAAGGAAGGCATCAGTTCTGATTTCCAGGGACCAGCTCAGCGGTCCAGCCTCTGTGACAGGACACAACCCTGCGAACAGAACTGAACCTGAGCCAAGGATGATTACCTGCCTGCTAAAAGACACAAAGTTAGTTCTGCGGACGTGTCTTTCAGGCATGTAGAAAACTCTGCCTATATTTTTCAGCTCTAAATGTCTTTTCACTCATACATTCAAACATTTAATGAACGTCTTTCCAGGCTAGGCACTATGCCAGGTGCTGATGGCATTGCAGGGACCAGGACAGGCATGAACAGTGCCTTCCTGGAATCTAAACAACAGGGCACACAAAAGGGGCACTCTACTCCTTATGTCTCTCCATCTGCAAATCCCCTAACACCTCCATATTACAGTGGTTGGAGAGTTACTTCCATAAAACCATTAGTTCATAATGGCTTGAAGGTTATTGGGCTTCCTAATAACTATCTGGTGGCTCAGACGGTAAAGAATCCGCCTGCCATGCAGGAGACCCAGGTTCGACCCTGGATCGGGAAGATCCCCTGGAGAAGGAACGGCAACCCACTCCGGTATTCTTGCCTGGGAAATCCCATGGACAGAAGAGCCTGGCAGGTTATAGTCTATCGAGTAGCAGAGTCAGACATGACTGAGCGACTAACACTGACAGTTGTTAAGTTTGTTAGGGGTTTTTTCTCTAGTGAATTTGATCTTTTCTCTCTAACATGATAGTAAACTCCTTGAGCCAGAAATCAGACCTCATTGAAATTTGTATGACTTCCTCTAACACCCAATTACCCAATGGTCCATCTTGACCCAGCACTTTTCCTGCAAAATGGATAAGATCATTTTGCTTCCAGGAAAACGCAATAGCAAAAGGAAATAAGAGTACTCAGGATCCAGTGAGGCACAGAGAAGAGCCAGGTTCTCAGCAAGCAGGGTGATTGTATAGTGGTTGTGTTGGTCAGCTGGCAACACAACTGACACCCTATGTGCATACAAACCACTGATCCTTTCTGGTCCCCCAACTACCCTCAGCCCCACCTCCACATCCCCAGCGCAGGTGGGACACCAGTATGGCAGGATCTGAGGCCACTGCAGGAGAAGACTACACTCTACTATCCCCTCCTTCCAAGTCTCTCCCCCAGCTTTCTCAGAAAGGCATGTGGATCTCCTGTGCTGCTCATGCCTTATTAAGAGTCCAGAAAGTCCGTTTTAAAGTATAAATACTGGCCGTGATCGCTTATGCTTTTGAATTCTTATACTATTTCTGCCCATTCTCTCAGACCAAGTAACAGATTTATTTATTTAAAAGACCTGTCTTTAGGGGGAAAGTGGGAGAGGGATCTATTAGGGGTATGAGATTAACAGGTACTGCTGCTGCTGCTAAGTCGCTTCAGTCGTGTCCGACTCTGTGCGACCCCATAGACGGCAGCCCACCAGGCTCCCCCGTCCCTGGGATTCTTCAGGCAAGAACACTGCAGTGGGTTGCCATTTCCTTCTCCAATGCATGAAAATGAAAAGTGGAAGTGAAGTCGCGCAGTCGTGTACGACTCTTCGCGACCCCATGGACTGCAGCCTACCAGGCTCCTCTATCCATGGGATTTTCCAAGCAAGAGTACTGGAGTGGGGTGCCATTGCCTTCTCCGATTAACAGGTACACATACTATATAAACAACAGAGAGGAAACAAAGACCTACCATAGGGTATAAGGAGCTGCTCAATGCCTTGTAATAACCTCTAATGGAAAAGGATGTGAAAAAGAATATACATGCACACACACACATATGTAAAACTGGAGTACTCTGCTGTATACCTGACACTAACAGAATACTGTAAATCAACTATAGTTCGATTTTAAAAGTTTTTTAAAATTTAAAAGACCTGTCTTGTTCAGAAAAGATTTAAAGATGATGAAATATATATCTTATTGATAAAGAAGTTGAGACCAGAGATAAAGAATGTTGGAACAGGGTCAGACATCTCATATTTGCATCCTCTCTCCAGTGCTTCCACGAGCTACTCCCTGTGTGACCATGGACAATTCCATACCTCAGTTTCCTTATCTATAAAATGAGGATAATAACATTACTACATCAATGATTAACTGTAAGAATTAAATAAAAATACACATCAAGCACATAGTAAACTATCATCTCCCTCAGACAAAATAAGATTTCAATGAATTTTCTAGTTGTTTTATAATTGCTATGTTTTCCCCTTCCATATGCACTATCTCTTCAATTAGAGCTGAAATCACATAAAACCAATAAAGTATGTTTGGGTAATTTCCAGAACATCGAGTAGCAGCGATCAGAAGGGAAATATATTATAATGAAACGGGAAAGATACTAGGTTCAATGAGAAGTATACAAAATGTATTTGGTTATGAAGATCATTTGTGATTATGAGATGATTAACATTACTGCAGATTATAGAACTATCATTGTAGATTTTGAGTTACTGGAAATAGAATGCCTTAATGTAGTAGATTTGGAAAACTGTAGTTCATTTGGTGTTACACCTGAAGTGCAGGGGAAGTAGGAAGGGAAAGTTTTAGAGTTTGTATAATCTTGTAAAAGTAATAACAAGGTGAGCCACAGACACAGTCAGAGACTAATTAGCCAAATGGAGCAGAGAGATGGCTTTACCAGGCTCGCGATACCATATGGAGCAAAGCCACATGCAGAGGAAGCAAAGACAGAGCAACAAGCAGATGGGTTAGGTCCACCTTGGGTGAAGGTTGGTGGTGGAGTTAGGAGGGAGTTGTGCAATTGACGAAGGACAGAACCCCAAGGGACACCCTTGGCTGACCTCCAGTTGTCAACTCCGAAACTTCTGGAAGTTGGTTCCATAGGTAAAATGGGTGTTTGGGAATCCACATCCCCCCCACTTTTCTGTGGGACCTCATGATGCCATAAAGGCATCAAGGATCCAGAGAGCTTATTCTTTTGGAGGCTTCCATCAGCTGGATGGCTTCTGGCAATTTCCACATCTCAAAATTAAGACTGTGTCCTTGGCTGCCATCAACAGGTGAGACCCACCCAGAGAGAGTAGGAGGGGTGGGTGGGAATCTAGAGTGCCTAGATCTGTTAACTTCAGACAGCAAAACCACCTGCTGCTGGAGTCCAACTGATTTAGAAATTCTGGGATGGTCACAGGTTAAACGCCGAGCTCCCAGTGTGTCCTAAAATAAATCTGGTCTCCTAACTCTGTCCTTTCTGATTCTTCCTGGGTGACCATCCCAAGTCGTTAAGGCAACTGTAACACCTGAAGTGACCCCACTGTGTCCACGCTCAGTGTCTCATCATTGAATACTTTACAACACAAAGACCAACTTTTCTGTCAAAGCTGAATACACACTGTGCAGATCTGTGATCACAGATGGAGTCATGTATTCAATCTCATTTAACTTCAGGCATTTACTGGATCTTCACCAAAAGATGTTCCACTTCTCTGAGTTTGAGCATCTATCTTTGGTCACAAGTTATTAGAGCAAAATTGCTCTTACTTGATCAATGGAGGGTGGCAGTGGGTACCAAGGATTCCAAAATTTTACTACTCCATTAAAAAAGGAAGTGGGTGTTACCCCATTGGGCTTGCCCGATGGCTCAGCAGTAAAGAATTCACCTGTGATGCAGAAGACACAGGAGACTCAGGTTCCATCCTTGGGTCAGGAAAATTCCCTGGAGGAGGAAATGGCAACCCACTCAAGTATTCTTGACTGAGAAACCCCATGGACAGAGGAATCTGATCGGCTAGAGTCCATGGGGTAGCATAGAGTCAGACAGGACTGAGCATCCCATCAGATCCCCCTGGGGCAGAAAACAACCTGTAACCTGAGCCTGTGTCACATTACTGGGGTCATTAGATGTCATATAAGCATAGGCAGGGGACTTCTCAGCAAAGGATGTAGAAGGGTTAAAAAACTGAAATTGTGAAAATCTCAAAACAGCCAAAACAGTTAGTGTCAATCCTTCTGTAAACCTTGCAATGTAACCTATTTAGGTCAGTATAAGTTTTCACCCTGAGTCATTCACATATATGACTCACATATATACAAATGTAATGTATATACATATATGTGAACACAAATCCCATCTTTACTATATTCTCTTCCAGGATGAGCTAAAACAGCTAGGATAAAATGAATAATGATGAATAATTGAACTTCATTTAATTAATTCAAGATTATCATTAAATATTAATGAATATGAAAGTGTGATTGCTGAATATATCAACAGCCATCACTCTGTGTGAAAAACCATCTCTCCTCTAACATTTTAGACTTTCTTCAAGTGACTGTGCTGTATGTTTTCCTTAATCATTTTGCCTAAAGTGAATATTTATCAGTTCAGTTCAGTTGCTCAGTTGTGTCTGACTCTTTGCAATCCCATGAACCACAGCAGGCCAGGCCTCCCTGTCCATCACCAACTCCTGAAGTTTACCCAAACTCATGTCCATTGAGTCAGTGATGCCATCCAACCATCTCATCCTTGTCATCCCCTTCTCCTCCTACCTTCAATCTTTCCCAGCATCAGAGTCTTTTCCAATGAGTCAGTTCTTTGCACCTGGTGGCCAAAGTATTGGAGTTTCAGCTTCAACATCAGTCCTTCCAATGAACACTCAGGACCGTTTTCCTTTAGGATGGACTGGTTGGATCTTCTTGCAGTCCAAGGGACTCTCAAGAGTCTTCTCCAAAACCTCAGTTCAAAAGCATCAATTCTTCGGTGCTCAGCTTTCTTTATAGTAAACTCTATAACTCTCATGTCCATACATGACTACTGGAAAAACCATAGCCTTGACTAGATGGACCTTTGTTGGCAAAGTAATGTCTCTGCTTTTGAATATTCTATCTAGGTTGGTCATAACTTTCCTTCCAAGAAGGAAGCGTCTTTTAATTTTACGGCTGCAATCACCATCTGCAGTGATTTTGGAACCCCAAAAAATAAAGTCTTCCGCTGTTGCCCCATCTATTTCCCATTAAGTGATGGGACCGGATGCCATGATCTTAGTTTTCTGAATGCTGAGCTTTAAGCCAACTTTTTCACTCTCCTCTTTCACTTTCATCAAGAGCCTCTTTGGTTCTTCTTCACTTTCTGCCTTATTTTGGCATCCCCTTGTAATATGGTCCGTATTTTTCTTACAGAAATATGTTGGATCCCGAGTCACAATAAAAATCACCTTTGAATGCTAATATCCACACACTAGATTGGCTAAAATTAAGAAGGTTGGTGACACTGAGTGTTGGCAAGGATTTAGAACATCGAGGACTGTGAGATGCCACTGGTGGGAGTTCAAATTGGCATAGCCACTTTGCAAAACAGCTGCATATTATCTTGAAAAGTTGGGACACTGCCTAGCCCAGCTTCTTCCATACATTTATCACCAGATATGCCTAAGAACGTCTTTAGCAGCCTGGCTGGTAAGAGCAAAAACAAACAAACAAAAGTAACTATCAAACAAACCAAATACACAAAGATGAGAAGATGGATGAACGAACCACGAGTCACCGGAGTTCACACAACACTGAAAACAGACTGCCCATGTCCATCAGCATGGATGGATTGTCAAAGCACACCAGTTGGACTTGTCAGAGTATATATAAGGGAGGAAGCAGATTACTTCCATAATTAAATATTAAAGGAACAACGAGAGACAAAGTAATAATTGTTATACATTTTAGATCATGCTCTGAGTTCTGCTTATTTAATATACCAGTCATTCTGCCAACAAACCAAAACAAAATGTATACACAAGGAATGAACCTAATAAAATCTGAATTAACAACAACAAAAGCATACTGTTCAATGAAACGAGCAAGGTACAGAAGAATACAAACATTCTGCTGTCATTTTCATCAAGTACAAAAGCAAGCAAAATTTTTAAAAAATAGATTTTTAGGAATAATTCATATAATGGTCAAAGAATAGAGAACAGAGAGAGAATGGCAGGAAGGAAAGCTCCAGAGAGTAGCTCACTGTGGAGGATGGATGATGGGGACTGAAGGTCGGAAACCAAGAGCACCGGAAGCATTTTGTGGCTGGTGATGAGCTCCAAAATCACTGCAGATGGTGACTGCAGCCGTGAAATTAAGACGCTTGCTCCTTGGAAGAAAAGTTATGACCAACCTAGACAGCATATTCAAAAGCAGAGACATTACTTTACCAACAAATGTCCATCTAGTCCAAGCTATGGTTTTTCCAGTAGTCATGTATGGATATCAGAGCTGGACTATAAAGAAAGCCGAGCGGCGAAGAAATTGGTGCTTTTGAACCATGGGGTTGGAGAAAACGCTTGAGAGTCCCTTGGACTGCAAAGAGATCCAACCAGTCCATACTGAAGGAAATCAGTCCTGAGTATTCATTGGAAGGACTGATACTGAAGCTGAAAGTCCAATACTTTGGCCACCTGATGGGAAGAACTGTCTCATTTGAAAAGACCATGATGCTGGGAAAGATTGAAGGCAGGAGGAGAAGGGAACAACAGAGGATGAGATGGTTGGATGGCATCACAGATTCAATGGACATGAGTTTGAGTAAACTCCTGGAGATGGCGATGGACAGGGGAGGCCTGGTGTGCTACAGTCCATGGGGTCGCAAAGAGTCAGACATGACCGAGCGGCTGAACTGAACTGAACTGATGAGGTTCTACCTGGAAGCAGATGTATGTCATGTTTATGGGATATGTTGAGCTAAGTTTCATATCATAAATAAACATTTAACAATTAAAATATGTTTAAAGTGGCTGGTTCATGTCAATGTATGGCAAAAACCACCACAATATTGTAAAGTAATTAACCTCCAATTAAAATAAATAAATTAATTTTTTAAATGCATCACCTTAAACCCAAGGATTCCCTTCAAGGCAATGCATTTTACAATTGAAAACCAATATTCACTTCTCTCAAATTAAGAGTTCTGGTTTCTGCTTCTGAAGGAGTCATTCACTGTTTTGTGACCTTGGACATGTCACTTAAACTCTCTAAGGATCTTCTTCTTTAGATCTGAAAATACATGCCCTAGGTAACCACCTCTTGGGGATTTTCTAGAGACCATTCTTTTAACTGTATAAATCTTCAAGCCTTCTATCTTAGGCAATGTCCAGTCTACCTGAATTTATTTCCGGAAAGCAAGCCCACAAGCACTTAATCAATGTCCACATGTGTCTTTTCTAAACACTAACTTATTTAACTAGACACAGTGTCAATTTCCTCTGCAGCTCCTGAGTTCTGTCACCTGAGGATTTAAATTTCTCTCTGGGAATTTAACAGACCTAGATGGCAATTTTTTTTTTTCTCCTACAGTTACAGCTAAGATCTGATTTGAAAATTAAAGTGGCATGCAGCCTTATACAATGGAAGTAACACTGACTGTGTATTAGAAGCCATCTCGTAATTTTGGTTTCAAAATTTACCAGTTGGATGACTGGTTACATGTACAGTGGTTACATCATTTAACTTCTCTAGACCTCAATCTATTCATCTGTAATAAAGCACCAGAAATGGATTAAAGCTCTCTAGAAACAGTTTCCATTCTAGCAGAGTTTGATTATACCTAATTTAGATTTCCTCTTGGGAACAACATTTTGACCTAATTCAAGTCAACTGTTAACCAAAAAAAGTGTTCAAATAGCTTAAAAAATTCACGTACCAAACCCAAACTTCTAAAATTAAGTTCCACTAGGAACACTTTGTTTCTGAAGAGGTTAAAAGGAAATGGGTACATAGACTGATGGTGTAATGTACAAAAATTCTCAGATCCATTTGTTAATCTGGGCTTTGAAAATACACTAGACGTTGTTCTAGCCACTGTAAATACAACAGCCCTCGTGGGCCTCTGGGCTTCCCAGGTGGTTCCAGTGGTAAAGAACCCGCCTGCCAATGCAGGAGACATAAAGACGTGGGTTTGATCCCTGGGTTGAGAAGATCCCCTGGAGGAATGCATGGCAACCCACTCCAGTATTCTTGCCTGGAGAGTCCCATGGACAGAGGAGCCTGGAGAACTGCATTATAGGTCACAGAGTCAGACATGACTGAAGCGACTCAGCATGCATGGGAATAAATCATGCTATACGATCTTGATTTTGTTTATTAATTTCTATTCAGGGTGTATGTGAAGTAAATAATGGGACCTTCCTGGTGGCCTAATGGCTAAGACTCCATGCTCCCAATGCAGGGGACCTGGGTTCAATCCCTGGTTAGGGAACTAGATCCCACATGCCACACCTAAGACCTGGTGCAGCCAAACAAATAAAAGTAAATAATTATTTTAAAAAATAATAATGGTTCAAAGACGTCCAGTTATTATAAAAAAGTTTTAAGTCATTGAGGACGTCATTCACATTCATTCTTTGGATAAATATTTATTAAGAAGCAATCTTTGACAAATATTTATTAAGAACCTCTATGCCAACTAGGCTTCTGAGAAGAGAATATGGTGACAGATTGAACTACTGGGCAAATGGTGGGAAAGAGTGGCATTAATGAGAACAAAACAGAACAGTCATGAAAAGGAGGTGGGAGGACGGAGGGAGAAAAATCCCAGGCAGATTGAACAAAATATCTTAGAAAATATTAATTATCCTTCCATTATTATACCTAAACATATGACTGTGTGATGGGGTGACTCAATTTCAATGATACAATCTCTAATGAAATGTTTTGACTCATGCACACTCCATACGTGTGGAGACAAGTTAATTTCAAGAATATGTCTAATATTGAAAAAATGAATTTCAGGCTCCCTGTAGGACACTTGTAGACTGAAAAATGGTTAAGCCTTTGGCCATATATTTCCTGTCTTCAAAAACTTGATGCATTACTATTCATACATTGCCTTTACTAATACCTGTCTAGAACTTCCACGAAGTTTACACCCTAGTCAATTCAACACTAAAATTTATTTCATGCAATAAGGACTGTAAAGCAACTCCAAACAAAAGCATTAGAAATAATCCACATAGAAACATGGGAAGAAAGAGCAAAGACACTGCACTTTTAAAAGGCATTTGTTTTCTCTGACATTATGCCAGCAGCAGCTTTATAAAGGGTGCTCACTCTTCTACAGTTTGACGTATATCCATCTTCATTTCAACTTCTGATGATTTACATGAGCCAAACAGCCCATACCAGTATTTATTTATTTGAGGTAGAGGTGCTTATATAATCGGCTTGTCTTTTCCTTAAAACATTAAAGTAAAAAAGAAACTACAGCAGCCTTGTAGTAGTTTGTATGCCACTTGAATTACCTTGCTCTTGAGGTGAGGATACAGTGGTGTGGATTTACCAATGTCTGTTTAAATATATTGAAGTGTTTAATTCTATCAGGCTCAACCACAAAGAATCCCAAGAGGCAGTGAGTTCTATCCTGCTGGGACTTCACAGGAGGATAATCTAACATCTTTTTTTCCCCCATTTTCCATTAAAGTCCTTATTTGAACCTTGCCAAAGGCGTGTCAGGCTCATTCACTGTGTTCCCTAAATTCTGCACTGCCTGCTGGCGTCACCTGTGTGTGAGCTGCTTCCTTTTGGAAGGATGTTCTGAATGTCCTTTCCAAACAGATTACTCAATGGGAAGCAGAAGCTAAAGTCTCTCCTGCTGCTGACAGATCCCTTCCTGGAAAGAAAAGACTGACTTTCTTCCGAGCAAGCACAGATGGCCCCACCCTTGGAAGGCTCCGCAGAGACTCACCTCTGTCACACAAATTTCCCTGACAAGGAAAAAAGCAGGTGGTGAGCCAAAGCGGAAGGTGAGCCAAACACAACGTTTTGATGCCCTTGGTTTCTGGTGCCATTGAAATGTCTGCATCCTGGAAGAACCCATCGAGGCAAAACTCAGAAAAAGGATCCGTGGAGATACCTTCATATAACAGACATGGCAGAACAAAAAGCCTCACCTTCAGACTAGAGGGTTAGGATTTTAGCAGAAGTAATTCTATTCCTATTACATACTCTGCAAATGAGATGAGTGGAAACAAGAGGAAGGAATTCAAGAAAAATAAAACGAGAGGCACTTCATGAAGCCTGTTATGTGGAGTAAAGTAAGTCAGAAATGGAAAAACAGCTATCGTGTATCAACAGATAGATATGGAATCTAGAAAAATGGTACTGATAAACCCACCCGCAGGCAAGGAGTGGAGATGCAGACAAAGAGAACGGACATGTGGGCACAGTGGGGGAAGGAGGGGGTGGGACAAATTGAGAAAGTAGCACTGACATGTATACACTATCATGTATGAAACAGACAGCTAGTGGGAAGCTCCTGTGTAGCACAGGAAGCCCAGCTGGGTGCTCTGTGATGATCGAGGGGGGTTGGATGGGGTGAGGGGTGGAAGGGAAGTCTCAAGAGGGAGGGGATATTATGTACAGTTATGACTGATTCATGTTGTTGTACAACAGAAACCAATACAACATTGTAAAGCAATTATCCTCCATTTAAAAAATAAAAATATTAAAGGTTAAAAAAAAAAGAATTTCCAAATAACCACCTGCTGCACCAGCTAGGACATCAAGTGAAACAATTTAAAACAAGAGGGTATAGATTCTGCAGGCAGCTGGAGACACTTCTGAGGCACATTTGTCAGTTTCACAATACTGTCACTTTTTTGATTTCACTCTGTATTTCTTCGATGGTAACCAAATGCCAGGCACTGCATTAGGAACCAGGAAGGGGTACAGAGGCTGGTGCTAACAGAACTTGATTCAGTGTCAGCCCTACCCATGATACTTCTGTGGTCTAAGTATATATTCTCTAAAGCATGATATCACTTTCTGCATAGGGGTGGCATAATATGCTTAGCACATAATAAGCATTCAGTAAGATATATAATAACTATGATTATTACTAGCAGTATTATTACAGGGATATTTTTTAAGGAGCATGCCCTATGTTGTTATAGTTCATGATCTAGCAGGAGATTAAAAACCACAGGCAGCTACAATGCAATATGGTAGATACTATAGCTGAAAAGTACACAGACTGCTGTTCAGACAGAAAGGATAAAAGAAGGACACAGCGGTGAACATCACCAAACACCTCTCCAAGAGCCTTGTCAAATCCCAAAGCTAGAACCTTTCAAGAGAAGGTCTGACTTTTTTTTAATGTGTTAAAAAAAAAAAAAAACTTATTCCCTTCTATACTGGAAATCTATCAAAGAACAGTACTTCAACAATCCTGCTCATCTGGTTCTATTTTTTTTTAATAGCTGTTATTCCTTCTAACATGTGAAAAGAAGTCTGTTTATTGTTTGCTGTTTCTTTGCACTCTAGCGTAAACTTCACAGGGCACGCCTTTCGTCTTCTGTTCTGGCTGTTGCTTGAGACTGAATTCAAAGTACCCAGAATTGTGCCTGGCGTGTTCTAGTTATTCAGTAAATTGTTGTTGGTTGAGGGGACTTCGCTGGTGGCCCAGTGGTTAAGAATCCATCTTTCAGGGCAGAGGATACAGGTTCGAACCCTGGTCAGGGAACTAAGATCCCACATGCCTCAGAGCAACTAAACCTGCTCGCTACAACCATTGAGCACACGCGCTCTGAAGCCCATGTGCCACAACTAGAGAGAAGCTTGTGCACCCCAATGAGTGTCACGACTAAGACCTGATAAAGGCAAAAATGAATAAGCAAATAGTTTTAAAAACCTGGTAAGAGCAGTGAAAAATCCAGCTTTATATAAAAACTGTTGTTAGTTGAATAAATGAATGAATCAGTAATTCCCATTATTCAACCGTGGGAATCTTCAGGATCTGAAATGCATAGGGAAAAAATTGGGGGATGATGACTTAGGTACAAAGGAATATATTTCCACCTATCACTCCTAACTTACTGACATCTGACTTACAAATCATCTACACACATCTTGGTTCTCAACGTAGGGCATGGTATAGATAATTAAGTCATACTAGACTTTTCTTCTTTCATTCAAGTATTCAAATAAAGAGCAGTGGTTTATATAAATAAAGCTGTTTAATTATTAGTGCCCATCAGTAAGACTCTTGGTTCCCTCATCCCCTCACTAATTCTGATCCTGGATCAAGAGGAAACCATACCACTGTGCTGGCAGCAGTGGCCGTCTGGGTATGGTCCAGTAGCTGACCCTTGGCAGAGCCAAAGTGTTTCTAAATCTGTGGCCAAACGAGTGGAATGGTCATAACTTAGAATTTCTTTTTTTTCCCATAGATATACAGTCCTGAATTTTAGATAGCTATGGTTTTCATTATATTAATACTAGTTTGCTTGTAGAAAATGAAAAAAAAAAAGACTCTATAACTTTAGCTACTATCAGATACATAATTTCTATAGGAAATTCTTTGGGGTGTAAAAATTAATCAGTTTATAAGCATACCTATAGGCCTTACAAATAGCTGTGAAAAGAAGAGAAGCAAAAAGCAAAGGAGAAAAGGAAAGATAGAAGCATCTGAATGCAGAGTTCCAAAGAATAGCAAGAAGAGATAAGAAAGTCTTCCTCAGTGATCAATGCAAAGAAATAGAGGAAAACAACACAATGGGAAAGACTAGAGATCTCTTCAAGAAAATTTGAGATACCAAGGGAACATTTCATGCAAAGATGGGCTCGATAAAGGACAGAAATGGTATGGACAGAAGCAGAAGATATTAAGAAGAGGTGGCAAGAATACACAGAAGAACTGTTCAAAAAAGATCTTCACGACCCAGATAATCACAATGATGTGATCACTGACCTAGAGCCAGACATCCTGGAATGTGAAGTCAAGTGGGCCTTAGAAAGCATCACTACGAACAAAGCTAGTGGAAGTGATGGAATTCCAGTTGCGCTATTTCAAATCCTGAAAGATGATGCTGTGAAAGTGCTGCACTCAATATGCCAGCAAATTTGGAAAACTCAGCAGTGGCCACAGGACAGGAAAAGGTCAGTTTTCATTCCAATCCCAAAGAAAGACAATGCCAAAGAATGCTCAAACTACCGCACAATTGCAGTCACCTCACACGCTAGTAAAGTAATGCTCAAAATTCTCCAAGCCAGGCTTCAGCAATACGTGAACCGTGAACTTCCCGATGTTCAAGCTGGTTTTAGAAAAGGTGGAGGAACCAGAGATCAAATTGCCAACATCTGCTGGATCATCTAAAAAGCAAGAGAGTTCCAGAAAAACATCTATTTCTGCTTTATTGACTACGCCAAAGCCTTTGACTGTGTGGATCACAATAAACTGTGGAAAATTCTGAAAGAGATGGGAATACCAGACCACCTGACCTGCCTCTTGAGAAATCTGTATGCAGGTCAGGAAGCAAGAGTTAGAACTGGACATGGAACAACAGACTGGTTCCAAATAGGAAAAGGAGTACGTCAAGGCTGTATATTGTCACCCTGCTTATTTAACTTATATGCAGAGTACATCATAAGAAAAGCTGGGCTGGAAGAAGCACAAGCTGGAATCAAGGTTGCCGGGAGAAATATCAATAACCTCAGATATGCAGATGACACCACCCTTATGGCAGAAAGTGAAGAGGAACTCAAAAGCCTCTTGATGAAAGTGAAAGTGGAGAGTGAAACAGTTGGCTTAAAGCTCAACGTTCAGAAAACGAAGATCATGGCATCCAGTCTCATCACTTCATAGGAAATAGATGGAGAAACAGTGGAAACAGTGTCAGAGTATTTTGGGGGGCTCCAAAATCACTGCAGATGGTGACTGCAGCCATGAAATTAAAAGACGCTTACTCCTTGGAAGAAAAGTTATGACCAACCTAGATAGCATATTCAAAAGCAGAGACATTACTTTGCCAACAAAGGTCCGTCTAGTCAAGGCTATGGTTTTTCCTGTGGTCATGTATGGATGTGAGAGTTGGACTGTGAAGAAGGCTGAGTGCCGAAGAACTGATGCTTTGGAACTGTGGTGTTGGAGAAGACTCTTGAGAGTCCCTTGGACTGCAAGGAGATCCAACCAGTCCATTCTGAAGGAGATCAGCCCTGGGATTTCTTTGGAAGGAATGATGCTAAAGCTGAAACTCCAGTACTTTGGCCACCTCATGCGAAGAGTTGACTCATTGGAAAAGACTCTGATGCTGGGAGGGATTGGGGGCAGGAGGAGAAGGGGACGACAGAAGATGAGATGGCTGGATGGCATGACTGACTCGATGGACGTGAGTCTGGGTGAACTCTGGGAGTTGGTGATGGACAGGGAGGCCTGGCGTGCTGCGATTCATGGGGTTGCAAAGAGTCGGACACGACTGAGCGACTGAACTGAACTGAACTGATAGATTATAACCTCTTGGTAATTTATAATAGTATTGACAATATTTTAATTGCATTTAATGTGAGTTTATCATCTCCCTTTGGAACATATCAAGCCAATTTATGTGTGTCAACATTTCTACTGAAGAGGAATCCGTGAAAGAATTAAGGACATGAGAAAAAGAATTTTGCATTTGGGTCTATGGGGCTTTGGGCTTCCCTAGTGGTTCAGTGGTAAAGAATCTGCCTACAATGCAGAGTGATCCCTGGGTCAGGAAGATCTCCTGGTGAAGGAAATGGCAATCCACTCCAGTATTCTTGCCTGGGAAGTCCCTTGGACAGAGAAGCCTGGCAATCCACGGAGTCACAAAGAGTCAGACATGACTTAGCATCTAAACAACAGCAACAACTATGGGGTTTTAAACCTACATCACAAAGATAAGAAATACCATACTGCTGTAACAGATAAAAATTCTGCAAAACTCAAATAATCTAGATGGAACTGCCAAGAAACACTTCCCTTAATGAGAAGAAAACAAAATTCCCCCATCTAATCAATCAGTAAACTTCCTTTCTATTTAGTATTGGTTTTCATCTGCTGAGTCCTTTCTCAGGGAGGAGCTGTGAGCTGAGAAGGAAGACACACGACTCAGAAGCAGAAGATAAGCCCCACACAGGAGAAGAAGGTGGATGTGATCAGAAGATGAGTACTCCACCTGCCAAACTACAATGAACCAGGGTTCACTGTGTCCATTAGGAGATGCTCCCCCATAAGAATCAAGCATAACTGCCTCTTAATTTCTTCCATATCCCATCTTGCCTGCACAAATATGCATTCTGACCAGAGTAAATTAAAATGTACACTTTAAATGTTGCTTTAGATACTTTTTCTAAGTCACTTCAGTCGTGTCCGACTCTGTGTGACCCCATAGACGGCAGCCCACCAGGCTCCCCCGTCCCTGGGATTCTCCAGGCAAGAACACTGGAGTGGGTTGCCATTTCCTTCTCCAATGCATGAAAGTGAAAAGTGAAAAGGAAGTCGCTCAGTCCTGTCCGACTCCTAGCGACCCCATGGACTGCAGCCCACCAGGCTCCTCCATCTGTGGGATTCTCCAGGCAAGAGTACTGGAGTTGGGTGCCATCGCCTTCTCCTTAAGACACTTAGTTTCACAATTAAATCTTTCTTGGGGAGAAAGACATGCCTTTGATTTCTGTTGTCATCTCTTCACATCCTATGGTACCATGTCAGACACGGCTGAGTTATAGGGGCTGTGGGCCTCTTTCTTTGTAAATCCAGCCTATGAGGCTACAGTCCATGGGGTAAAAGAAGAGTTGACCATGACTTAGTGACTAAACAACAACAATAACAGCATTTATTCATTGCCCACCACTGAACTAGATACTTTACAAAGGTTGGCTCACTGAATCCTTTCGAAAACTCTGATATGTAAGTTTAAGTATCCTCCTTATTCAGATGGGGAAGCTGAACTCCGAGAAATTAATTAACTTGCCCAAAGTCATCTACTTAGGTAAATATCAGAATAGTGGAATCAGGATTACGGGGATGAGGGTAAGATTCCCACCTGGAACACAGACACAGCTGTCCCTAACCTGAATCTAATGATCTCCTTCCAGCAGAGAACACCCTAATCGATACCTCAAATCTTTACATTTCATAAAACTCAGCTTTAATGTTCTCCAAGTTGCTGATGGGTCATGTCATCTGAAAAATCAACATAATCAAAACAGAGTTCAAATCTGTGTTACTATAATTTAGCCTCCTATCCCAAATCCTTACATATTCCAGTAACATCACTATTTTCAGTGTCTTTAAACTGCAAATCTCCACTCAGCCCAGGACATCTCCAATAACTAATCACAATCATCAAGAAAGCAGCTGCTACCCTAAAAAAAAAAAAAAAAAAAGAAATCAGCACCACCACTACTCTGCTGGCTCCTGGGTTTAGGCCCAAGAGAGAGACAAAAGCTCAGAAGCCAATTCACTACTTGAAAGAGCTTCAAATCTAGGCATATTCACATAAAATGTTTAAAATGTAAATCATAAAGTAAATGATCCAGAAAAATGCAACTGGAACTCAAAGGAGAGTTTACCCTGGGCTAGAGTAGTCATAAAAGACTTCATGAGAGGTAAGATTAGCCTGGGCCTTGAAGGATAGAGGAAACTTTGAAATCATGGTTTTACAAGACAGTCTTGCTCATGGTTGAACCCTCAAACTGTACAGAAGAACACGAAGCAAAGAGACGATCCCAGAGTCTTCTTGTCCCAGCTCTAGAGAACAGGCTGCTGCTGATTCTGTGAACTGAACAGAACTTAAATACAGGAAGGAAAGTGAAACAAAGGAAGAGGAGAGAGGGGCCGGAATAGCACAGTCCTGACAAGCAGGGGTGGTCGTGGTAGAGGAGAGGTTTGATGTAAGGGACTAATGTAGAAATGTTGGGGGGAGGGGGGAGGGTGTGTAAATTAGGAGTTTGGGATTAACATATACACACTACTGTATATAAAACATATAAACAAGGACAGGGAACTACACTCAGTATCTTATAATAACCTATAATAGAAAAGAATCTAAAAAATAATATATATACATACATATATAACTGAATCATTTTGGTGTACACCTGAAATTAACATACTATAAATCAATTTTGGGCTTCCCAGGTAGCACAGTGGTAAAGAACCCAACTACCAATGCAGGAGATGCAAGAGATGTGGGTTCGATCCTTGGGTCAGGAAGATCCCCTGGCATAAGAAATATCAACCTACTCCACTATTCTTGCCTGGAAAATTCCACGGACAGAAGAGCCCGGCAGGCTACAGTTCCTGGGGTGGCAAACAGTCGGACATGACTGAGCACACATATTGTAATTTTTAAAAAATCAACTACATTTAAATAAAAATACGAAGAAAAAGAAATGGAGCTGAGCCATGAAGGGAGCCAGATGTGCTTTCGTGGATTTGTCCCACTCACATATCTGAGGACCAACCACCCATGATCCAGGTCTGGGCTCTGATGGGAGATTCAGGTCATGATTGCTGCTCTCAAGTTCTCAAGGTCAGAATTGGAGAAGTCTCACAATGACTTCGATAGGTCTTTAGAAAAGTAAATCTATACACAAGCTGAATCAGAAGAAGGAGATCCTTTAAGCAAGAAGTTCCATTAGGAGACTTCTGAGCACTCCCAACAGAACATGAGGAAGTCTTGAAGCAGAGGACCAGGAGCAGAAGTCACACAGTACACCTGCCTCAAAGTCTAACTTCATGAGGGAGAAAGTCAGACCAAGAGATGTTACATGCTGTGCCCAAATTTGAAAAGTGATTAAGGCCCTTATACAATAATCTTTGATAAGAAAGTCCTGAAAATTAAATGTAAAAATAGTGCACTGGGACGACCCAGAAGGATGGTATGGGGAGGGAGGAGGAGGAGGGTTCAGGATGGGGAACATGTGTATACCTCTGGCAGATTCATTTTGATATATGGCAAAACCAATACAATATTGTAAAGTTAAATAAAATAAAATTTAAAAAAAAAAAGAAAATTAAATGTGAAAATAAAACTTTAATAGTCTATGAGATACAAAAGGGTGACACCTTTAGCACCTAGAATTGCCAAAAAGATTTCTTAAACAAGGTATCTACAAAATAAAGAGAAGAATCAATCTTCAATATCATTTAAATTTTTAAAAGAATCTTTTCTCCCAAACACATTCTAAAAATGAAAAGACAAGCCACTAGTTGGGAGAAGCCCATTGAAACGAGCTTCCTTTCATTTGTAGAATTAAATTACAGAAAATTTAAAAAAAAAACAAAACTCTGGTATCCAGAATACACGAATAACTCTTACAAGTCTATGAATTTTTTTTTAACAGTGGGAGAGTGAACAATAGGTATGCCTATGGATTGCAAAGAAATCTGAATGTTAAGACACGGAAAAAATGGTCAACATTATTAGCAGTCATTAAACCCAGTCATTAACTGCACATTAAAACTATAAGGAGGTACAATTTCATATCCTAAAGACTGGCAAAAATAACATATATTATCAAGTGTTGACGATGATATAGGAAAAAAAAAAGGAGCTCCTTATAGATGGCTGGGTGGGAGGATAAAACCCTTTTGATAGGGCTTTTCAACAGGCAAAACCCTGTTTGGTAATTCGGCATCGTCTTCTAAATGGGATGGTACAAATCCACTCTCTGGCAGTTCTCCTAAGAAGACACCCTAAGAAAAGTCTCCATTGTTAGTTAGCACAGGGAGATGTGTGTATGAACCTGCATAGCAGCCTTGGTAGAAGATATCCAAAATGTCCATCAACAGAAGACTGATGTTATTCACTATTTACTACACAATGGAATACCACAGGGTGGTAAAAAAAAAAAAAAAAAAGAATAAGTAATACCTACCCATATCAGTAGGCTTCTGAAGTGGCCCTAGTAGTAAAGAATCCATCTGCCCATGCAGGAGACACAAGAGACATGGGTTAGATCCCTGGGTGGAGAAGATCCCCTGGAGGAGGACATGGCAACCCACTCCAGTATTCTTGCCTGCGAAATCCCAGGGACAGAGGAGCCCAGTGGGCTACCACCCATAGGGTTGCAAAGAGTTGGCACTGACTGAAGTGACTTAGCATGCAGATATGCACACATATCTACAAAATACCAATCAATTAAAGTTGAGTAAAGACCACAAAGCCACAAAGAGCATGGTGTTTCTATGCAGAGTTTTACAACAGCAAAACAAGACTGTCCTTGTAGGTACACACATACCTAGGAAAGCATGAGGAAACGCGTGGCAACGATAAACACAGAATTCAGTGTACAGGGTACCATTGAGGGGAGACAGGCTTGGAGAGACTCTGAGAGTATCAGCAGTGTCTGCAGTGATTGGGTATATCAGTGTTTATTGTAATACTTAATTTTTTGTTGTTGCTGAAACATTTCACAATAATTCTCAATTAATAACAAAGAACTGAACAGTAGTTTGAGGCACAGATATATAGCAACAGAGAAAGAAGAGAGTCAAATATCACTTGAAAACTTTCAAATTTTTCACGCCTTCTTTTCTTCCTTTCTGACTTCCCTAGACCTGCGGCTCATCATTTATCCTGAATTAGCACAACAGCCCCCTAACACATCCCTCTGTCCCAATCTGGTGGCAAACTGGTCTATTTCCATCCATCCCAGAGGCCACTTCTTCATGTCACTGCCTATACAGAGTCCTTCAGTGCTCCTATTAACTCTAAACATTCCTGTATAGTCAGTAACACCCTACAGAGTGCATCTCTATTCTTTTCAATCAAATTCACCTCCAGGTCTCAGAAAAAGACACTAGAGAAGCTGGCGTAGCAGACCATCTCCCTGAGCCAGCGATCTGCCAAGTTGGCTTGCATCTCCAAGTCTTTGTCACAGTTTTGCCTCATCCCTTCCTCCTACTTAACTCCTACCATCTAGGAATGTCCAGCTTAAGACCTTCCTCTTTAGGAAGCATGCTAAAACAATCCCACTCCTTTGGGTTCAATTTTCAGCTGCCCAAGGATTTGAACTATATTTTGCACTTCGACAGTCTCCACCCTCATGAATACAAGGAAGATCTTAGAATTTCATTTGCTTGTTTGCCTGTCCTTAGAAAGGCCACATCCTACATCTGCCATCGATCATCTAAATCTCTTGGGATCCTTAGCATCAAAGCAGAAATATTTTAAATTATCGATCAAGTAAATGCAAATCTAGGAAAATGATGATGCATATTATAAAACCATGGGTCATGTCCCTGCTGAGTCTTACATGTCTTCACAGATCTTTAAGGCTAAACAGTGGTGTAACATCTAAAGCAGGTTACCAAGAGCCGATTAGCATATCTGTGCTGTGGGTCCACACCCTCCATCATTCCAATACCTTTAGGTGTAGATCAAATATACTACATACCTGGCCAGAAACTACTATAAATCATGAAAATACCGAGAAGGCTGTGAACACATACAATTTAAAAGGGTAGATTTCAACCTCCCCTGTGATCAAGAACCCTCCTCCCATAGGTACTAAGTAACTCCCTCTACAGATATCAGCAAGAAAGTCAGTTGTAACCATTTCTCCCCCTTCCCACTTCCTACCTCTCATCCCTGTGATCTGATTCAACTTTTCAATCCTCAATGAACATTTGCATCCCTTCCACTGGCAAGCCCTCTGCTAGCCCTGTTATCCCTTGATCTTAAGGTCTCACAGAGATTGACAAGCACATCAATTGAAAAATGGAATATATATATGCATCTGACTTAGTGGAGATATAAGAAGGAATGTTCGATCCTGTGGGGTAAGGAGGGGGAAAGAGCTTGTGCTTAGGATCAAAGGGCAGGGGTGGAATTCAATACAGGCACTGGGGTGCTTAAGCTATTCAAATGTTTTGTTTCAAGTAAGAAGGAGGATAAAGGAGGAGGAGAGGAGGGTTTTTTTTTTTTTTTTTTGCGGGTAGGGTGGGGAGCAGGAGTTGTTTTGTATTGCTTTGTCTTTCTAACCTTTATCTTATTTCAGAAACTCCCTTTGGTGACCAGAACACATAATCATAGTAAACTTAGGACCAAAGAATGCAGAGTTTGAGATTGCAAGGAGGGCCATACAAAAGTCATGTAATACTATCCTTGGAGCTACGGTCCTTATACCATTGGAATACAGACTTACATGCACTCTTTATTCATTCATTTATTCACTCAACCAATGTCTACGGACCACTTACTAAGTTCCAAGGTGCTGTGCTAGGCATCGGTGATATTTCATGAATGGGCAATTCTTGTCTTGGATCTCATAAAATGCACAGCTCAGTGAGGAAGATAGTCGATCAGATAATCACAAAAGACAAGGCATCATTATTTACTATAAAAGGACCATGATAAAAAGTATCAAGCACTGAAATTGCCTGCAACTGGAGGGCTTCACTGATTCAATGACTTCTCAGCTGAAGTCTAGGGAAAGGAAATAATGGTAAGAAACACGTTCCAGGGAGTTCACACAGAAAACTTCTAAATGCATCAGTGCTTCAGGGTTGCCCTACTGTCGCTTCCCAGCTCCAAATGGGAAAGCTCATCCCAGTTTGAAACACTGAAAAGGTGACTTGGCTTCTGCCTCAATGTCTGTGAAAAGAGCTTTGAGCAGAGTGACTGTGCCCTGCCTTCTTGCTAGAGTAGTCTGATGAATCATATCAAAGAGCTGTTTGCAAAGTCTGAGACAAGATCAAATGCCATCTTCCCCTCCAATGGCAGCATATGTTTTGCAAGGAAATCTCTGCAATATCTACCAGGGAAATTTCTAGTCCAGAAATAGACATCACACTGAGTTTCCACTGAAATTAAAACCCAAAAAGCAAGGATGCCCAAGGCAGGGGTTGTAATCTGCAGGTTAGAGTGAGGGTTAATGCCAGTCCTCCTATCAGATATGCATAAACATTCTCCAGTAGTAGAATTAAAAGGGAAGTTACTCTAGCAGATGTTTTCAAATTAGCCAAAACCGTGTCAGGGAGTAAAATGAAGCGGCAGAGCTGGAAATGTGCCCAGAGAGGGAGAGACCTTCCCACAAGCTGCCTGATGGAGCCACTGAAATGCCCCTGAGCCCTTCCGGTGCAGATGGGGGTGCAGGAGTGGAGAGACAGTCAGGTCTCAGCACGAATCCTTCTCTCCTAATTGCTCATCCATGACTCCAATGAGACCACGGCTCTGCTGAATGCAAGGATATCCACGTGGGATCGGGCAGCTCATACACTGCCAAACCACACTCTTCACACTTGCTTTTTAGGCTGCTGCTTACAAATTCGACAAGAAATGTTGGGAGAAGATATAGAAATTGTCCATGATGACAGAGGAGCAAACTATGATACATGAATGTGAAAATGAATAGTTCAGTGTCGGGCAAATCCCAGGAGAAGGGATGGTGTGCATCTTCACAGGAGATCCAGGGCAGCGACACCTAGTTCACAGCAACCCCAAACAGGACAATGATGACCCCACTACACACTGCTCAAGAGGAAAAAAGACCCAAGAATCTGAGCCAAAAATCTGTGGCTACATAATCCAGAGGGCTTCCTGCTTCCTGGGTGCAAGCTGGGCCCCCAAGTGGGCTGTCGCTCGTTACTCAGTACACTACTTCCCACAGGAAGGAGAAAATAATAAACACTGTCCAGGAAAAACCTTAGGTCAATAGAAGCAGAGAATATCTCCAGCTTTTCATTGGTACACCAGCAGTATTTCATATGCAACAGCAACCTCTGCACAATCTCAGAGGGGAAGAAAAGTCCTCAAAGAAAAGCCATTCACCATGTTTAACCACCTTATAACCAAAATCCATTTTTTTTCTGTCCTCCAACACATGTTTTCCTTTTCAGGGTTACCAAAAGAAAAAAAGAAGTAGCAAATTATATAGGGCAGGAGGAGAAAGGGGCAACAGAGGACGAGATGGTTGGGTAGCATCACCGACTCAATGTGACATGAGTTTGAGCAAACTCTGGGAGGTAGTAAAGGACAGGGAAGCCTGGTGTGCTGCAGTCCATGGGGTCGCAAAGAGTTGGACACATATATATATCTATCTATATATAGATATCAGGGCTTCCCAGGTGGTACAGTGGTAAAGAATCTGCCTGCCAATGCAGGAGACGAAAGAGACACGGGTTTGATCCCTGGATTGGGAAGATCTCCTGGAGAAGGGCGTGGCAACCCACTCCAGTATTCTTGCCTGGAGCATTCCATTAAGAGAAGAGCCTGGCAGGCTATGGTCCATAGGGTCACAAAGAGCTGGACATCACTGAAGCAACTGAGTGTATACACACACACACACACACACACACACACACACACACACATGCTGTATGCATCAATGGTATATTATATATAGAAAATATACATTTTGCATAAGCCAAAGAGGTATGTGTTAGAAGAAAAGGAATTGGTAGCTGGTATTTCAAACAATGAGTTATCAGTGGGTGTTTAATAAAGTGGAAGACTGACAGTTCTAAATCCTCCCCTGTGCTAGAAGAACAGTTTAGACCTTCCTAGAAACCCCATCTTTGACAATTCCTGAGAGACCACACAGTGAAAGTCACCTTCATTGGGCAGTAACAGGAAGCAGGCTACACATTCCCTGTGATTAAAAAAAAAAAAAAAAAAGGAAGAAGGTCAAAGAAGAAATTATTCCTTTCTTTGAAAATGAAGAATTACAAACCCGAAGAATCTTCTGGAAATAAGAGACAACACAAAACATGATGGGGTGCTTTTGAACCTCCAAGTGTATCAGCAACACAAAATTTTTAGAATTCTAGAAAATGGTCTTGTGATTGTGTTTCTATAAAATAAAAATGTACAAAGAAAACAGCATCTCATAGACGTAAGGCATAGACTGTAAGTGTGGGAGTCGAGGATTGGAGACAAGGGTTTTGATTTTTCCAAAGTCCTTTAAAGATGCTCCTTTAATTGGGTAAAGGAGAAAAAGAAACAAAAGAACTTACAACTACATTTCCTTAAATTAACCCAGGAAAGGCAAGCGTGGTTTCTATAGAGATGAAATCTTCATGACAGTCTTGCAATGGAATGCCTCCTAAAAAGAGACAGATTCTTCTGCATGGAGCAGAGTTGCTCTGATTAAAGGTAGAACAATGTGTGGGAATAATCCAGAAGACACCATCATGTGAATCTGACTCTGTCATAGAAAATTCACTATGAAAACACACATTTAGATGGCATTTTATTATTCTTTTGGAATCTGAAATAGTACATGAAATCAAAGTCAGAATGCTGAACCCTGTTTTCAGAAGTTGCTATTCAAAGAATCTGTTACTTGTCTCAATTGAGTTGTAGCAGGAACTATTACTAGGCTACAAAGCTCTAAAGGAGTACTTAGTAAAACTCCCATTTCCCTTCTTCACAATATTTAATTCATACTTAAAAATTAATCAATCTAGATGGCTATGTGGAACAAAGGCATACATACCTAACAGACTTTACATCAAAGAGCATGCAATTTGTATTTCCAAATCTGATTCAATAAAATACTTAAGCTTAGAGAAACTTAGAAAGTAGAACAACTGACAGTTTAGTCTATTCCTCTGTATGAGCCACATGATATTTTGAGAAGGTGGTCTTGATTTCAATAATCACTCATATCAAGGTTTTAGTCCTGGCGGAACAAAGTTTATACTGAAGGAAAAATTACAGATGCTAAACCAAGAAAATTCCCCACAAGGAATACTCAAGTATTATTCCCCTCAAAGCACAATTGCTAGTGTGTGATTTGAAGTTGTCAGAAAATGACTCCATAATTTTTTAAAGAATCTGTTTACCAGTTCATTTTGCCAGTATTTATATCATCTATAATTTCTGAGACCAAATATTTTATCTGGCAAACTAGCCTTAGATAGAAATATACAGGGAAACAGACAGATGTAATTTTCGAAATAGCTTGTATTTGAAGGCACTCAAGTCTCTTCTCATATAAAGTAGCTAATAGTTTCTCTTAAGTGAGTCATTTTTTTTTTTTTAACAGTCATGGAATTCTAGATCTAGAACTAGGAATATTTCAAGGCAGTGACTTTACTGCAGCAACTTTAAACTGAACTAATACATCCAAAGGAAATTATTAACAAGGCCATTGATACTAGACTTGTATGAACTTTCCTGGTACATGCAAGAATATGAATTTTCTGAACCAAGGGTAGCTTTTGTCAACTAATCGTTTAAACTTCCTATGTTTTGCAAGATATTCGATATTTCTTTACGACTTTGGATTTTCTTTTTTAAATTGTAAGCAAAACTTTATCCTTTGACATTAGATAAATCAGGATACTTGTAACATCTCTTGCCTTCCTGTCATTTCCGTTCAAGTTGGGATAAAGATTGCCGCTATACATGTAAAATTACATAGGCCAATAGAAAGTTGCTCCCTGAAGCCGAAATTCGACTATAAATAACAGACAAAAGGCAGTTAGCTCCTTCCTGGTTTGTCTGTTTGTTTTTTAAAGATAACAATTTGCAAAATGTTTGCATTTGATCCTAACATTGCTTTCCTGGCTCTGAACATTCCTCATTTCAGGGTCTGACTAAAAGCTAGACTGATCCATCATCACTTTACAAAGCCATCTGCGAAGACTATAAAAGCTAAAGCTCCATCTTCAATTGTTACTTTTATTATACACCTTTCATCACTGTAATTCCATAACTTCACGCGTTATGCTGGGGGGGGTGGGGGGTGGGGGAGACAGCAGTGATCTCTCAAGAACGGAACCAGCTCACCGTGTCAGGAGGGGACAGTCTCGCTAGAGTCCAGAGAGGAGATAACCTCTCACCCTCAGTGGCGAGGGGCAGGGGGTGTGTGGGGGGCTGTCCCGGCCTTCTCCCCGCCTCAACCCCCCTCCCCTATCCGACAGAAAATTCCGCAGCCTCCTGACCAGGAGGAGAGGAGAGCCGGGGAGCGCGGGGCGGGAACAGCGCCGGCACAGACACTGTCGCGGGCACCTGAGCCGCCCCTTCCCACCACCTCCCGTGGCCACCGCACCAGGCGAGGCGCGCAGCATCTCAGCCCTGCGGGCTGAATTTCCATCTTCGCGCCCCCCAGCCCCGAGGTCCAACCCCCGCAGCTGTGGCGGCCCCTCCAGGAAAGCGCAATTTTTATCCCTCCGGGCCCGGAGGAGGGGTCCCTGCCTGGTCTCGGCTCATCCAGGCTCGTTCAGTTCCCTGAACACTCGCCACGCCGCGACTGGCCAGGAATTGGCCTCGGCCTCGGCTGCGGACAGGGGGCGACTCTCCAGCGATCGCGCCCTAGGACCGCGCTTCTCCGAGTGTCTATCTGAATCTCTGTCTCTCCCTGTGTGCCTCTGTCTCTCTTTGTGTCTCTGCTTATCTGGCTTTCTCTTTCTTGCTTGAGCGCGCGCACACACACACACACACACACATTCACATAGGGGAGGGGGCTGTCTCCACTCCCAAAGCCAAAATGTCACCCAGAAAACAAGTGCAACAACTTGCTTCGCCTACGACTCGGGAGCCGGTGGAGAAATGCCCTGCAGCGAGCAGCCCCCTCCTCCCCGGCAAGGTGCAAGGGGTTGGGGGCGGGGGCGGGAAAGCGGCCGGTGGACGTGCCGGGGACTGCCGTTCAGCTCCCCTCCCCCTCTGGGACCCTGTCGCAATTAGAAATCCGTCCGCGCCCCGGCCCGGGGGCGGCGTGGGGGGGCGGTTAGCCGCGAGGACCGCACACCCGGAGAGGGGCGCGCCGGGCCCCGGGTCTCCGGGGGTCGCAGAAGTGCGCCCCAGGTGGCGGAAGGGGTAGGAAAAGCCGGCTAGCGGTCCGGGGAGCCCAGCCCGGAGTCCCTCCACTGGCAAGAGCAGCGGCGACCGCGCGACTGGGAAAAGCCACTGGGAACTCGGCAGTGGCGGCGGCCCGGGCTCCGGTGGCCCCGGCCGCGAGCGCACGCCCTAGCCCCCGGCGCAGCCCGGCGTTACCTTGCTGCTGCCCGCAGTCCGGCCCTCGGTCGCCGCGGCCGTCCGTCGGTTCCCGCGAGCTTCCGAGGCAGGACGAAAGAGGTGTCCCCGTGGTCGGGACAGGCTCTCAGCGACGCGAGGCGAAGGAGTCGAGAGAGAAACCGAGGCGGCTGCGACCGATCCCGCTGCGGATGCCGCCGATTCCCCGGGGCCGGAGGTGTCGGAGAGGCCGGGTCCTCGGGATTGCGGCGCCCGGAGCGCAGCGGTCGCCTCTGGCGCGGAGGCTCAGTGGCGGGACGCGGCGGGCTGGGGCGGCGAGGCTGGGCTGGTCACCCGCCCCTGGGTGCATGTTAATACGGTGGGGAGGAGGAGTCCCGCGCTTCCTCCGCCCAACCGCCGGAGCCGGCGGGCGAGTGACGGCCGAGGCCCCGAGCCCGCGCTCCCACCCGCCCCGGCTACTACGGTGCGGCCACCAGCCCTGGCGCCGGCCCGGCACGTGCGCCCGGGCCGCGGGGAGGCGCCCGGCGTCCTGCGGATGATGCCCGCTCCGCCTCCGGGCGGCAAGTGCGCTCACACGGGACGCGGAGGCCAGCCCCGCATCCCAGCGAAGGAACCGAGAGGCGGCCGCGCGTTGGTGGGCGTGCCCCGTGCGTTCCCCGGCGCTGCATCCGCGGAGAATGGAACCTGCCCCGCCTCACCTGCCACCTCTGGTCCCCTAATCTTATGAGGAGCGCTCCACACTTTCTATCACAGGATATCATGTAGGCGGGTAAAGGGTTTGCCCTTTTCTGTCCATCCTCGGGGTCCCTAGTAGAATTTTTGAAAACGCAATCGCCAGGGAGGAGCCCGGGTTGTGGACCTAGTCTAGACTCACCAGGACCGACTGCTCACACCCCATGCCCTTACTTCCAAACAGTTATTCCTCAGAGCCTCAGTTTCCCCATCTGTACAACGAAGGCTCTTGGGGGCGGCAGGGGGGTATTGTGGATTCCATTACACAATATATATTCCACCGGTTTCTCTAGGTATTTAGAGAAAACCAAGTATAATAGGGAAATGAATCCCTTTTCTTCCTGTCCTCTGACCTCAGTAAACGCTCAGCTCTCCATCTCAACTGCATTTGGGAGCCACGCCCATTCGCACAGGCTGAGGACCACAAGTCCACGAGCTCTGAAAGTAAAAAACATCCGTAAGGCTTCTAAGTAAGAATAGAAATAAATATTCTGTGAATAGGTGAAATTTGGGTCAAAGAGAGAATGGAGTCAATCAGTTGTTTATTGAGCTCAACCCACTTAAGTACTAGGTTCTGGATGATAAGAGTTAAAATAGCGGTTAATCACCGTCTTCCGGTTTCCTTCAATAAAGAATGGGCAACTTCACGGAGAAGGTCTGTCCTTTGTTCTACGGCTTCCAAAGAGAACATTATGCCAGAGAGTATATAATCTTCTTTATGTAATTGTACCCATAAACTTATAGCATAAGATTTAGCATCTGCTTTGTGTGATATTTAATTATAAATATTAATAGAATATCCTTTTTAAATGAAACACTTCTAAAAATGCAGAGAAGTGAAAAACAGTTTCCATAAAAATATGACTCAGATAAATAATCACTTTTCCGCAATTTCACTGAGTGATTTTCCATTAAAGAGGGGAAAAAAAATCTTTAAACCACTAAACACTCAAAGAAATGGAGGTAAATCCTCAGAATAGTAGTACCATGATAATAATGCTTTAATAAAGCTCCAAAGGATATTGCCAGCCAATTCCTACTATGTAGGAGCATTTATTTTTCAAAGAAGACTCCATTCAGTTCAGTTCAGTCACTCAGTCGTGTCTGACTCTCTGCAATCCCATGGATGCTGCACACCAGGCCTCCCTATCTATCACCAAGACGCCACGAAAAGGCCAAATACTGCCATAGGAAAAATAGCCTTCATAATCTAGAGAGAGCAAACTACGCATTCCCAGATTTGTAAGTATGTTTAATCCATAGAATTTTTAATGTGGTCACATAAGTAAGAAGACCATTATAACTGTCAGACCCTAAATCAAATTAGGTGACTTTAGTGAATAAATTTGCTTGAGCAGAAAATCAATTTTCCTACAAAATTCTTACGGTAGATTCAACCAGGCAACAACAATGTTTATATAACCCTGCTATTGTTAGGGCTTACTGATTGTAAGTGACAGAAACCTAACTTGGCAAACTGAAAAGTATTTATTGGAAAGATTGAAAACTTTGCAGTCTTGAAACAGGCAGCGTTTGAGGCAATACTGTAGCTCTAGGAAGTTAGAAAGAGTATTTTTGTTTAGTGTTGCAGTCAATGAAACTTACAGTTTACAGTCAGTAAATGCAACTACTATTTTGAACCTCACATTACTGGAGCAAGATTCAAGTCACAGAGCAGAGCATTTGACTAGTCAAACTTAGATCAGGCACCAACTCCTTGACTGGACCAAAAGAGAGGTAGGAAACATTTGGTTCTTTGATTTCCAGAATGAAAGGCAGGTACCTGGATTTTTTGGGTTTCCAAAAATACGTATAATTGGAGATAGTAATTCCTCAAAACAATTTACGGGACCTCTTTTAAGAAGAGAATTTGATGCTGAGGCTGAAAAAAGATCAATGTCTGTTACACTGTCTGGCTGTGAAATTTACCCTGTAATGCTTAGTTATTTGGATATAAGCAATGATGTTGTACAAGTAAAACTGAAAGTTTGTTTCAGTTAAAGAATGCTATTTAATATTTCATGTATGGCCAGTTACCTTATTAATATAAGCATTCATTGTTGTTGTTGTTTTAGTTGCCAGACAAGTCTGACTCTGCAACCTCATGGACTGTAGCCTGCCAGGCTCTGCATCTATGGGATTTCCCAGGCAAGAATACTGGAGTGGGTTGCCATTTCCTTCTCCAGGGGAGCTTTCCAACCCAGGGATTGAACCTGTGTCTCCTGCTTGACAGGCAGATTCTTTACCACTGAGCCACCTGGGAAGCCTAATAGAAGCATGAAAGTGTTAGTCATTCAGTGGCGTCTAACTCTTTGTGACCCCATAGACTGTAGCCCTCCAGGCTCCCCTGTCCATGGGATTTCCCAAGCAAGAATACTGGAGTGGGTTGCTATTTCCTCCTTCAGGAAATCTTCTCCACCCAAGGATCGAACCATTACAGGCAGAGTCCTTAATGTCTGAAGGACCTATTATAAGAACTACTACTGGAAGCCAGGGTGAGCAGCTGTGTTCGTTTCTTGTCGAGGATAGTATAGTAGCTGTATTATAGTGGCCCTGGAAAGATGTTCACGTCCTAATCCCTGGAGCCAATGAATGTTATCTCACATGGAAATTTGCAGATGTGATTAGGTAAAGGGTTTTGAGATGGGAAGTTTATCCCAGATTACCTCAGTGGGCACAATACAATCAAAAAAGCTCTTACAAGAGGAAAACAAGAAAGTCAAAGGCAGAAGAAACAGATGGGATGATGGAAGCAGAGGTTGGAGAAATGCATTTTGAAGACAGAGTAAGGAGGTCATGTGCAAAGGGATACAGAAGCAAGAAAAGTTAAAGATTCTCTCCTAGAAGCTCCAGAACTCATGCCAGACTGCTAACATGTTGGTTTTATCCTAAATCGATTTCCGATTTCCGATTTTTGTTTTCCAGGACTGAAAGATAATAAATTCATGTTGCTTTAAACCACCAAGTTTATATAACAGCAGCTGGAGGAAACAACTAATCCAACATCCTTCCTGGAGCACATGTTGTTAGCAGGTGGCATGAGAGCATTTACTGTAGAAGAAACACAGAAAGGTATAGCTACTTCTGGAGAAGATAGCTCAAAGAAGGCTAAGTCAGCAGTAAGCTGGCAAGAGCAGGAAATTAGAAACCCCAGACAGACAGGGTTCCTATTCAGGAGCTTCCATTTCTATGGTTAAATCAATATGCTGGCACTCCCTCTAGACCACCACATGGTCAAACAGGTAAAATCCCATTAAAAGGAAAGAAGAAAAACTCAAAGGACAACATGAACAGTAAGTGTGAAATACATATGAGTTTTCTTCTACATTAACAGAGCGTTCTCGCTGAGTCTCATGATTTTAAGTAATATTTAAATGGTGATTCCATATTTGTATCTTCGGCCTTGACCTCTCAGCTGAGTTTCATATTTGGCCATCCAAAGACCTGCTAGACACGGCCACTTGCAACTTTCACTGGCACCCAGGTCCAAATTAATCTCATTACTCTCTGCTCTTTCTATCCAGACTTTTATTCCTTTACCTGTTATACTCTATGGACTCGTGGCCTGTTATACCAAGTTATCAACACCAGAAATCTGTGAGTTATTCTAGACTTACACATGCTGCTAAGTCACTTCAGTCGTGTCTGATTCTGTGCGACCCCTTAGACGGCAGCCCACCAGGCTCCCCATCCCTGGGATTCTCCAGGCAAGAACACTGGAGTGGGTTGCCATTTCCTTCTCCAATACTTACACATGCACCAGTCACCTAATTCATCACCCAACACTATTAACTTCTCCTACCATCTGAACTTATCTCTTTTTTTAAAAAAAAAAAGTCTGTCTCTTAAAAAATTTTTTATTTGTCTGTGTTAGGCTTCCCAGGTGATGCTCATTGTAAAGATCGCAGCTGCCAATGCAAAAGACACAAGAAACTCAGGCTTAATCCCTGAGTGGGAAAGATCCCTTGGAGGAGGAAATGGCAACCCAGGATGAAGGAGCCTGGCGGGCTACAGTCCATAGGGCTGCAGAGTCAGACATGACTGATGCAACTTAGCACATTTTGGGTCTTAGTTGCAGCGTGCAGAGATGATCTTTGTTGCATCATTCGGGCTCCAGAGTGCTCAGGCTCAGTAAACTGTGGTACACAGCCCTTACTTGCCCTGTGGCACATGGGATCTTAGTTCCCTGATCAGAGATTAAGTCCACATCCCTTGCATTGCAAGGTAGATTCTTAACCCCTGGACCACCAGGGAAGTTCCCCATTTGAACTCATCTTGGAATCCCTCCTAAATTTCCATTTCTATTATATACTCTCTTTGTATATATCTCTATAAGACTTGGTCATCTCACCCTGGGTTTTATCCTCTTCTCTCCTATGCAGATGACACGACTCTTATGGCAGAAAGTGAAGAACTAAAGAGCTTCTTGATGAAAGTGAAAGAGGAGAGTGAAAAAGTTGGCTTAAAGCTCAACATTCAGAAAACTAAGATCATGGCATCTGGTCCCATGGCAAATAGATGGGGAAACAGTGGAAACAGTGTCAGACTTTAATTTGGGGGGCTTCAAAATCACTGCAGATGGTAACTGCAGCCATGAAATTAAAAGGTGCTTACTCTAAGTTGTCTATGACCAAGCTAGACAGCATGTTAAAAAGCAGAGACATTACTTTGCCAACAAAGGTCCGTCTTGTCAAAGTTTTGTTTTTTTCAGTAGTCATGTATGGATGTGAGAGTTGGACTATAAAGAAAGCTGAGCACTGAAGAACTGATGCTTTTCAACTGTGGTATTGGAGAAGACTCTTGAGAGTCCCTTAGAGTGCAAGGAGATCCAACCAATCCATCCTAAAGGAAATCAGTCCTGAACATTCATTGGAAGGACTGATGTTGAAGCTGAAACTCCAATACTTTGGCCACCTGATGAGAAAAACTGACTCATTTGAAAAGACCCTGATGCTGGGAAAAATGGAGGTGGGAGGGGAAGGGGATGACAGAGGATGAAATGGTTGGATGGCATCACCGACTCAACGGACATGGGTTTGGGTGGACTCCGGGAGTTGGTGATGGACAGGGAGGCCTGGCGTGCTTCAGTTCATGGGGTTACAAAGAGTCCCACACGACTGAGCAACTGAACTGAACTGAACTCCTTTCTCCAAGTCTTGCCTCCTTTTCATGGCAGCAAAATTATCTTATAAAAATACAACTCAGACAGTGTTACACCTATGGTTTAGTGCCTTATAAATTTATAAAGTTCAGTTCCTTGGCATGATATACAGGGCTCTCTATAAACTTGCTTTTATCTCTGTCTTTGGCCTTCACTTGTATGATTTATACATTATGCTTCAGTAAACCAGATTGCAGCTTATAATGCCATTCATGTAACATGCTCTGGAATATTTCCATAGCTTTCTCATACTAATCTTTCTGCCTTGCATGCCCTCTCTCTGCTTTTGTTGGCTAGTATTCATTTCTCCTTCAAGGCTTGCTTCAGGGGACCTCATGCCTGAATCATCAGGTTGGATTAAGTCTTGCCCATGCTCACTGAACCTACTATTATCTTGGTTTGTATGACTTTATATTAAGTTTTTCAGGTTATCTGGGTTGTATTTTTGAGACTGAGCTATTTCTATATGGATCCTCAATACCTAGCATAACAATTGCCTCTCAATAGAAAATCAGTGTATATTTGTGGGACTGAATTAACCTGAACAGCTTTGAGAATATTTTGTGATGTCCATATATATATTAATATAAGGTAGAGGAGCCCATGTGTGATGTAATATAACCTGTAGCTAAATTTTAAAACCCATCACTCGTCAGGTGTAATAAATGGAAAGCTTTCATTTTCATGCTAAACAAATGCCAAAAACAAAAATTGAGGAAACACATATGAAGACATTGTGTCTAGTTTTTCATTTTAAAAGCCAATCCAGTGAAGGAAAATGGCCTTGTTATCCTCAAGTGGTTTTCAGTGAACATTTTTGCTTTGTGTATTTATTTATATTTGGCTGTTCTGGGTTTTCATTGCTGTGCGCAGACCTTCTCCAGTTGCGGCAAATGGAGGCTACTCTGCTGCACTGTGCGGGCTTCTGGTTGCAGTGGCTTCTCTTGTTGCAGAGCACAGGCTCTAGGGTGCACAAGATTCCGTAATTGTGGCACCTGGGCTCAAGAGTTGTGGCACACAGGCTTAGCTGCCCTACACTATGTGGAATCTTCCCAACCCAGGGGTCAAACCTATGTCCTTTGTGTTGGCAGGTGGGTTCTCTACCACTGAGTCATCTGGGAAGCCTTAGTTTCTGTTTTATTCAATATTTTTTTTATTAAAGATATACGTGCTGGAAAACAACTGATTTAGCTTCTGTCCCAAGTCTTCTTTTTGTACCTTATCATTCTTGTTTACCTGGAGAAGGAAATGGCAACCCTCTCCAGTATTCTTGCCTGGGAAATCCCATGGACAGGGGAACTTGGCAGGCTACCTACAGTCCATGTGGTAGCAAAGAGCTGGACATGACTGAGCACACATAAACACATTTTTATTTACACATTAATCTATACACACTGGGTCCACTTCCTGTTGACTCCCCAATACCCTCTTTTACCCTTACACCCATTGCAATGTGGTGTGAGCCCTGTGTACTGCAAGCTGACTTTGTTCTGTAAAGGCAATACAACTTTCCCAACAAGAAGACCCATTTTCTTGATGTCGCTCTTATTTTCTTGATCTGCTGTTTAGAATTTTATGCAGTGGCTACCTGATTTTTCAAAATTTCCACTAGAAACGATCATTATTTTACTATCTCCTGATTTTCCTTCTAGTTCTCTGCTCCCAAATCTTCCTACCACCTCTCCCAAGCTGTAATTATTGTGCCCCCAAGGTGGTGGCTGAGGCCACAGGTGAGAGTGAGATCACTGAAGAGAAAGGACCTTGGCCAGGACCCCAGGAGTCTCGGCCATGCCCACTGGTGAAGGAGGAAGAGCCCAACAATAGAGGTGGGAAGAAACTCAGGAGAGCAGTGCCATGGGATGGGCAGTGCCACAGAGACCAGAGAAGGAGAGCATTTTAGGAGATAGGTTTTGGTGCTGAATTTCAAACCAGCACTTCTATACATGTAATACCTTCACCTGCAAGAAATATACAGACATCACAAATTCGACAGACACAAACCAAACGGTCCATCTTCCATCCGGAATTAACTCTTTTCCAGACAGTCTTCCCATTGATGGTCCCCTCTACCATAAACCCAAATACCACAAATTTAGAAGTCATTCAGATACTCCTTCTCCCAGCTTATTGACTGACTCTATCTAATTAGTTACCAAGTCTTATCAAATTCCTAAAACAGTAAGTCATCTTACTCTACTGCTTGAAATTATTCCATACATCCTCCTTGTCAGACCGTCATAATCTGATTCTTTCTTCATTAAATTATCAAATTGATTTATTTGAGTGGGGTGGCTTTTCACATATTGGATTAAAAAACTGTATTAAAATATTTTTTATCAGTTTGGAAATTAAAATTTATAGTTAAGAATGAAAATGAATGAATTCAAGAACAATAAATGCAAAACAGAACATAGGTTCACCCATATATACAAGAGACTGCGAATGTGTGTGTGTGCATGTATATATATAGAGAGAGAGAGAGAAGACGCCCGTAGGCCAACTACATATCATCACATAGTAAAAGGAGGAGAAAGAATACCTTGATAACAAAAAAAAATTACTATATTATGGTATACATTTTGAGAAAAGACACTACAGGTTGTTGTTGTTGTCTAGAAATACTATGTTTAAGAGTTCCCTTTAAAACAATCCCAATCTCTAAAATTTGACCAAACAGATGAAAGACGTTACACTGAAAACTATAAGCCATTGATAAAAGAAATTGCAGAAGACACAAATAAAGGGAAAGAGTTTCTATGTTCATAGATTGGAAGAATTAATAAAATGTCCACAGTGCCCAAACAATCTACTGATCCAATGTAATCCCTGTCAAAATTCCAACAGCATTTTTTCCAGAAATGAGAATTCCCAGCATTTCTCCCATTTTTGAGCCATTCTTCTATGTCAGTTCTACAAAATTGCTTGTAACTTTATACATTTTTTAAAAAGATATAGTTTTTTAAGTATTTAATATTCTGTTAATTTGATTTTGAATTGTAAGTGTCAAGTATTCTGTTTAGGGGGGTTTATGTTTTATTATACTTTGCTGAAAAGAAAAAATTGTACATTTTTAGAATGTTTTTATGAATAAATTGAATGTACTGAAAATAAAAATTAAATTAAAAAAAAAGGATTAGAAAAACCAATCCTAAAATTTATATGGAACCATAAAAAGCCCTGAATAGCCAAAGCAATCTTGAGGAGTGAAGGGTTTGGACCCCACATCTATCAATCCAACATTTTAAAAAAATTTATTTGATTGATGTATAGTTGATTTACAGTGTTGGGTTCATTTCTACAAATGTACAGCAAAGTGATCCAATTATACATACATAGGTATACTTTTAATTTTTATTTTATATTAGGGTATAGTTGATTTAGAATATTGTGTTAGTTTCAGGTGTACAACAAAGTGATTCAGTTATACATGTACGTATATATCGCTCCAACATTTAAGACAACCACTGGGGAAGAAGGCCTCCAAAACACCTAGCTCTGAAAGCCAACAGGCTTGAGTCCAGGGAACCACAAGACGATAGCAAAGAAAATTCCTGATAGGCACCTGGCCTATCGCCCTGAGGGCTCAGCACTGAGGAAGCAGGAAAATCACCCATTTCCCAGTCTTTCTCTTTAAAAGGTTATCTACACTCTTTAAAAGCTGCTGCCTTTGATGTGCAGAAGCTTTTAAGTTTAATTAGGTCCCATCTGTTTATTTTTGCTTTTATTTCCAATATTCTGGGAGGTGGGTCATAGAGGATCCTGCTGTGATGTATGTCAGAGAGTGTTTTGCCTATGTTCTCCTCTAGGAGTTTTATAGTTTCTGGTCTTACATTGAGATCTTTAATCCATTTTGAGTTTATTTTTGTGTATGGTGTTAGAAAGTGTTCTAGTTTCATTCTTTTACAAGTGGTTGACCAGTTTTCCCAGCACCACTTGTTAAAGAGATTGTCTTTAATCCATTATATATTCTTGCCTGCTTTGTCAAAGGTGTCCATATGTGCGTGGATTTATCTCTGGGCTTTCTATTTGTTCCATTGATCAATATTTCTGTCTTTGTGCCAGTACCATACTGTCTTGATGACTGTGGCTTTGTAGTAGAGCCTGAAGTCAGTTAGGTTGATTCCTCCAGTTCCCTTCTTCTTTCTCAAGATAGCTTTGGCTATTCGAGGTTTTTTTGTATTTCCATACAAATTGTGAAATTATTTGTTCTAGCTCTGTGAAGAATACCATTGGTACCTTGATAGGGATTGCATTGAATCTATAAACTGCTTTGGGTAGTATACTCATTTTCACTATATTGATTCTTCCAATCCATGAACATGGTATATTTCTCCATCTATTAGTGTCCTCTTTGATTTCTTTCACCAGTGTTTTATAGTTTTCTATATATAGGTCTTTAGTTTCTTTAGGTAGATATATTCCTAAGTATTTTATTCTTTCCGTTGCAATGGTGAATGGAACTGTTTCCTTAATTTCTCTTTCTGTTTTCTCATTATTAGTGTATAGGAATGCAAGGGATTTCTGTGTGTTGATTTTATATCCTGCAACTTTACTATATTCACTGATTAGTTCTAGTAATTTTCTGGTGGAGTCTTTAGGGTTTTCTATGTAGAGGATCATGTCATCTGCAAACAGTGAGAGTTGTACTTCTTCTTTTCCAATTTGGATTCCTTTTATTTCTTTTTCTGCTCTGATTGCTGAGGCCAAACCTTCCAAAACTATGTTGAATAGTAATGGTGAAAGTGGGCACCCTTGTCTTGTTCCTGACTTTAGAGGAAATGCTTTCAATTTTTCACCATTGAGGATAATGTTTGCTGTGGGTTTATCATATATAGCTTTTATTATGTTGAGGTATGTTCCTTCTATTCCTGCTTTCTGGAGAGTTTTTATCAAAGGAAACTATTAGCAAGGTGAAAAGCCAGCCTTCAGAATGGGAGAAAATAATACCAAATGAAGCAACTGACAGACAACTAATCTCAAAAATATACAAGCAACTCCTACAGCTCAACTCCAGAAAAATAAATGACCCAATCAAAAAATGGGCCAAAGAACTAAATAGACATTTCTCCAAAGAAGACATACAGATGGCTAACAAACACATGAAAAGATGCTCAACATCGCTCATTATCAGAGAAATGCAAATCAAAACCACTATGAGGTACCATTTCACGCCAGTCAGAATGGCTGCGATCCAAAAGTCTACAAGCAATAAATGCTGGAGAGGGTGTGGAGAAAAGGGAACCCTCTTACACTGTTGGTGGGAATGCAAAATAGTACAGCCACTATGAAGTACAGTGTGGAGATTCCTTAAAAAACTGGAAATAGAACTGCCTTATGATCCAGCAATCCCACTGCTGGGCATACACACTGAGGAAACCAGAAGGGAAAGAGACACGTGTACCCCAATGTTCATCGCAGCACTGTTTATAATAGCCAGGACATGGAAGCAACCTAGATGTCCATCAGCAGATGAATGGATAAGAAAGCTGTGGTACATATACACAATGGAGTATTACTCAGCCATTAACAAGAATACATTTGTATCAGTTCTAATGAGGTGGATGAAACTGGAGCCTATTATACAGAGTGAAGTAAGCCAGAAAGAAAAACACCAATACAGTATACTAACGCATATATATGGAATTTAGAAAGATGGTAACAATAACCCTGTGTACGAGACAGCAAAAGAGACACTGATATATAGAACAGTCTTATGGACTCTGTGGGAGAGGGAGAGGGTGGGAAGATTTGGGAGAATGGGATTGAAACATGTATAATATCATGTATGAAATGAGTTGCCAGTCCAGGTTCGATGCACGATACTTGATGCTTGGGGCTGGTGCACTGGGACGACCCAGAGGGATAGTATGGGGAGGGGGGAGGGAGGAGGGTTCAGGATGGGGAGCACATGTATACCTGTGGCAGATTCATTTCGATGTTAGGCAAAACTAATACAATATTGTAAAGTTTAAAAATAAAATAAAATTAAGATAATGAAAAAAAAAAAAAAAAAAGCTGCTGCCTGAAGTTCAGACTTCTAATTCAGCAGTTACTAAGGGCTGGCTGTGGTCCTCCCCACAGGCCAGGGAAGCCAGTGGACACCTCTCATACTTCTTCCCTCCAACCTGCTCCAGTAACACCAGCAAGGTGCCGGTGTGTCCATGGAAGGAGTTTGTATACATATCTGTGACTCCAGCTTTCATGGCTGTCACCCAAGGGAGTGGCCTGGATTTCCTGGCCCAAATAGTCAATGGGGCTTGCATTCATGAGTCCCCTAGGATTCTAGCAAACAAAGAAGCAGTTCCTAATGAGCCTGGGAGCATCCCCACACCACTGCTCTAGACCTCAGCCCAGCAAAGAGGAAGCAGGCAAAAAGGCCCATCCCAGTCTCTCCCTGGAAGGGACTTACACTACAGCCTTCCCAGCTGCTGCCAAAGGGTCCAGCTTCCAGTCAACCTGCATCTAGAGCAGACTACCATCCTCCCCTTTAGGACAGAGATGGATCCTGGCATAGCCCCAACAACTGGGGACCACTAAGAACAAAGGAAGAGGCTTAGAAATCACCAGAGTTTGAGAGACAACTCTGAGGTTGTGCCAGACTGATAGCAGCCCTGTTAGCAATATCCAAGGTATAGAAGCAACTTGAATGTCCATCCACAGAAGAATGGATAAAGTGTGGTACAGATATACCACGGAATATTATGCCACCTTTAAAAAGGAAATCCTGCCATTTGCCACACCATGGATGAAAATGCAGGGCCTTACACTAAGTGAAATAAGCCAGAGAGAGAATGAAAAAAATATTTCATGGTATCACTTATATGTGGAATCGCTAAAAAAAAAAAAGTCAAACTCATAGAAACAGAGTAGAAAAGTGATTGTCAGGAGCTGTGGGGTGGAAGAAATCGAGAGAGGCTGATAAAAGGGAACAAACTTTCAGCTATATAATGAATAAGATCTGAGGATCTAATGCATTGGATTGGCCAAAAAGTTTGTTTGGGTTTTTCCATAAGATATTACAAATAACCCAAATGAACCTTAGGGCCAACCCAATATAATGTGGAGACTGTACCACAGTAGTTGATACCACTATTTTGTATAATAACTGAAATTTACTGAGAGTAGAACTGAAGTACTGTCACCAAATAAATAAATAAAATGAATAATATGTGAGGTGATGGATGTGTTAATTAATCCAACGTGGGGGATCCTTTCATAATACATTTGTATCAAGTCATCACGATGTGTAGTTTGAATATCTTACCATTTATTAGCCAATTATACCTCAATAAAGCTGAAAAAACAGTTCTCCCTTAAGTATTTTAATTGAGCAAGACATTTTACCCTTTCGAGATATCGGTTATAATTATGTGTCTTCTAATTTCTCCAGAGACATAAATGCTCTTGACAGACTACATTATGTAAAATTGTTTAAAAACAAATAATAGGATCAGAATTTGACCTTTAATTTCACATGCAAAATATCCAGTCAACTGAAAGAATACATCATTCCATTATTAGTCTCAATAATTCTTTTTTGCATTACACTTAATTTGATTGCTTTTTTTCAACTCCATTTCTTATTTAAAATTTTCACATAAAGATGAACTTGATATGTCTGGAGGAAAAATGTCATTTTAAACGTTATCTCTGTTTAAGAGAATCTAGATTAAAGAATGATTTATAAAGTTGAAATGATCTCAAATTAGCATAAACCAGCAGGTAAACCAGCAATGAGCATGTACACTTTTGCAGAATTGTTTTGCTTTTATTGCTGTGTTCAAAAGCAAAACATCTTCCTTTTTTAGTGAAAGAATGTGTAATTTAAGGAAAGTCAGCAATAAATTCCCAGTGATCATGTAGATAGCTGAATAAATTACATGCAAAAACTTCTGTAAATAAGCCATGTTCTCTTGAGAATCAGTTTCTGTCAGTTTCTGTAGATACAAATTTGTCATAGGATAAAATTTACTGAATCTTCAGAAGCATAGCTCCCAGACGGGCATTATTAATATTGATATGTCCATTTTAAAATATTTTAAGACACATTTTAAAATATGGTGAGCATACATTCATCTCTGGGAAGCTACAAAAACTGAGGTAGATTTCCTAGATGTTAAGATTCTGTGTGGAGTGTTAGTGGCTCAGTCGTGTCAAATTCTTTGTGACCCCACAGACTGTAGCCTGCCAGGCTCCTCTGTCCAAGGGATTCTCCAAACAAGAATACTGAAGTAGGCTGCCATTTCCTTCTCTAGGGGTCTGTGTCTAACATTACTTCTTTCAAAAGATATCAATCATAGTCTGTTTTTACTATACTCAACTTCAGAATACTTGAAGAAAAAAAAAAGATATGCCTCTGTCCTTAAGAATCTGTTGTTTAGTTCCTAAGTCATGTCCACCTTTTTGCAATCCCACAGCCAGGCTCCTCTATCCATGGGATTTTCCAGGCATGAATACTGGAGTGGGTTGCCATTTCCTTCTCCAAGGGATCTTCCCAACCCAGGGATGGAATCCCCATCTCCTGCATTGGCAGGTGAGTTCCTTACCACTGAGCCACCAGGGAAGCCCATCCTTAAGAATGCTTCACTCTAAAACAGAAATTAATGACGTAATATTGATAAAATGCAGAGTTTGATGCTTGTTGGAAAGTTGGCATTCAAGAAATGGTAGCTGATGACATCCTCAGGGATGATGACTATTATAATTTTGTAAGCATTAGTATTTAGACTCATAATAAATCATGTAAGAATTCACATATCAGTAATCTTAACTCTGAACTGTAACTCTGACCTAGGCTGTATATAACAAATGGATATTACTAAGACTATATCCTAGAGCTCATGTGACTATTTCTCAGACTTTCATTCTCCATCTGCACAGGGAATATGGCAGAAACATTCTAGCTGTTCACCAAAATTTTGTTTCCACATCTTCCTAGGCTGTGGCCATAAGACTGTGTCCTGGTGAAGTGAATGTTACTAGTGAATTGTTATATGCTACTTCCAAACCTGGCCCATAGAAACCTCTCAAAATATTCTGCACTCACTCTTTCTGCATGTAAATAATCTGCCTGCAATGCAGGAGACCCCAGTTTGTTTCTTGGGTCAGGAAGAAAGGCTGGAGAAGGGATAGGCTACCCACTCCAGTATTTTTGGGCTTCCCTGGTGGCTCAGTTGATAAAGAATCCACCTGCAATGCACGAGACCTAAGTTCGATCCCTGGGTTGGGAAGATCCCCAGGAGAAGGGAACGGCTATCCACTCCAGTATTCTGGCCTGGATAATTCCATAGACTGTATAGTCCATGGGGTCGTAAAGAGTTGGACACAACTGAGCAACTTTCACTTTTCACTTTCAGCTGAATATTGATGCTTGCGGTGTGTCTTTTACTATATGTCAAAGACCCCAAAAAGCTCCCCCGACCCACCTACTCTCTGCTACCAATTGGACATTACATGAGCAATAAGTAAATTTCCATTTCACTTAGCTATTGAGATTTGGGGGCTTTCACAGCTATAGAATTAGGGTTAATTCATCTAATACAATGAATGTGTGCATGCTAAATCGCTTCAGTCGTGTCTGACTCTTTGTGACCCTAGGGACTGTAGCCTGTCAGGCTCCTCTGTCCATGGGATTCTCCAGGCAAGAATACTGAAGTGGGTTGCCATACCCTTCCTCGTAGGACCTTTCCGACCCAGAGGTCAAACCTACATCTGTTTCCTGCAGCGGCAGGGGTGTTCTTTACCACCAGCATCACTGGGAAGCCCCAGTACAATGAATAAAGGAATGCAAAAATCCAATGTGTCTGGCCAGTGGTAAAGAATCCGCCTGCCAATGCAGGAGATTCAGGTTCTATCCCTGGATTGGGAAGATCCCCTGGAGAAGTAAATGGCAACCCATTCCAGAATTCTTGTCTGGAAAATCCCATGGACAGAGGAGTCTGGTGGGCTATAGTCTAAGGCGTTGCAAGAGTCAAACATGACTTGGCGACTAAACCACCACCAAGTGAAAAATAATGAGGTGGCCAGAAAAAGGATCTCAGAAAATTTAGACTTCAGCACAGTTCTCATCTTAGCCTTTCTGCTACTGCACAGGCATTCAGACAGGGATTTGAGGTAGAAATGTGAATATTTTCTGTTTCAAAGCTCAGCTCTTCGAGTTTTATTTCACAGCATAACACCTTTGACTCTGCCTTGCAGGGCAGTACTCAACTCTTCAACACCCTTGAGAAACAAGAGGGTCAAGTTTTGAAGGTGTGAAAGTGCTGGCTGGCTCTGTTATACACTCACACACAGTCAGTACAGCACAAGGAAGGCCACCAACTCAGCCTCCGTGAGCGAGGTGCAGTGAACTGTGATGGAGGTGGCAGTAGGGAGCTACTGCGGGGTTGTGGTTAACAACCAGGCACTAAAATACTCAGCTATGCTTGAAGGCAGTACTAAGAGAGAAAACAACTTCTTAGAAAGTAGCATCCTTAGGGTTGTTTCTATTCAAATAAAGTCCCGGAAAATATTCATCCTGTGTGCTCTTGAAATCAGTAACAGGAAAATGCAGGGAAATAGAAAATGAAGAATTGGAAGAATAAACCGAAGGAAAGGGGGAGTTTTGGTGACCTTTTGGTTCCTAACATGATCTTGGTAGGATCATGAAGCATGACAATCACAGGGAAGCCATTTCTGACAGTCATACCTTAGCCTAACTAAAAATGGAACAGATTTGATCATTTTAATAAGTTTAAGTTATTTTGGTAGAATTTTTTTTTTTTTTTTGCCTTTTTTTTGGGAGGGGGGTAAAAGTGGGAAAATAAAATTTCTGATTTCACCTTTACAATGTGCCTAAGAAATGTGCTATTTTAATATGGAGAGATCACAACAGACAACACAGAAATACAAAGGATCATAAGAGACTACTATCAGCAATTATATGGCATTAAAATGGACAACGTGGAAGAAATGGACAAATTCTTAGAAAAGTACAATTTTCCAAAACTGGACCAGGAAGAAATAGAAAATCTTAACAGACCCATCACAAGCACGGAAATTGAAACTGTAATCAGAAATCTTCCAGCAAACAAAAGCCCAGGTCCAGACGGCTTCACAGCTGAATTCCACCAAAAATTTAGAGAAGAGATAACACCTATCCTACTCAAACTCTTCCATTAAATTGCAGAGGAAGGTAAACTTCCAAACTCATTCTATGAGGCCACCATCACCCTAATACCAAAACCTGACAAAGATCCCACAAAAAAAGAAAACCACAGGCCAATATCACTGATGAACATAGATGCAAAAATCCTTAACAAAATTCTAGCAATCAGAATCCAACAACACATTAAAATGATCATACACCATGACCAAGTGGGCTTTATCCCAGGGATGCAAGGATTCTTCAATATCTGCAAATCAATCAATGTAATACACCACATTAACAAATTGAAAAATAAAAACCATATGATTATCTCAATAGATGCAGAGAAAGCCTTTGACAAAATTCAACATCCATTTATGATAAGAACTCTCCAGAAAGCAGGAATAGAAGGAACATACCTCAACATAATAAAAGCTATATATGACAAACCCACAGCAAACATTATCCTCAATGGTGAAAAATTGAAAGCATTTCCTCTAAAGTCAGGAACAAGACAAGGGTGCCCACTTTCACCATTACTATTCAACATAGTTTTGGAAGTTTTGGCCACAGCAATCAGAGCAGAAAGAGAAATAAAAGGAATCCAAATTGGAAAAGAAGAAGTACAACTCTCACTGTTTGCAGATGACATGATCCTCTACATAGAAAACCCTAAAGACTCCACCAGAAAATTACTAGAACTAATCAGTGAATATAGTAAAGTTGCAGGATATAAAATCAACACACAGAAATCCCTTGCATTCCTATACACTAATAATGAGAAAACAGAAAGAGAAATTAAGGAAACAGTTCCATTCACCATTGCAACGGAAAGAATAAAATACTTAGGAATATATCTACCTAAAGAAACTAAAGACCTATATATAGAAAACTATAAAACACTGGTGAAAGAAATCAAAGAGGACACTAATAGATGGAGAAATATACCATGTTCATGGATTGGAAGAATCAATATAGTGAAAATGAGTATACTACCCAAAGCAGTTTATAGATTCAATGCAATCCCTATCAAGGTACCAATGGTATTCTTCACAGAGCTAGAATAAATAATTTCACAATTTGTATGGAAATACAAAAAAACCTCGAATAGCCAAAGCTATCTTGAGAAAGAAGAAGGGAACTGGAGGAATCAACCTAACTGACTTCAGGCTCTACTACAAAGCCACAGTCATCAAGACAGTATGGTACTGGCACAAAGACAGAAATATAGATCAATGGAACAAAATAGAAAGCCCAGAGATAAATCCACGCACATATGGACACCTTATCTTTGACAAAGGAGGCAAGAATATACAATGGAGAAAAGACAATCTCTTTAACAAGTGGTGCTGGGAAAACTGGTCAACCACTTGTAAAAGAATGAAACTAGAGCACTTTCTAACACCACACACAAAAATAAACTCAAAATGGATTAAAGATCTAAACGTAAGACCAGAAACTGTAAAACTCCTAGAGGAGAACATAGGCAAAACACTCTCTGACATACATCACAGCAGGATCCTCTATGACCCACCTCCCAGAATATTGGAAATAAAAGCAAAAATTAAAAAATGGGACCTAATTAAACTTAAAAGCTTCTGCACAACAACAGAAACTATAAGCAAGGTGAAAAGGCAGCATTCAGAATGGGAGAAAATAATAGCAAATGAAGCAACAGACAAACAACTAATCTCAAAAATACACAAGCAACTCTTACAGCTCAATTCCAGAAAAATAAATGACCCAATCAAAAAATGGGCCAAAGAACTAAATAGACATTTCTCCAAAGAAGACATACAGATGGCTAACAAACACATGAAAAGATGCTCAACATTACTCATTATCAGAGAAATGCAAATCAAAACCACTATGAGGTACCATTTCACGCCAGTCAGAATGGCTGCGATCCAAAAGTCTACAAGCAATAAATGCTAGAGAGGGTGTGGAGAAAAGGGAACCCTCTTACACTGTTGGTGGGAATGCAAACTAGTACAGCCACTATGGAGAACAGTGTGGAGATTCCTTAAAAAACTGGAAATAGAACTGCCTTATGATCCAGCAATCCCACTGCTGGGCATACACACTTACAATACATACATACATACATACATACAATTCTGAGGAAACCAGAATTGAAAGAGACACGTGTACCCCAATGTTCATCGCAGCACTGTTTATAATAGCCAGGACATGGAAGCAACCTAGATGTCCATCAGCAGATGAATGGATAAGAAAGCTGTGGTACATATATACACAATGGAGTATTACTCAGCCATTAACAAGAATACATTTGAATCAGTTCTAATGAGGTGGGTGAAACTGGAGCCTATTATACAGAGTGAAGTAAGCCAGAAAGAAAAACACCAATACAGTATACTAACACATATATATAGAATTTAGAAAGATGGTAACAATAACCGTGTATACGAGACAGCAAAAGAGACACTGATATATAGAACAGTCTTTTGGACTCTGTGGGAGAGGGAGAGGGTGGGATGATTTGGGAGAATGGCATTGAAATATGTATAATATCATATATGAAACGAGTTGCCAGTCCAGGTACGATGCACGATACTTGATGCTTGGGGCTGGTGCACTGGGACAACCCAGAGGGATGGTATGGGGAGGGGGGAGGGAGGAGGGAGGAGGGTTCAGGATGGGGAACACATGTATACCTGTGGCAGATTCATTTTGATATATGGCAAAACCAATACAATATTGTAAAGTTAAATAAAATAAAATTTTAAAAAAAGAAAGAAAATAAACAAATAAAATATTTTAACCAAAAAAAAAAAAAAAAAAAGAAATGTGCTATTTTTTAAACAAATAATGTTCCACTGAGAACTTCACGAAGACCAGGTTTAATTTTTAAAAATTCTATTTGTCAAGAGCCAATACATTTATAAAAAGTGCTTGAAGTTCACAGCAATGTTACATTTCTAGAAGAGTTTTTGAATGTTTCCACTTATTTTTGGTACTCATCTCCCCACAGACCAACAGCAAGTATTTAGCAGACCAGCTCCAGCCCATCGTCTTAATTAGAGAAGCTGAGAAAGAGAATCAAGTGTTAAGGGTTTAGTCATCTGTACGTTATAGGTCAAGTGGTCCACCCCAGTGCACAGAGGAGGCCATGTAACCTAGGACACCATCTAGCACCTCATCTATTTCTGCTTTTAATATTCCTCTAATGACAATCAGGCATCACTGAAGTATTTAAGGTCACTTGTCTTTGAGCCATAGGCTTCCCCTTGTCCCTCCTCAGATAATCAGTCTGTCAACCCTAGTGCCCTGGCGGGATGGGAATGGAGCTGGCTTCCTCTAGGACCTTGCTGTTCTGTATCATTGCTGGTGTGTTTCAAATGTCGCTAGAGACACGGTTATGAAGAGTTTCCTTTGGCTGGTCCAACAAATGTCTAGTCAGTATCTTCCCCTCAGAGGCAGTGGTTACTTACAGCATACTTTTCCTTTCTCTTTAGAAGGGGTTTCATGACGAGGGATAAGGACACCAAAGGCAGGAACAAATGAGAGGGCTATTCATTTCTGGAGAGTTCTAGGTCTTTGTGCTTGAAAATCACTGGCTTTGGGGAAATCCTAAAATCGAGGTTGGGTAAGAACTAGAGTGAAAGTCTTGTGATAAGAACTAAGTAGAAAGTGGCAGTGCATGACTGTGAGACGTCGTAAGTTAATATACATAATGACGCAGGGCAAATCTTCCACCTTCCTCCTACTGTGTATCCACACTGGGCAGATGTAGAGTCCAAAGATGGACACACAGTCATGCTGCACCACCTCTGAAGATGCTGAAGATCACTAAGCCTGCTTGGTCCCTACTGCTGCACTGACTCAGTCCACTGGAACCATTTCGCATCTTATTTGCCTTGTTTGTGTTTATGTCAAAACTCAAAGAATTGTATACCAAATTCAATTATATTGTATGAGAATTAAAACGATAACACCAAAAACAGTGAAGAGAAAGACAAGAAACACATAAGCTATTGGGTTTGGTTAAAAAATACAAATAAAATATTAAGGATCCATAGAATTTGTAAAAAGATGGGTCATAAGAAATCCACACATACATACATTCCTGTAAAATCTCATAACACCAAGAATAAACAAATTTAAGTCTAAGAAAGAGAGAGAATATAAAACTTACAAAGCTATTAAGATCCCACTGATGGAAGATTTGTGAAAAATAATATATAATTCTCTACTGATCCCTCTGTTATGAGTATAAAATAAAGACAGTATGGCATAACGCGTGTACGTGTGTGCTCAGTTGCCTCAGTTGTAATTCGACTCTTTGCGACCCTGAGGTCTGTAGCCCACCAGTCTCCTCTGTCCATAGGATTTTCCAGGCAAGAATACTAGAGTGGGTTGCCATGCCCTTCTCCAGGGGATCTTTCCAAGCCAGGAATTGAACCCATGTCTCCCGTTGTCTCCTGCATTGCACATGGATTCTTTACCACTAAGCCACCAGAGAAGCCCATATGCCATAATTACAGCTTAAAAAAACTTTACTGAAACATAGTTGATTTACAAAGTTGTGTTACTTTCATGTGTGTGTGTGTATATATATATATATATATATATATATATGTATATTCTCTTTAGATTCTCTTCCATTATGCTATTATAAGATATCAAGTACAGTTCCTTGTGATATACAGTAGGTCCTTACTGTTTATTTTATATACAATAATGTGGTATCTGTTAGGCTCAAACTCCTAATTTATCCCTCCCCCACGCTTCGTAACCTTAAGTTTGTTTTCTACGTGTGTGAATCTGCTTCTGTTTTCTAAATAAATTCATTTGTATCCTTTTATAAAATTCCATGTACAAGCAATATCATATGGTATATGTCTTTCTCTGTCTGACTTACTTCACTCAGTATGGCAATCTCCGGGTCCATCCATGTTGCTGTAAATGGCATTATTTCATTCTCTTTTATGGCTGAATAATACTCTGCCATGTATACACACCACATCTTCTTTATGCATTCATCTGCCGAGGGACACAGGTTGTTTCCATGTCCTGGCTATTGTAAATAGTGTTGCTATGAACGCTGGGAGGCATGTATCTTTTCAAATTATAGTTTTCTTCAGTTATATGCCCAGGGGTGGAATTTTGGGATCATATGTTGACTCTAGTTTTTTAAGGAATCTTCGTATTGTTTATTTTTGATGTCTTCTTTCTGAGGAAATTTCCTGAGGTTCTCCTCCACAAAACGAGGGTAAAAATCAAGGAAGAGAAACACTGCAACTGTGTTGGGAATGCAGTGAAACAAACACTGCAATGCCTTTCTTGTAATAAGCCTAGAAAGTAATTGGATCAAATTAAGTCCTTAAGACAATGACCTTCAAGAAGAATATCTTTTAAAAGAAAGGGTTACATTCCAAACAATAAATGAAGTAATAGGAAACTGGAGATTCTCTATGTTATGTTGAAGAACTGTTGTTGTTGTTCAGTCACTAAGTCATGTCTGACTCTTTGTGACCTCATGATTTGCAGCATGCCAGGCTTCCCTGTCCTTCACTATCTCCTGGAGTTTGCTCAAACTCATGTCCATTGAGTCAGCGATGCCATCCAACCATTTCATCCTCAGCCATCCCCTTCTCCTCTTGCCCCCAGAAGTATTTATTCTCTTAGCCACAAAAATTAAGGGACAATTAAAAAATCTTTTTAAAAAAGTTATGCTAAAAAGTCCTGGTGAATTCATGAAACAAAATTAAATAAGGCAGGATTTCAGGCAACTTAAGTGAAAGTGAAAGTGAAGTTGCTCAGTCGTGTCCGACTCTTAGCGACCCCATGGACTACAGCCCACCAGGCCCTCCATCCATGGGATTTTCCAGGCAAGAGTACTGGAGTGGGGTGCCATTGCCTTCTCTATTAACAGTGGCTAGGCATATTTAAGAAGTATATAAAAAGTCCATTTGTGGTGGGGGCAGGGGCGGGATTTGAGAAACATTCTTCTCAAATGTTCCTGAGTATGTGACATTGGACTTGAAGAGATTAAAATGGTATCCTAGATTGGAGTGTTCTTTCTTGGGCAGTAGTCACACAGCTGTCATTATGTAAGTGCTATTTACTGAGTTTCAAATAATCAACTTCCACAATAGATAATTATGTATATCATTGGTATTGCCATTGTAAAGATAAAGCTATACCTGACAGAATTTAGAAGGTGGAAGTAAGGAAGATGAGAAGTATAATTTGAAGAGCTGGTATCTTCAACTGAAGGAGAGACTGTCAGAAAATAGTAGATGATTACAAAATCAAGTAATGACCAAATGAAAATACAGGCAAATCTTGGATGTAACATAGTTCAATTCCAAATTAACTACAACAATTAAGCAAATATCACAATAAAGAGAGTCACATGAATTTTTTGAGTGTATATAAAAGTTTTATTTATAATATACTGTTATTATATTATATATATATTATATTATAACTGTAGTCTGTTATATGTGTATTGCCACTATGTCTAAAAATCAAGGCATATAACTTACTTTTAAAATACTTTATTGATAAAAATGCTAACCATCATCTGAGACTTCAGTGAGTCATAAACTTTGTAATAGTAACATCAAAGGTCATTGATTATTACAGTTCACTATAACAAATATAACAATGAAAATATTTGAAATATTGTGAAAGCTACCAAAATGTGCCAAGACACAAAGTGAGTAAATACAGATAGAAAAATGGTAACAGTAGACTTGCTCAAGGAGTGTTGCCACAACCATCAATTTGTAAAACACACAGTATATGTGAAGTGGAAGAAAGCAAAGCCCAATAAGACGAGGTATACCTGTAATAATGTAACTAATAAAATTGAGAGTATTAAGAGTCAACTAGATGGGGTATTTGTTTGAGTGAACTCCAGGAGTTGGTGATAGACAGGGAGGCCTGGTGTGCTGCGATTCATGGGGTCGCAAAGGGTCAGACACAACTGAGCGACTGAACTGAACTGAATTCTTAGTCATTTGTAGGAGAATCAAAATTTTGTTTAATAAGTCAAGAAATTTTTTTAAGAAATGTTTTTATATTAATAGTTACAGGTGTAACTGCCAGAAGAGACCCTCAGTTCAGTTCAGTCACTCAGTCGTGTCCGACTCTTTGCGACCCCATGAATCGCAGGACGCCAGGCCTCCCTGTCCATCACCAACTCCCAAAGTTCACTCAAACTCACGTCCATCGAGTCAGTGATGCCATCCAGCCATCTCATCCTCTGTCGTCTCCTTCTCCTTCTGCCCCCAATCCCGAACTTTAAAAAATGTTTGCTTGCTGGTAGCAAAATTGGAAATGGTGGGGGATGAGATGAAATGCTATATAAACTATGTAATGCTATTTTTCTTTACCATGTGCATGAGTTAGTTTTGTAAATATAAAACAAGAAAATTTTTTAATGGATTAGAAGTAAAATGACAGAGGAAGTAATTATAATGATAGGAAATAGGGTTGTAATCAAATATAACTCCATTTCCAAATACATATGCTTTAATAATGAGAAACTCTTCACAAATTAACCCTCAATGGGGGTGAAACATTCTAACATTAGTACAATCACAAATTATTCTGAATGGACAGAGCAAAACTTCGAAAGAAATAAAATCAGTTTCAAATGGGGCATTCTGCTGAGCTCATATTTTGAAAATGATAACTAAATATTGCGAAGACACTCACAGACATAGAAAACAAACTTAGGGTTACCAGAAGGGAAAAGGGAGGAAGGGTAAATTAGGAGTTTGGGATTAAAATACACAGACCACTATATATAAAACAGATAAAAAATGAGTACCTACTGCATACCACAGGGAACTATATTATCCTCGTACGTGTGTGTGTCCATCTCTTTGCAGCCATATGGACAATAGCCCCCTTGGCTCCTCTGTCCATGGGATTTTGCAGGCAAGAACACTGGAGTGGACTGCCACTTCCTTCTCAAGGGGATCTTCCTGACCCAGGGATCAAACCCACATCTCTTATGTCTCCTGCACTGGTAAGTGGGTTCTTTACCACTAGGGCCACCTGGGAAGCCCGTACTATCCTCAGTGTCTTGTAATAACTCATAATGGAAAGGAATATAAGAAAGAATACATATACGCACACAACTGAATCACTTTGCCATGTACTTGAAACCGATACAGCATTGTAAATCAATTATATTTAAATAAAAATCTTTAAAAAAAGAGAGAAACACAGAACTAAACATCTTTGAAAGCATGGTCCAGACTCCATCATTATGATTTTAGTATAAAGGAAACAGAAAAATTGGAATAAGACCACAGATGGCCTAAGTATTATACAAGCAGGCAGCTTTTGTATGTTTTAGACAAGGAAATAATCAAGCTGTGAGGAACTGACAAGTAAAACGGGTTTCGGCTTGGAGTAGCAACTTAGTGAAGACGTAACAGGCTGTTTTTATACAGCTTCCTTGGCCCTAAATTCTCTGGTGAGAAGGATGCCTTCTACCTCACGGTACCAGGAGGAGATCTTTCATGAGGGAGATTCATTTCCTGCCTCCAGGTCAAATGGAGTCAGTGTGTATCTCGCACTGATTGTTTCTTAAGTAACTTTAATTTAAAATAATCAATGGAACTTTGATATAGTTTCATGTATTTTGGCACCTAATATTACTGCTAAAAGACTAGGAAGCTTATTAGTGATTTTTGAAAAAATATTGAATGAGGCTTGAAACTTCTAATTCAATTCTGAGAATATAAAGAAATACTATGTTTTAAAAACAGAATGTCTATATGTTTGTAACAGTCACTTTGCTATACAGCAGAGATTGGCACAACATTGTAAATCAACTATACTTCAACAAAAAAATAAAATTAATCCATGGAATACTCATCAGCAATAAAAAAAAAAGCTAAATCACAACATTTGTAGCAACATAGATGGACCTAGAGATTATCATACTCAGTGAAGTAAGTCACACAGAGAAAGATAAATATCATATGATATCACTTATACGTGGAATCTAATTTTTAAAAAAATATACAAATGAACTTATTCATAAAACAGAAACAGACCTACAGATATGAAAAGCAAACTTATGGTACCAAAGGGGAAACATGGTGGTGGGAGGAATAAATCAGGAGCTTAGGATGAACATATATATACTATTATATATAAGATAGGTAACTAACAAGGACCTACTATATAGCACAAGGAACTCAATGTTCTGAAATAACCTATATGAGAAAAGAATCTGAAAAAGAATGAGTATATGTATAACTTAATTGGAGAAGGCAATGGCGCCCCACTCCAGTACTCTTGCTTGGAAAATCCCATGGACGGAGGAGCCTGTTAGGCTTGCAGTCCGTGGGGTCGCTAAGAGTCGGACACGACTGAAGTGATTTAGCATAGCATAGCATAACTTAATCACTTTGCTGTACACCTAAAAGTTAATCAACTATAATCCAATAAAATTTTTAAAAATAAAAGTGAAAATAGCTGCAATAGCTGCAACTACCAAGCTTGCACGCCACAGCTACCGAAGCCCATGCACCCTGGAGCCCGTGCTCTGCAACAAGAGAAGCCACTGCTCTGAGAAACCCATGCACTACAAGCCCGTGCACCCTGGAGCCTGTGCTCTGCAACAAGAGAAGCCACTGCAATGAGAAGCCCATGCATTACAACAGAGAGTAGCCCCTGCAACTAGAGAAAGCCTCTGTGTACCAATGAAGACCCAGTGCAGCCAAAAATAAATAATAAATCTTTAAAAAAAATTAGCATGCCAAAGTGGCTTATTTTGGGGTGGCAGAGTATGCTCCCCTTCTATATATCACTCACAGCCTGTGGAACTGTGGATTGTATTATAGTCCATTTAGTTGAAATCATATTTAACTAAACAATATTATCCCAGGAAGTGCTGGTGAATGCAATATGTTAGTCACTGAGGATTCCAGGCAGAATAATCAAGAATTGCATAGAACAGCGTTCTCCCATGTCCTTTTTACAACTGGATTTTGTCACTGAATTGAATAAATAAGCCAAGCTGGTTAACTCTCCAATGCTTCAGCTGCTACAGGCCCCACATCAGAGGACCAATGAACTACTCATAAAATCCTGGCATGCTCAGACAATGAGTTACAACAGCACGAAACTTAAGAAGCATAAATGTTAGGGCCTCTTGTTAGAATGTTTTTTTTTTCTTAAAATTTTAAAAGATCATTTGATTAAGCAGAAGGGGAAATTTTACTGACAATTTATTTTTTTAAATGACAAGCTCAAAAGCAGGTGAATGTGAAGCCAAAGTAGGTGTGTCAACCTCAAAATTTAATGTACAATATAATTTCGTTAGCAGACATAATAGTTCTTTGATCTGGGGCACTGAGCCTGTTAGTGTTTACAATTTATCTCAGTCAATGGCTGAAGGGTTAAAAATTCAATCTGCTAGCTATGTTTCAAGTTGACTGATAAGAAAACGGAATGTGACCAGAGCAGGACAAGCAGATGATGCAGAGACTAGAATCAACACTACATAAGAAAGATTTGAAAACACAGCAACTGGTTAGCCCAGAAAAGAGAGAATTTCTTCATCTTGTATTTTCAGTTCCTAATAAAGTTGTCAGTAATTGCTCATGGAAAGAGTAAATGTGTTGTGTTAATACAAAGGTATATATAAAAGCGATTACATTCCTCTAAGATCAAGAGTTCTTTTTCACAGGTATAGAACTCACAACAGTTCAGTTCAGTTGCTCAGTCATGTCTGACTCTTTGCGACCCCATGAATCATAGCATGCCAGGCCTCCCTGTCCATCACCAACTCCTGGAGTTCACCCAAACTCACGTGCATCGAGTCGGTGATGCCATCCAGCCATCTCATCCTCTGTCGTCCCCTTCTCCTCCTGCCCCCAATCCTTCCCAGCATCAGGGTCTTTTCCAATGAGTCAACTCTTCGCATGAGGTGGCCAAAATATTGGAGTTTCAGCCTCAGCCATCAGCATCTTTAGAACTCACACACTAATGGTATTTTACTTCTCGTCTTGAATTGAGATGTACTCTTTTGTGATACCTCAAACATTATTTCCTTTGTTTGGGACATTTCAAAGTGAGTCAAAGTTTACAATGAAAGTGAAAGTGTTAGTTGCACAGTCTCAACCTCATGGACTATAGCCCGCCAGGCTCCTCTGTCCATGGAATTCTCCAAGCAAGAATAACAGAGTGGGTTGCTATTCCCTCTTCCAGGGTATCTTCCAGATGCAGGGATCGAACCTCTCATCTCTTATGCCTCCTGCATTGGGAGGTGGGTTCTTTACCACTAGCACCACCTAACAGCTATTAAATTTCACTTCATTAATAGAAGAAAGGAAACTATTAATAGAATGATTCCCTCCACTTTGTCCTTCCTCCCCTTTAAGTGACCACTCGAACTGTGACCACCAGCAACAGAACAGGGTTTTCTTAGCAACAGTTATTGCCAGGGAGTATACTGTTGCTAATCATTATTAGAAACTGCAATTACCCCCAAACCTTAAATTCTTAATTTGGATATGCTATTTTCTCTTTGTTTGGTAAGCCTACATGGAAGTATTTATCAAAGTTTATTTAAGACTGATTAAGAAGAAAACCACAGGCCTAAGAAGGTATCACTTGTGCTAAAGCCTATGAGACTGAACTTAGATTTAATACTTTACCTCTATGTAGTTTCAACCTTCCACAGGCATGTAATCTTAATTGGCCAGTGTGGAATTTTCTGCTCAGTACAAATGAGGTGATCTGTCACATGGACAGTCTCAATCAGCCCCAAAGAAAGCAGAGACATCTGTGTGCTTATAGAGGCTCACCCTTCCCTTCAAAGAAGGTGAGCTGGCCTAAAACAATCTTTTCTTTTGCCAATAGCTTCCATGTGCCACCGTCCTTCTGCCTATAAAAGTCTTCCATTCTATACAATCCCTTGGAGCACCTTTTTTTGACTGGATAGATGCTGCGGGATTCGTGAATCACTCAATAAAGCCAGTTGGATCTTCAAATTTACTCAGCTGAATTTTATTTTCTAACAGCTTGGCTAGCCAAACTGTGTGTTAGGATCACCTCATGTAATTGATGGAACCATTAAAGTAAGTGCTGTTTTCTGCAACTGGTTTGTGATTTATTTTGTATGGCCAATAATTTTGTTAGTTGTTTTTGATTTCATAAAAGTGTCTTTATTAATTTAAAAGCACCAATAGCTGTATTTTCTACTTTTTATCTATAAACAGCTTTATGTGCCCTATCAGAGCCAGCAATCAAAACAAAACAAAAATTTTAAGTACAAATCAAATATGTTTCTCAATACTTAATTGCAATGTGCTTCACTCTTTAGAGTTTATATTACGCATTTCTGCTTAACGTCTCTCTCATACCTACTCAGTCCCTGGCCCTTTTTATAACACCTGATTTTCCTAATCCAGCCTGGAAGCACTGGTTGACTTCAAGCACTTACCTGCTGCTCCTTGCTCTGTCCAGAGGCACTGATATTCTCTTTCTTTTGGTCTAGTTTGTTACTTGGATTACTGCCAAGAGTTCTACATTCGTGCTTTTTCCTGTTGTCTGTCCCCTGGGCAGTCTCCTCTTACACACAAGGAAGGTCATGCATATCTCCTCTATGGTTCCTTCTCCATCCGCCCTCTTAATATTCCTGTAGTTCAGCTTGTATCTGCATTTTCCAGCTGAGTTTCCATCTACTGAGAAGAGTGAATGACTCAGTCTGAAAGAGTTAGTTCAGTTCAGTCACTCAGTCATGTCCAGCTCTTTGCGACCCCATGGACTGCAGCATGCCAGGCCTCCTTGTCCATCACCAACACCCAGACTTTACTCAGACTCAAGTCCATTGAGTCAGTGATTCCATCCAACCATCCCTTGAACTGCAAGGAGATCCAATCAGTCTATTCTAAAGGAAATCAGTCCTGAATATTCATTGGAATGACTGATGCTGAAGCTGAAACTCCAATACTTTGGCTACCTGATGCAAAGAACCAACTCATTGGAAAAGACCCTGATGCTGGGAAAGATTGAAGGTGGGAGGAGAAGGGGACAACAGAGGATGAGATGGTTGGATGGCATCACCAACTCAATGGACGTGAGTTTGAGTAAATTCTGGAAGTTGGTGATGGACAGGGAGGCCTGGCATGCTGCAGTCCATGGGGTTGCAAAGAGTCGGACATGACTGAGTGACTGAACTGAACTGAACTGAAACTATGGTGGAGGTAATGAAGATAACGGCGACCTCCATCAAAAGGTCCCATGCACGCACTGCTTCACTCAGTGCCCCCAACCCTGCAGCAGGCCCCAACCGACCCACACCTCTGCCAGAGACTCCTGGACACTCACGGACAAGTCTGGGTCAGTCTCTTGTGGAGTCACTGCTCCTTTCTCCTGGGTCCTGGTGTGCACAAAGGTTCTGTCTGTGCCCTCCAAGAGTCTGTTTCCCCACTCCTGTGTAAGTTCTGGTGGCTCTATGGTGGGGTTCATGGAGCCACTCCAACGCCAACTGTCTGAAAGAGTAGTCACTTGTAAACATTTCCTACCTGTTCAAGGCTTCCTCAGCAGCTCAGTGGGAAATCCTGATGGAATTTACCAGGCAAGAATACTGGAGTGGGTTGCCATTTCCTCCTTCAGGGGCTCTTCCCAACCCAGGGATTGAACCCCGGTCTCCTGCATTGGCAGGCAGATTCTTTACCACTGAGCCACCTGGGAAGCCCTGTGCATAAATAATGGGGCAAAAAATTCTTTATGTGTTCAATAAAGAATACAATTTGCTTCTGTTGTAGCAACTTAAATGCCTGAAATAAGTTTTCTTAGCCTAAGACCACATCTATCTTTAGTGTCAGTGCTTAATTCAATATATCACGTTTAGTCTAAGTTTCTAGTTGAGATGGGGTTGTCAAATTATTTTAGAAATCTCTAATCATTTCAAAACTATTTTCAATGGTTGAATGAAAAAAAGTTCTTATGGAATTCTTTATTCACTCATATTTGCAAAACAGTTGTTAATGAATTGTACATGGCCACACTGGAAGAAACACAAGCTGGAATCAAGACTGCCGGGAGAAATATCAATAACCTCAGACATGCAGATGACACCACCCTTATGGCAGAAAGTGAAGAGGAACTAAAAAGCCTCTTGATGAAAGTGAAAGTGGAGAGTGAAAAAGTTGGCTTAAAGCTCAACATTCGGAAAACGAAGATCATGGCATCTGGTCCCACCACTTCATGGGAAATAGATGGGGAAACAGTGGAAACAGTGTCAGACTTTATTTTTCTGGGCTCCAAAATCACTACAGATGGTGGCTGCAGCCACGAAATTAAAAGACGCTTACTCCTTGGAAGGAAAGTTATGACCAACCTAGATAGCATATTCAAAAGCAGAGACATTACTTTGCCAACAAAGGTTTGTCTAGTCAAGGCTATGGTTTTTCCAGTGGTCATGTATGGATGTGAGAGTTGGACTGTGAAGAAGGCTGAGTGCCGAAGAATTGATGCTTTTGAACTGTGGTGTTGGAGAAGACTCTTGAGAGTCCCTTGGACTGCAAGGAGATCCAACCAGTCCATTCTGAAGGAGATCGGCCCTGGGATTTCTTTGGAAGGAATGATGCTAAAGCAGAAACTCCAGTACTTTGGCCACCTCATGCGAAGAGTTGACTCAATGGAAAAGACTGATGCTGGGAGGGATTGGGGGCAGGAGGAGAAGGGGACGACAGAGGATGAGATGACTGGATGGCATCACTGACTCGATGGACGTGAGTCTCAGTGAACTCTGGGAGTTCATGATGGACAGGGAGGCCTGGCGTGCTGCGATTCATGGGGTCACAAAGAGTTGGACACGACTGAGCGACTGATCTGATCTGATCTGATCTGACACTTTAAGAAAGTAATAATTTCTTGGGTTTCCTCCATATCTACAATATTAATATAAACTTTATTTTTTGCTGAAAGCACTTTATCAATATTGTATTTGGTTGGATGAAAACCAAACATGATTTTCATCATTTCTTAATGGCAAATTTCCTAAAGAACCTGCCAAAACTTCAGTATCTCCAGCCCTTGTGTTTAAATATAACACTGAATACAAATATTCCACCGCTTTTGCACTTGTCCCCTGTCACAATAGACATTAATTTTTGAGACCCACTTGAATATCTTTACACTTAATTTTGAATATTTTGATAGATTTCCCCTTGCTATTTTGGGGGTACTTCAAAATTATGCTGAATTTGATTAGTTTAATTTCCTTCTCTAAATGTATGATTCAGAATGGAATAGAATAAATTTTACTGCCAGTTCACATAAAAAATTATTTCTATACATTTTATATAAAACATTTTACTGAGATAAAATTGACATATACCATTATATTAGTTTCAAGTATACAACATAATGACTCAATATGTCTATATATGGTGAAGTGATCACCACAATTAGACTAGTTAACATCTGTCACCATATGTAGTTGTAAAATAAAAAAAAATTATTTTCCTTGTGGCAAGGTCTTTTAAAATCTACTCTCTTAGTAACTTTCAAATATGCAATACAATGTTATTAACTATAGTCACCATGCTGCAAATTACATGTCTATGACTGACTTTCTCACTGAGGGCTGGACATTTTGACACCCTTCACCCGTTTTACCCACCTCCTACCCCCTACTTCTGGTAACTACCATTCTTTTATCAGTATTTATGACTTGTTTTTGTTTGCTTTCTAAATTCTAGAATATAATTCTATTAGAATTCTATTATAATATACTATAATATTATAATATAATTACATTATATTTATATTTTTATAATATAAATATATTTATAATATATTTATATTTTAAAATATAGTATATTTATGTTATAATTATATCTATTATAATATAATTATATTTAGAATTATATTTATAATATAATTCTAAGTATAAATGAGATCATATAGTATTTATCTCTGTCTGACTTATTTCACTCAGCATAATGCTCTCAAGTTCCATCCATGTTGTCACAAATGGCAAAATTTAAATTTTTATGGCTAAATAGTATTCCATTGTGTATATATGCCACATCTTCTTATCCATTCATCTATTGATGGACACTTAGGTTGTTCCTAAACCCACTCCAGTAGTCTTGCCTGGAAAATCCCATGGACGGAGGAGCCTGGTAGGTTGCAGTCCATGGGGTCGCGAAGAGTCGGACACAACTGAGCGACTTCTTTCACTTTTCACTTTCATGCATTGGAGAAGGAAATGGCTACCCACTCCAGTGTTCTTGCCTGGAGAATCCCAGGGACAGAGGAGCCTGGTGGCCTTCCATCTGGGGGGTTGTACAGAGTCGGACACGACTGAAGCGACTTCGCAGCAGCAGCTGCAGCAGGTTGTTTCTATGTGCATATGTCTTTTCAAATCAGTACTTTCGTTTTCTTCAGGTAAATATCAAAGTGGAATTGCTGGATCATAGGGTAGTTTTTAATTTTTTGAAGAATCTCTGAACTGTTTTCCACAGTGGCTGAGCCCATTTATACTCCCACCAAAAATGGGCAAGAGTTTCTTTTTCTCCACATTTTCACTAAGACTTGTTATTTCTTGTCTTTTTGATAAAAGCCATTCTAACAGGTATAAGGTAAAACCTCTTTGCTTTTGATTTGCATTTCCCTGATGATTAGTGATGCTGAGTATCTTTTCATTACTTACAAGCCATTGTATATCTTCTTCAGATCCTCTGTCCTTTTTTTTTTTCCTCTGTCCATTTTTAATTGGATTTTTTCTTTTTTTTCTATTGAGTTGTATAAGTTCTTTGTATATTTTGGATATTAACCCCTCATCAGGTATACAATTTGCAAATATTTTCTACCATTTAATATTATGTTGCTATTTCATTTTGTTAATAATTTCTCTTGCTGTGTAAAAGTTTTTTGTTTGGTATAGTCAACATTTTATACAATTTAATGACATTTTAGAGGTTTTTTTATAGATTATATTTTTGAAACACTAAGTTACTTATTTATTCTTCATAACTCTTTGATGACATATATTGTTTGCTACCAGTAATATTACATTTCTATTACTCGCTTTGTCTTTACTCTTTAAAATTTTTCTTTTAAATTATTTGCCCACAACGGGATAACCAACAATAAAATATGAAACAAAACCCAACAAAAATACCAAGGACAGGTCCTTCCATTCTCTACCTTCTATGTAATAATGAAACCAATGCCACATTTTTTGGTTATGGCAGTACCTACTTCTGATATCAATTTCGATTTTGCTTGTCAGCTGCAGTGTAATAAACCACCCCAAAACTCAGTATCCCTTAAAAAAACACAATTTTACCACTTCTCATGATTTAAGAGCTGACTAAAATTCAGCTGAGTGGTTTCTTCAGTAGTCACGGGCTGGGTCTGCAGTTTCATTGCTGCAGATAGATGCAGATGGCACTGAGCTTGGAGCCTCCAGGACGTCTTCAGTCATGTGACTGTGTCTTGCCAGAGACAGAAGGAGCTCTGGGCTCAGCTGGGACACTGGGGTGGCTGGACTTCTCTCTCTTCCTGCATGTGATTCCAGGTCTTCTCCCCTCCACATGGCTTTTCTACATGGTCTTCTCACACAGTCTCTGTAGCAGAGAAACCAGACTTCTTAATTGGTGGCTCAGACCTTCCTAAATCACAAGTCAAAAGGGTGGGGTCTTCTTAAAGATTGGGTCTGAAAATGGCACAACGTCATTTCTGCCACATCCTGTGGGTTAGAGCAACTCACCTAGATTCAATGGGGCAGGTAACTAAAATTTGCTTGAAGACAGAAACGAGTGGTTCATTGGGGATTATTTTTGTGGATGAGCTATTATACATGTTACTATAAATGTGTTACAATTAGACAATGTTGGTGTTTGTATTACCTAAAATAATGCTTCGTTTCACCAGTGGCAATTTATTTTTTGGGAACATTGGTTTATCTGTGTTAACTCTGTGTCATATATTTATCTAGAATCACCAACACCAATGATAAACATTTTACAGCAATTTAAATAATACAAGGTAGCATGAAATTATTTAACTATCTTTTCAAAGATTTCACAGTTTTTAATGAACTGCCTTTTCCCCTTTTTTCTTAATGTGCTACAGACACTTCATATTCTAGTCAAAATAGAGTAGTTTCCTCAAGCGATGCGATTTAAAAAAAAATGGTTTAGACAGACTGTCAAAGCCTTCTTTAAGAGAGTTCAGAGACACTTAGTAATCTGAAGAGAGAAGCGGGTGAGACCTATTGGTGAAGAACAGTGGAAAGTACGTATGATAATAATTTACTTATAAAAACATAGTATGCTTCTTTACACAGCTTTACAAAATAGGTATGAAATTGCCTGAAGCTCATTTATTCTGCTGTTTGAAGTAAAATACCATTTTAAAATAAGCTTTATACAAGACAACAAATATGTCAGGTAGCTGAAAGGGAATATTTGTAATATGTCTTCAAAACACATAATTTCACCAAAAGTGACTCTTCTTTTTGTAAATAGAGGTGCCAAGTAAGCTATTACTGTTGCAAAATATAACGCCTGTGTTGATTTACTATTGACAATATTGGCAACAACATTTCAAGCTACAAGATACATATAAATTATTAACTTTATCAAGTGTTTTTGTTCCTTAAAATCAAATTATTCATCATATGACTCCCTATGTAACTATTTTAAATTTTATATAACTTGGATGTTTAAATATTTTTAATTTAACTATTTTAAAAAATCCTTTTCTCTCTCTTTTTTTTTTAAATTTTATTTTATTTTTAAACTTTACAATATTGTATTAGTTTTGCCAAATATCGAAATGAATCTGCCACAGGTATACCTGTGTTCCCCATCCTGAACCCTCCTCCCTTCTCCCTCCCCATATCCTCCCTTTGGGTCGTCCCAGTGCACCAGCCCCAAGCATCCAGTATCGTGCATCGTACCTGGACTGGCGACTCGTTTCATACATGATGTTATACATGTTTCAATCCCATTCTCCCAAATCTCCCCACCCTCTCCCTCTCCTACAGAGTCCATAAGACTGATCTATACATCAGTGTCTCTTTTGCTGTCTCGTACACAGGGTTATTGTTACCATCTTTCTAAATTCCATATATGTGTGTTAGTATACTGTATTGGTGTTTTTCTTTCTGGCTTACTTCACTCTGTATAATAGGTTCCAGTTTCATCCATCTTATTAGAACTGATTCAAATGTATTCTTTTTAATGGCTGAGTAATACTCCATTGTGTATATGCACCACAGCTTTCTTATCCATTCATCTGCTGATGGACATCTAGGTTGCTTCCATGTCCTGGCTATTATAAACAGTGCTGCGATGAACATTGGGGTACACGTGTCTCTTTCCCTTCTGGTTTCCTCAGTGTGTATGCCCAGCAGTGGGATTGCTGGATCATAAGGCAGTTCTATTTCCAGTTTTTTAAGGAATCTCCACACTGTTCTTCATAGTGGCTGTACTAGTTTGCATTCCCACCAACAGTGTAAGAGGGTTCCCTTTTCTCCACACCCTCTCCAGCATTTATTGCTTGTAGACTTTTGGATAGCAGCCATTCTGACTGGCGTGAAATGGTACCTCATAGTGGTTTTGATTTGCATTTCTCTGATAATGAGTGATGTTGAGCATCTTTTCATGTGTTTGTTAGCCATCTGTATGTCTTCTTTGGAGAAATGTCTGTTTAGTTCTTTGGCCCATTTTTTGATTGGGTCATTTATTTTTTTGGAGTTGAGCTGTAGGAGTTGCTTGTATATTTTTGAGATTAGTTGTCTGTCAGTTGCTTCATTTGCTATTATTTTCTCCCATTCTGAATGCTGCCTTTTCACCTTGCTAATAGTTTCCTTTGTTGTGCAGAAGCTTTTAAGTTTAATTAGGTCCCATTTGTTTATTTTGGCTTTTATTTCCAATATTCTGGGAGGTGGGTCATAGAGGATCCTGCTGTGATGTATGTCGGAGAGTGTTTTGCCTATGTTCTCCTTTAGGAGTTTTATAGATTCTGGTCTTACGTTTAGATCTTTAATCCATTTTGAGTTTATTTTTGTGTATGGTGTTAGAAAGTGCTCTAGTTTCATTCTTTTACAAGTGGTTGACCAGTTTTCCCAGCACCACTTGTTAAAGAGATTGTCTTTTCTCCATTGTATATTCTTGCCTCCTTTGTCAAAGATAAGGTGTCCATATGTGCGTGGATTTATCTCTGGGCTTTCTATTTTGTTCCATTGATCTATATTTCTGTCTTTGTGCCAGTACCATACTGTCTTGATAACCGTGGCTTTGTAGTAGAGCCTGAAGTCAGGTAGGTTGATTCCTCCAGTTCCCTTCTTCTTTCTCAAGATAGCTTTGGCTATTTGAGGTTTTTTGTATTTCCATACAAATTGTGAAATTATTTGTTCTAGCTCTGTGAAGAATACCGTTGGTAGCTTGATAGGGATTGCATTGAATCTATAAATTGCTTTGGGTAGTATACTCATTTTCACTATATTGATTCTTCCAATCCATGAACATGGTATATTTCTCCATCTATCAGTGTCCTCTTTGATTTCTTTCACCAGTTTTTTATAGTTTTCTATATATAGGTCTTTAGTTTCTTTAGGTAGATATATTCCTAAGTATTTTATTCTTTCCATTGCAATGGTGAATGGAATTGTTTCCTTAATTTCTCTTTCAGTTTTCTCATTATTAGTGTATAGGAATGCAAGGGATTTCTGTGTGTTGATTTTATATCCTGCAACTATACTATAATCATTGATTAGTTCTAGTAATTTTCTGGTGGAGTCTTTAGGGTTTTCTATGTAGAGGATCATGTCATCTGCAAACAGTGAGAGTTGTACTTCTTCTTTTCCAATTTGGATTCCTTTTATTTCTTTTTCTGCTCTGATTGCTGAGGCCAAAACTTCCAAAACTATGTTGAATAGTAATGGTGAAAGTGGGCACCCTTGTCTTGTTCCTGACTTTAGAGGAAATGCTTTCAATTTTTCACCATGGAGGATAACGTTTGCTGTGGGTTTGTCATATATAGCTTTTATTATGTTGAGGTATGTTCCTTCTATTCCTGCTTTCTGGAGAGTTCTTATCATAAATGGATGTTGAATTTTGTCAAAGGCTTTCTCTGCATCTATTGAGATAATCATATGGTTTTTATTTTTCAATTTGTTAATGTGGTGTATTACATTGATTGATTTGCGGATATTGAAGAATCCTTGCATCCCTGGGATAAAGCCCACTTGGTCATGGTGTATGATCTTTTTAATGTGTTGTTGGATTCTGATTGCTAGAATTTTGTTAAGGATTTTTGCATCTATGTTCATCAGTGATATTGGCCTGTAGTTTTCTTTTTTTGTGGGATCTTTGTCAGGTTTTGGTATTAGGGTGATGGTGGCCTCATAGAATGAGTTTGGAAGTTTACCTTCCTCTGCTATTTTCTGGAAGAGTTTGAGCAGGATAGGTGTTAGCTCTTCTCTAAATTTTTGGTAGAATTCAGCTGTGAAGCCATCTGGACCCGGGCTTTTGTTTGCTGGAAGATTTGTGATTACAGTTTCAATTTCCGTGCTTGTGATGGGTCTGTTAAGATTTTCTATTTCTTCCTGGTCCAGTTTTGGAAAGTTGTACTTTTCTAAGAATTTGTGCATTTCTTCCACGTTGTCCATTTTATTGGCATATAATTGTTGATAGTAGTCTCTCATGATCCTTTGTATTTCTGTGTTGTCTGTTGTGATCTCTCCATTTTCATTTCTAATTTTATTGATTTGATTTTTCTCCCTTTGTTTCTTGATGAGTCTGGCTAATGGTTTGTCAATTTTATTTATCCTTTCAAAGAACCAGCTTTTGGCTTTGTTGATTTTTGCTATGGTCTCTTTTGTTTCTTTTGCATTTATTTCTGCCTTAATTTTTAAGATTTCTTTCCTTCTACTAATGCTGGGGTTCTTCATTTCTTCCTTTTCTAGTTGCTTTAGGTGTAGGGTTAGGTTATTTATTTGACTTTTTTCTTGTTTCTTGAGGTATGCCTGTATTGCTATGAACTTTCCCCTTAGGACTGCTTTTACCGTGTCCCACAGGTTTTGGGTTGTTGTGTTTTCATTTTCATTCGTTTCTATGCAAATTTTGATTTCTTTTTTGATTTCTTCTGTGATTTGTTGGTTATTCAGCAGCGTGTTGTTCAGCCTCCATATGTTGGAATTTTTAATAGGTTTTTCTCCTGTAATTGAGATCTAATCTTACTGCATTGTGGTCAGAAAAGATGTTTGGAATGATTTCTATTTTTTTGAATTTACCAAGGCTAGATTTATGGCCCAGGATGTGATCTATCCTGGAGAAGTTTCCATGTGCGCTTGAGAAAAAGGTGAAATTCATTGTTTTGAGATGAAATGTCCTATAGATATCAATTAGGTCTAACTGGTCTATTGTATCATTTAACGTTGTGTTTCCTTGTTAATTTTCTGTTTAGTTGATCTATCCATAGCTGTGAGTGGGGTATTTAAGTCTCCCACTATTATTGTGTTATTGTTAATTTCTCCTTTCATACTTGTTAGCATTTGTCTTACATATTGTGGTGCTCCCGTGTTGGGTGCATATATATTTATAATTGTTATATCTTCTTCTTGGATTGATCTTTTGATCATTATGTAGTGACCATCTTTGTCTCTTTTCACAGCCTTTGTTTTAAAGTCTATTTTATCTGATATAAGTATTGCTACTCCTGCTTTTTTTTGGTCCCTATTTGCATGGAAAATCTTTTTCCAGCCCTTCACTTTCAGTCTGTATGTGTCCCCTGTTTTGAGGTGGGTCTCTTGTAGACAACATATGTAGGGGTCTTGTTTTTGTATCCATTCAGCCAGTCTTTGTCTTTTGGTTGGGGCATTCAACCCATTTACATTTAAGGTAATTACTGATAAGTATGATCCCGTTGCCATTTACTTTATTGTTTTGGGTTTGAGTTTACACACCGTTTTTGTGTTTCCTGTCTAGAGAATATCCTTTAGTATTTGTTGGAGAGCTGGTTTGGTGGTGCTGAATTCTCTCAGCTTTTGCTTGTCTGAGAAGCTTTTGATTTCTCCTTCATATTTGAATGAGATCCTTGCTGGGTACAATAATCTGGGCTTTAGGTTATTTTCTTTCATCACTTTAAGTATGTCTTGCCATTCCCTCCTGGCTTGAAGAGTTTCTATTGAAAGATCAGCTGTTATCCTTATGGGAATTCCCTTGTGTGTAATTTGTTTTTTTTCCCTCGCTGCTTTTAATATTTGTTCTTTGTGTTTGATCTTTGTTAATTTGATTAATATGTGTCTTGGGATGTTTCACCTTGGGTTTATCCTGTTTGGGACTCTCTGGGTTTTTTGGACTTGGGTGATTATTTCCTTCCCCATTTTAGGGAAGTTTTCAACTATTATCTCTTCAAGTATTTTCTCATAGTCTTTCTTTTTGTCTTCTTCTTCTGGGACCCCTATGATTCGAATGTTGTAGCATTTAATATTGTCCTGGAGGTCTCTGAGATTGTCCTCATTTCTTTTAATTCGTTTTTCTTTTATCCTCTCTGATTCATTTATTTCTACCATTCTATCTTCTAATTCACTAAACCTATCTTCTGCCTCTGTTAGTCTACTATTTGTTGCCTCCAGAGTGTTTTTAATTTAATTTATTGCATTATTTATTATATATTGACTCTCTTTTATTTCTTCTAGGTCCTTGTTAAACCTTTCTTGCATCTTCTCAATCTTTGTCTCCAAGCTATTTATCTGTGATTCCATTTTGATTTCAAGATTTTGGATCAATTTCACTATAATTATTCAGAATTCTTTATCAGGTAGATTCCCTATCTCTTCCTCTTTTGTTTGGTTTGGTGGGCATTTATCCTGTTCCTTTATGTGCTGGGTATTCCTCTGTCTCTTCATCTTGTTTAAATTGCTGAGTTTGGGGTGTCCTTTCTGTATTCTTGCAGTCTGTGGAGTTCTCTTTATTGTGGCGTTTCCTCACTCTGTGTGGGTTTGTACAGGTGGCTTGTCAAGGTTTCTTGGTTAGGGAAGCTTGTGTCAGTGTTCTGGTGGGTGGAGCTGTATTTCTTCTCTCTGGAGTGCAATGAAATGTCCAGTAATGAGTTATGAGATGTCTATGGTTTTGGGGTGACTTTGGGCTGCCTGTATCTTGGAGCTCAGGGCTGTGTTCCTTGCTGCTGGAGAATTTGCTTGGTATGTCTTGCCCTGAAACTTGTTTCACCCAGAGAGGTTTACAGTGTTATATGGAGAAGAGAAGAGTGAGGAGGGAGTTAGAGGTGACCCGAATGAGATGAGGTGGAATCAATAGAGGAGAGAGTGGGCTATTCAGTAATCTCTTCCTTATGTGCACTCCACAACTGGACCGCTCAGAGTTGTTCACAGAGTTATTCAGAGAAGAGAAGAAGGAGGAAGGTGGCAGAGGTGGCCAGGAGGATAAATGGGGGCAATGAAAAGGAGGGAGACAGATCCAGCCAGTAATCAGTTCCCTAAGTGTTCTCCACCGTCTGGAACACACAGAAATTCACCGAGTTGGGTAGAGTAGAGAGGGGTTAGGGAGGAGACACAGGCGACCTGGTGGAGAAAAAGGAGAGTCCAAAGGGAGAGAGAGCAGTTAAGCCAGTAATCTCGCTCCCTAGTGAAAAATGGGTACTGAAGATTGGGTTCTTAAAGGTACAAAATTGGTAACAAATACATAAAAGCAAAAATTAAAAATCTAGAGTAGAGTTTGGAATTTCAAAAATACGATGTTAAAGAAAAGAAGAAGGAAAAGAAAGAGAGAAAAAACGAACAAACAAAAACAAACAAGGTTGCGAAAATTATAAAGAAAATATAGGTACAAAATTGATAACTAATACCAAAAAGCAAAAGTTAAAAATCTAGAGTAGAGTTTGGAATTTCAAAAATACAATGTTAAAAAAAGAAGAAGAAAAAGAAAGAGAGAGAAAAAACAAACAAACAAGAAGAAACAAAGTCGCATAAATTATAAAAAAAAATACAGGTACAAAATTGATAACAAATACCAAAAAGCATAAATTAAAAATCTAGAGTAGAGTTTGGAATTTCAGATATACAATGTTATTTAAAAGAAGAAGAGAAAGAAACAGAGAAAAAGAAAAAGAAAAAAGGGTCACAGAAATTATAAAAAAAAAAAAAACCAAAAACTAAAGATACAAAATTGATAACAAATACAAAAAAGCTAAAATTAAAAATCTAGAGTAGAGTTTGGAATTTAAAAAATACAATGTTAAAGAAAAGAAGAAAAAAAATGTCAAAAAAATTATTAAAAAATATATATATATGAAGTTTGCTTTAAAAAAAAATAGGGTCTTCTTTTTTTTTTTTTTGCAAAGTAATCAGTTATAATAGTGGAAATTGAAGGAATAATAGAGGACTTAAAAAAATTTTTTTAATTAAAAAAATAATTTAAAAAAAAAAGGCAAGAAAGGATGATCGTACAAATAGTAAAAATATGTCTAGGACTTTCTCCAGTTTTGTTGTGAGTATTGTGGGTTCAGTTCATTTTTGGCTAGTTCCTTGGTCCGACTTATATTTCTCAAGATCTATAGGCCCCTTCCTATGTAGCTGGTAGTAACCACAGGGTTTTAATCTATTGCCTGTAGCTTCCAAGGCAGTTCCCTCTGTTATAGCTTCTTCTGTTTTCTGGTCTCTTCAGTGTCTGGTTTCCGCCCTAACACAAAGGGGACGGTAGAGGACACTTTTTTTTTTTTTTTTTTTAAGGCTCACTTGTTCAGTCGCGCTGAGGGGAGGTAGGGAGGGATGCTGCAAACAAGTAACACTGGCGTGTGTTTGCAGTGCCTCAGCCACACTGGGTCTGCCCGCCGTTCACGGCGCGTGTAGCCTCTCTGCCCACACTGCTCGGGCTCTAGGTTGCTCCGCCGGGAACCATCCGTGGCCGGCCCTGGGCTGCCTGTACTTCCCAGGTCCAAGCCGCTCAGGTTCAGGAACTCGGGTAGTCCTCTGAGGCGCAGACTCTCGGTTGGGCCTGCGTTTTGTGCCCTTCCCAGATCCGAGCAGCTCAGGTGATGAGGTGTTTGGCGCGCGTGATTGCTGAGACTTATTGCCTCCCCGCCGCTCGGTTATCTAGGTGTGCACTGGCACACATTCTCAGGCAGATGTTGACCGTCCAGACCCCCAAGAAGTTTTAGTTAGCAAAGAAGCCTGCTTACAGTTTTATAGATAATGTCTCTCTGGGGCTGCGATTGCCCCCTTCCGGCTCTGGCTGCCTGTCACCGGAGGGGGAAGGTCTACAGCCGGCTATCTCTGTTCAGTCCTTTGTTCTGTGCGCGGGCCTGGCGGTGTCATAGGTTAGGGCTGGCTTTTCGCGTGGTAGATATCCCACAGTCTGGTTTGCTAGCCCAAATTATTTTGCTCAGATAGCGCTCGGGGTATTCAGGCCAGATTCTTGCGATGCAGCCCACGCCGCGCCTCCCTGCCCAGCCTCCGCTTGCTAATGGTGGATGCAGGCGTCTGCGCTGCTTCTCCCCTGGGGGAGTTACCGTAGGGCTCTCAATGTGCGGGTTTTAATTGTCTATTTATTTTTCCTCCCTGTTATGTTGCCCTCTGTGCTTCCAAGGCTCGGCACAGATTCGGCAGTGAGAAGGTTTCCTGGTGTTTGGAAACTTCTCTCTTTTTAAAAAAGACTCCCTTCCCGGGACAGAACTCCATCCCTCCCTCTTTTGTCCCTTTTTTTTGTCTTTTATAATTTTTCCTACCTACTTTTGAAGACTTGGGTTGCTTTTCTGGGTGCCTGATGTCCTCTGCCGGCAATCAGAAGTTGTTTTGTGGAATTTACTCGGCGTTTAAATGTTCTTTTGATGAATTTGTCGGGGAGAAAGTGTTCTCCCCATCCTACTCCTCCGCCATCTTAGCTCCTCCCCCAAAATCCTTTTCTCTTAAATGGCAAAAATTCCTTCTGGGATGCCTTTTATGCCCAAGGAAGTAAAGCATTTTAGAACCTAATTTGTATCTTGTAGCACTAATACGAAAGTTATTGATGGTCATCAGATCAGATCAGATCAGTCGCTCAGTCGTGTCTGACTCTTTGCGACCTCATGAAATGCAGCACGCCAGGCCTCCCTGTCCATCACCAACTCCCGGAGTTCACCCAGACTCACGTCCATCGAGTCGGTGATGCCATCCAGCCATCTCATCCTCTGTCGTCCCCTTCTCCTCTTGCCCCCAATCCCTCCCAGCATCAGAGTCTTTTCCAATGAGTCAACTCTTCGCATGAGGTGGCCAAAGTTTCAGCTTTAGCATCATTCCTTCCAAAGAAATCTCAGGGCTGTTCTCCTTCAGAATGGACTGGTTGGATCTCCTTGCAGTCCAAGGGACTCTCAAGAGTCTTCTCCAACACCACAGTTCAAAAGCATCAATTTTTCGGCGCTCAGCCTTCTTCACAGTCCAACTCTCACATCCACATATTGATGGTCATAGTCTGTACTAATTGTAACTTGGTTAAACATTTTCCTATTTCTTGTCAGAAAATTCTCTTTATATATACTTAATTTATTAAAATAAGACACTAAGTATCAGAAAAAATGACATACTCAACAGATAATTCCCCAAGTATTCAGCAGCACACAACCCTCATCTACACTCATGCTTAACTAATGCAAATTATATTTCATTATTCACAAGCATTTGTTGTTGTTGTTCAGTCATAAGTCATGTCCAACTCTTTGCAATCCCATGTACAACAGCATGCTAGCTTCCCTGTCCTTCACTATCTCCTAGAGTTTGCTCAAACTCATGACCATTGAGTTGGTGATGTTATTGAACCATCTCATCCTGTCGTCCCCCTTCTCTTTCTGCCCTCCACCTTTCTCAGCATCAGAGTCTTTTCCAATGAGTCAGCATCTCCTTAACACACTATCAGCCAGCCACAATTCTAGGTACTGGAGTATTTGAATGTACAGGACAGTCTGTAAGTGAAGAAGCCTAGTCTCTACTGGAAAAGTTTAATTGGTAAAAACTTGTATCTGAGTATAAAACATATTTTATTTCAGAAAAAGTATAACCATTTTATATTTGAGTCCTAATGCAGTCTTCACTCATGTACAATCTTTCATACTAGAGAACACTCTCTCATTATTTTGAAAGTTGATGGTTAAAGAAGATACTACCCAAACTATCAGTAGTCTCTTTGGCTGCTTAGAGAAGTCAACAGATAGAAGCAAAAGTGGGGGAAAAAATTAATGCAAATTTGCTAATTATTTCTGGTTTATATCATGGTTTTGAGTACTGAGTGTCATTATAAGTAATCTGTTCATATATCACTTTAAGAAACAATAGACTAAACAGTTATTTGTGAAGACTGCAAAACTACATCCACAGGAGAATTACAGAAAGAAAGGACCTGGTACAGTGTTCTGCAAATGGCTCTTTGTGTTCAGTCAAATTTTCAGTTTTACTACTGTACATGGGTCCAAAATCTGAATCTCAAACCATAATCATGTTAGAACATTCAAAACACAGTTTCAGTGATGATGAAGATACATTTTTAAAAAGCAATGTACATAGTTAAAGAAAACATTTACAGGAAATTAATACAGGGAGTTTGATGATGATGAAATCAGAACTCTTAAGAAAAACAGATTTCAATATAGAGGCCATTAGAGCAAAGGCTACATGTATGAATACCCAGTTGGTACCCAGATTATAATCTCAATTTATAAAGTTCAACTTAAAACAAAATCTCACAGAATCAAGAGAAAGTTTGATATTATTCTTTTAAGGGACAATGACAGTGGTGAGAAATATACTTTACATTTAATTTTAAATTTCACAGAATGTTAACTTCTACCATACATTATACAATCTGACTTGTGTATTCTGTCTTTTTCTGTCCTTTTTATTCTATTCCATTACACTTTCTTTGATGTCACAAAAGAGGGATGACCACGACCAACCAAACTGATTTCATAAATCAATCTGGAAAGTAGTGTGTGTGGAAAACACCACTCTAGCCCTCCCTGCCTTTCTCACACTGTTACCACGGGGCCAAAATGAGTCTGTACTTCACTGGAAATAAACATGGCTGCAGTCTCTTAAATTATGTTTTATTCTTATCTGTTGCTCTTAATATTATAAACAGTCTTTCAATAGAAAAATATTGAGTTATACTTGTCAATATGGTTTATAAGGCTCAGTGTCTTCCATGAATAATTCAACATATGTTCATCTATTATTTTCATACTTGTCATATAAGGAGAACAGGGAGGTTTTCAATCTGTTCAAGTGTTTATGAGTAAATGTTATCATTTTGATAAAGCTTTCCAAGGCAGTAAAACAGATAAGGCAGCAGATAGTAATGTGTTGATGTCATGCATTCCTAGTACAGACTCAACTCCTGTTTACCAGAGAGAAATGGAATGAAAAAAACCACTGAAATTAGAGAGAATTTGCATTGGCTTTAAGAAAACAGATATTGGCAGTGATAGGACATTGATGGAAGTCTACTCATTAACTATGGATTTTACAATGGACACCACCGCCGTACAGAAAACCACGAGTGGGAGAAAAAAAATGATGAGAACCAAGAAGAGTATCTTTACATAAAGGATGTATTTCTGAAAGATAATTATTTACTTGTGGTTTTCTTACAGACTTTTTTTTGGTTTCACTCTCTGATCTTTTTAAACGTCAAATTTCCTTTGAATAGAAGCAAAAGAAGAAAAGATGATATTGATACAAGTAATATTAACAGCGATTCCATTCCACCTTAGTTTGATCTTCTCTTTTTGTTAATTTGTATTTCCTCTTATACTTTTATGATTCTATAGCTATTTTATTGTTTTTTCTTTGTAAAAACAGAGAATAAAACTGAATTTTAAGATGATTTTGTAAATTATGATAAAATGCTTTTCTATGGCAGTAAATTTTGGATAAATAATTATGACTATAAAAGTGTCAAGAAGATTCCAGAAACTTAACAGACTTTTTAATTGCCTAAAAACATTCATCAGTTTTTCAAGTGACAAACTACCATCATAGTCTTGCACCTAAAACTTCACCATCTTCCTATCTGATAATGACTGGCCCAGGGCTATCAACATAACCACTGGGAGAAGTGACTCTATTGTTGGGCATCAAAGAAGTGCTAATGAGAAGGTCATTTCTCTTCGCTCTGAAAATGACAGCACTAGGAAAATAGACGCCTCAGTGATGACAAGATGATAAAGAAATAAAATTAAAAGGAAATTAGGAAGAGAAAAAAATTACTGAATAAAGAAAGCAACATCAAAATAATAAGAGTGAGAAAAAGGACCTTTAGTTATGAGGGAAGACCTTGCTGACAGCCTCCTGAGTGCACTAAGCACATGATTGAAAGAGATGTCATTAGAAACAATTTTCAAATACAGCATTTACTAGCAATGGCTAGAGAAAATTGCTGAAAATAGGAAACAGTAAAAAATAGTTCTATAGGAAAGCAGAGGATTTTTTTTTATCACTGATTCTTGACTTTCAAAAGTAAATGTGTGACTCCAAATACATCTGAAAAGGCAGGCACTCTGCTAACTTCTGGGCATACGGTGGTTTATCAGTCAAGGTCCCTCACCTTGCAGGGTTGACAATTTAATGAGGAAACATGCAAGAATGAGGTGACTGCACGTCAGGGTGAGAAGAGCAACTGCAGGCCAGGGCACAGGAGAGGAACCGGGCCAAGGGTTAACACCTCAGAGTAGCCTTTCTGGAGGCTATATGACAGGTAGGAAGGGCAGAATTTAAAGAAAAGAGTTTAAGACTAGGAAAGAATATTCAAAGCAAGAAAACAGTTTATAAAAATGATAGGCAGCAAGAAAATATGACACATTCTGGAAACAGCAGTCCTTACCAACTGAAAGGTTACATTTTAGAAATGTATTGTGAATGGCAAATCATGGTTGACATAGGCAAAATCTCACTAAAAGGCCCAAATCAAGTATAATAAATGTGGGAAGAAGGAGTATAGCTCAGAGATAGTACACATGCTCAGCATGCATGAGGCCCTCGGTTCAGCTCACAGCACCTCCATGTCAATTAATTTTAAAAAAGAAACTGTTAAAAACACTTCACTGTAGAGCAGAGATGAATGAACCATTGAAAGTCAATTCTACTTCAATCAAAAAAGATGAATCTTTTTATAAATAAATAAATAAAAAGACAAAGCATAGAGGACAGAAAAGGCAACCATAAAAAGAATTAAAGATGAACTAGTGTGGCATAGAAGTCAGGAAAATAGAAAAAAATTTTAAAGGAAGTTTTCAGTGTCAAATGCCTATAGTTAACACTGCAGCATGATGTATAGGAAAGTTGTCTAGAGAAGAGATCCTAAGACTTCTTATCACAAGGAGGATTTTTTTCTTTTGTTTTCTTTGTAATCATAGGACATGTGGTTGTTAACTAAACCTATTGTGGCAGTCATTTCAAGACATATGTAAATCTGCATCCCAATGTTCATAGCAGCACTATTTACAATAACCAAGGCATGGAAACAACCTAAATGTCCATCAACAGATGAGTGGATAAAGAAGATGTGGTAAATATATAGAATGGAATATTACTCAGCCATGTAAAAGAATGAAACAATGCCATTTGCAGCAACATGAATGGACCTAGAGATTATTATACTTAGTGAAGTAAGCCAGATGAAGAAAGACAAATATCATATGATATCACTTATATATGGAATACAAAAATTGGTACAAATGAACTTATTTACAAAACAGACTCACAGATAAAAAAACATACTTATGGTTACCAAAGGGGAAAGCAGGGCCGGGGTGGGGAGGATAAATTAGGAGTTTGGGATTAACAGATACACACTGCTATATATAAAATAGATAATCAAAAAGGACCTATTATATAGTTGAAGGAACTATATTCAGTATCTTTTAATAACTATAATGGAAAATAATCTGAAAAAGAATGTATATACTATTGTTGTACACCAGAATCTAATACAACACTATAGATCAACTATATTAAAAAAAAAAAAACAAAAAACAAAACTGTATGTGTATCAAATCACCATGCTATATATCTTAAACTTCTATACTGAAGTATGTCACTTCACAATAAAACTGGAAAAAAAAGATCATGTTAAATAGAAACTTTAAGTCAACCATGGGATAAAGCAATATGAAGACTATTGATAACAATGAAGATAGTCTTTTAGTAGACTGTTAAGGGTAGAAGCCAGCTTCAGTTATTTTTTTCTGATTAAAGAAAAAGTGGAAAAGTGGAGTTCAAGAAGTTTGACAGTGAGGGGGAGGAGAAATTGAGGGGGATGTTGGTTCTAGGAAGCCTCTCCTTAACAATTAGAGATACTTACATATGTTTAAATGCTGTCATAAAGGAGTCACACAGCCAGGCTTCCAGTGGAGGGAACAAAAGGTCAAGCTTTGATTCATATTTTTCTTATTTCACAGTCACAAGGCAGTGTTTTCTGCTCATTGACTAAACCAAGTCATCAGGGAGATGCAGTATGTACATGCTGATAACTGACATTTTGGTAAGACGTGAATATTCTGCATCTCCTTTTCTCCTGAGGAACATCATTGCTAAAGTTAAAAGACTCTACTGTGAGATATGTTAAATATAGACAATATAAGTGGGGTTCCCTGCTGATAGGAGCTTACCGGCTATGAGGCTCTTGTGCTAATTATAAAAGGATACATTTGGCCATGTCTGATTACTATCCATCACCATGAGAATATGGAAAGAAACTGGCATGAGTATGGGATGTGGACAGGGCTGGGTGCTTTTCTTCCTCTGGGCTGGTGGTTCACAGAATCATGACATGAATGGATATGTAGGAGGTTCATTTCAAGTTAAAATACCTCTATGATGGAAAGAATCATATTTGGGCAGCAAAGCATCAGTGCAGTTCAGTTCAGTCACTCAGTTGTGTCCGACTCTTTGCAACCCCATGAATTGCAGCATGCCAGGCCTCCCTGTCCATCACCAACTCCGGGAGGTCACCCAAACTCATGTCCATCGAGTCAGTGATGCCACCCAGCCATCTCATCCTCTGTCATCCCCTTCTCCTCCTGCCCCCAATCCCTCCCAGCATCAGGGTCTTTTCCAATGAGTCAACTCTTCACATGAGGTGGCCAAAGTTGAAACTGGAGTTTCAGCCTCAGCATCAGTCCTTCCAATGAACATCCAGGACTGATTTCATTTAGAATGGACTGGTTGGATCTCCTTGCAGTCCAAGGGACTCGCAAGAGTCTTCTCTAGCACCACAGTTCAAAAGCATCAATTCTTCGGCACTCAGCTTTCTTCACAGTCCAACCCTCACATCCATACGTGACCACTGGAAAAACCATAGCCTTGACTAGACAGACCTTTGTTGGCAAAGTAATGTCTCTGCTTTTCATATGCTATCTAGGTTGGTCATAACTTTCCTTCCAAGGAGTAAGCGTCTTTTAATTTCATGGCTGCAATCACCATCTGCAGTGATTTTGGGGCCCCCAAAAATAAAGTCTGACACTGTTTCCACTGTTTCCCCATCTATTTCCCATGAAGTGATGGGACCAGATGCCATGATCCTAGTTTTCTGAATGTTGAGCTTTAAGCCATCTTTTTCACTCTCCTCTTTCACTTTCATCAAGAAGCTTTTTAGTTCCTCTTCAATTTCTGCCATAAGGGTGGTGTCATCTACATATCTGAGGTTATTGATATTTCTCACAGCAATCTTGATTTCAGCTTGTGTTTCTTCCAGCCCAGCCTTTCTCATGATGTACTCTTCATATAAGTTAAATAAGCAGGGTGACAATGTACAGCCTTGAGGTACTCCTTTTCCTATTTGGAACCAGTCTGTTGTTCCATGTCCAGTTCTAACTGTTGCTTTCTGAACTGCCTATAGGTTTCTCAAGAGGCAGGTCAGGTGGTCTGGTATTCCCATCTCTTTCAGAATTTTCCACAGTATTGTGATCCACACAGTCAAAGGCTTTGGCATAGTCAATAAAGCAGAAATAGATGTTTTCCTGGAATTCTCCTGTTTTTTTGATGATCCAGAGGATGTTGGCAATTTGGTCTCTGGTTCCTCTGCCTTTTCTAAAACCAGCTTGAACATCTGGAAGTTCATGGTTCACGTATTGCTGAAGCCTGGCTTGGAGAATTTTGAGCATTACTTTACTAGTGTGTGAGATGAGTGCAATTGTGTGGTAGTTTGAGCATTCTTTGGCATTGCCTTTCTTTGGGATTGGAATGAAAACTGACCTTTTCCAGTCCTGTGGCCACTGCTGAGTTTTCCAGATTTGCTAGCATATTGAGTGCAGCACTTTCACAGCATCATCTTTCAGGATTTGAAATAGCTCAACTGGAATTCCATCACCTCCACTAGCTTTGTTCATAGTGATGCTTCCTAAGGCCCACTTGACTTCACATTCCAGGATGTTTCGCTCTAGGTGAGTGATCACACCATCGTAATTATCTGGGTCGTGAAGATTTCTTTTGTACAGTTCTTCTGTGTACTCTTGCCATCTCTTCTTAATATCTTCTGCTTGTGTTAGGTCCATACCATTTCTGTCCTTTATCGAGCCCATCTTTGCATGAAATATTCCCTTGGTATCTTCAATCTTCTTGATGAGATCGCTAGTCTTTCCCATTCTGTTGTTTTCCTCTATTTCTTTGCATTGATCGCTGAAGAAGGCTTTCTTATCTCTCCTTGCTATTCTTTGGAACTCTGCATTCAGATACTTGTATCTTTCCTTTTCTCCTTTGCATTTCTCTTCTCTTCTTTTCACAGCTATTTGTACGACCTCCTCAGACAGCTATTTTGCTTTTTTGCATTTCTTTTCCATGGGGATGGTCTTGATCCCTGTCTCCTGTACAATGTCACAAACCTCTGTCCATAGTTCATCAGGCACTCTATCTAACAGATCTAGTCCCTTAAATATATTTCTTACTTCCACTGTATAATCATAAGGGATTTGATTGAGGTCATACCTGAATGGTCTAGTGGTTTTCCCTACTTTCTTCAATTTAAGTCTGAATTTGGCAAGAAGGAGTTCATGGTCTGAGCCACAGTCAGCTTCCGGTCTTGTTTTTGCTGACTGTATAGAGCTTCTCCATCTTTGGCTGCAAAGAATATAATCAATCTGATTTTGATGTTGACCATCTGGTGATGTGTAGAGTCTTCTCTTGTGTTGTTGGAAGAGGGCGTTTGCTATGACCAGTGCATTCTCTTGGCAAAACTCTATTAAACTTTGCCCTGCTTCACTCCATACTCCAAGGCCAAATTTACCTGTTACTCCAGGGGTTTTACTATATCAATTGGTATATTATCTAGGGTAAATACTGATTTTGTGAGTTTACAAATACTTAATAATTTTGAATCTGTTCACAATCCTTTATTTTTATTTCTCCCATAACCCATAAAAGAGAAGTAGGCTGTTAGTTTGTTTTAAAATCAAACTTATTGTTCTTTTCCTGATGTTAAATGTAACACGTGTTCATTATACCGGTATACATAGTAAATAACTGTTCAAGTAGAAATCATTATCAGAGAAATGCAAATCAAAACCACAATGAAGTACCATTTCATGCCAGTCAGAATGGCTGCAATCCAAAAGTCTACAAGCAATAAATGCTGGAGAGGGTGTGGAGAAAAGGGAACCCTCTTACACTGTTGGTAGCTATGCAAACTAGTACAGCCACTATGGAGAATGGTGTGGAGATTCCTTAAAAAACTGGAAATAGAACTACCATACGACCCAGCAATCCCACTGCTGGGCATACACACTGAGGAAACCAGAAGGGAAAGAGACACGTGTACCCCAGTGTTCATCACAGCACTGTTTATAATAGCCAGGACATGGAAGCAACCTAGATGTCCATCAGCAACAAATGGATAAGAAAGCTGTGTATACATATACACAATGGAGTATTACTCAGCCATTAAAAAGAACACATTTGAATCAGTTCTAATGAGTGGATGAAACTGGAGCCTATTATACAGAGTGAAGTAAGCCAGAAAGAAAAACACCAGTACAGTATACTAACGCATATATACACATTGTGTATACACATACACAATGGAGTATTACTCAGCCATTAAAAAGAACACATTTGAATCAGTTCTAATGAGTGGATGAAACTGGAGCCTATTATACAGTGTGAAGTAAGCCAGAAAGAAAAACACCAATACAGTATACTAACGCATATATATGGAATTTAGAAAGATGGTAATGACAACCCGGTATGTGAGACACCAAAAGAGACACAGATATATAGAACAGTCTTTTGGACTCAGTGGGAGAGGGAGGGGGGGGATGATTTGGGAGAATGGCATTAAAACATGTATAATATCATATAATAAATGAATTGCCAGTCCAGGTTCAAGCAGGATACAGGAAGCTTGGGGCTGGTGCCCTGGGATGACCCAGAGGGATGGTATGGGGAGGGAGGTGGGAGGGGTGTTCAGGATGGGGGACACGTGTACACCCATGGCGGATGCATGTTGATGTATGGCAAAACCAATACAATATTGTAAAGTAAAAAAATAAAAAAAAAATAAAAAAGAAAAGCCAAAAAAAAAAAAAGAAAATTAAAATGTCACTCCTGTATTCTACTCATATATGAAAGCTATTTTCATTTATGATCTATTTCCCTTTAGACTTTATTTGCTATATAATATTTCTTTCTTAGGCAAATCTTTTAAAAATGGATAAAAATAATTCTATTTTAAAATATAATTTTATCTAGTGACTTAGCAACTGAACAATATAATAGCATTATTTAAAAATATGAATCTGATATTCAATTATGAATGTACAAAAATAAAATAGTCAATAATATAAAATTATAATTTATTTAACCATTGTACTGTTCTTGGCTAGTCAAGAGTACTATAAATAATTCATTTATTAAGATCTTTGCACCTAATTATTTGTTTTGCTTTCCCCACTTAGTATAGATCCATAGGATGATGGAATTACGAGAATTATTAAATATTATTTCATGAAGTAGTATAATAGATTGTTAAATAGTAATACTAAAGAGTTCATTTTTAATCTCTGTCTAACCATTAAATTCCTGCCACTAATATACGAGACTGATCATTTCAATGGTTTCCCTTTTACTTGGTAACTTTGAGATGGGCCTCCACGATTTGTTTTAATCTTTGCTAATTTGAACGTGAAATAGCATTGCTTCAACTTATACTTCTTTGTCTAGACTACACTTTTAAAAATTATTATTGTATAGTATGGTTGAGTGGTTAACATCATGAGATTTGGAGTCAGACACATTGGGTTTAAACTCCAGGAGAGCCCCCTACTAGTAGTATTCCTCTCATTAGTAACTTAACCTCTTTAAGCCTATTTTTTTCCAACATAATAATAGTAGCTAACGTTTACAAAATGTCAGGTACTATTCTAAGAACACTTTATATATCAGTTCAGGTAATCTCCATAACTCCATACAAAAACAGCATTCCTGTTATATCACGATTTATGTTGTTAGCCCTTGTACCGTGCTGCCCCACAGGACTGCTGAAAGGCTTAAATGAGACAGTGTCGGTATATAAAACACTTTCATATTATGCCAAAACAGAGAGAATGCATGATAATTAGGAGCCAAAAATGTTTTTCCTGTAAGTTCACTACATACTTTATTCATTAGTATTTCTGAAATTTTCTTATCAGAGTATGGACTTTTTTAAGAGTACTTAATAATTTTGAACCTATTCACAATCCTTTATTTTTATTTCTCCCATAACCCATAAAAGAGAAGTAGGCTGTTAGTTTGTTTTAAAATAAATCATTTTTCACTTGTTGCAAGCTTTCCCACCCAAAATCCTATTAAGTTAAAACAATCATATTTTTGATGCCTCTCAAAAATATGAATGATTAAACATAGAAAGTTTTAGATCAAAGTACACTAAGGACACGGAATCAGTTCATTTTTAATTGGTATACAGACTATGGGGTGCAAAGAGTCAGACACAACTGAGCGACTAAATTTTCACTTATTTATTTGGGTTTCATTGTAAGAGGCAGTTTCTGTCTAGCATGGAATGGAGAATAGGAAGTAGCTCTCAGCAGTGAGGCAGGCAACTTCCCTGTCTTCTGCAATCAAACCTACACGTAGTCTTTGTTATGAATTTTTAGACTGTCAAGCATACATATTCAAAGATGTTAAGAGGTGATAAGATTGCAGTTGATCTTGAATAATGATTCCTATTTACATGAAGGGGAGGAAACAGAATTCTAGGAAAGGGAATAACAAGAGTAAAGTCAGAGCGATAGTCATAGGTTTGAAAAGGCTGGAACATGAAATGTTTGGGGGCCTATCGACCGGCACGGTAGTAGATGCTGTGGATACAAAGATACATGTGACACGGTCTCTGTCCTCAAGTTTAGCCTATGGAAAATAATCTCACCTAATACAGCATGAAATGTGCAAAAATCAAAGTTGAAAACTAATTAGGTTAAGGAGCAAGATGAATGACTGTATTCCACAAAAAGCAGACTTAGACAAGAATTCACAGGCTTTGTCGAAGTGATGAATTGTGTCCTCAACAAATAGTAATGAGTTGGCAGAACAAAGATGGGTAGGGTACTGTAAGTGCAAAATATGGAGGTGAGAAGCAACATGAGGAGAGAACTAGTATTCTATCTCTGGACAAAAGTATCATCACACATTTAGCTGCGTAAAACCCCATGTGTTCATTAGCTCACAGTTTGGGTGGGATACGAATCTCAGGATGGCCGACCTGTGTTCTTAGCTTCAGAGTTTCCATCCTGCAATCCAGCTGTCAACAAGCACTGTGGATTCATTCTAGAAGCTTAACTATGGAAAGATCTACTTCCAAATTCATGCCAGTTGTTGGCAGAATTCATTCATCTGTTGCTACAGCACCGAGCACACCAGGTGCTGGAGGTGGGCTTCTCCTTTTGAAGTATCTACCCGGTTCTTAACTATATGAAATCCCCCAACTGGGCCACTTACTTTCTCAAGCCAGCAAGAGAGAGTCTCTCCTCAGAAGATGGGTGTTGAATCTCTATATAATGTAATCACATGCACGTAATCACACAGATTTGATGAATACCTGTATTATAGCCAAATGCCTTAATGCCTTAATACATATGCTAGGTGGAAAGATTTAGATTTAGATAGATGGGAGGTGTAGGGAGGAGACATACCCTAAAAAGCCCAAGGAAACTGGACTTGTCATTTAAGTCAAAAGGATACACTTAAAAGTTTGAAGAAGAAGATTAACAGATAATATATTAAAATACAATATGACATTAATATAATATTAATATGCTCATATTATGCTTAGTAGGGAACAAAAGGATGAATTTCAAAAAAGTGAGATTAGCTGGAAAATGATTCAAGTATAGACTATAAGGAAATGAGTTTCCTCAATTACATTAAACTCCCTGAAAATAAATAGAAATTTCCTATAGGGAACAGCAGGTAGAAATTGTGTTTAGCCTCTGTAATCTGTGATTCATAGTTTCCATGGGATATTTCCCCTGGTCTTTTACCAACACCCTGGTCTTGAGTGGGTTAGTGTTATTCTTGAAAATATCTATCAAGTAACAATTCTGATTTCCTTCATTACAATCAACACAAAGCTGCTGCTGCTGCTAAGTCGCCTCAGTCGTGTCTGACTCTGTGTGACCCCGTAGACGGCAGCCCACCAGGCTCCTCTGTCCCTGGGATTCTCCAGGCAAGAATACTGGAGTGCGTTGCCATTTCCTTCTCCAAGACACAAAGCTAGAAAATTTAAACTACCTCCTTTGGAAATACAGGGTTATAAAGTGTGTTTCATACCTGACATGATAAAGATGTTGATAATGGAAATAAAGATTGTAAAGAGTGAACTTTAAAAACACTGGAAAGAATAATATGATAGGATATAATGAAAAAGTGGAAGTAGATGATTTAATAAGAGAAAATGTTAAGAATGAAGCCTAAGTTCAACTCAAATATTTTATGTTTCTTTGACTGCATAAATCTACACTGAAGTCTGAGACAGTCATGGAACATGATAGCAAGATAAAGTCAAAACAAAACAAATATAAGATTAAGAACTCTACCAACTGCTTTTACCCCCTTTCAGCCCAAGTGCCTTCTTCAACAACTTGGACAAAAAATGTACTGGTTTTGCAATTAACAAAGAGTAAGAGGACCCTCTCCAAATTCCTAATTGCTGAAAAAAATGTTTCCTCATATGTTCTTGTATTAAAAAACATGGTCTTTAAAATATAATTAGAAGTGTTTACATTTCCAATAAAGGCAGACTAGCTTCCTGCTGAAAAATTCTCCCACTGAGATGAACTTTAATTGCTGGAAATGAAAAACATAAGTGTTACCATCAAAAAGCTAAGAAAAAGCAGTAAGTGCTTAATGTGTAAAGGTCCCAGAGAGAAGGAATGAACCTACATTTGATATACCTTTTAACCTAGCCATTTGCAAATTCCCAAGGAAAGACAAAAATGCTTAGCCCTGATTTCAAAATCGTGATAGTCTGACACTGAAAAGTTCAAGAGAAGGAAGTTTTTCATTATATTACTGGAAAGTCGGCTACACTCCAGAAATAGGAGTGAACCACAGCTAAGCCCAATTTCCACAAAGCCTAAAGCATACATAAAGTTAACTCGACCTCTGCCCCTGCACAACTGCCTTCCAGAAGTCAAGGCACACCTCCTTCAGTCGTGTTTCCCTTTATTGTTTTTTACAGACATTGCTTTTTTTTTTTAAATTGAAGGTTTGTGACAACTCTGCATCAAGCAAATCTATCAACATGATTTTCCCAATAGTATTCACTCATTTTGTGTCTCTATGTCACACTTTGCTAATTTTCACGATATTTTGAACTTTTCATGATTATTATTTCTGTTATGGTGATGTGTGTTATCTTTGATGTTACTACTGCAAAAAGATCATGGCTTGCTGAAGCTTCAGATTATGGTCAGTATTTTTTAGCAAGAATTTTTTTAAAAAAATCAAGGTATGTACATCAGTTTTTTTAAACATATAATGCTATTGCACATTTAATAGATTAAAGTACAGTGTAAACAATTTTTATATGTACTGAGAAACAAAAAAATGCATGTGACTCATTTTACTGTAATATTTGCTTTATTTTGGTGGTCTAGATTGAACTGATAATGTACCCAAGGTATGCCTGTAATAGCAAATCCATTCTGGAAGAAGGTAACACCGTGTGTGTCTGTGTAAGTTGCTCAATCGTGTTCAACCCTTTGCGATCCCATGGACTGTAGCCTGCCAGGCTCCTCTGTCCATGGAATTCTCCAGGCAAAAAGGCTGGAGTAGGGTGCCATTCCCATATCCAAAGGTAACATTAAACAAAACCTAAAATTATCTCTACAATTATTTGTATATAATGAGTGGCATTCATTTAGATATTACCAGAAATATCAGGAAATAAAACCAAATGACCAGTAGAGGGGGGGAAATAGACCTTATAGTTAGCAGAGTGGGTGTTAGTCACTCAGTTGTATCCAACTCTTTGTGACCAGGGCTCCTCTGTCCATGGGATTTTCCAGGCAAGAATACTGGAGTGGGTTGCCATTTCCTTCTCCATAGTTAGCAGAGATTGACTGTTAAGTATAAAAAGTATGATTAATATGCTTAGAAATTTGAAGACAGGATGGAGATTTTATAAGATGACAAGAGACTATAAAAAAGAAGCAAATGGAAGTTCTAGAACTCAAGATGCAAAACTGGACTTAAAAATTCTACCATTGTGTTCAGTAGCATATTAGACACAGTTGAAGAAAGAACTAGTAGAATGGAAAACAGGCCAGAAAAACATATCCAGACAGAGTTTATAGAGGAAAAAAAGGAAAATATAAAAAGTATTTATGAGACATATGTAACACAGTGAAGAGTCCTATTACACATGCAACTGGATTTCACATAAGAATACAGAAAGAGTGGAATAAATGCAGTTTTTGAACAAATAATTAATGAGCATTTTCCAAAACTGATAAAAGGCAATAATTAATATATTAAATATTAAAATGTATCTCAAGAATAATAAAAATATGACAATTACAGCTAGGTACATAGTTATCCTGTTGAAAATCTAAGACAAAGAAAAGTCTTAAAAGCAACAAGAGATTAAAAAATCTTACTTTCAAAGCAGCAAAAATAAGACCAATACCTAAATGAATTATCAACTACAAAACAATGAGAGCAGAAAACAATTGAATTGCATCTTCAAATGCTGAGAGTAATGAAAAAAACTACCAACCTAAAATTCAACCCATAAAATCACCATTTAAAATGAAGGAAAAATAAAGAAATTTTGACAGAAGGAAAACTGAAATTGTGAGTCACCAGAAGACCCACTGTAAGGGAATAATAGAGGAATTATTTTTAAGGCAGAAGGAAAATTATCCCAATTAAAGTATGGAGATATTAGGAGGAAGAAAGAGCAATGGGAAGAGTAAATATGTGGATAAATAAAAGCAAAAGATAACAAATGTTGGCAAGAACATGGAGAAATTAGAACACTTGTACCTTATTGGTGGAAACATAAAATGATGCGACTATTATGGAAAACAGTATGGAAGTTCCTCAAAAGAGTAAAATAGAATTACCATGTGATGAAGCAATCCCACTTCTGGGTATATATCCAAAGAAATTAAAATAGTATCTTGAAGAGATCTCTACACACTCAGGTTCACTGCAGCAGTATTCACAATAGCCAAGATACAAACGAACCAAATGGCCAGTGATAGAAGAACAGGTAAGAGAAATGTGTCCTATACACAAAATGGATTATACAGCTTTAAAAGGAAGGAAATCCTACCATTTGTGACAACATGGGTGAACGAGGAAGACGTTATGCTAAGTAAAACAAACCAGTCTTAGAAGGAAAAACACAGTATGACTCCACTTACACGAGGTATTTGAAATAGTTCAGTTCATATAAGCAGAGAAATAGTTCAATTCATATAAGTGGAGAAAAGAATGACTTCCAGGGGATGCGGATAGGAGGAAATGGGGAATTGTTCAATGGGTGTAAAATTTCATTTAAGCAAGATGGATAAGTTCTAGAGATCCATTATAAAACATAGTACTGGTGCTTCCCTGGTGACTCATTGCTAAAAAAATAAAATAATTGCTAAAAAAAAAATAAAAAAATAAAAAACAATCTGCCTGCAATGCAGGAGACAAAGGTTCAATCCCTGAGCTGGGAAGATTCCACATGCCACAAAGCAACTAAGCCTGTGCACCACAACTAATGAGCCTGTGCTCTAGAGCCCATGATTGTAGAGGAGATGGATGAATTTATTCCCTTGATTGTGCTGATAGAATTATGAGTATACTGATATATTCAAATTCATTACATTGCTCACTTTAAACATGTGTGGGTTTTTTTTTTTTTTTTGTATACAGCTTATATCTCAATAAAGCTCTTGAAAAAAATCAGTTGTTACACCTTCAAACTCCTACTTCAATATCTCTTTCCCAAACCTTCATTCAAACTAGATGTTACTAGAGTATCTGAAAGGCAAAAGAATAAAACTTCTTAAAAATAGGAGAGTATCTTTACAATCATGGAATAGTCAAAGTTTTCTTCAAAAGGACACAAAAATCACTGATTGTAATAGTAGAGGTGGATAAATACACTGATCTAAAATTCAATTCAGTTCAGTCACTCAGTCATGTCTGACTCCTTGCAACTCCATGGACTGCAGCATGCCAGGCTTCCCTGTCCATCACCAACTCCCAGAACTTACTCAAAGTCATGTCTATTGAGTTGGTGATGCCATCCAACTGTCTCATCCTCTGTCATCCCCTTCTCCTCCTGCCTCCAATATTTCCCAGCATCAGGGTCTTTTCCAATGAGTCAACTCCACATGAGGTAGCCAAAGTATTGGAGCTTCAGCTTCAGCATCAGTCCTTCCAAAGAATATTTAGGACTGATTTCCTTTAGGATGGACTGGGTGGATCTCCTTGTAGTCCAAGGGACTGACTCTCAAGAGTCTTCTCCAACACCACAGTTCAGAAGCATCAATTGCAGTGCTCAGCTTTCTTTACAGTCCAACTCTCACATCCATACATGACCACAGGAAAAACCATAGCTTTGACTAGATGGACCATTGTTGGCAAAGTAATGTCTCTGCTTTTTAATATGCTGTCTAGGTTGGTCATAACTTTTCTTCCAAGGAGCAAGCGTCTTTTAATTTCATGGCTGCAATCACCATCTGCAGTGATTCTGGAGCCCCCCAAAAAAATAAAGTCTGACACTGTTTCCACTGTTTCCCCATCTATTTGCCATGAAGTGATGAGACCAGATGCCATGATCTTAGTTTTCTGAATGTTGAGTTTTAAGCCAACTTTTTCATTCTCCTCTTTCACTTTCATCAAGAGGCTCTTTAGTTCTTCTTCACTTTCTGCCCTAAGTGTGGTATCATCTGCATATCTGAGGTTATTGATATTTCTCCTGGCAATCTTGATTCCAGCTTGTGCTTCATCCAGTCCAGCATTTTTCAAATTTCTAAAATTAGGTGTCATCAAAGGAGAACATCATGAAAATAACAAGGCAAGACAATGAGTGGGAGAAGATAGTCAATATATGTAAAATCCACAAAAGACTTATATCTTGAAAATATAAAGAATTCTTTATATAACAAAGAGATGATCAAAAATGGGAAAAGACATGGATAGTCATTCACAAAAGAAGATATCCAAATGGCCAATGAACATAAAGAATTGAGAAACTGTATGTGTCATCAGGGAATTGATAATTTGAGCCATAATAGGTAAGTGGAAAAGGCTGACAACACCAGCACATCCTTGGGCAAAGAAGCTAGGCATAAAGTAGTATTTTATTTTTACATAAATTTCCAGAATTTTGTGATATTGGAAGTCAGCTTAGTTGCTACAGTTGGGAAGGAGGTTGGTGGATGTGATTGGAAGGGGACAAAAAGAGACTTCTAGGATTCTGGTATTGCTGTGTTTCTTGACCTAGTGATGGTCTCACTGATATTTTCACTTTGTTATAATTCATCAACTTGTATGAGTTGGGCTTTTCTGTAAGGTATATATATTTCAGTAAAAAGTTTGGATAACAAATAATCAGTAGCTATGTAAATACAAATTTATTCAGGCTGAAAAACAGAATACTTGACTGAAATAATGTTTACAAAATACAGAATGTGTGACTAAACTATTTCCCACCTGGTAAAATGTAAGACTAGCCACTCCTGGCTAAATTTTGGTCATCTTCATTTACCTGTTCTCATAGATATGAACATTATTCCATTAAGAAAGAAACATGATAACTTATTCCTCATTTTTCTATCCTGTACAGGCTCATAGTAAGTTATATTATAATCATTATTATAGTATACAGATTTATAACATTTATATTCATCTTTAATCATAGTTTCACAGTTGTTAGCCTTTGTTTCATATGAAAATTATTAAATGCTAATAACCCAACTCTAAATCATAGCTTTGCCAGTCAACTTGTTTGTTGATTGGCATTTATTCTCAACAAGTATTTTTCAAAAGATTCACAGAGGCTATAAGTCCTTAATTATTTAATGTTTAAGAATTTGTGTCTCTTGGTTTCTTAAATGGAAACTTTCTGTGTAAAAATGTCTTTCATTAGAATATTTTGCATTTAGTTATTGTCTCATCACTGAATATGGCAGTACAGAACTATGAGACCAATATAACATTTTGTCCAGAGGCCAATACTATTGTTTCTTTATCCTTGAAGTTCAGTAATTTTACTAATTTATCTACTGGTGCTTACTATTCTGTATCTTTGAATCTTTTTTTCCTCTATATCAAGGAAGTTTTCCTTTATGTGTTTAAAATGTGTTTATTTTTCCATTTATTCTATTGTGTTTATAACAGCAGATATTGATTATATTTTGGCTATCACGCCACTTTTTTTTCCACTTAACTCTTTAAACATTATGTTCTTTTCTATCCCATTTTGCTTAAATATCTAAAACCTATCCTTCAGATCTCTGTTTCCAATGATGTCAATATCCTTTTTATTGCTTTTGATTCATCATTCATGTTTTTAATTATTTAATTTTATCTTCATTTATTAGAACTCTTCCAGCTCATAAAACATTATTGAGCAATATATCATATATAAAATGAGTTTAATATACAATCACACAATTTAAATAATGATAATATAAACACCCAAGTACTAGCCATCCTACTTAAGAAACAGATCCAAACCAATCTTTTAAGGATTGGCATATCTCTCCCTCTCTTATTCTCTGAAATCAAACAATTGTGATAATAAAACCACAGTCATTTGTTTGTCTTTTATTTTTAATGTTTTAAAATGAATCAATCTCATTTTTATGTACATTTTAGGGTCTTATTTACAGGCATCTCTATTACTCTGTGGACAACTGACACAGTGAACAAACGTGATATTCTGCCAAATACCCAGAAAATTTGGTTCCTTTCAGTCTGTATTAGGACAGAAAGCACAAGTCACTGAGGAAAGACATGGCACTGTGGGAATACAATAAATATATATTGTTGTGTATTTTAAGGAATGCAAGCTGCTTTGATCCTTTCTGGTTATGAGTTAAAAAGAATGCATGTGGTCACATATGAATTTCTTAGCTACCTAAATAGCTGGAAAGAGTAAATACTTTTTATTACTAGTTCCAAATTGTTGTTGTTCCCAGCCAATATGGTAGACCTTGTTGAATGTCCACTGTATTTTGAGCACAATGCTTAGTGTATCTCCATCATTTTTTCCTAATTTCCAAAACAGCTCTTCCAGGGGAAGCTTTTGTTGTTGTTCAGTCGCTAAGTCATACCTGACTGAAGTCATACCCCATGGACTGAAGCACGCCAGACTTCTCTGTCCTTTACTATCTCCCAGAGTTTGCTCAAATTCATGTCCACTGAATTGGTGATGCCATCCAACTGTCTCATCCTCTGTTGTCCCCTTCTCCTTCTGCATCAGAGTCTTTTCCAAAGAACTGACTCTTCGTATCAGGCGGCCAAAGTATTGGAGCTTCAGCATCAGTCCTTCCGATGAATATTCAGAGGTGATTTCCTTTAGGATTGACTGGTTTGATCTCCTTGCCATTTAAGCAACTCTCAGAGTCTTCTCTTCACAATTCTTTTGAATTATGGTGCTGGAGAAGACTCTTGAGAGTTCCAAATGGTCTGAATACGCAAACATGGACCTCAAGATAAAATTAACCCCTTTCTTATTCAAAATACATGAAGAACTCTATATCCAAACAAAAAATACAAACAACCCAATTAAAAATGGGCAAAATATTTGAGCAGACATTTTTCTAAGGTAGACACATAAATGACAAAAAGCACATCAACGGTGTTTAACATCATTATTCATCATTCATATGCATGGATAAAATAGAATGATCCCGTGTAAAGAATTCCAGGGGAGACTAGATGAAGGAAAAGAATCAATATTCAAATTCAAGGTTAAGTAAAATAATTTTATAACTGATATACTGTACTAAAATTTTAGAAAAGCAAAACAAACAGAAAATCTTAAAAGTAATCGGATAGGAAAAAACAGGTTGCTTACAAAGAAAGAGTGATTTGTTACACAGTAAACTTAATAATAACCCTTCATGCTAAAATATGAGGCTGGGGAAATCAGTAGAACTGGGAGCTTTTCTAGGACAGTAAATCAAAACATGAGTTCTGCAAAGAGAAACTCAATACAGATCTCTACCCTTGGGTCAAAAACCTATTTTTTTTTCCTGACCAGAACAAATAACCATTCCATGGAAGAATTCTGAAGCATATAATAACTTTTGTTTAAGCTATTTTTGGTCATTTTTTATGTTTAGGATAAAGAAATGGAAATCTCTGAGCTCTGGTACTAGTCTCTTGCCTTCATGTTTTACATTGTCATAAATAAGAGAAATAGTTTTCCATCCTAAACAATATTATATTTGGTAGAGATTTATAGTTAAATGCTAATTAAGTCAAGCACTATTGACATGAAGAGTGGTAGCACTGCAAATATTCCAATAGGTTATCAACAATAATGCATATATTTGTCTTCAAAAATCACATCAAGTTTAAAAATCCTTATGAAGAATCTAATATACACTTGCTCGTTGTTGTGACTGTAGCTTTGAAACTGAGGGTGGTCCATAGCAGGGACCATGCACACTTCTAATATTCTAGACCTAAAAAAAATTTGGCATGCTTGTATTGTACATGTTAATTGCACTCTAACTCATTTAATCAGAATTTTAAAAATCTGTGGGTCCACAGTGATTCTAAAATGAGGGACAGGGCTTTTCTTTATGGAAGAATGGCAACTCATGAAAGCAAAAGGAATGGTACACTCAGAAAAGTTACCACTTTGCAACCATTATTGTAATAAATTATTCAGGCTAAAATCACAATTTGGTAGTAAAAAACACACAATGTGACCAGTTGACAGATAACAGGACATACAAATTCTCAGTGTCACTTCATAGATTATTCATTAATTGGGAGGGAGACTGGGGAACCTAGGTGATGAAATCTAATGGATGCTCCAAGACATCAAACTGAATCTCACAAGGAATGAGACACTGTATACCTCCTGCCTGAGGCACTGAGAAGGAAGCAGCATCACTTATGTGGTACCCAGACCATCCAGCCAAGAATTTGAGCCTGAATCTGGGGCCCAGGAAACAATTAGACAGTCAACTTAAGGGACGATCTGTGATACAACTGATCTGCTGCTGCTGCTGCTAAGTCGCTTGAATCGTGTCCAACTCTGTGCAACCCCATAGACGGCAGCCCACCAGGCTCCCCTGTCCCTGGGATTCTCCAGGCAAGAACACTGGAGTGGGTTGCCATTTCCTTCTCCAATGCATAAAAGTGAAAAGTGAAAGTGAAGTCACACGGTCGTGTCTGACTCTTTACGACCCCATGGACTGCAGCCTACCAGGCTCCTCCGTCCATGGGATTTTCCAGGCAAGAGTACTGGAACAACTGATCTACAGACCTCAAATCAACTATTATGAAAGAAGAGAAAAAAAAAATGCTGAGAATTTTTAGAATAAGAAAGACAAAAGAAACATGACAATAAAATGCAAATAATGATCCCTGATTAGTGCCACCCCCCCAAAAAAAAGAAAACAGTTATAAAGATCAAAATAAAATAGAAGTTATACAGAACATTATTAAACCCAGAATAAAAATGAAGGTGAAAATAAAAAAGAAACAGCTATAAAGAACTTTATTTTGGCAATTGGGAAAATTTGAACATCAACTGTATGTTACATAATAGTAGCAGATCAATGTCAGGCGTCTTGAATGTGAGCCTAACACTGAGGGTATGAGGCAGAATGCCCTTGTTTGTAGGAGATTTATGCAAGTATATTTAAATATGAAGAAGGAGAGATACAGTTAATGTGGAAAACGTGAACAACTGGCAAATTGTTGTGAATATATGGTGGTCATTGTAATATTCTGGAAAGTTTTCTGCGTGTGTGAAATTTTTCAGAGTTGGGGAAAAATGGGATTAAGTCTTTTATTTTGTTAACTTATAAATTAGTAATTCAAATTATTTGTAAAAAATTTTCAGAAAACAGATATTACCACTATTTCACAGCCTATGATTTTATCTATGTACTATGTTAATAATAAATATTATTCTTATAACGAATCTTACACTATGTCAGATAGTATGCTAAGCACTTTAAATATAATCTCTCAAAGGGAACCCTCCTACGCTGTTGGTGGGAATGTAAATTGGTGCTGCCACTATAGAAAACAGTATAGAGGTTCCTAAAAATCTAAAGATAGAGTCGCCATATGATCCAAAAATCCCACTCCTGGGCATACAGACAAGACTATAATTCAAAAAGATACTTGCACCACAATGTGATCCAGCTGTAAGCTGTGAGCTTCCTATACAGGCGGACAGTTTCATTCTGAAGAAATGAAAGTGAATGCAAAAGAGGTTTAAGAACAATAGTAAATACAATCACTTTACAAAATGATTAACACTATTTTGAGTGAACTGATGGAATTTTTCAAAGTACATAAATATACACACATTTTTATTTCTCACATTTGCAAGAATCTTTTCTTGACCCACCACTTACTAGGTCCTGTTATGACTCTCACTCTTGATGCAGATTTTAAAAAGGGACAAAGTGAAAGCCGCTCAGTCATGTCTGACTCTTTGTGACCCCGTGCACTATACAGTCCATGGAATTCTCCAGGCCAGAATACTGGAGTGGGTAGCCTTTCTCTTCTCCAGGGGATCTTCCCAACCCAGGGATCGAACCCAGGTCTCCTATATTGCAGGCAATTCTTTACCAGCTGAGCCACACGGGAAGTTCCATAAAGTGTGTGTATGTATGTGTATATATGTGTGTGTGTGTGTGTTGTGTGTGTGTTAGTTGCTCAGTTGTGTCCAACTCTTTGCGACCCCATAGACTGTAGCCTGCCAGATTCCTCTGTCCATGGGGTTCTCCAGGCAAGAATACTGGAGTGGGTTGCCATTTCCTTCTCCAAAAAAAGGGATGAGAAAGATTCGTACCATCTTAATTACATATAAGAAGACAAATTCTCTGAAGATGCTTTATGAATTGAGTTGTACTTTTATCTTTCTTTGAATGTCTTTATCTTTCTGTTCTCTAAGATAGCAAAGCAACTTCACATAATGCCTTATAGTAATTTTAATAATTATATCGATAAACTTTAACATTTTTCCTATTAAGACTGTAGGAAATGATGTGTCAATAATATTTCAGCTATTGTATATGAAAGAAACAGAAACATAGCAAAATGGTACTTTAGCAATAAGGCTAAGTATATTTAATATATTTGAAAGCATCTATTGTAAAAGAGAAATATACATAAAATAGAAAAGATCTATTGTTTCTAGAAATACTTTTTATTCTGATTCACCTAAAAAAATATCCAACATAACAATTTGAGCCTAAGAGCACATTGCATAGTTTGTAGAAAATTACTCAGTATACTCGTCTTCAATTGTATATTTGTCCATTCACTTATTTATACAACTATAAACTTTTATTTATAGATGTTTGTTTATTTGGCTTGTGTTATGTGCCAGAAACTGTGCTGGTTATTTGAGAAACAAACTATCACTAAGATATAGTGGTGATCCCATTGCATTTCATAAATTGTGACAGCAAATTAAACTATTATCTTTGAATAGATCAGTTTATCAGTGTCATTACCTCATGAGCTGGTCTTTTAATGCAACTTCTACTAAATGTTAGAAGATTCTAGCCATTGGCAAGTACTGTAGGGCAGAGCAGAGAGTGTTAAATTCTGTATGTGTAATTCCTCTAAGTTGAATAAAACACAGAAACCTCTGTTTTTTTTAAAGCAAGAGTAATCGGGCTGATGACTCAGAAGGAAACACTGCCATTTTCTAAAGGTCAAAAAGGTATGACTTTGAGCCAATTAACCAATTAACCAATGGCTGATGCCATCAAGATGTTTTCCAAACCAAGTATCTGTTTTCTAAGCATTACGTCAAAGGTTAAATTCTACCCACCTTGCTGCCTCTGAGTATTCCAAGGTAAATGAACCAGCCAGTGACATCTACAAATCCAATACCAATGGAAGAGAAAAAACTATCCGAAAGGGAAATCAAGTGAAGATCATAAAACTATATCCCCAACTTACGAAATGAACATAAACTTGTAGGTTAACCTTGACGGCTAGTACTACATAAAGGCAACACAAAAACTCTACCTAAAAAAGTACTGCACAGTTTAAAAATTCTAAAAATAAAGAGAAGAGCAATAAATTTGTCAGTGATCCTAGAATACTGTCAATAGGGAGACTGAAGTCAATTTGATTCGGGCACTGATCAAGGGTTTGACACAAAAACAGTATGAAGCCAAAGGCACTGAGTGGGAGGAAGGTGGTGATGAGGTGGGTGGAAGGCATGGGATGGGTTTTGTGGATTTTCTGCATTTAATCATTTTTCCTTGATATTCCTCCTATACCTTGACCATGCTATTATTAACCTCATCCATTTTACCATGTGTGATTAATTCCTCTCTATATAACAGAGAATGGAAGAGCCTCTGGCAAAACCTCTTTGTGTTTCGTATACATACTTTTGAAGATAAAAGAGGGAAAAAAAATCACAAAAATGCCTAAAAGTCAGACTGACGATAGAATATTTTTAGGGTCCTTTCAGTGTCCCTTCTGTTGTGAGTGACACAAGTGGAACACGAACTAGATTAAACAAAAATGGGATTTATCAGATCATAAAACGGAGAAGCCTAAGGCTGTCTGGGCTTTATATACAGCAGGATCCAGCGCTCAGAGGATGCCATCAAGGCTCTCCTGTTACCGGGAACTCTCGGCTCTGCTTGTCATGGGGCAGCTTCATTCTGCATCCAGCTCCAAGCACAGGACAGGCTGTTCACATATAAATTCCAGAAAGTGATTCTGGGTGATCCAATGGCTAAGACTCCATGCTCTCAAGGCAGGGAGCTCAGGTTCGATCCCCAGTCAAGGAACTAGATCCCATGTGCTGCAACTAAGATCCTGTGCAGCCAAATAAATAAATAAAAAGAGAAAATGGTTCTGATTGTCTCAACCTGGATCTCATTCACACCTCTATCTCAAGATTATGGGAAGGAACAGTGACTGAAAGTTTTACCCCATATGCAGGTTTAAATAGATATAGAAACAAAAGAGAAAAGCTTAGATGGTAATTTGGGAGGGGGAACTCAGGATCAGAAAAATGAAATTAGGACATCACAGTGTTCTGACAGCTCAAAATAATTGAATCATGCTCTCTACATTTTGCTATATTCTTACATTGTGTATCCTGCCTTCTTCATATAAAATTCAACAAACACCATATTTCCTAGCTTTCCTTGACACTAAACTGCAGACATGTGACTTATATTCCACTCCTGGGATGCATTCATGTATGTCAGGTCAGAATGGAGCTGTCTGAGGGGGAGGCATTGATTTGGGGGGTGCCAGTAGGGAGGCCAAACTATCTGGGATCAGACAGCTCTGAGTTGTGGTTTTGAAAAATGAAAGCATTAGTCTGACTCTTTGGGATCCCATGAACTGTAGCCCACCAGGCTCCTCTGTCCATGGGGATTCTCCAGGTAAGAACACTGGTGGGTTGCCATACCCTCCTCCAAGGGATTGTCCCAACCCAGGGATCAGGGGTCTCCTGCATTGCAGGCAGATACTTTGCCATCTGAGTCATAGGGGATTCTGGGAGTTGCTTAATCTGAACTCTGTCCTTACAGAGTTGCCAGAGACTCTGAGAGCTATATAACATTTTGTAAAATAAACATAAACAAATATAATTTCTCCACTTCACTGGGATTCATTTTTTCCCCTTGTGAAGCCTAATCACAGAGGCCTCTGCTGTTTATTCATAAAACTGAGAAAATTATATTTCTGCAGGTCTTTCAGGAGCTGTAAGAATGAAATAGGTAATATATATGAAACAGCTTGAAAGGTATTAAAGAGTGATACATATGTAAGATTTTATCATGGAATAGGCATATTTTCTGCTGCTCCAAAAGGCCAACCTAAGTTACCCTGGAGCCATTGCAAAGATAGAAAATTTGAATAAATTTTCCAAGAGATTAGAGCTAGCCAGTGTTAGGACAGGCAGCCTGATAAAGGAATGAGCTTCTCATAAAGAAGATATTCAAGCATAATTGGGTCATCAACTAACAGGCATACAGCAAATGGGACTTCTATTTCTGAAACAGACTTGAACTAGAGGCTACTAAGGTCTCTTTATAATTCTAATATTCCCTGATTGTGCTTTGGCAACTTTATATCAAGAGATTTTTCTGGTTCATTTTCTATATTTTTCCACATGTATATTGTATCATATTTATATAATTGTATGCTCTGATAATATAAAATATTAATATTTTGTACCCTATATATATATATAAATATGCAGTAACTAAATTTATAGGTATGTGAAAAATATATACATATATAGCAAAATATCAAATATATTGATATAGACCCATAAAATATATATGTAAAATATATACTATATTAAAATATAGTATAATTATATTGTGAACATGTGAAAACATATAGGTACACTGTATCAGTTCAGTTCAGTCACTCAGTCATGTCCGACTCCTTGCAACTCCATGGACTGCAGCACACCAGGCTCCGGAGCTTACTCAAACTCATATCCATTGAGTTGGTGATGCCATCCAACCATCTCATCTTCTGTTGTCCCCTTCTCCTGCCTTCAATCTTTCCCAGCATCAGGGTCTTTTCAAATGAGTTAGTTCTTAGCATCAGATGGCCAAAGTATTGGAGTTTCAGCTTCAACATCAGTCCTACCAATGAATATTCAGGATTCATTTACTTTAGGATGGACTGAATGTGGTCCACTGGAGAAAGGAATGGGAAACCACTTCAGTATTCTTGCTTGAGAACCCCATGAACAGTATGAAAAGGCAAAATGATAGGATACTGAAAGAAGAACTCCCCAGGTCGGTAGGTGCCCAATATGCTACTAGAGATCAGTGGAGAAATAACTCCAGAAAGAATGAAGGGATGGAGCCTAAGCAAAAACAATACCCAGCTGTGGATGTGACTGGTGATAGAAGCAAGGTCTGATGCTGTAAAGAGCACTACTGCATAGGAACCTGGAATGTTAGATCCATGAATCAAGGCAAATTAGAAGTGGTCAAACAGGAGATGGCAAGAGTGAACATCGACATTCTAGGAATCAGAGAACTAAAATGGACTGGAATGGGTGAATTTAACTCAGATGACCATTATATCTACTACTGTGGGCAGGAATCCCTTAGAAGAAATGGAGTAGCCATCATGGTCAACAAAAGAGTCCAAAATGCAGTACTTGGATGCAATCTCAAAAAAGACAGAATGATCTCTGTTCATGTCCAAGGCAAACCATTCAATATCACAGTAATCCAAGGCTATGCCCCAACCAGTAACGCTGAAGAAGCTGAAGTTGAATGGTTCTATGAAGACCTATAAGACCTTTTAGAACTAACACCCAAAAAAGATGTCTTTTTCATTATAGGGGACTGGAATGCAAAAGTAGGAAGTCAAGAAACACCTGGAGTAACAGGCAAATTTGGCATTGGAATATGGAATGAAGCAGGGCAAAGGCTAATAGAGTTTTGCCAAGAGAACACACTGGTCATAGCAAACACCCTCTTCCAACAACACAAGAGAAGACTCTACATATGGACATCACCAGATGGTCAACACCAAAATCAGATTGATTATATTCTTTGCAGCCAAAGATGGAGAAGCTCTATACAGTCAGCAAAAATAAGACCGGAAGCTGACTGTGGCTCAGATCATGAACGAATTCCTTATGCCAAATTCAAACTGAAATTGAAGAAAGTAGGGAAAACCACTAGACCATTCAGGTATGACCTCAATCAAATCCCTTATGATTATACAGTGGAAATGAGAAATAGATTTAAGGGACTAGATCTGATAGATAGAGTGCCTGATGAACTATGGACAGAGGTTTGTGACATTGTACAGGAGACAGGGATCAAGACCATCCCCATGGAAAAGAAATGCAAAAAAGCAAAATGGCTGTCTGCGGAGGCCTTACAAATAGCTGTGAAAAGAAGAGAAACCAAAAGCAAAGGAGAAAAGGAAAGATATAAGCATCTGAATGCAGAGTTCCCAAGAATAGCAAGAAGAGATAAGAAAGTCTTCCTCAGTGATCAATGCAAAGAAATAGAGGAAAACAATAGAATGGGAAAGATTAGAGATCTCTTCAAGAAAAGTAGAGATACCAAGGGAACATTTCATGCAAAGATGGGCTCGATAAAGGACAGAAATGGTATGGACCTAACAGAAGCAGAAGGTATTAAGAAGAGGTGGCAGGAATACACAGAAGAACTGTACAAAAAAGATCTTCACGACCCAGATAATCACGATGGTGTGATCACTCACCTAGAGCCAGACATCCTGGAATGTGAAGTCAAGTGGGCCTTAGAAAGCATCACTACAAACAAAGCTAGTGGAGGTGATGGAATTCCAGTTGAGCTGTTTCAAATCCTGAAAGATGATGCTGTGAAAGTGCTGCACTCAATATGCCAACAAATTTGGAAAACTCAGCAGTGGCCACAGGACTGGAAAAGGTCAGTTTTCATTCCAATCCCAAAGAAAGGCAATGCCAAAGAATGCTCAAACTACCGCACAATTGCACTCATCTCACATTAGCAGCACACATTAGTAAAGTAATGCTCAAAATTCTCCAAGCCAGGCTTCAGCAATACATGAACCATGAACTTCCAGATGTTCAAGCTGGTTTTAGAAAAGGCAGAGGAACCAGAGATCAAATTGCCAACATACGCTGGATGATCAAAAAAGCAAGAGAATTCCAGGAAAACATCTATTTCTGCTTTACTGACTATGTCAAAGCCTTTGACTGTGTGGATCACAATAAACTATGGGAAATTCTGAAAGAGATGGGAATACCAGACCACCTGACCTGGCTCTTGAGAAACCTATATGCAGGTCAGGAAGCAACAGTTAGAACTGGACATGGAACAACCGATTGATTCCAAATAGGAAAAGGAGTATGTCAAGGCTGTATATTGTCACCCTGCTTATTTAACTTATATGCAGAGTACATGATGAGAAACGCTGGGCTGGAAGAAGCACAAGCTGGCATCAAGATTGCTGGGAGAAATATCAATAACCTCAGATATGCAGATGACACCACCCTTATGGCAGAAAGTGGAGAAGAGCTAAAGAGCCTCTTGATGAAAGCGAAAGAGGAGAGTAAAAAAGTTGGCTTAAAGCTCAACGTTCAGAAAACTAGGATCATGGCATCTGGTCCCATCACTTCACGGGAAATAGATGGGGAAACAGTGGAAACAGTGTCAGACTTTATTTTTTGGGGCTCCAAAATCACTGCAGGTGGTGACTGCAACCATGAAATTAAAAGACGCTTACTCCTTGGAAGGAAAGTTATGACCAACCTAGATAGCATATGAAAAGCAGAAACATTATTTTGCCACCAAAGGTCTATCTAGTCAAGGCTATGGTTTTTCCAGTGGTCATGTATGGATGTGAGAGTTGGACTGTGAAGAAAGCTGAGTGCCGAAGAATTGATGCTTTTGAACTGTGGTGTTGGAGAAGACTCTTTAGAGTCCCTTTGACTGCAAGGAGATCCAACCAGTCCATTCTAAAGGAGATCAGTCCTGGGTGTTCTTTGGAAGGACTGATGCTAAAGCTGAAACTCCAGTACTTTGGCCACCTCATACAAAGAGTTGACTCATTGGAAAAGACTGATGCTGGGAGGGATTGGGGGCAGGAGGAGAAGGGGACGACAGAGGATGAGATGGCTGGATGGCATCACTGACTCGATGGACGTGAGTTTGAGTGAACTCTGGGAGCTGGTGATGGACAGGAGGCCTGGCGTGCTGTGATTCATGTGGTGGCAAAGAGTCGGACATGACTGAGCGATTGAACTGAACTGAACTGAGGATGGACTGGTTGGATTTCTTTGCAGTCCAAGGGACTCTCAAGAGTGTTCTCCAATACCACAGTTCAAAAGCATCAATTCTTCGGCACTTCGGCACTTTCTTTATAGTCCAACTCTCACACCCATACATGACTACTGGAAAAACCATAGCTTTGTAGCTTTGACTAGATGGACCTTCATTGGCAAAATAATGTTTCTGCTTTTTGTGCTGTCTAGGTTTGTCATAGTTTTGTATGCATTTACATATTAATTCTTCATGGTGTGACTTCATGCTTATGTAGGGTTTTTTTTCAATTTTTATGATGAAAGACAAGATTTTTTATCCTATATTTCAGTTTGAAATATATAATTTTATTGGGGTAAGTTCAGTATGCAGGTGCTTCTGAGTTCACAAACTCAATCACAAAATGTTGTGAGAATAAACATATATGTGCATAATATCTTAAGTGTGTCCTCTTCTCATTTTGCTCCAAGGGGCTCTTTGGATTCTTTTATTATTACTTAAGTATGTATTCACTTGCATTCTCTCTGGCTGAATTGGGAACTCTTGAATGATAGGGCTTGTTAAAATAACAACTAGTGTTGTGCATGGCCCCCACTTAGTGCAATGTAGATATAATGACTGGCAATAAGGCAACAGGACCAGCCTTTCCTGCTGACTGCTTTGAGAAGAATGTGTAATCTGCCTTTGTTGGATGTTTCACTTTATAAGCATACATAAGTATACATATATACATATATAAGCATACATATATATACACACACACACACACACAAATATACATATGTGATAGGTACATGCTCTATCAGGTAAAAGGAACAGCTGTAAATAAACCTTTAGTAGGGTGCTGGTGATGTGTGGAATTGGGAAAACACGCTATAGTCCTAAGATTATGCCTCAGTCCTTTAATGAGCCTCTGCCTCTGGACTGTGAACTTCACAAGTACTTCTCAGGTTTTCATTCTCCCCCCTCAGGTGGAACAGGATGGTCAGAGTGAGCCTGAGTTGGATATTTCCCTTCACCAGGTCAGACAGACTCTGACAACACCCTATCCTGTTAGGCTCTGGTTCAGTACCTTCTCCTGATAGTAGACCTTGTGAACAGAGCACTCTGGAACATTTCAGAATGTTTCCTTTTTCCTCTTCTCTGCCGGAAGCACAAGGGGATTTTCCCCAGTGTTTACTGTGGGAACCTGGTAGAATTCCTGGAGGTAAACCTCACAACCTCATGGGGTCCTTCCTATGGCTGAATTCCCCTGGAGTTTTTAACTCTGAGCATCGTCTCAATCAAGCCTCTAGCAACTCATCAATACATCTTAGGTTTTCCGACCCTGACACTGGTTCCTGTGAAGGTCTCTGCTTGAGAGTCTGCTCTGATAAGTCTGGATGACCTGTATTCACCTGTCTGTCTCTCTAATCTTGGGGGCAGTGATTTATCACTGCATTCTCCCCCCTCTTATGGATCTAAAAATTGTTGCTGATTTTTCAGAATATGTAGCCTTTTATTTATTGTTAGGATAGAGTAACAATCTCCAAGCTCCTTACATGTGGAACTGGAAACTGGAAGTCCCTGCTTACTGTTTTAACAGGTCACTAATTGCACAACTGTGGTAGATTCCTATAGGTCTGTAGCAGTAGATTAGAAAAAGTACCCCAAGCCTTAATTCTGCCGTATGTTAAATACAGGAGACGTGTCTAAGCTCTGTGGTAAAAAGGGCCCGACCAAGGTCAAACAAATACAAACTGCTCAGGTACTCGGTACCTGCTTTTTTCATTATGTAACCATTTCTTGCCTGTAACACCCTTCTGTGTTCTTGTCAACTCCATTCTTGTATGTAGGTGACAAAGTTAAATTTACAAGAATTGCAACTTTGATTTTTTTTCAAAACAGGAAAAAACAGTCTATTTTGGCATTTTAGTTTTTATATTCTTCTGTATTACGTAAGTCCAAAAACTAGAAATGTCAAATGAGAAAGCTAGCCATCTTGGAACAGAGAATATATGGGGTCCATTTTTTCCATGTGCCAGACATTGTGCTATTTTATATATATGATCTCATTTTCCCTTTATCCCAGCAATGAAGGTAGGTTCCATTATAATGTTTAAGAAAGGAAAACTAAAGCAAAGTTAGGTTGAATGCCTTAACCAAAGTCAGAAGTAGAAAATTCTGGAAGTAGTATTGGAATGCAGATATGATCATTCCAGAGTCCATAGCTCAATAAATAAATGCAAAAGGCATCATCATTGTAACGTTCCTATTTTGCGAATAAGGAAAATAAGACCTCAGGATATTTAAAGATTAAGTCTAATTACACAGTTGTTCAGACTGTGCTCTACCCAAACCTAAGGGTATCAGTTACATCATGCTCCTGGTTTAATGCATTTTTTTTTCATGATAGTGCTTTGAATATTTGCAGATTCCCATTATGTGAACCTAAAAACTCCACATATCTGCTCTTTATCTTCACTCCTTGTCAACTTCTCTTAATTTCTAACATAGTAAGATTCATTTGTCATAGCCTGCATTATGTCCTGGGATCCATGACATATTGGTTGAGCTTAAAACTTTTTTTTCATACAGTAAAATTCACCTTTTGCAATGTCCAATTCTGTGGGTTGTGACAGGGGTAGAGTCACGTATCTGTCAAGCTAGTATCATATAGGGTACTTCATCTAGGATCACCGACAACCTTGATTTGCCTGGACATAAAAGGAACTGGCATGCAGGCTGTGTAGTTGTAAATTCAGAACATTCATAAACTAAGAAATTCAGAACATGCATAAACTAAGTCTAGTAGTTGCTCACCCTTCTTCTATCATCCTAAAACTTCTCTCCTGCAGTCCCTTCATAGTCAACCCCATCTCTAAACCTCCCTGGCAACCACTGATCTGTCTTCCATCTCTGTGGCTGTGCTTTTTCCAGTATGTCATGTAAATGGCATCATATATATTATTTGGGCTTCGGCTCTGTTAACCTCAGTTCTCTGATGGATTTAAGAAAAGTCATTGATTTACACTTTATCCAGCTTTTTTCTTACTGTAGGGGTGGTTGTGTTGATCTTTTTCCAGTTCTTTATGTTTCTAAGCTAAAACTGTTCATCTACTTTTTAAATGAAGGGAGAAATAGTGTCTTAACATCAAACCCAAAAGGGGATCAATACGTATGATTTGCTGACAAATAGTTAGCAAAATTAAATATATGACGGTTTGATAGTTTTTTTTTCAAAGGTGATGCAGGAAAAGGAGTAAGCAAAACACAAAGAGGAAACAAAAATGTTTAAAATCATAGAGAATACAAAATGAATGCTACTTTGGCTATAGGAAGACAGCAGTCCCTTTATGACCATCCAGGGGGAAAAAATGTAGCTTTAAGCAGTCTTCCACTAGCTGTTAGTATTCTCTGCTATTGCCAATTAAAGACCAACATTTGAAGGAAAACTGTCATTGCTTTCATAATTCTCTTTACATGGTACTATAAGGGATAAACAGTTGGCAATCGCTGTTTCCTAATTGACTCATCCACTCACAACAATAATAAAATTATTACTCAGCAACCTTGTAAATGATTACAAATTACTGCAATAAGCAAAAGGTATTCAACCTCATCATTGTGCCATCAACGCATTTCAAGATTAATCAAAGACATCAGTAATGAACAAATGAGGCATTTCTTTTCACAAATAGAAATGGATATTGTTCTCTACCTCCACCTTTTTTGCAGGTTTAAAAATGTAAAAGGAAATTATGGTCCTCTTCAAAACACTGCTGCTCACCACACAGCCCAGTTCTTAGATTTGCATGTGTAAGCCTTCTTTATTGAACGCAAGAGTAATAATTTTACGTCAATATTTAAAGAGGGAAATTTTACCCTGAGTAGCTGAAGAGAAAGGAAGATGGCAAATATTGTATAATTCAGGCTTCTGCTGCTGCTGCTGCTGCTTAGTCGCTTCAGTCATGTCCAACTCTGTGCGACCCCATAGATGGCAGCCCACCAGGCTCCCCTGTCCCTGGGATTCTCAGGCAAGAACACTGGAGTGGGTTGCCACTTCCTTCTCCAATGCAGGAAAGAGAAAAGTGAAAGTGAAGATGCTCAGTTGTATCCAACTCTTAGCGACCCCATGGACTGCAGCCTACCAGGCTCCTCCGTCCATGGGATTTTCCAGGCAAGAGTACTGGAGTAGTGTGCCATTATAATTTTAAAAATCAAAGCTGGCAAAAAAATTTTTTTTTTATTAATTTCAGAATCATCAGAAGCAACATTAAACCTTATGGTCAAAACAAGGCAAGACCACTCCTCTCCACCATCTTCTATAACACAGACTCTAAGTAGTATTGAGAGAGAAACATAAAGACACACACACACACAGATGAATTCACTGACTAAATCTGGGTATAGAATGAGGACTGCACTTGGAGACAAGACAGGAAAACTCAGTTGCTGGAAGTGATTTGATTAGAAGCTGATCCCAAGAGCTTGGTCCTAGATCATGAAACCCTTTCCACTGTGAGGATTTCAAAGCTAAGTCTGTGGGTTTAGGTAGAATAGCTTGAGATGATTATAAAGGAAAGGTGACAAAAGTGGTTAAGTTGGCAAAGTCTAAGTGCAGGACAGCGACGGAGACCCGGACATGAGAACAGACTGCGGACACAGCGGGGGAACGAGAGGGTGGGACAAACAGAGTAAGGTAAAAACATGTACTCCACCTCATGTAAAATAGACAGCCCGTGGGAATTTGCTGTGTGACTCAGGGAGCTCGAACAGGTACTCTGTGACAACTAGCGGGGGCAGGGGGGCGGGATGGGAGGTGGGAGGGAGGGGACATATGTGTACCTATGGCTGATTCATTTTGATGTATGACCAAAACAACATGGTGAAGCAATTATCCTCCAATTAAAAATAAATACATTTATAAGAAAAATAAAGGAGTTAAGGAAAAAGCACCAGTATGCTTGGTAAGTACAACTATAAGGCCTACTCAATTCACCCTTCCAAATCAATCTCAAAGAGGGTACAGGAGTACAATTATAAGAGGCCACATGTTCTTGTGGATTTCAAGATCACCTTGTAAGGCAAAGGGTATAGTTGCTTCCTCCAGCATCCACTTCCCCTTCGCTTTTTGTAACAGAACCACAAATGATAGCTGGGTGCACTGCCTCCCGGAGACAGAGACCACATGCCCTACCCTACCTGACAGGGTCCAGGCCTCTCTAGAAATTATTTGAGAAAAATAACTTACAACCTTCTCTTTTCTACTTGTTGTGATTTTCTGGTTTTGTTTTGTTTATTTAGCCTGTTCTTATAATTTATTTCAAAAACACAGAAAGGTGTCAGTCATCTCAGAAAAGGGAATAATGTTGACACAAGGGAACGGATTTTTCAGTTATTTTTCTCTAACACTTCAAACAAGGTACTCTCACCCTCCCCCAGGTTGAGAAACTGTGATGTCAGCACCCAGGACAAGAGAGGTGTGTTCTGCTCATGGCTTGATGTTGTTAGAGCTTTGTTGGGGTGGGTTCTCCTCTTCCTTTTCTACCCATTGATCTGAAATGTCTGCCTGACCTAAGACAGACTTAGGAACCACGGTCACTCTGAGCTTTCTGTCTTGCATGGCGTGCCTGCGCATGCTCAGTCACGTCCAGCTCTTTGCGACTCCATGGACTGTATAGCCCATCAGGCTCCTCTGTCCATGGGATTTCCCAGGCGGGTTTCCAGTTCCTCCTCCAGCAGATCTTCCTCATTCAGGGATCAAACCCGAGTCTCCTGCATTAACAGATAGGTTCTTTACCACGGGGTCACCAGGGAATGATACAAATGAACTGTTGTTTCCCGTACATATTGATGTAATTTATTTGGCACATAAAAGTTTCATGAAAAATATCTATATTACAAAGAAGAATTCTTATTACAATGCCAAATGCACACAAATCACAGCAGAATGAATGCTTAACATAATTAAATTAATTCTGTAAAGTTTGGGAATAAATTGCTTTTTGTCTGGGCCTACAATATACAAAGCAAAATTTGAAAGTCATCGTGCAAAACTGACTGGAATTAGAAGCATGTGAAAGGAAAATACTAAAATTTTGTAATCACTTTAGAAGCTTACCTAGCTCTCCAACTCATTGTCATTCTCCCTTAGCTGGTACCCTAGGGATCAATAAAAGCTATTCTGGTTGGAAAACTCTAACTACTAGTGCAGAAAAGAATTGTGTTTGGTTCATTTAGTCATGTCATGAAGCCTTAAGGAAGGCAATAAAAATCTCTGATACTCTCTCCAGAAAAGCAGAAGCTTACCACACAGAAACCAAGGTTATAAAAAGTCTTTTAGCCATTGGAAAAAAGAAATAGCTCAACACATTTAGTGAAGAGAACAAGATGATATCTATTCATGGAATATGTAATCAGATGGAATTAAAGAATTCTTATGGGAATAAAAAGAAACATAACCCAATTTAAAAACTGACAAAGGAGCTGAACAGAAATTTCTCAAAAGAATAGATTTGAATAGCTAGTAAGCACAGGAAGAGATTTTAAACACTGTTAGCCACCAGGGAAATACAAATCAAACAAGGATGAGGTGCTGCTTCATACCACATTAGAATGGCTAAGATTAAATGATGGATAACAGCAAGTGTTGGCAAGAAAATAGAAAAACTGGAACCCTCATGCACTGCTGGAGGGGAGGTAAAATGATATAACTTCTCTGATAGTTGCTCAATAAACTCTGGTAGTAGCTCAAAAGATGAAACATAATACCTTATGAACCAGAAATTCCACTCCTAGGTGTACATACAAGATAAATGAAAACATATGTCAACACAAAAACTTGAACATCAGTGTTCACAGCAGCATTATTCATGACAGCCAAAAATTGGAAACAACTCAAAGATATATCAACTGATCAATGGATAAACAAAATGTGGTATATCCATATAATCAAAGAGTATTCCACCATAAAAAATGAGGTTCTGACATATGCTACAATTATGGAAGAATCTTGAAAACCATAGGTTAATGAAAAAAAAAAGTCACAAAAGCTGCTTATTATATGATTCCATTTATACAAAATATCTTGACTAGGGAAATCTATACAAACAGGATGAAGATTAGTGTCTGCTCAGTGCTAGAGAGGATGGGGATTTAGGCGGGTGCTAGCTAAAGTTACAACATTTTGCCAACAAAGGTCTGTGTAGTAAAAGCTACGGTTTTTTCCAGTAGTCATGTGCAGATGTGAGAGTTGGACCATAAAAAAATCTGAGTGCCAAAGAATTAAACCTTTCAAACTGTGGTGCTAGAGAAGACTTTCAACAGTTCCTTGGACAGCAAGGAGATCAAACCAGTCAATCCTAAAGGAAATCAGTCCTGAATACTCACTGAAAAGACTGATGCTGAAGCTGAAGCTCCAATACTTTGGCCCCCTGATGGGAAGAGGCAACTCATTGGAAAAGACCCAGATGCTGGGAAAGATTGAAGGCAAAAGGAGAAGATGGCGGCAGAAGATGAGATGGTTAGATAGCATCACTAACTCAATGGACATGAGTTTGAGCAAAGTCCAGGAGTTGGTGATGGACGGGGAAGCCTGGTGTGCTGCAGTCCCTGGGGTCACAAAGAGTCAAACGTGACTGAACAAAAACAGCTAAAGGTACAGAGTTTATTTTAGAGGTGATAAAATGGTCTAAAAATGACTGCAGTGATGACTGTACATGTCCATGAATATACTAAAGTCCACTGAATTGTATGCTTTAAATGGATAAGTTGTATGGGGTAGGTGAATTATTTCTAAATACTGTTTAAAAAAAAAACCTTAAGAAGGTACATTATTACCCATTTAACTGGTTGCCACCTCTGATTATGTTTGGCACAGATTTCATTATGAATTAAAAAACCATAAGGGTCTGGTGCAGAATGGTACTCAGATCATATTATTGTAACACCTTAAAGAGGTAAATACTTTGAGGTACTGCAGAATTCACTTTTCTGATATATACAGTGCCTCTGTCACAATAAATATCCTTCTCAGAAGCTGGAGGTCAAACAGTATGTGGGTTAAACTAGTATTTAAAAGACTGTTTCATTTCTTGTTTAGCAGAAAAGATAGCCTTTGTTAAAGCACTTAACTACTTATGTTCCCTGGTAGCTCAGATGGTAAAGAGTCTGACTGCAATGTGGGAGACCCAAGTTCGATCCCTGGATCAGGAAGATCACCTGGAGAAGGAAATGGCAACCCACTCCAGTATTCTTGTCTGGGAAATCCCATAGATGGAGGAGCCTGGTGGGCTACAGTCCAGTTCAGTTCAGTTCAGTCACTCAGTCATGTCCGACTCTTTGCGACCCCATGAACTGCAGCATGCCAGGCCTCCCTGTCCATCACCAACTCCCGGAGTTCATGCAGACTCACGGCCATCGAGTCAGTGATGCCATCCAGCCATCTCATCCTCTGTCATCCACTTCTCCTCCTGCCCCCAATCCCTCCCGGCATCAGAGTCTTTTCCAATGAGTCAACTCTTCACATGAGGTGGCCAAAGTACTGGAGTTTCAGCTTTAGCATCATTCCTTCCAAAGAAATCCCAGGGCTGATCTCCTTCAGAATGGACTGGTTGGATGTCCTTGCAGTCCAAGGGACTCTCAAGAGTCTTCTCCAACACCACAGTTCAAAAGCATCAATTCTTCGGCGCTCAGCCTTCTTCACAGTCCAACTCTCACATCCATACATGACCACAGGAAAAACCTTGGCCTTGACTAGACGAACCTTTGTTGGCAAAGTAATATCTCTGCTTTTGAATAGGCTATCTAGGTTGGTCATAATTTTCCTTCCAAGGAGTAAGCGTCTTTTAATTTCATGGCTGCAGTCAACATCTTCAGTGATTTTGGAGTCCCAAAAAATAAAGTCTGACACTGTTTCCACTGTTTCCCCATCTATTTCCCATGAAGTGATGGGACTGGATGCCATGATCTTCGTTTTCTGAATGTTGAGCTTCAAGCCACTTTTTCACTCTCTTCTTTCGCTTTCATCAAGAGGCTTTTTAGTTCCTCTTCACTTTCTGCCATAAGGGTGGTGTCATCTGCATATCTGAGGTTATTGATATTTCTCTCAGCAATCTTGATTCCAGCTTGTGTTTCTTCCAGTCCAGTGTTTCTCATGATGTACTCTGCATATAAGTTAAATAAGCAGGGTGACAATAGACAGCCTTGACATACTCCTTTTCCTATTTGGAACCAGTCTGTTGTTCCATGTCCAGTTCTAACTGTTGCTTCCTGACCTGCATACAGGTTTCTCAAGAGCCAGGTCAGGTAGTCTGGTATTCCCATCTCTTTCAGAATTTTCCACAGTTTATTGTGATCCACACAGTCAAAGGCTTTGACATAGTCAAGAAAGCTGAAATAGATGTTTTTCTGGAACTCTCTTGCTTTTTCCATGATCCAGCAGATGTTGGCAATTTGGTCTCTGGTTCCTCTGCCTTTTCTAAAACCAGCTTGAACATCAGGAAGTTCACGGTTCACATATTGCTGAAGCCTGGCTTGGAGAATTTTGAGCATTACTTTACTAGCATGTGAGATGAGTGCAATTGTGCGGTAGTTTGAGCATTCTTTGGCATTGCCTTTCTTTGGGATTGGAATGAAAACTGACCTTTTCCAGTCCTGTGGCCACTGCTGAGTTTTCCAGATTTGCTAGCATATGGAGTGTAGCACTTTCACAGCATCATCTTTCAGGATTTGAAATAGCTCAACTGGCATTCCATCACCTCCACTAGCTTTGTTTGTAGTGATGCTTTCTAAGGCCCACTTGACTACACATTCCAGGATGTCTGGCTCTAGGTCAGTGATCACACCATCATGATTATCTGGGTCATGAAGATCTTTTTTGTACAGTTCTTCTGTGTATTCTTGCCACCTCTTCTTAATATCTTCTGCTTCTGTTAGGTCCATACCATTTCTGTCCTTTATAGAGCCCATCTTTGTATGAAATGTTCCCTTGGTATCTCTAATTTTCTGGGGTTGCAAAGCGTCAGATACAACTGAGCAACTAACACTTTATTTCACTTACATTTATAAAATATTATTTTACAAAATATCCTTGGGGTTGAACTCCAGATTTAAAAATAAGATGATAAACAACAATCTATTCATTCTAATTTCAGAACAACTTATTTTTACTTAGGTTTTGGGCAGATAGTCCCTCCCAGGTAACTCAGTGGGTAAAGAATCTGCCTGCAGTGCAGGAGATGCAGAAGATTCAGGTTTGATCCCTGGGTTGGGAAGATCCCCTGGAGAAGGAAATGGCAACCCACTTCAGTATTCTTGCCTGGAGAATCCTGTGGACAGAGAAACCCAGTGGGCTGCAGTCCATGGGTTGCAAAGAGCTGGACACAACTGAAGTGACTGAGCACGAGCAGCTTGGTACTAGCACAAGTCAAACATTGTGTGTGCGTGCTTAGCCTTCACTCTAAACATGCAGATTTTGGGGGGCTTTTCTCGATTTCAAATTACTTATTTTCACTACCTCAATATACTGATACCCGTCAAGCAGCATGTCCAAATTTTTCACTTGTAAAATATGATTGCTTTATTTATGTAGAGGAAATGCTGAAATTAGAAATGCAAATGGTCACTTAGTTTTAAAATAGACACAAAATCATTGAATCAAATTAATAAAGTAACACAAATCAGTTACTTTAGAGGTTTCTTTGAGAAGTTCAAACAAGTATACTAGAGGTCTCTGCCACAAGGACAAAAACACACCATATGCTGGGCTGTTACTTCTACTGAATTACCATCACTATGCAGAACAAAACAAGGCTTCCTCCAAAGTGGAATCCCACTAGTTGGTCTCTGGAGTTCTCCCCCTAAGTATTCCCCTTGGTTCAAGTATTCCCCTTGGCTCAGAGAGTATGATTCTAGACGCCTGTTTGAATGCCGTGAAAAGTGAAAGTGTTAGTCACTCAGCCATGTCTGACTCTTTGCGACCCCATGGACCATACCCCACCAGGCTCCTCTGTCCATGGGATTCTCCAGGGAAAAAAACTGGAATAGGTTGCCCTTTCCTCCTCCAGGGGATCTTCCTGACCCAGGGATCGAAACCAGGTCTCTTGCATTGTAGATGGATTCTTTCCTGTCTGAGCCACCCGTGGATTTAAGTACCATAAATCTCTGTATTCCACAAAGCCTCCTAGATATATTATATACATTTAAAATTTAAATGATTTTAAAATTGAAATATGGTTAACTTACAATGTCACAGTAGTTTCAAATGTACAGCAAAGTAGTTCAATTATACATATATATATATATTAAGGTTCTTTTTCATTATATGTTATAAGATATCAAATATCATTCTCTGTGCTATACAGTAGATCCTATTTTATATATAGTAGTGTATATGTAATCCCAAACTCATAATTTTTCTCTGCCCCCATCACTTCCCCTTTGGTAATCATAAATTTGTTTTTTCCCTCCATGAGTCTGTTTTGTAAATAAGTTCATTTGTATCATTTTTTAGATTCCATATGTAAATGAAATCATATGATATTTGTTTTTGTCTGTCTGACTTACTTCACTGATATGATAATCTCTAGGTCCATCCATGTTGCTGTAAATGGCATTATTTCATTCTTTTCTATGGCTGCCAACTGTTGCCAAAAAGTCATTTCCTAATCTAGTCCCAGTAAACAAGTGCCTCCACACCCAGGCAGGAGAAGTTTACTAAGTCAGTGCCGTAGAAACATTGGTTACTCAATTGTGGTGGTTTAGTTGCTAAATCATGTCTGACTCTTGCGACCCCATGGACTGTAGCCTTCCAGACTCCTCTGTCCATGGGATCCTCCAGGCAAGAATACTGGAGTGGGTTGCCATTTAATGTACGCTAAATCGAACAGCCCATGTCTTTGAACACCTCAGTTGTTCACACCCAAATAGCTGAATGTCATAAAACTACTATCAAAACCTTAAAACTTAGATGTAGCTACCAATTTGTAATGAGCCAGGTCTTTCCGAGGCTTCAGCTTCGAGCAAGCTGGGTAAGGTAATTTTAGAGGCTGTATTAACTCTTTAAAACCACCAGGGATCTATTTAGTAAACTGCATGTTTTGTGCTAATTTACATGGCTAACTTGATCTGAGTAGGGATGGGAACTTGCTAGTACAGAGTCAATGAGCAGAGTTATTGTCAATGACTATGAGAGAAGCTGAGTTATAACAACTGAACATGAGTAAGAACTTGGTAGTTTACAAAATGTTTGCAATAGTTAACAGGCAGAAGTGTTGTAACAAAGAGTCTTTGAATTGTAGCAGTTCAAATAAACGAGGTAAACATTTCTCTTTCATATAATGGCTCAGTGATAAAGAATCTGCTTGCCAATGGAGCGGAAGTGGGTTTGATTCCTGGGTCAGGAAGATCCCCTGGAGAAGGAAATATCTAACCAATACAGTATTCTTGCCTGGAAAATCCCATGGACAGAGGAGCCTGGTGAACTACAGTACATGGATTCACAAAAGAATCAGACAGGACTTAGTGACTAAACAACATAGGAATACATGGCAGGATAATAAAGGTGTGTCATCTCTGTGAGCTACCCAAATTGGTGGCAAACTGCTGATGTAGGGATGTGGATGACTATTCCGCTTCCTGAACACATCCAGGGACTAAGGGTTCTTGTATCTTGCTGCTTGTATTTTAACATGTTTTGGTTCTGGAGTCAAAGTTATTTCACACCTGAATATTTGCCTTCCAGCTTATCGGAAGGGTGTGAGAGAAGACTGGGAACAGTGACAATTCCTTGTAAGGAAATGGTCCTCATTATTCCTATTAAAATTCCATGGGTGAAAGCAGCCACACAGCCACTCCCAGATGCAATGAAACCTGGGCAGGCATGTTCCCTGTTAAGACGCATCGAGTTTCTATAACAAGAGTGGAGGACGGAGGATGTTCCTGTGGGTAAAAGGGAGATTCCGTTCACTCAGGGCAGTGACCGAGCTCTGAGATCCTCTCTGAGGCACACAGCAGCCTAGTGGTTGAATGCTTACTGTTGTCTCATATTTTACAGAAGAAGAAATTAAAGCTGGAAAGAAGAAAACAAGTTTAGATATATACCTATTATAACTGATGTCAACAGATAATTTCTAAAAGAGATAAGTAAAGAAATCCGGTAAATAATAGAATAAGTTAGTGCCGGAAGAAATAGGTTTAAGTTAAAAGTGAATGCCCTTAGGGAATAGTGTTTGAGGTTTGGAGAGGCTGAGAAAAAGACAGCTGCTTTTCATAGTTAATATTTTGGTTTAAATTAATTTGTTAAAATATACGTATATATTACTTTGATAAGAGTTTAAAATATAAAGAACAAATACATACATATATATATATATATGATTATATATCAACCAGCAGCCATAATTTAGGCAGATTGCTTCCACTTATCTCTAATGGCCCCTGATAACACCAATCCAGTCTCTAAATGTTTGCTAGGGAATGTTAAATTCCAAGTAATGATGTCTTTTTGAAAAGAGATACGTCAAAAATTCACCCCCTCACACTGAGCTTAGACTCACCACCTCCACACCAGAAAATCACTGCGTATTTGGGTGGTTAGATGGAGAAAACACAGCTGTTGATGCTTCCTTGGGCTGAACATGTGCAAACACCTTCAACTTCAGTGAGTAATGACCTTCACCCAGTTCTATTCCACTAGGAGTCTACAGGCAGCAATGCCCTTGGAGATTACTGTATGCTTGGTCAAAAAATGAAGCTTATATAGGATACCTCTGATAATTGCGTGGGTGTTCGGTGTCTTCTCAAACTTTTCACATGACAAGAGCTGACCGCTGACCACCTCACATGTCATTCATCCCATAAGCTCAGCATATCCCTCAATCTCTCTATCTACTCCATCTGTATCACCCCACTACTTGTGCTGTCCTCTGTGCTTTACAGGGCAAGGTAATATTTTTAAATTTAAAGTTTGGGTATATTTCGGTTTTCAGCTATTTCTCATGATCCTTAGGATGAAGTCCTAGGGCCTTACATCTTTACTCCTCTTTGAGCTTCTCAACAGGCTGTTTCTTCTGCCTGGAACATTGTTCTGTTTCCCATTCCTGTATTTGAAGTGATAAGTGCTCAGTAGGCTCTGACTCTTTGTGACCCTACGGACTCAGTGTTTCTTTGCCCACTGAGTCACCTGGGAAGCCCAGAATGAATTTACTACCACTTATACCTAGCCATTATACCTACTACTTTGGGCAGGAATCCCTTAGAAGAAATGGAGTAGCCATCATGGTAAACAAAAGAGTCCGAAATGCAGTACTTGGATGCAATCTCAAAAAAGACAGAATAATCTCTGTTCGTTTCCAAGGCAAACCATTCAATATCACTGTAATCCAAGTCTATGCCCCAACCAGTAATGCTGAAGAAGCTGAAGTTGAATGGTTCTATGAAGACCTACAAGACCTTTTAGCACTAACACCCCCCAAAAATGTCCTTTTCATTACAGGGGACTGGAATGCAAAAGTAGGAAGTCAAGAAACACCTGGGGTAACAGGCAAATTTGGCGTTGGAATACGGAATGAAGCAGGGCAAAGGCTAATAGAGTTTTGCCAAGAGAATGCACTGGTCATAGCAGACACCCTCTTCCAACAACACATGAGAAGACTCTACACATGGACATCACCAGATGGTCAACACTGAAATCAGATTGATTCTATTCTTTGCAGCCAAAGATGGAGAAGCTCTATACAGTCAGCAAAAACAAGACTGGGAGCTGACTGTGGCTCAGATCATGAACTCCTTATTGCCAAATTCAGACTTAAATTGAAGAAAGTAGGGAAAACCACTAGACCATTCAGGTATGACCTAAATCAAATCCCTTATGATTATGCAGTGGAAGTGAGAAATAGATTTAAGGGCCTAGATCTGGTAGATAGAGTGCCTGATGAACTATGGAATGAGGTTCCTAACATTGTACAGGAGACAGGGATCAAGACCATCCCCAAGAAAAAGAAATGCAAAAAAGCAAAATGGCAGTCTGGGGAGGCCTTACAAATAGCTGTGAAAAGAAGAGAAGTTAAAAGTAAAGGAGAAAAGAAAAGATATAAGCATCTGAATGCAGAGTTCCAAAGAATAGCAAGGAGAGATAAGAAAGCCTTCCTCAGCGATCAATGCAAAGAAATAGAGGAAAACAACATAATGGGAAAGACTAGAGATCTCTTCAAGAAAATTAGAGATACCAAAGGAACATTTCATACAAAGATGGGCTCGATAAAGGACAGAAATTATATGGACCTAACAGAAGCAGAAGATATTAAGAAGAGGTGGCAAGAATACACAGAAGAAATGTACAAAAAAGATCTTCAGAACCAAGATAATCATGATAGTGTGATCACTGACCTAGAGCCAGACATCTAGGAATGTGAAGTCAAGTGGGCCTTAGAAAGCATCACTACAAACAAAGCTAGTGGAGGTGATGGAGTTCCAGTTGAGCTATTTCAAATCCTGAAAGATGATGCTGTGAAAATGCTGTACTAAATATGCAAGCAAATTTGGAAAACTCAGCAGTGGCCACAGGACTGGAAAAGGTCAGTTTTCATTCCAATCCCAAAGAAAGGCAATGCCAAAGAATGCTCAAACTACCGCACAATTGCACTCATCTCACACGCTAGTAAAGTAATGCTCAAAATTCTCCAAGCCAGGCTTCAGCAATATGTGAACCATGAACTTCCAGATATTCAAGCTGGTTTTAGAAAAGGCAGAGGAACCAGAGATCAAATTGCCAACATCAGCTGGATCATGGAAAAAGGAAGAGAGTTCCAGAAAAACATCTATTTCTGCTTTATTGACTACACCAAAGCATAGTCTGTGGATCACAGCATAGTCTGTGGATCACTGACTGTGTGGATCACAATAAACTGTGGAAAATTCTGAAAGAGATGGGAATATCGGACCACCTGACCTGTCTCTTGAGAAATCTGTATGCAAGTCAGAAAGCAACAGTTAGAATTGGACATGAAACAACAGACTGGTTCCAAATAGGAAAAGGAGTACGTCAAGGCTGTATATTGTCACCCTGCTTATTTAACCTATATGCAGAGTACATCATGAGAAACGCTGGGCTGGGAGAAGCACAAGCTGGAATCAAGATTGCCAGGAGAAATATCAATAACCTCAGACATGCAGATGACACCACCCTTATGGCAGAAAGTGAAGAGGAACTCAAAAGCCTCTTGATGAAAGTGAAAGAGGAGAGTGAAAAAGTTGGCTTAAAGCTCAACATTCAGAAAATGAAGATCATGGCATCTCATCCCATCACTTTATGGGAAATAGATGGGGAAACGGTGGAAACAGTGTCAGACTTTATTTTTGGGGGCTCCAAAATCACTGCAGGTGGTGATTGCAGCCATGAAATTAAAAGACGCTTACTCTTTGGAAGGAAAGTTATGACCAACCTAGATAGAAATTCAAAAGCAGAGACATTACTTTGCTAACAAAGGTCCATCTAGTCAAGGCTATGGTTTTTCCAGTAATCATGTATGGATGTGAGAATTGGACTGTGAAGAAAGCTGAGGGCCGAAGAATTGATGCTTTTGAACTGTGGTGTTGGAGAAGACTCTTGAGAGTCCCTTGGACTGCAAGGAGATTCAACCAGTCCATCCTAAAGGAGATCAGTCCTGGGAGTTCTTTGGAAGGACTGATGCTAAAGCTGAAACTCCAGTACTTTGGCCACCTCATGTGAAGAGTTGACTCATTGAAAAGACTCTGAATATGGGAGGATTGGGGGCAGAAGGAGGGGACGACAGAGGATGAGATGGCTGGATGGCATCACCGACTTGATGGACATGAGTTTGAGTGAACTCCAGGAGTTGGTGATGGACAGGGAGGCCTGGCGTGCTGCAATTCATTGGGTCCCAAAGAGTCAGACACGACTGAGTGACTGAACTGAACTGAACTGATACCTGGCTCCTGTGAACCTGGGGCCTAGAACACTGCAATCATAAAGAATGTGGTTTTGTAGAGTAGATGCACTTTCCCTTAATCGTTGTTTTCTGATGCCCTGTGATGGAGAGCTAAGAATGCCCTTTAGTACTGACTCATGTATAGAAGGTCAGCTCCACCACCAATCAAGAATTAATGATAGTGACCCCCTAGTAAGGTAAGTCATGGGATAAGAGAACAGGGATGTCACCCTATTAGAAATCTCTCCATATACAAGTATGAGGCAAGAAGAAAGGCATTTCCCCTCTAAAACTGTAACTAAACCAGGCTTTCCAATCCTCTTTTGTACCATTAATTTGTATAACTTTAGTGGAGGCATTTACTTTTTATTCCTGAAAAAATTTATTACTAATTTCAGGTCATAATTCTAGACTGTCAACTTCACTCTGTATATTGATCCTCCACTTAATTGATTTACGACTGTTTCCAGCCTGGCATAAACTATGATTTTGATATGTAGGTCTATTTTCATCAAAGTCATTGGCTATCTTCTTTGACAGAATGATCGATACAGAATCCTGACAGGAGACTAGAGATTTCTGATCACTGTGAAATCACACCAGGGAGGATGCTGTACCTGAATGTGCCACTTATTCCCATGGCCATTATGCATCCTTGTGCTACTGCATACGGCAGTCAAAGGAGGAGCCATGCGCTGTTCTTTGAGGCAGCTAAAACAACAACAACAAACGTTGTGTCCATGCCCTGTCACTTCTTGGTTTTTAGATCTATTTCCTTGACTTCGCTTCCAATTAATAGGTTGTTTTCTGTGTAGACACACTTTCTTAGATGTAGGAGTATGCAGAAAACAGTGTCCTGCTGAATACTCTTTTTACTTTCTTATAACAAATCATTTCCTGTAACCACAGAAGTCTTTTACTGTTTCAAGAGAAAGTCTCCATTTAGTGCTTTATGGTTATCGGCATAGTATACCCTGTAGAGCTAATACTGTCTTTCCATTCTTTCTTTTTCTTACACATTTGTCAGCGAGGCAAGGAAATTATCATGTGATTTACTCAAGGATCACTGCACTTCACACATATCTGAAGTGAGATTGTATCATTATACCTGTGTCATCTGTGGTTACCATATTATTGTACCTAAAACAATAAAATAAAATCCTCTGTTTTTAGAAAACAAAATTATATTGTTTCTTACTGAAGTTTGCCACTTTTCTTTGTCCTAGGTATATACAAGCACAGGAACATATTTTCATTTCTTCTTTCAATACTTAAAACTTTCTCTATCCTGTATTACTGCCTTAGGCAAGACCCCCCAGTACAATGATGTACAGAAATGGACACAGGAGGCATCTGTTTTTTAATCAGCCTCAAGAGAAAATATTTCACGTCTTCCACCAAGATTCTCACCTTAGACTTTCTGTGGATACAGTGAAGAAGTCAGCAAAAATGATTCAATAAGAAAGTTACCCATAACTCTGGTCAAGTTCTTATACCCTCTATTCTTACCCTCCAGCGCCTCTTACCATCTCCAGGTACAAGTAAAAGTGAAAACACTGAAAGTGTTAGTTGCTCAGTCTATGAGTATATGACTTCCCTGGTGGCTCAGACAGTAAAGCATCTGCCTACAATGTGGAAGACCCGGGCTCAATCCCTGGGTTGGGAAGATCTCCTGGAGAAGGAAATGGCAATCCATTTCAGTACTCTTGCCTGGAAAATCCCATGGATGGAGGAGCCTGGTAGGCTACAGTCCATGGGGTTGCAAAGAGTTGGATACAACTGAGCGACTTCACTTTCTTTCTTTCTATGAGTATATAAATAAAATATAGTGATAAGGTCTATACATGGCATGCTAAGTCACTTCAGTTGTGTCTGACTCTTTGTGACGCTATGGACTGTAGCCTGCCAGGCTCCTCTGTCCGTGGGGTTCTCCAGGCAAGAATACTGGAGTGAATAGCCATTCATTTCTCCAGGGGATCTTCCTGACCTAGGGATCAAACCTGGGTCTCCTACATTACAGGCAAATTCTTTACCATCTGAGCCCACCAGCGAAGCCCAGTATCAGGGACCAAATCATCATTACCTTCAAAGGCTGCTAAGTGCTTCTATTGATCCCACTCTTTCCTTCTTCTCCATATAACCATCAGATGACACTTGTTCTTCTTGTTCCCATCAGTGATTCCCATCCCCTCCATAGCCCACAAGACTCCAAAGCTGGGCCGGATACATGCTAATCTCAACACCTCTTTTTCCTTCATTCATGATGTTCCAGCCACTGGCCTCCTCCAAGCTGATCCTCAAACCCTCAGACTGGACCTTGGCCTCAAAGTCTTTTTCACACCTAGTATCTGAATGGTTCAGTTCCTATGTTTCCTTTAGGTCTAAGCACAAATATTAGTTGAAGAGTAAAGCCAAAGATGCTACTTTGGCAATGATACTTAGCCATCTATGTTATCCCTTTTGGGGGACATATAGACCAAAGATGCTACTTTGGCAATGATACTTAGCCATCTATGTTATCCCTTTTGGGGGACATATAGACCTTATCAGGCTTCCCAAGTGGTGCTACTGGTAAAGAACCCACTTGAACCCGTTTGCCAATGCAGGAGACGTAAGAGACGCAGGTTTGATCCTTGCTTGGAAGATCCCCTGGAGGAGGAAATGGCAACCCACTCCAGTGTTCTTGCCTGGAGAATCCCATGGACAGAGGAGCCTGGTGGGCTACAGTCCATAGGTCACAAAGGGTCAGACACAACTGAAGTGATTTAGCATGCACGCATAGACCTTATCACTATGTTTTATTTAAATACTCATTTTTTGATTTGTAGCTTCTCTCCACTATAATTTAAAGCTATAATAGCAGGCTGTATCGCCCATTTTTGTCCATTATGATATCCTCAGCACCCAGAACAGTGTCTGACCATCAATCACTTAAATAGTTTCCATATATTTTAGATCTATGGGTATTAATTAAGGACATAGGAAACCAATCTATTATATTCTCAATTTCCACAATTTTTCTTAGAGTTTTGTTCCTGAGGGACCTGGTAACTAAAAAAAAAATAACTTCTTGTTTTTTTTTTTTTTGATGACCAAAAGGAGATAGACAAACCCTAACTTGCATATGAGTTCAATGAAAAAAAAGCTCAATGAAACATGCCTTTAGAAGCACAAAACTCAAAACTCCAGTGTGCAGCCTCTGTCTGTGCCATTTGCTCTGTGGATAGACTGTCTCTTAGCCAATTCTCTGATGTCTAGTATCATTGAGATTAAGACATTAAGAACCCCTGCATGTCCATCTTCCACCATCAAGTTATCCTCTAAGACATAATCCATTAGTCAAATGGAAAATAAACATTCTATTGCCATTTTCAATTGTTTTTACCTCTTACTATATGTTGCTAATGTCATTATATTTGGATTTCATCAGCTTTGGCCCTTTTTAGTCAGCATATACATACTTAAAAATATATTTGTAAAACAAATTTTTCCATACCCAAAACCATTCAGCAAGTCTAACTTAACATTTTCTTTCAACAGCATGGAACTATTGTTGAAAATTCATCCTGTGAACCAAGTGCTACAGGAATTCCATTTAAGATTAATGTAGAAGGAAGAAATGGAGGAATTTTCACAGCAGAAAGTAACCTGGAGTTTCCTTAAGGCACAGAGGTTATTAAGGAAATCAACATGTTAAATCTCCTCAAATTTCCTAACATTTGGATATTTCCTCGAAAAGTTCATGTGCCAAATTCCTAGGATTCACCCCAGCTTAAAAGTTGTTCTACAAAATGCAGTACAAAGGATAACTTAAATGACGCTAGTAATAACCTCTGTTGTGAATTGAGAGCTTATACTTCTGAAACCACTGATCAACCTGATTATCAGTACATTGTAGTATACTGAATGCACTCTAAGTAAATGTGTCTTGAATTAAAAACTAACAGAGTTCACTGTAACTTTTTTTGTTGCATCAAGTGAATAAAATTTAGACTGAGCAGAAAAACAAGCCTCCTGCCTTAGTGAGGAAATTCTAATCAACAGTGAAATGACATAAATGCTGGCAGCAGAAGATGAAATAAATTTTTATATTCTCTAGCTATTACCTATTTTACTTTCATATTATAGTGATGTTTATGGCAGCAAAAAGAGGGAAAATCTTGTTATTCAGCCTATAATTTATAGTGTATGAAGATGATGGGCCTTGAGCTAAGAGCTTTTACATTTCTTGTGTTTTATAAGAAAAGGAAGGAAGAAAAAGCAGCAGCAGTGAGAGCACCACCAATAGACCACGTGTGGTCTGCAAGGAGGTCAAACCAGTGAATCTTCAAGGAAATCAGCCCTGAATATTCATTGCAAGGACTGATGCTGAAGCTGGAGTGCCAATACTTTGGCCACCTGATATGAACAGTTGACTCATTGGAAAAGTCCCTGATGCTGGGAAAGATTGAAAGCTGGAAGAGAAGAGAGCGACACAGGATGAGATGGTTGAATGGCATCACTGACTCAAAGGACATGAGTTTGAGCAAACTCTGGGAGAAAGTGGAAGACAGAGGAACTTGGCGTGCCGTAGTCCATAGGGTCACAAATAGTCAGACACGACTTAGCAACTGAACAGTGAGTGGTCTGCAAAGCCTGAAATATCTGCTACCTGACCCTTTATAGAAGAAATTTGCCAGCCCCACATCTAGAACATTGAGTACTATATAGTGATCAGACATGACGGTATAGACATATATTGACGTCACTGTGTATCAAGCCTTAAAAGCAAGTAAAAGGATTCTGGGAAGAAGCCCAGTAGAAATCCCCAGGATTCTCTCTCTCCATCTAGATAATAATTGCAATGGCAGAATCTGTCTTTTGGAACTCTAACATCTACTGAAGGTTTTTAACTTCCAGGATAGGCTTGAACAGTGAATTACAGCTGTGAATTTTAGTCAATTTCAATTTTTAGTGCAATAGCGGCTCCCAATCTCCCACCCCTGGCCATGCAGCAGGCAGTTATGCACACATTCCAAATCAACCTGCCCACCACTTGCAGGAGCCAGGATGGGCAAAATGGACTGGATAGTGTCTCCCAAATATCACGGATCTGTACTGTGATCACCGATTTCTGCCTCTGATCACAGAGGTGCTAAAAGGCAGGTAGCCACTGTTGCTGCGTCTTTCCCCATTGTTACAAGCCCCTCCTCCTTCAGCTGAAATGACTTTCATTGTAACTAAAGGGCCAGCACTCTTCCCCCTCCCATTTATTTTTCTCTTTTTGAGAATTAGGCATCAAAGACTAGACACTGAAAAGCAACTGCATGTAGTAACTGCTGTGGCAAAGCTTCTCAGAAAATCAAAACTAGAATTATCATGGAATCCAACAATTCCACGTTGGGGTATGCATCCAAAAGAATTGAAAGCAGGGTCTCAAAAAGATACTTTTGAGATATTTATGTACACCAGTGTTTGTTCATAGCAGCATTATGCATAATAGCTAAAATGTGGAAGCAACCCAAGTGTCCCTGGTTGTATGAATGGATAAGCAAAGTGTGGTATGTACTGCAATGGATTATTATTCAGTCTCACAAAGAAAGGCAATTCTGACATATGCTGCTACATTGGTAAACCTTGATTATATTATGCCAAATGAAAAACACAAATGCTGCATAATTCCACTTCAGTGAAGTACTTAGGATAGTCAAAATCATAACAACAGAGAGTAAAATGGTTATCAGGGGCTTGGGGAAGTGGGGAACAATTATTTAATGGGTATTTTCAGTTCTACAAGATAGAATTTGGGAGATGGGTGGTTGTACAACATTATGAATGCACTTAATCCCATTGAACTGTACACTTTAAATGGTTAATGTGGGATTTTTATGCTATACATATTTTACCACAAAAATTAGAAAAAAGTTAATTTTATTTGTAAAAATGGGACAGCTATAGATACAGATATAGATATATACACAGATATATAGATATATATCTCTATATACACATAGATATATACTATATATACATATAGTATATATGTATGGATGCATATATATGAGTATATATGTACAGATATATAGGTATTTAAGTATATAGATAAATATAGACTATACATATGGAAAAGGCAGAGTACAAATTTAGAATTATTAAAAATTATTCCCTTTGAATGGTGGAATTATCAGGAATTTTTATTTCCTGACTAAATCTTTTCTAATTTTTTGTATGGTAAGAATAAGGGAAGCTTTATTGCAACAAGAGATGAGGGCTGGTGATGGGTTCACATGGACACATCTCAACAGGAAGAGTATCGTTTGAAAGGAAAGCAGGAGAAGCTGTCAGATAGGCAATAAACACATGACTCCAGTACTGTCTGACTGTACTGAGGACAAGAATCTGCAGACAGAGCAGGGTCTTTGGGTCTCACTACGTGCCTGGTCTGACAGCTGCACTGTGCAAAGAGGCACAATCCTTCCCTCCTAGACCCCTTTGGCTGCACTTGAAGATTTTTTCCCTAATGGTCCTGGCTACATGCTTAGCTATGGTTAGACACTGTCTCATAGACAGCAGAGGCAGCATAGCAACTAAATGCTATGATGCACATTATCCACAAAGTCAGCAGGTGACCACAGGGTCTGAGAAGTGAAATTCTGGGGTCTGGAAGCTCCATTCCAGAGCCCTGTTCATGAAGCAGAAGTCGTGCAAAACCAGCAGCAACTGAACCAGAAGTTCTGAGCATCCCAAAGCCCCCTGGTAACAGCAGCAAACAGTCAACAGGACACTATGAGCTACACCAGCAGGTCCTTCATTGGCTCCAACCTTGAATAAGATATGCTCCAAGAATGTTGCTGCCCTTGAAGCAATAGGCTGCCCAGGAACAGGCTCGAGACAGTAGACCATAGCCACAAGGGTTAATGTGGCATCTGGAAACAGTGCCAGATACTGATGCAGATACTGGTGCAGATACTGGTGCAGGTGGCTACCTATGTATATATTGAATCCCCTGGAGAAGGATGTGGCAACCCACCCCAGTATTCTTTTCTGAGAAATGCCCTGGACAGAGGAACCTGGCAGGTTATAGTTCATGGGATTGCCAAGAGTCAGACACGACTGAGTGACTAACAAGCACAATTATAGACTTAACCTTCTTTGTTAATTTCTCTAACTTCAGACACTTATTGTCATCATCTGCCATATGTCTTCAACAATAGAAGGGTATTACAATTTCTATTCCCCTTTTAAAAATATTAACTTAAAGCTTTTACTTCAAATGGTTTGATTTCAAATATGTGAATATAATGGAAAACAACAGGTTCCAGTTGCTATCTCTTTAAAAAAAATGATTAGTCTGTTACAGAGCTCAGAGTTTGGTTCCTTAAATGACTGTGGCCCTTGACAGTGCAGAAATCATGTCCTTCAGGTTTTTGCAACCCTTGAAGTTCTGTGATTTTTTTTTTAAAGTCATCACAAGGAGAACCAACAAAACTGCTAACACATTTTTATCACTTCATTGACAAGAGATGATATTTGGTGCATATTTAGAGATAGTTATGGGTTTTCATATACATAAATTTGCATAAATTTTGTGTAAATTTCAATGTTTAATTTATTAAAATTTAATATGATGATCTTTTAAAAGCACAATTTGTATTCTCACAAGCAAAAAAAAAAAAAAAAAAAGAAATCCCAAACCAAAACAAAACCCCAAATTTCTGCAGGGCAGTAGGAGACCAAGGCAATTTTTCTCTTCCCTGTAGGGTACAACAGAATTATCTTATTCAGATACTACTGATGTATTGTATCTGCTTAGGTCTTGTTTACAAGCTACAGAAACCACTCTATCCAGTTTAGCAGAAGGAGATCTACTGGAGGAATCACACAGCCTTGCAGAATTGGTAGAGGAATGGCAGGATCAAAAGAAAACCAGAGAGATTTCTGCCTCTGAACGAGATGGAATAGAGACCAGATTTACCCTCCCACCAGAAATACTCTCAATACGGTAAATACAAATGGAACTATGGTTTTCAAGACCCTGGATATCAGACGAATAAGGACAGGGATTCCTGAGAGAAAACAAATGAAGTGAATCCTGTGAAGGTCCCAGCTCACAGCCTGGAGACGTTTCCAGGACACCATAAATGGGAGGCACCAAGGCAGACTCCCTAGATTCAGGGGATAGAGCTCAGACTCCAGGGAGAACAGGTAACTAGAGTTCATGTGACAAAGTGCCAAAGAACAGAGAACTGCTCAGAGAGAGAACCCCATGCATCTGCCGAGAGTTCTTCTGAGCATCAGCTAAAAACTGGTGAGATCACGCTTGTGAAGAGATGACCCAAGGCTGGGGAAAGGGCCATCAAACCAGGAGTGACATATATTCATTTCTATGTATAAAATAGGAAACTAATGAGAACCTGTTGTATAGCATAGGGAACTCTACTCAATACTTGGTAGCGATCTAAATAGGAAGGGAATTCAAAAAAGACAATATGCACATGCATGTACGTATATCCCCTCTTATTTTTTTCTTTTTTTTAGCCTGGTGGGCTACAAAAATTATCTAAAAATTTTTTTGACAAAACTTTGGGTTAGGCAAAGTTTCTTGATGAATGAACACTTCCTGATGTGTTCCACTCCATGGGGTTGCAAAGAGTCGGACATAACTGAGCAACTAACATTTCACTTTTGTATATATACAAATTGCTGATTCATTTTGCCATACAGCAGAAAGTAACACAACACTGTAAAGCAACTACACTCTAAAACAATGATTACAGATAACAATCCCAGTGCCAATTCTGACTGAAACTTTAGAGAAGGATCTATAGAAGGGTTTTGCCTCAATGCTGGAGAACAGTAAGCTCTGGCCCAAGTTCTGCTCCAGTTTTGCTGAACAACTCAAAAAAGTAAGACTGAAAAGCAGGTGTGAACAAACTATGGCCTGTGAACCAAATCCAGCTCATCACCTATTTTTTGTGGCCTGTTGGTTAGTAATGTTTAAAAATTTCTCAACATTAGTCAAGAGTCTGAAGAAAACAAAATATGAAAAATCCGCAATGGAGATCACGTGCAGTTCACAAAATCTAAAATATGTACTTTTTGGTTCTTTACAAAGAAAAAAGAGATTTCAAGTCTGAATAAAAGAGATAAAGTGATTTAAACTTAAAGACACATAAAGATTTAAAGTAAGGTGAAAAAATATAGCATGTCAATAGTAGTTCAAAGAAAGTTGAAGTGGCTATATAAACGTCAAACAAAGTAGAGTTCAGAGCAAAAAGTATTACAATGGATAAAGCAAGCTATTCCAGAATGACAGAGGTGTTAATTCATCAAGAAACTTTGCCTAACCCAAAGTTTTGTCAAAAAAATTTTTTTAGATATGACATCAAAAGTATAAGTCATTAAAAGAATGCTCGCTAAACTGGAATTCAACCAAAGCAAAAATTTGTGCTTTAGAAAGACACTTAAGAAAATAAAAAGACAGTCACAGACTGTGAGCAATTATTTGTATACCATACTCTTGATGAAAAAACAAACAGCTTACAACCAGAATAAATACAGGACTCTCAAAACTCAGTAAGAAAAAACATAACCTAATAAGTACATGGACAAATGATCTGAACAGATATTTCACGGTGGATGATATATGGATTGAAAATAAGCACATGAGAAATACTCATTATTTTTAGTCATCAGGGAAATTCAAATTATAACCCCTGTGAAATGGCACTACACCTTTGGTAAACTAGCTAAAATTCATAAGATTGACCATACCAAGTGTCAGTGAAGAACCTGTAACTCTCATGCACTTCTGATGAGAATATAAAATGGCATAACCATCTTGGAGTTTCTTTATTTTTAAAATACACACTTCTCACATGATGGAAGCATTCCATTCGTAGGTATTTATCCAAGAGTAAAGAAAGCATATGTCCGTACAAAATAAAGTACATGAATAATTATAGCACCTTCACTTCTAATACCTTGAAACTTGAAGTAATTTGAATTTCCATCAACAGATGAATAAACCAACTCTTATACAATGGTATACTAGGAATAACATGGGTGAACCTTAAATAGTTAGGCTGAGTGAAAGAAGACAAAAACATACTCATTTGATATGATTCTATCCATGTAAAATGTCAGGACATACAAGTTAATCAAAAGTGGCAGAAGATCAGCAGTTGCCTGAGGAACAGGGGGTACTGAGGAGAAGAAAGAAGGGATGACCAAGGGGCATAGGAAGCTTTGAAGAAGATGGACCCTGACTGTGATGATAATTTCATGGGTGTCTATAAATGTTAAAGCTTACCAAAATGTATACTTAAAATGGGCTTTCCTGGTGGTTCAGATGATAAAGAAGCTGCCTGCAATGTGGGAGACCTGGGTTCGATCCCTAGGTTGGGGGAAACCCCTGGAGGAGGGCATGGCAACCCACTCCAGTGTACTTGCCTGGAGAATTCCATGGGTAGAGGAGCTGGGTGGGCTACAGTCCATGGGATCACAACTGAGCTGGACACAACTGAGAGATTAAGCACAGTACAGCACCTACTTAAAATATGTGTACTGTGTTGTATGTTTATTATGCCTCATAAGGATGTTAATAAAATGAAGAAAGCTGGCAGCAATTAAAGTTTCAGAGGGATAAATGGTCAAGAAGTACCAGGACGCAGGCATGACAAGGATGACAAACCAGCAGACACACAAGCCACTAATAACACAGTGGCTGCTGCAGACTGAGCATCCCAGGAGAGAGAATCTGATTGGCTAAACTGATGTCACATGACAACCCTGGTGGGACTCTCATCTCTACTATGGAGAGTGGACACCTGCAGTGAGCCTCCCTTCAAAACTACACATGATGTGGGGAAGGATGATTCCCCAAAACAAAGAGGATAAGTTGAAATGTACACAAGACAGCCAAAACACCAGTAGTCACAGTGACTATACATCACCTTAGGGATTTTGTTGTTTTTGTTCTTGGTGTTTATGTTTCCACGCCTTGTGAAGTGACGAGTAGTGAAGAATCTATTTAATTCATCCACTTAGGTTCATTTTTCCTTATCGAAATTCTCACACTCTTTAATATTTAGAAAGGTTTTGTTTTATACAGATATTTTGCTACGACTCAGCATATTCTTTTGTGTGTGTGTGTGTGTATGTGTGTTCACCAGATATCTATCCCTAAATGAGTTTAAAAAAATCTCACGACTCTCAGAACAGCTTGCTCTGCTCTTCATTACTTCTTAATGAAGTAAAAATGTTTTTTGTTCATCTTTTAAATTCAGTAGCATGCCTTACTCACTTGAATTTAATGACAGTTTGCTGGCACTCACTGTGTACCTGACATAATATCAGCTCCATCATCACACTACAACCTAAAAAAGCTGGAGTTCCACATGCTAACTGCACTATATTATACTAATTTTCTTTGTCTCTGAAACAGAGAGACATAATCCTCTTTTCTTAGAAATGTTCAGCCATGAATTTCGCATGTTTTCTGCCAAAAGCAGAATGTAGGGGCGACTTGTAAGAGGCTGCACAGTTAGCACATGGAGGAGAAGACAGTTCTCATGGGTTTATTTTTGCTTTTCCTGGTTCATTTCACAGAAAATTCACTTTTCTGTGTCTTAATTTCCCCAGCTACAAAGAAAGAAGAAACCCTTTCTTCTGTGAACACAGGAGTAGATAAAGATTCAATGACTAGGTTTAATGGATTCCTTTAATGTCCTACCTAGATCTGTTAGTAAAAATGTTTTAATTAGAAAAAAAAGTGGATAGTTTCAAGGCTGCCAGCTCACAAAACCCATACATTAGAACCAACTGGTTTGTACACACTGCTGTGACTACAGAAATTTCTATGCATATAATTTGAGAAACACATCATGGTGCTATGAAAAAGTGGATAAAAATGACCTTAGGTTGAATTTAACAAGTTATGTTCCGAAGTCAAAGATAAAACAGAAAAGAATATAAGGACTTCCCTGGTGGTATAGTAGCTAAGATGCCACACTCCCAATGCAGGGTGCCCAGGTTTGATCCATGGTCAGGGAACTAGATCCCACACGCCACAGCTAAGACCTGATGCAGCCAAACAAATAAATACATATTTTTCAAAAATACAATTTGTAAAGCATCAACTCAACAGTGAACTTTTCTCTTCTTTATTTGAGACACTATTTGTATAACTTTGTCCAAAAATCATTTCTTTACACTGGGCTGAGCTCTCTGCTACGCAGCTTGAAATCAAGCAGCCTGTGCTTCTCTATGCTTGCTACTTTGCCTTTGAGTTTCCTAGAGTCTATCCCAACACAAATACCATATTAGTACTGAAGCATATACATGGAATCTAGGAAAATGAACCTGTTTGCAGGACAGGAATAGAGACACAAACATAGAAAACAGACATGTGGATATGGGAGGGGGGAAAAGGCGGGTGGGACAAATTGAGAGAGCAGCGTTGACGCATACACTCTTTAGTTCAGTCACTCAGTCATGTCCGACTCTTTGCGACCCCATGAACTACAGCGCACCAGGCCTCCCTGTCCATCACCAACATGGTAGTATATATCCACCACCATGTGTAAAACAGATAGCTAGTGGGAAGCTGCCGTGTAGCACAGGGAGCTCAGCTCAGTGTTCTGTGACGACCTAGAGGGGTGGAAGGGAGGCTCCAGAGAGACGGAATATGTGTATATGTATGGCAGAGACTGGGGCTTCCCAGGTGGCTTAGTGGTAAAGAATCTGCCTGCCAACGCAGGAGACGTGGGTTTGATCCCTGGGTCAGGAAGACCACCGGAGAAGGAAATGGCAACACACTCCAGCATTCTTGCCTGGGAAATCTCATGGACAGGGGAGACTGGCAGGCTACAGTCCATGAGGTCGCAGAGTCGGACAGGACATAGCGACTAAACAACAACAGCAACAGGGTAGAAACGAACGCAACGCTGTAAAGCAGTTATAGTTCAAGAACAGAAAACATACTGAAAACAGGGCACAAATATTACGCAGTGATACATCTCGTATGCTATTTGGGGGATTCTTTTTAGTTTATTCGGTTTTATTCCCAGCACCTATCCCAGTGACTGGCCCCACGTCTGGCATACAATGGCCACTCAGGGAATACTGATCAAATGAACAAATGTTGCCGTGTCTACAGCAGTATTACTTTAAAAGTATACAATATTTTCTTTTTATGGTACATCAGTCTGCTATTCTGTAGAGTCTCCACTGATCATTTTCCAGGAAGAATCTTACTTGGTTTCAGATCCAAAGTTTTATCTTAGTTCTTCCCTGATTGACTGTTTATTCTCATTTCAGCAATTTATTTGGACCCCGCAAGTAAGAGTTCAACCACAGACAATTCTTATCTGTTGGAACAGTAATGATGCCTTGTATATACTGACTTTTTCTACGCAAAAGCAGTGGCCTGACAGAAGAGCAGTCAATTGCCAAACTGGGAAGAGCCTTGACTGATTGAAGAACAGATGCTCTTGAGTATAATTAGTAGAGACTTGCAATGACCTAGGTGGTTATTTAACTAAAAAAGGAAACATAAAAGAAACACAAATTGAACTATTTTGAGGGGATTTCCTGGTGAGTCAGTGAACAGGACTTAGCAACACAAAAAGAACAAATTGGTAAGCCAGTGTTTATAGTCAAGTATATGGAATTAGAGTCAAGACAATTTAAAACCGATGACAATTTTTTTAAACTATTTTGAGCTAACAAAATAGCCTGCTACCTTACCTAACTGAATGATAAATGATAACAGACAGGCTACAAACAACCACAAAAGCACACAAGTTTACTGTGCTTGCCAGTGATATTTCCTATAAATAACTATAACTATATTGAGTAGCAAATAATCTTTAAAAAATTCCTGACATACACATCGGATAAACAAAAGTATTGAAATCATTGTATTTCTCCCAAACTGAAAGTCATTCAGTTGTGTCTAATTCTTTGCAACTCCATGGACTGTAGACCTCCAGGCTCTTCTGTCCATAGGATTCTCCAGGCAAGAATAATGGAGTGGGCTGCCATTCCCTTCTCCAGGAGATCTTCCTGACCCAGGGATCAAACCCAGGTTTCCTGCATTGCAGGCAGAACTTTACTCTTTGAGCCACCAAGGAAGCCCATATTTCTCCCAAACACCACTGCAAATCCAGGGATGAAGGTTTGGCACAGCATCAAACACTGGAAATGAGACAGTACTTATATCTACCACAGTGTATAAGAAAAGACCCAGGACAGGGTCTTCCCTGGGGGTCCAGTGGTTAAGACTTTGCCTTCCAATGCAGTGGGTACAGGTTCAATCGTTGGTTGGGGAGCCAAGATCTCATATGTCTTGTGGCCAAAGAACCAAAACATAAAACAGAAGCAATACTGTAACAAATTCAAAAAAGATTTTTAAAATGGTCCACATCAAAAAAATCTTTAAAAAGAGCAAAGAACTAGGACGGAAAGAGAACAAAGACATACTCCAAAAAGCTGCTGGCAAGAGCTAGAAAAGGATTAAAGGGCAGAGAGGAGCCCCAGAGGAACACGTAGCTGATGCTAATTGTACTGTAGCCACCAGCGGCCTCACTGAGCTCCTTTCTAGCTCGTATAACTTCTGCCAAAGCAGAGGGTACCAGTTGCCATCCTCCAAGGATGATTCCGTACAGATCTAGAAGCAAGCATCCTATATCTATGTATATATGTGTACTGAATTGAAAGAAAGGTGACCAAAATAAGATGGAGATATTGTCATTAAATAAGAGAGAGAAAGTATTTAATTAGCACCAAACAGTATGGGAAGGCTTTCGTCGTAGCTCAGTCGGTAAAGAACCTGCATGCAGTGCAGTGACCCAGGTTGATCCCTAGGTCGGGAAAATCCCCTGGAGGAGGAAATGGCAACCCACTCCAGTACACTTGCCTGGAAAATTCCATGGACAGCCTGGTGTGCTGTAGTCCATGGGGTCACAAAGAGTCGGGCACGACTGAGTGACTAACACTTCACTTTAAACAACATGGGAAGACCTAGCAGGATGGAGAGAGTTGCTCTTCAAATGCCACTAAGAAGCTATGGTCAGGAAAAGCATCTGCATAAACATCAACAGCTCATGTGGCATGATGTTGCCTGGTAGTTGCAGCAATGCTTTCTAGTAGGTCCAAAATAAACTTGTGAATTCTGCCTACATGTGGTCAAGCTGCCTTGACTTTTTTGTCCCCTCTTGGCAATCTGTCACCTAAATAGTAATTTCATGCCATTTTTTAAGAGTCCAAAGAGCCTTCTTCTCAGGTCTGTCCATTTCCAAAGAGGACCATGCTCCACAGCTTTCCCCTCCCTCCCAGATTCAAATGTTGAATACCTAACCGGCAATGTGACAGTATTTGGAAAGGAGCCTTTAGGAAGTAGTCAGGTTTAGGTGAGATCATGAGGGCAGAGCACCCTGATGGGATTGTTCAATAGCTCAGTCATGTCTGACCCTTTGTGACACCATGGACTGTAGCACGCCAGGCTTCCCTGTCCTTCGCTATCTCCTGGAGTTTGCTCAAATTCATGTCCATTGAGTTGGTGATGCTATCTAACCATCTCATCTTCTGCCACCCCCTTCTCCTTCAATCTTTCCCAGCATCAGGGTCTTTTCCAATGAGTCAGCTCTCCGCATCAGGTAGCCAAAGAATTGGAGCTTCAGGTTCAACATCAGTCCTTCCAAAGAGTATTCAGGGTTGATTTCCTTTAGGATTGATGGGTTTGATCTCCTTGCTGTCCAAGGGACTCTCAAGAGTCTTCTCCAGGATCACAATTCTAAAGCATCAGTTCTTTGGCGCTCAGTCTTCTTTATGATCCAACTCTCACATCCATAACATGACTACTGGAAAAATCATAACTTTGACTAGATGGACTTTTTTGGGCAAAGTGATGTCTCTGCTTTTTAATATGCTGTCAAGTTTTGTCATAGCTTTCATGCCAAGGAGCAAGTGTTTTTTATTTTCATGGCTACAGTCACCATCCAGTTATTTTGGAGCCCAAGAAAATAAAGTCTCTCGTTGTTTCCATTTTTTCCCCATCCATTTGCCATGGAATGATGGGACCAGATGCCATGATCTTAGTTTTTTGAATGTTGAATTTTTAAGCCAGCTTTTCCACTCTCCTCTTTTACCTTAATCAAGAGGTTTTTTAGTTCCTCTTTGCTTTCTGCCATTAAAGTGGTATCATCTACATAATCTTTCCTAGAGCCGCTTCTTTGTCAAATGAAGACAACTGGCATAAGCTCTGAGAAGAGCACTTCCCCACTGCTCATTTTAGACCCTGTGGCATTTATCTCCACCATCATGATAGAAAAACAAGGGCTAGCAAATTGACCTTCTGCTTCTGCAGCTGCTGACCCTTGGTAGGGAATGTTAGAACAGACATAAGCTAGCCCTGGAGATTTGGACTAGGTCCAACAGCAATAAATACAGCCTGTTCTGTGGTTGTCACCCTGTCCTAGGACTGAATGACCAACAGAAACCACCATTTCACATTGGGATGCTCTGAGTCTCTGGTTCTGCTGAGCTGATGCTGGCAGAGTGTCTTTGTAGGAAGAGTCAAGTTCACCAGGATATCCGAGGTCAGGTAACCCTGCATCCGGCTAGGGTTACTATCAAAATGATACCATCTCAGGCATTCCCCTAGGCAAAGACATCGATTTTGCCACATCTAAAAGGCAACCACCTCTATCTGATTCCTGTCATCTCAGACTTCAAATGTATCTGTAAAGCCACCTTCTAGGGTACATGAAAATCACTCCAAGGTACGTGACAAGATAGGCTCATGCTATTCTAGGATGTCTATTTGGGTTATTTCAGTCCCCGACTAAAATGTAAATGGTATATAATAGCAACATTGTACTCAAAGCAAAAGGACTTTTCTTCAAACAGTAGGTAAAGGAAAGCAATTTAAATGACAATCCTCTTAACTTTTCCTCACCTCTGCCCAGGCAACTTTGCCCTTGTCCATCTAAATTCTAGCAGAGTGGAACTAATGAAAAGGGAACTCTGAAATAAAGGCAAATTCGAATGACTGAGACAGATGAAGGATGCCTTTAAGAGTTATTTGGACTAAAAATAACTTCGGTAATTCTTACAGATTTCTGAGGAAGCCATGAAAACTACCCAGGGTGCAGTGTATTCACAATAAGAATAGGACTTTGGCTTCTGAAAAAGATAGTCCTTAAGTATTGGGAATTGGGAAAATGTTTTAAGTAAAATATAACAAAAGGCAGGGGTAGCTCCAGGAAAATGTTTTGATACTAAATCTATAAAATTATTGTATATTCTGTTGTGGGAAACAATGATTAATTTGATCCAGAAAATAATGTTCCTTTAAGTATTAATTTTAGAATTATGTTCTCTAGGAGTCAATCTTAAATATGCAGAAAACTATGGATCATACAGACTTAAAGCAGTGTTTCACAACAAGGAGTTGTTTTGCTTCCCGGGGATATTATAACTTTTTCATTCATTAAATGAGTATTTGTTAACTACCTATGGTAAGGCGAATGCAGAGAAAAAGCTAGCTGGGCAGTCAGGCAAAGGAAAGGAAATTTATCAGAGGGAAACGAGAGGGTGACTGGCCCTTAAGGAGAACCAGTGTCCTCCCTTTCTGATAGGGTCTTTCCTATACCCCACCAATGCAATATTCTCTGAAGTGGTGGTCAATTTTTAGCCCATAGCCAGAGTCCTATGGTCACATAGCCAGAGGTTTGGAATCCAGCGGTCTCATATCCTTGAAAAGGTAGGCACCAGCGGGAAAACAGAATTTGGGCAATTTGGTCAGTCTCAAGGGTCACTGTGATTTTATTCTTTGTTTGCAAGGTCAATATGAGGAGCCATTTTAACAGTGAGCCCTCCCGTAGGCCCTACCACCTGCTATGTGTCAGCCCTGGGATGCTGCTGAGCACACAGCGACTGCTCCCCTTGTTGTGATGGAACTTCATATCCAGATAGGAAGATGGACTTTCTTCAAAGGAATTACTGTGCAAGTCATTACTGTAAATGAGGACGCTTAATTTAGGGGATTATAACACAGTCTGTAAATCAGGAGGCCCCTCCAATTAGATGACTTAAATGGTGGGTACAATTACCCAGGTTAAAAAAAAAAAAAAAGAGGTAGGAGAAGAGGTCAAAGAAGTGGTTTAAACAAAATATCATTAGTACTTTTCGCCTCTCAGATAGTTTAAAGTTCAGGAAAAAATAAGCATACATGATGAGAATAAAAATTTTTCCATACACCTCCCGATTCTTATTCCTGTTAAATTCCTGCCTCCGGAAACCATGACTATGGCATCTTTCAAAAGCTTCAGGATGCCCTTTGAATTACTCTTTCTCTTGCTTCCCTTCATTTGCAAGGACATCTAGAGATTACTATATAAATGAAAGAACTTATTTGTTCATCTTAACAAGAATAGTTGACAGTGATGCTGTCTAGATCGGGGAACATGCTGCTGTGAGCACCGGTCTGCAGTCTCTGCTTTAATGGTTGGATGAAGTAAAATTCAGGAGTAGTTGATGTCTTTTAAGTGTCAGCACAGTATGTGGAAAAGCATAAAGCATAAACTGTCATGGCAATGGCATTTTATTAGATGGTAAAGATGAGAAAACTCGCTGATTCTCAATAACTATGCCCAGAAAGAAAAATTTTGATGAGATGTTCAATAATTAAAGTATTTCATAAACTGTTGCAGTATTTTAGCACAGCAGGGGCTGGTTCTCTTCTTTGGTATAAAATGAGGATGATTTGACTAATTCAATTAGCATCTTATTTTTACCCAAGATTATTAGTTTTGGGTACCTTCTACATGGAATGCTTCCTCAGTGACAATTTTCACTCAGTCTCCTTGAAAATATTTCTAGTGTTCTGAATAAATGATAGCTCTAGAGGATTTTTGCTAGGCACATACATACACACACATACACAAATGAAACTGCAAAGTAGGAAAATATCTTCTGTTCACCCAGGTGACCATCACTCAGATGTAACTGACATATTCCGAGCTTGGAGACACAAGTAGAACTAGATGGCAGCTGCTCTAAAATGTTCTAGCTCCCAGAGAGAACTATCTGAATCTTGTCAAAATCAGAAATCATTTCCACTCACAAGGTAGTGAAATAGAGAAGGATATTTTATATCCATATTTTGTGGAAAATTTAAGACAATGGATATTACTTAGTCCTCTAAGCAGCAAATCAATGTGAAATGAAACCAGCGCATCTCATAACCTTTGTGCCAAAGGTGGGTTTAAGGAGTCCACATATTATTTGAAAATTTAAAAATATGTGTTGCTCTTCCACAAAAGGCTGGGATTAATGAACTCACTTACTCCGCTTCATTTAATAATACCGAAAGATTAAATCAGGAACAATTATTTTCATATTACTACATAACTCTTTAGGTAAATAAATGTTCGACCATGGCATCTGTCGATAGTGTCATTAGATGCACAGAAGTGTTTAATTTTGGTAAAGTCTAACTTATTTATTTTTCTTTTGTTACCCATGTTATTGGTGTCATATTCCAAGACATCGTTGCATATCCAATGTCATGAGGCTTTTATCCTATGTTTGCTTCCAAGAGTTGAGTTATTTTTTAATTGGCTTGCTTTTAAAGATTGTTTTCTTTTACAATTGATCCAAAGAATTAAAAATTCTCAGTACAGATTTTAATCTTACTCTAACACTTACTTTCTTAGTGATGCCGAGAAGGATATTCACACTCAGCTCAACAGTAATTTCAAAAGCAACAAATACATTTACTAGGGGAAGAGTTATATATAAGATGACCAAAAGAGCTAGAAGAAAACAATTTGATACACTACCCTATGTAGTTCATGATGTTTCCCATAGTTATGGGTAAATCTCTTTGCGAATAGACATTGTACATGTGTCACAAATGGAACACAGTATACAAACTGTATCAAGTCACTGCGGATTGAATGGTGGTGAGAAATGAGTTTCATTTGTTAAAGCAGAATATCTGGGAAGCCATTTATTACATTCATTCTGTGTTCCGTTGATGTGGACATAATGGAACTGAATTACAAAGATGATATTATACAAACACTTAAGTGCTAATGCATCAGACTACTTAACAAGATGCTAAATGAGAGACGGCTACATTTTGGATTTGAGAGCAGAGAAAAGTTTAAAAGCCAGTGAAGTTTTTGGTTCTTTATAGCTTTATTCCAAAAAATGTAAGCCAACTCACATTCTGGTTTCATAGAGGCAATGACAGAAAAAGGAGAGGGTTTAGGGGCTTGATGTTGTCACTGCTTGCAGGCTTCAATGAATACATTCTGCCTTTATTAAGACCATATTGGTGCTAAGGTGCCAAGACAATTCAATTGAAATGAAATTTAGTTCTTTTCAACAAAAAGTGCCAGAACAGCTGGATATCCACATGTGAAAGAATGAAGTTGAACCAATACCTAGTACTATCAACAAAACTGACTCCAAATGAATCAATACAGAAAGAAATCTTACTCTTAGAGTAAATCTTCATGATCTTCAATTAGACAAAAGTTTCTTAGAAATAATACCAACTGATGGATCGTGCTGAACTGATACAGAAACTACCCTGCAAGAGCTTCTAAGGGCCAAAGCTGGAGCAATTTGAACAATGAAATAAACAATAATATTATTGCACTGTAAACCCACAGACTAAAATAAATATCTGTGAGTCCATATTGACATTGGTGGTTTAGTCGCTCAGTTGTGTCCGACTCTTATGACCCCATAGGCTGTACCTCGCCAGGCTCCTCTACCCATGGGATTTCTCAGGCAAGAGTACTGGAGTGAGTTGCCATTTCCTTCTCCAGAGGATCTTTCAAATCCAGGAATTGAACCCAAGTCTCCTGCATTGCAGGCAGATTCTTTACTGACTGAGCTATGAGGGAATCTAAAAATACTCAAAGAAATAATACCAAAACACAGTGCCCAATAAAAAAAATCAGCAAGGAAGTTGGACTCCATCAAAATTAAAATCTTTTGTGCTTCAAAAGACACTGTCAAGAAAGTGAAAATACAAAACAGAAAATGAGGGAAAATATTTGCCAGTCATACATCTGAGAAGTGACTTGTATTCAGAACATATAAAAAACTCTTACATGATAAAAAGGCAAATAACCCAATTTAAAAATAGTGAAGGATCTGAGTAGATATTGCTCCAAAAAGATATGCAAATTTCCAATAAGTGCATGAAAAGGTATTCAACATAAGTAGCCATTAGGGAAATGCAAAAACAAATCAAAAAACACTCAAGTACAAATTTATACCTACTATGATGACTAGAATCAAAATGTCAGATACAATCAAATATTAGCAATGATGTGAAGGTAGAATTCTCATACATTGCTGGTAAAAATGTAACATAGTGTAGTCATCAAGGAAAAGTTTAGTGGTGCCTGTAAAGCGTCTGCCTGTAATGCAGGAGACCTGGGTTCAATCCCTGGGTCAGAAGATCCCCTGGAGAAGGAAATGGCACCCCACTCCAGTATTCTTGCCTGGAAAATCCCATGGATGGAGGAGCCTGGTAGACTACAGTCCATGGGATCGGAAAGAGTCGGACACGACTGAGTGACTTCACTTTCACTTTCTTTCACTTTCCAATGAGTTAAGGAGGGAGGCATGGCAACCCACTCCAGTTTTCTTACCTGGAGAATCCCATGGACAGAGGCTACAGTCCATAGGGTTGCAAAGAGATGGACATGACTGAAGCAACTGAGCATGTACATATGCACAAATGGGTTAAACAAGAGTTTAAGTAGTTCCACCCTTCGGTGTACATCCAAGAGAAACAAAAATACACATCCACACAAAAGTGTGCACACGGACGTTTACAGCAGCATTATTCACAGCAGCCCAAAAATGAAACAATTAAGTGGTACATCCATACAATGGAATATTACTCAGCCGATAAAAGGAATGAATTACTGATGCATGACAAGACACAGTCAAACCTTGAAAACATTATGCTCAGTGAAAAAAGCCAGTCACAAAAGACCACATATCATATGATTACATTTATAGTTGATTCCCAGAACTGTCAAATTTATGTATAGAGGGGGTATATTAATGATTGTCTAGAGCCAGGGGGGAGGGGATGGATAGTAACTGTTGGTTTTTTTGGTGATGAAAGTGTTCTAAAATTGGATTGTGTTCATGGGTGCACAATGGTCAGTATATTAAAAACAATGAACTGTTTTTAATATAAACTAGGAAATGATATGGTCTATGAATTACGTCTCAATGAAGCAGTTAAAAAGGGCTTCTCTGGTGGCTCAGGTGGTAAAGAATCTGTCTCCAGTGTGGGAGACCTGGGTTCGACCCCTGGGTCAGGAAGATCCCTTGGAGAAGGGAAGGGCTACACGCTCCAGTATTCTTGCCTGCAGAATTCCATGGACACAGGAACCTGGTGGGCTACAGTCCTGCTGCTGCTGCTAAGTCGCTTCAGTCGTGTTCGACTCTGTGCGACCCCAGAGACGGCAGCCTACCAGGCTCCTCTGTTCATGGGATTTTCCAGGCAAGAGTACTGGAGTGGGTTGCCAGTGCCTTCTCCGGGGCTACAGTCCAGGAGCTGTTAAAATTATATTGGTGTTACAAATTTTAATCTTGGAATCCTTCTGAAGTTGGAGATGAAGAAGTGGAAATCATGCTTTAAAGTTTAGAACTTAGGGGAAAAGTTAATTCATCCCATCTGAATGGTTTCTATTACTTCATTGAGTTTGACAATTAGCTGATGTGTTGCTTTACCTCAATGCTTACATTCATTCATTATGCCTGGTTACTGCTGTATCATAGACACTGGAGATGGAGACATGAAAAGAATGTACTTGCTCTCAAGGTCACCAAGTAATAGGGGGAATTACATGCAGTAAGTATGATAGCAATAGGGAATCAATGCAAAAGGACCACAGTGTGGAGGACCTAATTGCGCCTGTGTGTGTGTGTGTGTGTGTGTGTGTGTTCTTAGGAGTCGGATGTAAAGATGAAGGAGATCAAGAGGAATTGCCTTCAAGGGCAAATGGAGTTTATCAAGTGGTCAAAAGAGGACATACACACCCGAGTGTAGATGATACAGAAGAAGCAAGAGACAAAGCTGAAATTTCTTCCTTTAATACTTTTGGATTTCACAAACTGTTGATCTTAGACTGATCATTAGGAAAGAAAACATACAGTTAACTATGAAGAGTAATTTTTCTAACCATGTTCACAAAAGACTACTTTTGACCTGAAAAATGGAGGTTTTCACCTTCTGTTTTACCTATACTGACAAGGGTCGTCTACCACTGAAATATTACAGTATGTAGCCATTTTCTAGACCTGTACGTTTTATAGAGAGTACCTCTAGGTAAAAAGGAAATGAGTTGGAATTTCTTCCCTATTACTAACTAGCTATAAACTCTGTGTGACCCTTGGTTTCCTGTAAATAACATGAAAATAAAGAGTTAACTGATGTGGTTCTGTAAAGATGAAAGGAATAAAACACACAAAGTACTCTGTACATAGTAGAACTTCAATACATGGTATCTAGTCTTGTTCTGTCTTTAGTATTTTCTTATACAAAAAATATAATTATATATTATATGTAATTATAAAAACATAAATATATATTTTATTATATACGTTCTATAAAACATATATAAATATATATATTTCCACAGGACAGTTCAATCTTACAGCCTTTTCACCTTAATGAGTATGACCTAGATCATTCAAAGAATCTATTGTTCGCTGACAAATGTAATCAAGGCATAAAGAGATACAAAATTGTTCCTCTGTTACAATAAAAATGCCAGAGCCCAAATGCACAGGGCCAAAGCCTAAGGAAAAGAAAACCGAACAGGCAAGGAAAATCAGGCCACATATGAAAAAGACAAGACAAGGCAAAAGCTGCTTATAAAACAGGCAGACAATCCAGTTAAGGTGGAGAGCAGGCTGGACTCAGATCAAGTTCAGCAGCAGGTAGAGGTGTTAGGCAACAATTTAGAGCCAGGAAATTAACAGAGACTGAAACACAGTAGCTGGTATTTGCTTCCTAAACTAGAACAAACATCTCTTTGGGGTCTGATTTCCAGGGAAGAAGGTATAATATTCTTATGGAGTTTCCATACTGCTTAGCAGACTGACTGATCTGCATAGTTAGAAGGATTTCCACTATTCAAATGAGATTGAACATATCTATGTATCTACACGGAGAAGGAAATGGCAACCCACCCCAGTATTCTTGCCTGGAGAATCCCAGGGACAGAGGAGCCTGGTGAGCTGCCGTCTATGGGGTCGCACAGAGTCGGACACAACTGGAGCGACTTAGCAGCAGCAGCGTGTATCTACACATATGCACACATACATATGCACATTCATGCATATACGCATGAGACCATTTTTGCCTCATACATTGTAAATTTCTTCTGGAGTTAAATAGCGTGTGCCATTTCTTTCCACATGTGATTGCTTTTACTGAAACCACTCCTAGTGCTCCCCTCTGTAGCATCAGTGGTTGGAAAGTTCATAAAGTTGATAGTTTCTTTCATAGTTCTTTTTTTTTTTTTAACTTTTGTATTGGTTTTGCCATATATCGAAATGAATCCGCCACAGGTATACATGTGTTCCCCATCCTGAACCCTCCTCCCTCCTCCCTCCCCATACCGAAAGTTGGGTTTTGATGGTTTCTGAAATATCTGCACTGAAAAGTGGAGAATAGAAAAGTGTCAGTTCCTGCACTTGACTTTCATCACACTTCCAATGGCTTTTCAAAAAGCTCCTGCATGGAGGCAGGAAAAATGCTTGAAAAAAACACCTAGATATGCAGAGAGAAGGCACCATCATTACTATCAGTTCAAGTTCCTGCTTGTCCCAAGAACAGTCTTCACTCACAGACCCTCCTTTGTTTAGCCGCTTTCTTTCCAAAATAAATGGAATGGACATTCAATGTCCCTCTAATGAATAAAGGTTATTATGTGCTCACAGTATGATTTTTTCAGACCTACTTCTAAACTTGCTTCTGAAAAGAAAATTCACTAATCGCTTAGATTATTAGTATTGTCATTAATAAGCATTTGGTATGTCATTAAAAAAAAATAGGTCCTCTGGGTAAAGATTCCATTGAACTTAATGCCAGGGATTGTAACTTATTCATTGTTGCTGCCCAGTGAATTTAGAGTAATCACTGTAAGAGTGGTTATGAGACATTGGGGAGAAATATTACATCAAAGGTAATAAAGAGGTTTGGGGTGTACCCATTTGAAATCCACTTTTCTGCACAGAGTAATCTTTTACTATGATTCTAACTTCTGAGGGACATGTTTAATAATGCTTTTATTTTTAAAAAAAAAAGTATTTTACATAATATGCAGTACAGTGTTGCATGAATCTCTGAGGCTTATCACAGTAATGAGTTGTTTTTGTCCCACTGCTAAAACAAGTTGGAGCCAGGGCAATTTTTAAAAATGGAAGTAAAGCTTTTATTTTCCTAGTGAGACTTGCTATGTAAACTTCTAGCATTACTGGGTCTTTGCTGTTTTTTAGTTGCAGTCTAATTTTAATTATCATTTTTCAAAGCATGTAAGTTAGTGACACGTCAATAAATATTGAGTGCCTGCTATATATTGATACTTTGGAGATATGGAAGAAACATCCAACTTCAAGTAGTATACATTCTTCATGGGGAAAGATTGTAGATTTAAAACATTATTTCCAATGGCATCACTAAAAATAATTCTCTGCTATTTGCTAATAAAAAGATTTCATCAGGAAAAAATGAGAGGACAAAGTCTACTTGTCCTTAAACTTAAACCACATAGGTTTCAGGTACAAGCAATGCAGTCAAATCTTCTTCCTGTCAGATTATATTTCTTATTACTTTCAACCCTCTCCTGACTGCTGGTATGGAAAGTTCACCAGCCACAACTATTCATTTTCTTTCGTGTTGTTCAGTTGCTAAGTCATGTCCAACTCTTTGTAGTCCCATGGACTGCAGCACGCTAGGCTTCTATGTCCTTCACTATCTCACAGAATTTGCTCAGACTCATGTCCATTGGGCTGGTGGTGCCATCCAATCATCTTATCCTCTTGTTGCCCCCTTCTCCTCCTACCCTCAATCTTTCCCAGCATCACGGTATTTTCCAATGCATTGGATCTTTGCATCAGGTGCCCAAGTATTAGAGCTTCAGCTTCAGCATCAACCCATGCAATGAATTTTTAAGGTTGACTTCCTTTAGGATTGATTGGTTTGATCTCCTTGCAGTTCAAGGGGCTCTCAAGAGTTCTTCTCCAGCATCAAAATTCAAAAGCATCAATTTTTCAGTGCTCAGCCTTCTTTATGGATCTCACATTTTTTTTTAAGAGCCTAGAAACTGCATCCAAGGCAAAGCTACTATAGCACCTGTTTTTCAGCTTGTATGTGTGATGAATTTGCCAAGTATTTTAATCCTTTTTCTGTCTTATCAACAACTACTCTGTGAGGTATGACTCTCCAACTTAATAGATGAGGTAACTGAGTTTTAGAGCTGCAAAGTGATGGCAAAAGACCTCAGTGCCAATGAGTAATGTACACAAGATCACAGGGCACAGCTATGTCTGACTCTGCTTCTCACCAGCTCCATGCTCTGTGGTCTTAACTACCTCATCTTCCTTCCTTAAAACTCTGTGTATAATATAGTCTGCTAAAATTTAAAATCATCAACTATGTCATGTATTTTGTTTGCGGTCTGTATTTTTGGCAGTTTGGATGGAAAGAAATCTCTTTTTACTAAAGTGAATGGGATTGGACTTATAGAAAAAATACTATACCACTGGGAGGGTTTGAGATGGAAAGAAAAAGGAGTTAAGTAATTCCTAGTAATTTTTAAGTCTTCTGTTGATAATTATTAATTATCAAGTTTGAATTCTTAAGTGAAAGTCTGTAGAAAAATTCCTCTACAGTGAAAAACATTATACAAGCAACTGGAAAAAATACATTTTTTCTCTTCAAATAAAAACAGCTAGAATAATGTTCATAATTTTCTAACCAAAATGTATTGATCTCCCCTCAGGCAAATCTGTGTACTTCAATTTTATATTAATATGTTTGTGTGTGTATACATCACCAACTCAATGGACATGAGTTTGAATAAACTCCGGGAGTTAGTGATGGACAGGGAGGCCTGGCATGCTGCAGTCCATGGGGTTGCAAAGAGTCAGACACAACTGAGCAACTGAACTGAACTGAACCGAATTGTGTGTATACTTATCAATTTAACACAAGAAGTATAAGATTTAGACATGGAAAAGTTAAAATATTGATGAGAAAAAATTTTTTTTAATTCAGCTAAATAGAGACAACCCATGTTCTTGAATGTTCACATTGTGAAGATGAAAATTCCTTCAAATTTGGCTATAGATTCAATTCAATCCCTATCAAAATTTCTGCAGACGTCTTGAAGAAATTTACAAAATGAGCCACAAATTTACATGAAATTGCAGAAGAGTAAGAATAGCCAAAACTATTTTTAGAAAGAGCAAAGTTGGGAAACTTTCACCTTCCAAATAAAAATTTATTCTGAAGTACAATTATGAAGACAACATGTTCCACTGGCATAAAATCAGATGAGTATGGCAATGAAATAGAACTGAGAGTCTAGAAATAAATCCTTATATTTATGGTCACTGATTTCTGACAAAGGTGATAATTTATTTCATTCATGAGTAATGGGTAGCCTTTTTAACAAACAGTGGTTGAACAACTCAATATTGACATGCAAGATAATGAATTTATGACATTATCTCACACCAAACACAAAAACTAACTCAAAATGGATTATAGATTTGAATGTAAGAACTTAGAATTGAGAATTTTAGAAGATAATATAGGATAAAAATCTGAGAACTTGGGTTAGGAAAATTTTTTATATGATACAAAAAGCATGATCTATAAAACATGAAACTGATAAATTAGGCCTCATACCGATAAAAACTTCTGCCATTTAGAAGGCACCAATAAGAAAATGAAAAGACAAGTCAGACTAGGAAGAAACACTTGCAAAACATATTTATACAAGACTGTGTCCAAAACATTGGAAAAGGAAATGGCAACCCACTCCAGTGTTCTTGCCTGGAGAGTCCTGTGGACAGAGGAGCCTGGTGGGCTGCCGTCTATGGGGTCGCACAGAGTCGGACACGACTGAAGCGACTTAGCAGCAGCAGCAGTGTCCAAAATATACAAAATCATATGCTTCAATAAGATGAGAAACAACTCAAAACATAGGTAAGATATTTGAATAGGCCTTTTACCAACGAATATATATGAATGGTTAATAAACATGAAAAGATGCTCAACATCACTAATCAATAGGAAAAAGCAAATTAGAATGACTAGAAAGGCTATAAAAAGTATAGACAATAACATTGGTGGATGAGGATGTGGAGAAACAGAAACCTTGATACAGCAGTGGTGGAAATGTAAAATGATTCAACTACTTTGGAAACAGTTTAGAAATTTCTTCAAAAGTTAAATATAAATTTACCATGCAATGGTGTCCCAAGTTGCCCTGCTCACCACCAATGTTGTGATCTGACTTTCAATCCCATCACCCCACAAAGCCCAGAGAAATAATCTCTCTCACACAATCCTGAAAATAACATTCCAATGTTTAAATTGTCCTTATACCTCTCAAGTTTCTGCGTGGTTTTACAGTTTTGACTCTTCTTTTGACCAATTTACTTCTTACACAATTGGCTTTGGTGCCTCAGTTTCTGAAAACTGCAGCTGCTACCAGGCTCAATTCACCCAATGAATTCATGAACGTTTTTACAGTCGAAAAGCAAAGGAAGAGTTTGATCAGCACTGAGAAACTCAGTTTGTATGTAGGGGGGAAAAAAGATAATGTTTTTGCCAATGCTGTTGCTATGCAACCACTGTAATATGACAACTAGCACTAAAATGAAATGTAACTTCATAAGTGGAGGATGGTTTTTAAAAGAATGTGGTTAGAGACTGTTAATCAAAGGCAACGCTGCTGGAACCTCCTAAAAAGAATGAGCTGGAGAGGAAGGCAAAGGCTTTATGAGAGTTTATAGAGTTTTGTTGTTTTTTTTTTTAAAAAGGAAGTTCAAGAGCAGACCCACGGGGTTGTTCCTTAAATTCTATATTTATCTCAGGCAGTGCATCTAGAATGCACAACTAATGATGATTAAAGCAGTAAAGGGCCACCTACACCTGTTATGATGCAAAAGAGACGCATCACCATTTAGATTTCTTAAAGACTTAAACTGTAGCTGAAATAGGAGGTACATCTTTGTAACACTGAGCGCATGAGCACAAAGATGGAAATATGAAATCTACAGTTTCTCCATACAGTAGTGTAAAACCCAGTCATCTGAATAAGTGCTATTTTTTAAAAGAATGTATTATTTTAAGAAAAGTTATAAAATCAAATAAAGGCATCGAGGATTACAGAAAAGAAGATATTTCTTGGGAACAGTGTCTCTATATGAAACAAAGCATTTTCTGTCACACTTGTTATCTTTTCTCTTTGGCGGGCAGTGCCAAAGTGTAGCCACTAAAGTCTCATCTAGATGAAGACCTTCCACTTGTCCTTTCTTTAGGATAATGAAAGTAATTATAGGGTCTGGAGTGTCCCTGGTGGCCAGTGGCTAAGATTCAGTGCTCCCAATGCAGGGGGCTGGGGTTTGATCCCTGGTCAGGGAACTACATCCCACATGCCTCAACTAAAGACCCTGCATGCTGCAATGAAATTAAAGATCCTACATGCCACAAATAAGACCGGGTGCAACCAAATAAAAAAAATTTTTTTTAAGAAAGTAATTATTAGAGTCTGTATTAGGGTTTTCAAGAGAAGCAGAAACAACAGGATGTATTGCCTATAGAGAGAAACTGGTAGAAAAATTGATGCTTAAAAGATGATCAAAGGAAACAACCTTCAGAGGAGCATGGAAGTCCTTAGCACCATAGGCTGAGCACAAGGGGAAAGTATTTTCTGTAACTTCCTCAGAATATAGGATGATTCTAAACCCAGAATAGCCACTTATTATAAGTTTGATGATTGACTGGCTGACCTCTTCATTAATCTGTACCAAAGCTAACCCTGAACCCAATTTTGGAATACGCTTTAAAAACCAGGACTTTATCCTGCAATGCCCCATCTTAAATACACAGAATTCAAAGTCATCTTGAAATTTTCCATCAGCTGCTGAAGCTGCAAGCTGAACTATTACTACCGTTGTTGTTTGGTCACTAAGTGATCTCCAACTCTTTGTGACCCCATGGACTGTAGCCCACCAGGCCTTTTGTCCATGGGACTTGCCAGGCAAGAATACTGATCTGGGTTGCCATTTCCTTCTCCAGTGGATCTTCCCAATTCAGGGATTGAAACTGCATTGTTGCCTGCATTGGCAGGGAGGTTCTTTACCACTGACCCACCAGGGAAGCCCATTTATCCTTTATAAATCTCATTGCAAAATTTTCAGTGATTCATTTAAATGAAATTTGATTGATCATAACAGATAAAAATTCACTAAAAATCACAGCCATTGTGTTTATCAGTTCTTGAACAGAAATCCTGAGTGCCAATGACACCAAAATATACTATTAAGAAAAAGAAACAAAATTCAGGCTTTAAAAGAGTAAGCCTAACTAAATACAACTAGTATTTAAATTTTCTACCTAATATAGTCTGTAAGTTTGTCAATTTTATGATTTTGTTTCTAGCTGTAAGTTACAGTAATAGAACTCTAGCCATAACACAGGGCACTAAGAATGCAAACTGGCCAAATATGCCAGAATATGCAAAAATTCTAATTATATAGAGATAAATGATGGCTATTTTTTAATATATGGTTATGTGTCATTAAAATTTTAAAAATTAGAA